>NC_091745.1:20572813-21177132 GCF_043380555.1 Nothobranchius furzeri
GACTCCATTCCTTTTTGTGGTTGTAGGGGCTGCTGATTGGAGTACATTAAAACAAACCTGGTCTCTCTAAGACATTCAGAAGCCAAGTTATAAGCCCACAAATGTGTAACTGGACTACTTCTTTAAATTGACACCAGATCCGGTGACCTTTGGGACATGGTTTGACCCCCTTAGGAAAGTGCTATCATCATGAAACGTTCAGATCACTTACGACTCAATAGATTCTACCTTCCTGTAACGTTTCAGCCTGATTGGAGCTTGTTTTCACACAAATGAACCCAGAATGATGTGAAATTGTGCTTCGTGCAACATAATTCTGGGTGCCATTTAAAAACCATAAGTGCTAATGACTCCATTCCTTTTTGTGGTTGTAGGGGCTGTTGATTGGAGTATATTAAAACAAGCCTGATCTCTCTAGGTCATTCAGAAGCCACGTTATAAGCCCACAAATGTGTAACTGGACTACTTCTTTAAATTGACACCAGATCCGGTGACCTTTGGGACATGGTTTGACCCCCTTAGGAAAGTGCTATCATCATGAAACGTTCAGATCACTTACAACTCAATAGATTCTACCTTCCTGTAACGTTTCAGCCTGATTGGACCTTGTTTTCACACAAATGAACCCAGAATGATGTGAAATTGTGCTTCGTGCAACATAATTCTGGGTGCCATTTACAAACCATAAGTGCTAATGACTCCATTCCTGTTTGTGGTTGTAGGGGCTTTTGATTGGAGTACACTAAAACAAACCTAACCTCTCTAGGACATTTAGAAGCCAAGTTATAAGCCCACAAAGGTGTAACTGGACTACATCTTTAAAGTGACACCAGGCCCGGTGACCTTTGGGACATGGTTTTACCCCCTATAGGAATGTGCGATCATCTCGAAACGTTCAGATCACTTACAACTCAATAGATTCTACCTTCTTGTAGCGTTTCAGCCTGATTGGACCTTGTTTTCACAGAAATGGACCCAGAATGATGTGAAATTGTGCTTCGTGCAACATAATTCTGGGTGCCATTTACAAACCATAAGTGCTAACTACTCCATTCCTTTTTGTGGTTGTAGGGGCCGTTGATTGGAGTACATTAAAACAAACCTGATCTCTCTAGGACATTCAGAAGCCAAGTTATAAGCCCACAAATGTGTAACTGGACTACTTCTTTAAATTGACACCAGATCCGGTGACCTTTGGAACATGGTTTGACCCCCTTAGGAAAGTGCTATCATCATGAAACGTTCAGATCACTTACAACTCAATAGATTCTACCTTCCTGTAACGTTTCAGCCTGATTGGACCTTGTTTTCACACAAATGAACCCAGAATGATGTGAAATTGTGCTTCGTGCAACATAATTCTGGGTGCCATTTACAAACCATAAGTGCTAATGACTCCATTCCTTTTTGTGGTTGTAGGTGCTGTTGATTGGAGTACACTAAAACAAACCTGATCTCTCTAGGACATTCAGAAGCCAAGTTATAAGCCCACAAATGTGTAACTGGACTACTTCTTTAAATTGACACCAGATCCGGTGACCTTTGGGACATGGTTTGACCACCTTAGGAAAGTGCTATCATCATGAAACGTTCAGATCACTTACAACTCAATAGATTCTACCTTCCTGTAACGTTTCAGCCTGACTGGACCTTGTTTTCACACAAATGGACCCAGAATGAAGTGAAATTGTGCTTCGTGCAACATAATTCTGGGTGCCATTTAAAAACCAAAAAAGCTAATGACTCCATTCCTTTTTGTGGTTGTAGGGGCTGTTGATTGGAGTACACTAAAACAAACCTAACCTCTCTAGGACATTCAGAAGCCAAGTTATAAGCCCACAAAGGTGTAACTGGACTACTTCTTTAAAGTCACACCAGGCCCGGTGACCTTTGGGACATGGTTTTACCCCCTATAGGAATGTGCGATCATCTTGAAACGTTCAGATCACTTACAGCTCAATAGATTCTACCTTCTTGTAGCGTTTCAGCCTGATTGGACCTTGTTTTCACACAAATGAACCCAGAATGATGTGAAATTGTGCTTCGTGCAACATAATTCTGGGTGCCATTTAAAAACCATAAGGGCTAATGACTCCATTCCTTTTTGTGGTTGTAGGGGCTTTTGATTGGAGTACACTAAAACAAACCTGATCTCTCTAGGACATTCAGAAGCCAAGTTATAAGCCCACAAATGTGTAACTGGACTACTTCTTTAAATTTACACCAGATCCAGTGACCTTTGGGACATGGTTTGACCCCCTTAGGAAAGTGCTATCATCATGAAACGTTCAGATCACTTACAACTCAGTAGATTCTACCTTCCTGTAACGTTTCAGCCTGATTGGACCTTGTTTTCACACAAATGAACCCAGAATGATGTGAAATTGTGCTTCGTGCAACATAATTCTGGGTGCCATTTACAAACCATAAGTGCTAATGACTCCATTCCTGATTGTGGTTGTAGGGGCTTTTGATTGGAGTACACTAAAACAAACCTAACCTCTCTAGGACATTTAGAAGCCAAGTTATAAGCCCACAAAGGTGTAACTGGACTACTTCTTTAAAGTGACACCAGGCCCGGTGACCTTTGGGACATGGTTTTACCCCCTATAGGAATGTGCGATCATCTCGAAACGTTCAGATCACTTACAACTCAATAGATTCTACCTTCTTGTAGCGTTTCAGCCTGATTGGACCTTGTTTTCACAGAAATGGACCCAGAATGATGTGAAATTGTGCTTCGTGCAACATAATTCTGGGTGCCATTTACAAACCATAAGTGCTAATGACTCCATTCCTTTTTGTGGTTGTAGGGGCCGTTGATTGGAGTACATTAAAACAAACCTGATCTCTCTAGGACATTCAGAAGCCAAGTTATAAGCCCACAAATGTGTAACTGGACTACTTCTTTAAATTGACACCAGATCCGGTGACCTTTGGGACATGGTTTGACCCCCTTAGGAAAGTGCTATCATCATGAAACGTTCAGATCACTTACAACTCAATAGATTCTACCTTCCTGTAACGTTTCAGCCTGATTGGACCTTGTTTTCACACAAATGAACCCAGAATGATGTGAAATTGTGCTTCGTGCAACATAATTCTGGGTGCCATTTAAAAACCATAAGTGCTAATGACTCCATTCCTTTTTGTGGTTGTAGGTGCTGTTGATTGGAGTACACTAAAACAAACCTGATCTCTCTAGGACATTCAGAAGCCAAGTTATAAGCCCACAAATGTGTAACTGGACTACTTCTTTAAATTGACACCAGATCCGGTGACCTTTGGGACATGGTTTGACCCCCTTAGGAAGGTGCTATCATCATGAAACGTTCAGATCACTTACAACTCAATAGATTCTACCTTCCTGTAACGTTTCAGCCTGACTGGACCTTGTTTTCACACAAATGGACCCAGAATGAAGTGAAATTGTGCTTCGTGCAACATAATTCTGGGTGCCATTTACAAACCAAAAAAGCTAATGACTCCATTCCTTTTTGTGGTTGTAGGGGCTGTTGATTGGAGTACACTAAAACAAACCTAACCTCTCTAGGACATTCAGAAGCCAAGTTATAAGCCCACAAAGGTGTAACTGGACTACTTCTTTAAAGTCACACCAGGCCCGGTGACCTTTGGGACATGGTTTTACCCCCTATAGGAATGTGCGATCATCTTGAAACGTTCAGATCACTTACAGCTCAATAGATTCTACCTTCTTGTAGCGTTTCAGCCTGATTGGACCTTGTTTTCACACAAATGAACCCAGAATGATGTGAAATTGTGCTTCGTGCAACATAATTCTGGGTGCCATTTAAAAACCATAAGGGCTAATGACTCCATTCCTTTTTGTGGTTGTAGGGGCTGTTGATTGGAGTAGACTAAAACAAACCTGATCTCTCTAGGACATTCAGAAGCCAAGTTATAAGCCCACAAATGTGTAACTGGACTACTTCTTTAAATTTACACCAGATCCGGTGACCTTTGGGACATGGTTTGACCCCCTTAGGAAAGTGCTATCATCATGAAACGTTCAGATCACTTACAACTCAGTAGATTCTACCTTCCTGTAACGTTTCAGCCTGATTGGACCTTGTTTTCACACAAATGAACCCAGAATGATGTGAAATTGTGCTTCGTGCAACATAATTCTGGTTGCCATTTACAAACCATAAGTGCTAATGTCTCCATTCCTTTTTGTGTTTGTAGGGGCTGTTGATTGGAGTACACTAAAACAAACCTGATCGCTCTAGGACATTCAGAAGCCAAGTTATAAGCCCACTAATGTGTAACTGGACTACTTCTTTAAATTGACACCAGATCCGGTGACCTTTGGGACATGGTTTGACCCCCTTAGGAAAGTGCTATCATCATGAAACGTTCAGATCACTTACAACTCAATAGATTCTACCTTCCTGTAACGTTTCAGCCTGATTGGACCTTGTTTTCACACAAATGAACCCAGAATGATGTGAAATTGTGCTTCGTGCAACATAATTCTGGGTGCCATTTACAAACCATAAGTGCTAATGTCTCCATTCCTTTTTGTGGTTGTAGGGGCTGTTGATTGGAGTACACTAAAACAAACCTGACCTCTCCAGGACATTCAGAAGCCAAGTTATAAGCCCACAAATGTGTAACTGGACTACTTCTTTAAAGTGACACCAGATCCGGTGACCTTTGGGACATGGTTTGACCCCCTATAGGAAAGTTCTATCATCATGAAACGTTCAGATCACTTACAACTCAATAGATTCTACCTTCCTGTAACGTTTCAGCCTGATTGGACCTTGTTTTCACACAAATGAACCCAGAATGATGTGAAGTTGTGCTTCGTGCAACATAATTCTGGGTGCCATTTAAAAACCATAAGTGCTAATGTCTCCATTCCTTTTTGTGGTTGTAGGGGCTGTTGATTGTAGTACACTAAAACAAACCTGATCGCTCTAGGACATTCAGAAGCCAAGTTATAAGCCCACAAATGTGTAACTGGACTACTTCTTTAAATTGACACCAGATCCGGTGACCTTTGGGACATGGTTTGACCCCCTTAGGAAAGTGCTATCATCATGAAACGTTCAGATCACTTACAACTCAATAGATTCTACCTTCCTGTAACGTTTCAGCCTGATTGGACCTTGTTTTCACACAAATGAACCCAGAATGATGTGAAATAATGCTTCGTGCAACATAATTCTGGGTGCCATTTAAAAACCATAAGTGCTAATGACTCCATTCATTTTTGTGGTTGTAGGGGCTGTTGATTGGAGTATACTAAAACAAATATGATCTCTCTAGGACATTCAGAAGCCAAGTTATAAGCCCACAAATGTGTAACTGGACTACTTCTTTAAATTGACACCAGATCCGGTGACCTTTGGGACATGGTTTGACCCCCTTAGGAAGGTGCTATCATCATGAAAAGTTCAGATCACTTACAACTCAATAGATTCTACCTTCCTGTAACGTTTCAGCCTGATTGGACCTTGTTTTCACACAAATGAACCCAGAATGATGTGAAATTGTGCTTCGTGCAACATAATTCTGGGTGCCATTTAAAAACCATAAGTGCTAATGACTCCGTTCCTTTTAGTGGTAATGGGGGCTGCTAATTGGAGTACTCTAAAACAAACCTGACCTCTCTAGGATATTCAGAAGCCAAGTTATAATCCCACAAAGGTGTAACAAGACTACTTCTTTAAAGTTACACCAGGCCCGGTGACCTTTGGGACAATGTTTGACCCCCAATAGGAATGTGCGATCATCTTGAAACGTTCAGATCACTTACAGCTCAATAGATTCTACCTTCTTGTAGCGTTTCAGCCTGATTGGACCTTGTTTTCACACAAATGAACCCAGAATGATGTGAAATTGTGCTTCGTGCAACATAATTCTGGGTGCCATTTAAAAACCATAAGGGCTAATGACTCCATTCCTTTTTGTGGTTGTAGGGGCTGTTGATTGGAGTACACTAAAACAAACCTGTTCTCTCTAGGACATTCAGAAGCCAAGTTATAAGCCCACAAATGTGTAACTGGACTACTTCTTTAAATTTACACCAGATCCGGTGACCTTTGGGACATGGTTTGACCCCCTTAGGAAAGTGCTATCATCATGAAACGTTCAGATCACTTACAACTCAGTAGATTCTACCTTCCTGTAACGTTTCAGCCTGATTGGACCTTGTTTTCAAACAAATGAACCCAGAATGATGTGAAATTGTGCTTCGTGCAACATAATTCTGGGTGCCATTTACAAACCATAAGTGCTAATGTCTCCATTCCTTTTTGTGGTTGTAGGGGCTGTTGATTGGAGTACACTAAAACAAACCTGATCGCTCTAGGACATTCAGAAGCCAAGTTATAAGCCCACTAATGTGTAACTGGACTACTTCTTTAAATTGACACCAGATCCGGTGACCTTTGGGACATGGTTTGACCCCCTTAGGAAAGTGCTATCATCATGAAACGTTCAGATCACTTACAACTCAATAGATTCTACCTTCCTGTAACGTTTCAGCCTGATTGGACCTTGTTTTCACACAAATGAACCCAGAATGATGTGAAATTGTGCTTCGTGCAACATAATTCTGGGTGCCATTTACAAACCATAAGTGCTAATGTCTCCATTCCTTTTTGTGGTTGTAGGGGCTGTTGATTGGAGTACACTAAAACAAACCTGACCTCTCCAGGACATTCAGAAGCCAAGTTATAAGCCCACAAATGTGAAACTGGACTACTTCTTTAAAGTGACACCAGATCCGGTGACCTTTGGGACATGGTTTGACCCCCTATAGGAAAGTTTTATCATCATGAAACGTTCAGATCACTTACAACTCAATAGATTCTACCTTCCTGTAACGTTTCAGCCTGATTGGACCTTGTTTTCACACAAATGAACCCAGAATGATGTGAAATTGTGCTTCGTGCAACATAATTCTGGGTGCCATTTAAAAACCATAAGTGCTAATGTCTCCATTCCTTTTTGTGGTTGTAGGGGCTGTTGATTGTAGTACACTAAAGCAAACCTGATCGCTCTAGGACATTCAGAAGCCAAGTTATAAGCCCACAAATGTGTAACTGGACTACTTCTTTAAATTGACACCAGATCCGGTGACCTTTGGGACATGGTTTGACCCCCTTAGGAAAGTGCTATCATCATGAAACGTTCAGATCACTTACAACTCAATAGATTCTACCTTCCTGTAACGTTTCAGCCTGATTGGACCTTGTTTTCACACAAATGAACCCAGAATGATGTGAAATAATGCTTCGTGCAACATAATTCTGGGTGCAATTTAAAAACCATACGTGCTAATGACTCCATTCATTTTTGTGGTTGTGGGGGCTGTTGATTGGAGTATACTAAAACAAATCTGATCTCTCTAGGACATTCAGAAGCCAAGTTATAAGCCCACAAATGTGTAACTGGACTACTTCTTTAAATTGACACCAGATCCGGTGACCTTTGGGACATGGTTTGACCCCCTTAGGAAGGTGCTATCATCATGAAACATTCAGATCACTTACAACACAATAGATTCTACCTTCCTGTAACGTTTCAGCCTGATTGGACCTTGTTTTCACACAAATGAACCCAGAATGATGTGAAATTGTGCTTCGTGCAAAATAATTCTGGGTGCCATTTAAAAACCATAAGTGCTAATGACTCCGTTCCTTTTAGTTGTAATGGGGGCTGCTAATTGGAGTACTCTAAAACAAACCTGACCTCTCTAGGATATTCAGAAGCCAAGTTATAATCCCACAAAGGTGTAACAAGACTACTTCTTTAAAGTTACACCAGGCCCGGTGACCTTTGGGACAATGTTTGACCCCCAATAGGAATGTGCGATCATCATGAAACGTTCATATCACTTACAACTCAATAGATTCTACCTTCTTGTAAAGTTTCAGCCTGATTGGACCTTGTTTTCACACAAATGGACCCAGAATGATGTGAAATTGTGCTTTGTGCAACATAATTCTGGGTGCCATTTAAAAACCATAAGTGCTAATGACTCCATTCCTTTTTGAGGTTGTAGGGGCTGTTGATTGGAGTACACTAAAACAAACCTGATCTCTCTAGGACATTCAGAAACCAAGTTATAAGCCCTCAAAGGTGTAATTGGACTACTTCTTTAAAGTGACACCAGGCCCGGTGACCTTTGGGACATGGTTTGACCCCCTATAGGAATGTGCGATCATCATGAAACGTTCAGATCACTTACAACTCAATAGATTCTACCTTCTTGTAACGTTTCAGCCTGATTGGACCTTGTTTTCACACAAATGGACCCAGAATGATGTGAAATTGTGCTTCGTGCAACATAATCTTGGGTGCCATCTACAAACCATAAGTGCTAATGACTCCATTCCTTTTTTGTGGTTGTAGGGGCTGTTGATTGGAGTACATTAAAACAAACCTGATCTCTCTAGGACATTCAGAAGCCAAGTTATAAGCCCACAAATGTGTAACTGGACTACTTCTTTAAATTGACACCAGATCCGGTGACATTTGGGACATGGTTTGATCCCCTTAGGAAAGTACTATCATCATGAAACGTTCAGATAACTTACAACTCAATAGATTCTACCTTCCTGTAACGTTTCAGCTTGATTGGACCTTGTTTTCACACAAATGAACCCAGAATGATGTGAAATTGTGCTTCGTACCACATAATTCTGGGTGCCATTTAAAAACCACAAGTGCTAATGACTCCATTCCTTTTTGTGGTTGTAGGGGCTGTTGATTGGAGTATACTAAAACAAACCTGATCTCTCTAGGACATTCAGAAGCCAAGTTATAAGCCCACAAATGTGTAACTGGACTACTTCTTTAAATTGACACCAGATCCGGTGACCTTTGGGACATGGTTTGACCCCCTTAGGAAAGTGCTATCATCATGAAACGTTCAGATCACTTACAACTCAATAGATTCTACCTTCCTGTAACGTTACAGCCTGATTGTACCTTGTTTTCACACAAATGAACCCTGAATGATGTGAAATTGTGCTTCGTGCAATATAATTCTAGGTGCCATTTACAAACCATAAGTGCTAATGACTCCATTTCTTTTTGTGGTTGTAGGGGCTGTTGGTTGGAGTACATTAAAACAAACCTGATCTCTCTAGGTTATTCAGAAGCCAAGTTATAAGCCCACAAATGTGTAACTGGACTACTTCTTTAAATTGACACCAGATCCGGTGACCTTTGGGACATAGTTTGACCCCCTATAGGAATGTGCTATCATCATGAAACGTTCAGATCACTTACAACTCAATAGATTCTACCTTCCTGTAACGTTTCAGCCTGATTGGACCTAGTTTTCACACAAATGGACCCAGAATGATGTGAAATTGTGCTTCGTGCAACATAATTCTGGGTGCCATTTACAAACCATAAGTGCTAATGACTCCATTCCTTTTTGTGGTTGTAGAGGCTGTTGATTGGAGTACACTAAAACAAACCTGGCCTCTTCAGGATATTCAGAAGCCAAGTTATTAGCTCACAAAGGTGTAACTGGACTACTTCTTTAAAGTGACACCAGGCCCGGTGACCTTTGGGACATGGTTTGACCCCCTTAGGAAAGTGCTATCATCATGAAACGTTCAGATCACTTACAACTCAATAGATTCTACGTTCCTGTAACGTTTCAGCCTGATTGGACCTTGTTTTCACACAAATGGACCCAGGATGTTGTGAAATTGTGCTTCGTGCAGCATAATTCTGGGTGCCATTTACAAACCATAAGTGCTAATGACTCCATTCCTTTTTGTGGTTGTAGGGGCTGTTGATTGGAGTACACTAAAACAAACCTGATCTCTCTAGGACATTCAGAAGCCAAGTTATAAGCCCACAAATGTGTAACTGGACTACTTCTTTAAATTGACACCAGATCCGGTGACCTTTGGGACATGGTTTGATCCCCTTAGGAAAGTACTATCATCATGAAACGTTCAGATAACTTACAACTCAATAGATTCTACCTTCCTGTAACGTTTCAGCTTGATTGGACCTTGTTTTCACACAAATGAACCCAGAATGATGTGAAATTGTGGTCCGTACCACATAATTCTGGTTGCCATTTAAAAACCACAAGTGCTAATGACTCCATTCCTTTTTGTGGTTGTAGGGGCTGTTGATTGGAGTATACTAAAACAAACCTGATCTCTCTAGGACATTCAGAAGCCAAGTTATAAGCCCACAAATGTGTAACTGGACTACTTCTTTAAATTGACACAAGATCCGGTGACCTTTGGGACATGGTTTGACCCCCTTAGGAAAGTGCTATCATCATGAAACGTTCAGATCACTTACAACTCAATAGATTCTACCTTCCTGTAACGTTTCAGCCTGATTGGACCTTGTTTTCACACAAATGAACCCAGAATGTTGTGAAATTGTGCTTCGTGCAGCATAATTCTGGGTGCCATTTACAAACCAAAAGTGATAATGACTCCATTCCTTTTTGTGGTTGTAGGGGCTGTTGATTGGAGTACACTAAAACAAACCTGATCTCTCTAGGACATTCAGAAGCCAAGTTATGAGCCCACAAATGTGTAACTGGACTACTTCTTTAAATTGACACCAGATCCGGTGACCTTTGGGACATGGTTTGATCCCCTTAGGAAAGTACTATCATCATGAAACGTTCAGATAACTTACAACTCAATAGATTCTACCTTCCTGTAACGTTTCAGCTTGATTGGACCTTGTTTTCACACAAATGAACCCAGAATGATATGAAATTGTGCTTCGTGCAACATAATTCTGGGTGCCATTTAAAAACCATAAGTGCTAATGACTCCATTCCTTTTTGTGGTTGTAGGGGCTGTTGATTGGAGTATACTAAAACAAACCTGATCTCTCTAGGACATTCAGAAACCAAGTTATAAGCCCTCAAAGGTGTAATTGGACTACTTCTTTAAAGTGACACCAGGCCCGGTGACCTTTGGGACATGGTTTGACCCCCTATAGGAATGTGCGATCATCATGAAACGTTCAGATCACTTACAACTCAATAGATTCTACCTTCTTGTAACGTTTCAGCCTGATTGTACCTTGTTTTCACACAAATGGACCCAGAATGATGTGAAATTGTGCTTCGTGCAATATAATTCTGGGTGCCATTTACAAACCATAAGTGCTAATGACTCCATTTCTTTTTGTGGTTGTAGGGGCTGTTGGTTGGAGTACATTAAAACAAACCTGATCTCTCTAGGACATTCAGAAGCCAAGTTATAAGCCCACAAATATGTAACTGGACTACTTCTTTAAATTGACACCAGATCCGGTGACCTTTGGGACATAGTTTGACCCCCTATAGGAATGTGCTATCATCATGAAACGTTCAGATCACTTACAACTCAATAGATTCTACCTTCCTGTAACGTTTCAGCCTGATTGGACCTTGTTTTGACACAAATGGACCCAGAATGATGTGAAATTGTGCTTCGTGCAACATAATTCTGGGTGCCATTTACAAACCATAAGTGCTAATGACTCCATTCCTTTTTGTGGTTGTAGAGGCTGTTGATTGGAGTATGCTAAAACAAACCTGGCCTCTTTAGGATATTCAGAAGCCAAGTTATTAGCTCACAAAGGTGTAACTGGACTACTTCTTTAAAGTGACACCAGGCCCAGTGACCTTTGGGACATGGTTTGACCCCCTATAGGAATGTGCGATCATCATGAAACGTTCAGATCACTTACAACTCAATAGATTCTACGTTCCTGTAACTTTTCAGCCTGATTGGACCTTGTTTTCACACAAATGGACCCAGAATGATGTGAAATTGAGCTTCGTGCAACATAATTCTGGGTGCCATTTAAAAACCATAAGTGCTAATGACTCCAGTCCTTTTTGTGGTTGTAGGGGCTGTTGATTGGAGTACACTAAAACAAACCTGACCTCTTTAGGATATTCAGAAGCCAAGTTATAAGCCCACAAAGTTGTAACTGGACTACTTCTTTAAAGTGACACCAGGCCCGGTGACCTTTGGGACATGGTTTGACCCCCTATAGGAATGTGCGATCATCATGAAACGTTCAGATCACTTACAACTCAATAGATTCTACCTTCTTGTAACGTTTCAGCCTGATTGGACCTTGTTTTCACACAAATGGACCCAGAATGATGTGAAATTGTGCTTCGTGCAACATAATTCTGGGTGCCATTTACAAACCATAAGTGCTAATGACTCCATTCCTTTTTGTGGTTGTAGGGGCTGTTGATTGGAGTACACTAAAACAAGCCTGACCTCTCTATGACATTCAGAAGCCAAGTTATAAGCCCACAAATGTGTAACTAGACTACTTCTTTAAATTGACACCAGATCCGGTGACCTTTGGGACATGGTTTGACCCCCTTAGGAAAGTGCTATCATCATGAAACGTTCAGATCACTTACAACTAAATAGATTCTACCTTCCTGTAACGTTTGAGCCTGATTGTACCTTGTTTTGACACAAATGAACCCAGAATGATGTGAAATTGTGCTTCGTGCAACATAATTCTGGGTGCCATTTACAAACCATAAGTGCTAATGACTCCATTCCTTTTTGTGGTTGTAGGGGCTGTTTATTGGAGTACACTAAATTAAACCTGATCTCTCTTGGACATTCAGAAGCCAAGTTATAAGCCCACAAATGTGTAACTGGACTACTTCTTTAAATTGACACCAGATCCGGTGACCTTTGGGACATGGTTTGACCCCCTTAGGAAAGTGCTATCATCATGAAACGTTCAGATCACTTACAACTCAATAGATTCTACCTTCCTGTAACGTTTCAGCCTGATTGGACCTTGTTTTCAAACAAATGAACCCAGAATGATGTGAAATTGTGCTTCGTGCAACATAATTCTGGGTGCCATTTACAAACCATAAGTGCTAATGTCTCCATTCCTTTTTGTGGTTGTAGGGCCTGTTGATTGGAGTACACTAAAACAAACCTGACCTCTCCAGGACATTCAGAAGCCAAGTTATAAGCCCACAAATGTGAAACTGGACTACTTCTTTAAAGTGACACCAGATCCGGTGACCTTTGGGACATGGTTTGACCCCCTATAGGAAAGTTTTATCATCATGAAACGTTCAGATCACTTACAACTCAATAGATTCTACCTTCCTGTAACGTTTCAGCCTGATTGGACCTTGTTTTCACACAAATGAACCCAGAATGATGTGAAATTGTGCTTCGTGCAACATAATTCTGGGTGCCATTTAAAAACCATAAGTGCTAATGTCTCCATTCCTTTTTGTGGTTGTAGGGGCTGTTGATTGTAGTACACTAAAGCAAACCTGATCGCTCTAGGACATTCAGAAGCCAAGTTATAAGCCCACAAATGTGTAACTGGACTACTTCTTTAAATTGACACCAGATCCGGTGACCTTTGGGACATGGTTTGACCCCCTTAGGAAAGTGCTATCATCATGAAACGTTCAGATCACTTACAACTCAATAGATTCTACCTTCCTGTAACGTTTCAGCCTGATTGGACCTTGTTTTCACACAAATGAACCCAGAATGATGTGAAATAATGCTTCGTGCAACATAATTCTGGGTGCAATTTAAAAACCATACGTGCTAATGACTCCATTCATTTTTGTGGTTGTGGGGGCTGTTGATTGGAGTATACTAAAACAAATCTGATCTCTCTAGGACATTCAGAAGCCAAGTTATAAGCCCACAAATGTGTAACTGGACTACTTCTTTAAATTGACACCAGATCCGGTGACCTTTGGGACATGGTTTGACCCCCTTAGGAAGGTGCTATCATCATGAAACATTCAGATCACTTACAACTCAATAGATTCTACCTTCCTGTAACGTTTCAGCCTGATTGGACCTTGTTTTCACACAAATGAACCCAGAATGATGTGAAATTGTGCTTCGTGCAACATAATTCTGGGTGCCATTTAAAAACCATAAGTGCTAATGACTCCGTTCCTTTTAGTGGTAATGGGGGCTGCTAATTGGAGTACTCTAAAACAAACCTGACCTCTCTAGGATATTCAGAAGCCAAGTTATAATCCCACAAAGGTGTAACAAGACTACTTCTTTAAAGTTACACCAGGCCCGGTGACCTTTGGGACAATGTTTGACCCCCAATAGGAATGTGCGATCATCATGAAACGTTCAGATCACTTACAACTCAATAGATTCTACCTTCTTGTAAAGTTTCAGCCTGATTGGACCTTGTTTTCACACAAATGGACCCAGAATGATGTGAAATTGTGCTTTGTGCAACATAATTCTGGGTGCCATTTAAAAACCATAAGTGCTAATGACTCCATTCCTTTTTGAGGTTGTAGGGGCTGTTGATTGGAGTACACTAAAACAAACCTGATCTCTCTAGGACATTCAGAAACCAAGTTATAAGCCCTCAAAGGTGTAATTGGACTACTTCTTTAAAGTGACACCAGGCCCGGTGACCTTTGGGACATGGTTTGACCCCCTATAGGAATGTGCGATCATCATGAAACGTTCAGATCACTTACAACTCAATAGATTCTACCTTCTTGTAACGTTTCAGCCTGATTGGACCTTGTTTTCACACAAATGGACCCAGAATGATGTGAAATTGTGCTTCGTGCAACATAATCTTGGGTGCCATCTACAAACCATAAGTGCTAATGACTCCATTCCTTTTTTGTGGTTGTAGGGGCTGTTGATTGGAGTACATTAAAACAAACCTGATCTCTCTAGGACATTCAGAAGCCAAGTTATAAGCCCACAAATGTGTAACTGGACTACTTCTTTAAATTGACACCAGATCCGGTGACATTTGGGACATGGTTTGATCCCCTTAGGAAAGTACTATCATCATGAAACGTTCAGATAACTTACAACTCAATAGATTCTACCTTCCTGTAACGTTTCAGCTTGATTGGACCTTGTTTTCACACAAATGAACCCAGAATGATGTGAAATTGTGCTTCGTACCACATAATTCTGGGTGCCATTTAAAAACCACAAGTGCTAATGACTCCATTCCTTTTTGTGGTTGTAGGGGCTGTTGATTGGAGTATACTAAAACAAACCTGATCTCTCTAGGACATTCAGAAGCCAAGTTATAAGCCCACAAATGTGTAACTGGACTACTTCTTTAAATTGACACCAGATCCGGTGACCTTTGGGACATGGTTTGACCCCCTTAGGAAAGTGCTATCATCATGAAACGTTCAGATCACTTACAACTCAATAGATTCTACCTTCCTGTAACGTTACAGCCTGATTGTACCTTGTTTTCACACAAATGAACCCTGAATGATGTGAAATTGTGCTTTGTGCAATATAATTCTAGGTGCCATTTACAAACCATAAGTGCTAATGACTCCATTTCTTTTTGTGGTTGTAGGGGCTGTTGGTTGGAGTACATTAAAACAAACCTGATCTCTCTAGGTTATTCAGAAGCCAAGTTATAAGCCCACAAATGTGTAACTGGACTACTTCTTTAAATTGACACCAGATCTGGTGACCTTTGGGACATAGTTTGACCCCCTATAGGAATGTGCTATCATCATGAAACGTTCAGATCACTTACAACTCAATAGATTCTACCTTCCTGTAACGTTTCAGCCTGATTGGACCTTGTTTTCACACAAATGGACCCAGAATGATGTGAAATTGTGCTTCGTGCAACATAATTCTGGGTGCCATTTACAAACCATAAGTGCTAATGACTCCATTCCTTTTTGTGGTAGTAGAGGCTGTTGATTGGAGTACACTAAAACAAACCTGGCCTCTTCAGGATATTCAGAAGCCAAGTTATTAGCTCACAAAGGTGTAACTGGACTACTTCTTTAAAGTGACACCAGGCCCGGTGACCTTTGGGACATGGTTTGACCCCCTTAGGAAAGTGCTATCATCATGAAACGTTCAGATCACTTACAACTCAATAGATTCTACGTTCCTGTAACGTTTCAGCCTGATTGGACCTTGTTTTCACACAAATGGACCCAGGATGTTGTGAAATTGTGCTTCGTGCAGCATAATTCTGGGTGCCATTTACAAACCATAAGTGCTAATGACTCCATTCCTTTTTGTGGTTGTAGGGGCTGTTGATTGGAGTACACTAAAACAAACCTGATCTCTCTAGGACATTCAGAAGCCAAGTTATAAGCCCACAAATGTGTAACTGGACTACTTCTTTAAATTGACACCAGATCCGGTGACCTTTGGGACATGGTTTGATCCCCTTAGGAAAGTACTATCATCATGAAACGTTCAGATAACTTACAACTCAATAGATTCTACCTTCCTGTAACGTTTCAGCCTGATTGGACCTTGTTTTCACACAAATGAACCCAGAATGATGTGAAATTGTGGTCCGTACCACATAATTCTGGGTGCCATTTAAAAACCACAAGTGCTAATGACTCCATTCCTTTTTGTGGTTGTAGGGGCTGTTGATTGGAGTATACTAAAACAAACCTGATCTCTCTAGGACATTCAGAAGCCAAGTTATAAGCCCACAAATGTGTAACTGGACTACTTCTTTAAATTGACACAAGATCCGGTGACCTTTGGGACATGGTTTGACCCCCTTAGGAAAGTGCTATCATCATGAAACGTTCAGATCACTTACAACTCAATAGATTCTACCTTCCTGTAACGTTTCAGCCTGATTGTACCTTGTTTTCACACAAATGAACCCAGAATGTTGTGAAATTGTGCTTCGTGCAGCATAATTCTGGGTGCCATTTACAAACCAAAAGTGATAATGACTCCATTCCTTTTTGTGGTTGTAGGGGCTGTTGATTGGAGTACACTAAAACAAACCTGATCTCTCTAGGACATTCAGAAGCCAAGTTATGATCCCACAAATGTGTAACTGGACTACTTCTTTAAATTGACACCAGATCCGGTGACCTTTGGGACATGGTTTGATCCCCTTAGGAAAGTACTATCATCATGAAACGTTCAGATAACTTACAACTCAATAGATTCTACCTTCCTGTAACGTTTCAGCTTGATTGGACCTTGTTTTCACACAAATGAACCCAGAATGATATGAAATTGTGCTTCGTGCAACATAATTCTGGGTGCCATTTAAAAACCATAAGTGCTAATGACTCCATTCCTTTTTGTGGTTGTAGGGGCTGTTGATTGGAGTATACTAAAACAAACCTGATCTCTCTAGGACATTCAGAAACCAAGTTATAAGCCCTCAAAGGTGTAATTGGACTACTTCTTTAAAGTGACACCAGGCCCGGTGACCTTTGGGACATGGTTTGACCCCCTATAGGAATGTGCGATCATCATGAAACGTTCAGATCACTTACAACTCAATAGATTCTACCTTCTTGTAACGTTTCAGCCTGATTGTACCTTGTTTTCACACAAATGGACCCAGAATGATGTGAAATTGTGCTTCGTGCAATATAATTCTGGGTGCCATTTACAAACCATAAGTGCTAATGACTCCATTTCTTTTTGTGGTTGTAGGGGCTGTTGGTTGGAGTACATTAAAACAAACCTGATCTCTCTAGGACATTCAGAAGCCAAGTTATAAGCCCACAAATATGTAACTGGACTACTTCTTTAAATTGACACCAGATCCGGTGACCTTTGGGACATAGTTTGACCCCCTATAGGAATGTGCTATCATCATGAAACGTTCAGATCACTTACAACTCAATAGATTCTACCTTCCTGTAACGTTTCAGCCTGATTGGACCTTGTTTTGACACAAATGGACCCAGAATGATGTGAAATTGTGCTTCGTGCAACATAATTCTGGGTGCCATTTACAAACCATAAGTGCTAATGACTCCATTCCTTTTTGTGGTTGTAGAGGCTGTTGATTGGAGTATGCTAAAACAAACCTGGCCTCTTTAGGATATTCAGAAGCCAAGTTATTAGCTCACAAAGGTGTAACTGGACTACTTCTTTAAAGTGACACCAGGCCCCGTGACCTTTGGGACATGGTTTGACCCCCTATAGGAATGTGCGATCATCATGAAACGTTCAGATCACTTACAACTCAATAGATTCTACGTTCCTGTAACTTTTCAGCCTGATTGGACCTTGTTTTCACACAAATGGACCCAGAATGATGTGAAATTGAGCTTCGTGCAACATAATTCTGGGTGCCATTTAAAAACCATAAGTGCTAATGACTCCAGTCCTTTTTGTGGTTGTAGGGGCTGTTGATTGGAGTACACTAAAACAAACCTGACCTCTTTAGGATATTCAGAAGCCAAGTTATAAGCCCACAAAGTTGTAACTGGACTACTTCTTTAAAGTGACACCAGGCCCGGTGACCTTTGGGACATGGTTTGACCCCCTATAGGAATGTGCGATCATCATGAAACGTTCAGATCACTTACAACTCAATAGATTCTACCTTCTTGTAACGTTTCAGCCTGATTGGACCTTGTTTTCACACAAATGGACCCAGAATGATGTGAAATTGTGCTTCGTGCAACATAATTCTGGGTGCCATTTAAAAACCATAAGTGCTAATGACTCCAGTCCTTTTTGTGGTTGTAGGGGCTGTTGATTGGAGTACACTAAAACAAACCTGACCTCTTTAGGATATTCAGAAGCCAAGTTATAAGCCCACAAAGTTGTAACTGGACTACTTCTTTAAAGTGACACCAGGCCCGGTGACCTTTGGGACATGGTTTGACCCCCTATAGGAATGTGCGATCATCATGAAACGTTCAGATCACTTACAACTCAATAGATTCTACCTTCTTGTAACGTTTCAGCCTGATTGGACCTTGTTTTCACACAAATGGACCCAGAATGATGTGAAATTGTGCTTCGTGCAACATAATTCTGGGTGCCATTTACAAACCATAAGTGCTAATGACTCCATTCCTTTTTGTGGTTGTAGGGGCTGTTGATTGGAGTACACTAAAACAAGCCTGACCTCTCTATGACATTCAGAAGCCAAGTTATAAGCCCACAAATGTGTAACTAGACTACTTCTTTAAATTGACACCAGATCCGGTGACCTTTGGGACATGGTTTGACCCCCTATAGGAATGTGCGATCATCATGAAACGTTCAGATCACTTACAACTCAATAGATTCTACCTTCTTGTAACGTTTCAGCCTGATTGGACCTTGTTTTCACACAAATGGACCCAGAATGATGTGAAATTGTGCTTCGTGCAACATAATTCTGGGTGCCATTTACAAACCATAAGTGCTAATGACTCCATTCCTTTTTGTGGTTGTAGGGGCTGTTGATTGGAGTACACTAAAACAAGCCTGACCTCTCTATGACATTCAGAAGCCAAGTTATAAGCCCACAAATGTGTAACTAGACTACTTCTTTAAATTGACACCAGATCCGGTGACCTTTGGGACATGGTTTGACCCCCTTAGGAAAGTGCTATCATCATGAAACGTTCAGATCACTTACAACTAAATAGATTCTACCTTCCTGTAACGTTTGAGCCTGATTGTACCTTGTTTTGACACAAATGAACCCAGAATGATGTGAAATTGTGCTTCGTGCAACATAATTCTGGGTGCCATTTACAAACCATAAGTGCTAATGACTCCAGTCCTTTTTGTGGTTGTAGGGGCTGTTTATTGGAGTACACTAAATTAAACCTGATCTCTCTTGGACATTCAGAAGCCAAGTTATAAGCCCACAAATGTGTAACTGGACTACTTCTTTAAATTGACACCAGATCCGGTGACCTTTGGGACATGGTTTGACCCCCTTAGGAAAGTGCTATCATCATGAAACGTTCAGATCACTTACAACTCAATAGATTCTACCTTCCTGTAACGTTTCAGCCTGATTGGACCTTGTTTTCACACAAATGAACCCAGAATGATGTGAAATTGTGCTTCGTGCAACATAATTCTGGGTGCCATTTACAAACCATAAGTGCTAATGTCTCCATTCCTTTTTGTGGTTGTAGGGCCTGTTGATTGGAGTACACTAAAACAAACCTGACCTCTCCAGGACATTCAGAAGCCAAGTTATAAGCCCACAAATGTGAAACTGGACTACTTCTTTAAAGTGACACCAGATCCGGTGACCTTTGGGACATGGTTTGACCCCCTATAGGAAAGTTTTATCATCATGAAACGTTCAGATCACTTACAACTCAATAGATTCTACCTTCTTGTAACGTTTCAGCCTGATTGGACCTTGTTTTCACACAAATGAACCCAGAATGATGTGAAATTGTGCTTCGTGCAACATAATTCTGGGTGCCATTTAAAAACCATAAGTGCTAATGTCTCCATTCCTTTTTGTGGTTGTAGGGGCTGTTGATTGTAGTACACTAAAGCAAACCTGATCGCTCTAGGACATTCAGAAGCCAAGTTATAAGCCCACAAATGTGTAACTGGACTACTTCTTTAAATTGACACCAGATCCGGTGACCTTTGGGACATGGTTTGACCCCCTTAGGAAAGTGCTATCATCATGAAACGTTCAGATCACTTACAACTCAATAGATTCTACCTTCCTGTAACGTTTCAGCCTGATTGGACCTTGTTTTCACACAAATGAACCCAGAATGATGTGAAATAATGCTTCGTGCAACATAATTCTGGGTGCAATTTAAAAACCATACGTGCTAATGACTCCATTCATTTTTGTGGTTGTGGGGGCTGTTGATTGGAGTATACTAAAACAAATCTGATCTCTCTAGGACATTCAGAAGCCAAGTTATAAGCCCACAAATGTGTAACTGGACTACTTCTTTAAATTGACACCAGATCCGGTGACCTTTGGGACATGGTTTGACCCCCTTAGGAAGGTGCTATCATCATGAAACATTCAGATCACTTACAACTCAATAGATTCTACCTTCCTGTAACGTTTCAGCCTGATTGGACCTTGTTTTCACACAAATGAACCCAGAATGATGTGAAATTGTGCTTCGTGCAACATAATTCTGGGTGCCATTTAAAAACCATAAGTGCTAATGACTCCGTTCCTTTTAGTGGTAATGGGGGCTGCTAATTGGAGTACTCTAAAACAAACCTGACCTCTCTAGGATATTCAGAAGCCAAGTTATAATCCCACAAAGGTGTAACAAGACTACTTCTTTAAAGTTACACCAGGCCCGGTGACCTTTGGGACAATGTTTGACCCCCAATAGGAATGTGCGATCATCATGAAACGTTCAGATCACTTACAACTCAATAGATTCTACCTTCTTGTAAAGTTTCAGCCTGATTGGACCTTGTTTTCACACAAATGGACCCAGAATGATGTGAAATTGTGCTTTGTGCAACATAATTCTGGGTGCCATTTAAAAACCATAAGTGCTAATGACTCCATTCCTTTTTGAGGTTGTAGGGGCTGTTGATTGGAGTACACTAAAACAAACCTGATCTCTCTAGGACATTCAGAAACCAAGTTATAAGCCCTCAAAGGTGTAATTGGACTACTTCTTTAAAGTGACACCAGGCCCGGTGACCTTTGGGACATGGTTTGACCCCCTATAGGAATGTGCGATCATCATGAAACGTTCAGATCACTTACAACTCAATAGATTCTACCTTCTTGTAACGTTTCAGCCTGATTGGACCTTGTTTTCACACAAATGGACCCAGAATGATGTGAAATTGTGCTTCGTGCAACATAATCTTGGGTGCCATCTACAAACCATAAGTGCTAATGACTCCATTCCTTTTTTGTGGTTGTAGGGGCTGTTGATTGGAGTACATTAAAACAAACCTGATCTCTCTAGGACATTCAGAAGCCAAGTTATAAGCCCACAAATGTGTAACTGGACTACTTCTTTAAATTGACACCAGATCCGGTGACATTTGGGACATGGTTTGATCCCCTTAGGAAAGTACTATCATCATGAAACGTTCAGATAACTTACAACTCAATAGATTCTACCTTCCTGTAACGTTTCAGCTTGATTGGACCTTGTTTTCACACAAATGAACCCAGAATGATGTGAAATTGTGCTTCGTACCACATAATTCTGGGTGCCATTTAAAAACCACAAGTGCTAATGACTCCATTCCTTTTTGTGGTTGTAGGGGCTGTTGATTGGAGTATACTAAAACAAACCTGATCTCTCTAGGACATTCAGAAGCCAAGTTATAAGCCCACAAATGAGTAACTGGACTACTTCTTTAAATTGACACCAGATCCGGTGACCTTTGGGACATGGTTTGACCCCCTTAGGAAAGTGCTATCATCATGAAACGTTCAGATCACTTACAACTCAATAGATTCTACCTTCCTGTAACGTTACAGCCTGATTGTACCTTGTTTTCACACAAATGAACCCTGAATGATGTGAAATTGTGCTTTGTGCAATATAATTCTAGGTGCCATTTACAAACCATAAGTGCTAATGACTCCATTTCTTTTTGTGGTTGTAGGGGCTGTTGGTTGGAGTACATTAAAACAAACCTGATCTCTCTAGGTTATTCAGAAGCCAAGTTATAAGCCCACAAATGTGTAACTGGACTACTTCTTTAAAGTGACACCAGGCCCGGTGACCTTTGGGACATGGTTTGACCCCCTTAGGAAAGTGCTATCATCATGAAACGTTCAGATCACTTACAACTCAATAGATTCTACGTTCCTGTAACGTTTCAGCCTGATTGGACCTTGTTTTCACACAAATGGACCCAGGATGTTGTGAAATTGTGCTTCGTGCAGCATAATTCTGGGTGCCATTTACAAACCATAAGTGCTAATGACTCCATTCCTTTTTGTGGTTGTAGGGGCTGTTGATTGGAGTACACTAAAACAAACCTGATCTCTCTAGGACATTCAGAAGCCAAGTTATAAGCCCACAAATGTGTAACTGGACTACTTCTTTAAATTGACACCAGATCCGGTGACCTTTGGGACATGGTTTGATCCCCTTAGGAAAGTACTATCATCATGAAACGTTCAGATAACTTACAACTCAATAGATTCTACCTTCCTGTAACGTTTCAGCCTGATTGGACCTTGTTTTCACACAAATGAACCCAGAATGATGTGAAATTGTGGTCCGTACAACATAATTCTGGGTGCCATTTAAAAACCACAAGTGCTAATGACTCCATTCCTTTTTGTGGTTGTAGGGGCTGTTGATTGGAGTATACTAAAACAAACCTGATCTCTCTAGGACATTCAGAAGCCAAGTTATAAGCCCACAAATGTGTAACTGGACTACTTCTTTAAATTGACACAAGATCCGGTGACCTTTGGGACATGGTTTGACCCCCTTAGGAAAGTGCTATCATCATGAAACGTTCAGATCACTTACAACTCAATAGATTCTACCTTCCTGTAACGTTTCAGCCTGATTGTACCTTGTTTTCACACAAATGAACCCAGAATGTTGTGAAATTGTGCTTCGTGCAGCATAATTCTGGGTGCCATTTACAAACCAAAAGTGATAATGACTCCATTCCTTTTTGTGGTTGTAGGGGCTGTTGATTGGAGTACACTAAAACAAACCTGATCTCTCTAGGACATTCAGAAGCCAAGTTATGAGCCCACAAATGTGTAACTGGACTACTTCTTTAAATTGACACCAGATCCGGTGACCTTTGGGACATGGTTTGATCCCCTTAGGAAAGTACTATCATCATGAAACGTTCAGATAACTTACAACTCAATAGATTCTACCTTCCTGTAACGTTTCAGCTTGATTGGACCTTGTTTTCACACAAATGAACCCAGAATGATATGAAATTGTGCTTCGTGCAACATAATTCTGGGTGCCATTTAAAAACCATAAGTGCTAATGACTCCATTCCTTTTTGTGGTTGTAGGGGCTGTTGATTGGAGTATACTAAAACAAACCTGATCTCTCTAGGACATTCAGAAACCAAGTTATAAGCCCTCAAAGGTGTAATTGGACTACTTCTTTAAAGTGACACCAGGCCCGGTGACCTTTGGGACATGGTTTGACCCCCTATAGGAATGTGCGATCATCATGAAACGTTCAGATCACTTACAACTCAATAGATTCTACCTTCTTGTAACGTTTCAGCCTGATTGTACCTTGTTTTCACACAAATGGACCCAGAATGATGTGAAATTGTGCTTCGTGCAATATAATTCTGGGTGCCATTTACAAACCATAAGTGCTAATGACTCCATTTCTTTTTGTGGTTGTAGGGGCTGTTGGTTGGAGTACATTAAAACAAACCTGATCTCTCTAGGACATTCAGAAGCCAAGTTATAAGCCCACAAATATGTAACTGGACTACTTCTTTAAATTGACACCAGATCCGGTGACCTTTGGGACATAGTTTGACCCCCTATAGGAATGTGCTATCATCATGAAACGTTCAGATCACTTACAACTCAATAGATTCTACCTTCCTGTAACGTTTCAGCCTGATTGGACCTTGTTTTGACACAAATGGACCCAGAATGATGTGAAATTGTGCTTCGTGCAACATAATTCTGGGTGCCATTTAAAAACCACAAGTGCTAATGACTCCATTCCTTTTTGTGGTTGTAGGGGCTGTTGATTGGAGTATACTAAAACAAACCTGATCTCTCTAGGACATTCAGAAGCCAAGTTATAAGCCCACAAATGAGTAACTGGACTACTTCTTTAAATTGACACCAGATCCGGTGACCTTTGGGACATGGTTTGACCCCCTTAGGAAAGTGCTATCATCATGAAACGTTCAGATCACTTACAACTCAATAGATTCTACCTTCCTGTAACGTTACAGCCTGATTGTACCTTGTTTTCACACAAATGAACCCTGAATGATGTGAAATTGTGCTTTGTGCAATATAATTCTAGGTGCCATTTACAAACCATAAGTGCTAATGACTCCATTTCTTTTTGTGGTTGTAGGGGCTGTTGGTTGGAGTACATTAAAACAAACCTGATCTCTCTAGGTTATTCAGAAGCCAAGTTATAAGCCCACAAATGTGTAACTGGACTACTTCTTTAAAGTGACACCAGGCCCGGTGACCTTTGGGACATGGTTTGACCCCCTTAGGAAAGTGCTATCATCATGAAACGTTCAGATCACTTACAACTCAATAGATTCTACGTTCCTGTAACGTTTCAGCCTGATTGGACCTTGTTTTCACACAAATGGACCCAGGATGTTGTGAAATTGTGCTTCGTGCAGCATAATTCTGGGTGCCATTTACAAACCATAAGTGCTAATGACTCCATTCCTTTTTGTGGTTGTAGGGGCTGTTGATTGGAGTACACTAAAACAAACCTGATCTCTCTAGGACATTCAGAAGCCAAGTTATAAGCCCACAAATGTGTAACTGGACTACTTCTTTAAATTGACACCAGATCCGGTGACCTTTGGGACATGGTTTGATCCCCTTAGGAAAGTACTATCATCATGAAACGTTCAGATAACTTACAACTCAATAGATTCTACCTTCCTGTAACGTTTCAGCCTGATTGGACCTTGTTTTCACACAAATGAACCCAGAATGATGTGAAATTGTGGTCCGTACAACATAATTCTGGGTGCCATTTAAAAACCACAAGTGCTAATGACTCCATTCCTTTTTGTGGTTGTAGGGGCTGTTGATTGGAGTATACTAAAACAAACCTGATCTCTCTAGGACATTCAGAAGCCAAGTTATAAGCCCACAAATGTGTAACTGGACTACTTCTTTAAATTGACACAAGATCCGGTGACCTTTGGGACATGGTTTGACCCCCTTAGGAAAGTGCTATCATCATGAAACGTTCAGATCACTTACAACTCAATAGATTCTACCTTCCTGTAACGTTTCAGCCTGATTGTACCTTGTTTTCACACAAATGAACCCAGAATGTTGTGAAATTGTGCTTCGTGCAGCATAATTCTGGGTGCCATTTACAAACCAAAAGTGATAATGACTCCATTCCTTTTTGTGGTTGTAGGGGCTGTTGATTGGAGTACACTAAAACAAACCTGATCTCTCTAGGACATTCAGAAGCCAAGTTATGAGCCCACAAATGTGTAACTGGACTACTTCTTTAAATTGACACCAGATCCGGTGACCTTTGGGACATGGTTTGATCCCCTTAGGAAAGTACTATCATCATGAAACGTTCAGATAACTTACAACTCAATAGATTCTACCTTCCTGTAACGTTTCAGCTTGATTGGACCTTGTTTTCACACAAATGAACCCAGAATGATATGAAATTGTGCTTCGTGCAACATAATTCTGGGTGCCATTTAAAAACCATAAGTGCTAATGACTCCATTCCTTTTTGTGGTTGTAGGGGCTGTTGATTGGAGTATACTAAAACAAACCTGATCTCTCTAGGACATTCAGAAACCAAGTTATAAGCCCTCAAAGGTGTAATTGGACTACTTCTTTAAAGTGACACCAGGCCCGGTGACCTTTGGGACATGGTTTGACCCCCTATAGGAATGTGCGATCATCATGAAACGTTCAGATCACTTACAACTCAATAGATTCTACCTTCTTGTAACGTTTCAGCCTGATTGTACCTTGTTTTCACACAAATGGACCCAGAATGATGTGAAATTGTGCTTCGTGCAATATAATTCTGGGTGCCATTTACAAACCATAAGTGCTAATGACTCCATTTCTTTTTGTGGTTGTAGGGGCTGTTGGTTGGAGTACATTAAAACAAACCTGATCTCTCTAGGACATTCAGAAGCCAAGTTATAAGCCCACAAATATGTAACTGGACTACTTCTTTAAATTGACACCAGATCCGGTGACCTTTGGGACATAGTTTGACCCCCTATAGGAATGTGCTATCATCATGAAACGTTCAGATCACTTACAACTCAATAGATTCTACCTTCCTGTAACGTTTCAGCCTGATTGGACCTTGTTTTGACACAAATGGACCCAGAATGATGTGAAATTGTGCTTCGTGCAACATAATTCTGGGTGCCATTTACAAACCATAAGTGCTAATGACTCCATTCCTTTTTGTGGTTGTAGAGGCTGTTGATTGGAGTATGCTAAAACAAACCTGGCCTCTTTAGGATATTCAGAAGCCAAGTTATTAGCTCACAAAGGTGTAACTGGACTACTTCTTTAAAGTGACACCAGGCCCGGTGACCTTTGGGACATGGTTTGACCCCCTATAGGAATGTGCGATCATCATGAAACGTTCAGATCACTTACAACTCAATAGATTCTACGTTCCTGTAACTTTTCAGCCTGATTGGACCTTGTTTTCACACAAATGGACCCAGAATGATGTGAAATTGAGCTTCGTGCAACATAATTCTGGGTGCCATTTAAAAACCATAAGTGCTAATGACTCCAGTCCTTTTTGTGGTTGTAGGGGCTGTTGATTGGAGTACACTAAAACAAACCTGACCTCTTTAGGATATTCAGAAGCCAAGTTATAAGCCCACAAAGTTGTAACTGGACTACTTCTTTAAAGTGACACCAGGCCCGGTGACCTTTGGGACATGGTTTGACCCCCTATAGGAATGTGCGATCATCATGAAACGTTCAGATCACTTACAACTCAATAGATTCTACCTTCTTGTAACGTTTCAGCCTGATTGGACCTTGTTTTCACACAAATGGACCCAGAATGATGTGAAATTGTGCTTCGTGCAACATAATTCTGGGTGCCATTTAAAAACCATAAGTGCTAATGACTCCAGTCCTTTTTGTGGTTGTAGGGGCTGTTGATTGGAGTACACTAAAACAAACCTGACCTCTTTAGGATATTCAGAAGCCAAGTTATAAGCCCACAAAGTTGTAACTGGACTACTTCTTTAAAGTGACACCAGGCCCGGTGACCTTTGGGACATGGTTTGACCCCCTATAGGAATGTGCGATCATCATGAAACGTTCAGATCACTTACAACTCAATAGATTCTACCTTCTTGTAACGTTTCAGCCTGATTGGACCTTGTTTTCACACAAATGGACCCAGAATGATGTGAAATTGTGCTTCGTGCAACATAATTCTGGGTGCCATTTACAAACCATAAGTGCTAATGACTCCATTCCTTTTTGTGGTTGTAGGGGCTGTTGATTGGAGTACACTAAAACAAGCCTGACCTCTCTATGACATTCAGAAGCCAAGTTATAAGCCCACAAATGTGTAACTAGACTACTTCTTTAAATTGACACCAGATCCGGTGACCTTTGGGACATGGTTTGACCCCCTTAGGAAAGTGCTATCATCATGAAACGTTCAGATCACTTACAACTAAATAGATTCTACCTTCCTGTAACGTTTCAGCCTGATTGTACCTTGTTTTGACACAAATGAACCCAGAATGATGTGAAATTGTGCTTCGTGCAACATAATTCTGGGTGCCATTTACAAACCATAAGTGCTAATGACTCCATTCCTTTTTGTGGTTGTAGGGGCTGTTTATTGGAGTACACTAAATTAAACCTGATCTCTCTTGGACATTCAGAAGCCAAGTTATAAGCCCACAAATGTGTAACTGGACTACTTCTTTAAATTGACACCAGATCCGGTGACCTTTGGGACATAGTTTGACCTCCTTAGGAAAGTGCTATCAGCATGAAACATTCAGATCACTTACAACTCAATAGATTCTACCTTCCTGTAACGTTTCAGCCTTATTGGACCTTGTTTTCACACAAATGGACCCAGAATGATTTGAAATTGTGCTTCGTACAACTTAATTCTGGATGCCATTTACAAACCATAAGTGCTAATGACTCCATTCCTTTTTGTAGTTGTAGGGGCTGTTGACTGGAGTACACTAAAACAAGCCTGACCTCTCTAGGACATTCAGAAGCCAAGTTATAAGCCCACAAATGTTGGTACTGGACTACTTCTTTAAATTGACACCAGATCCGGTGACCTTTGGGACATGGTTTGACCCCTTAGGAAAGTGCTATCATCATGAAACGTTCAGATCACTTACAACTAAATAGATTCTACCTTCCTGTAACGTTTCAGCCTGATTGTACCTTGTTTTGACACAAATGAACCCAGAATGATGTGAAATTGTGCTTCGTGCAACATAATTCTGGGTGCCATTTACAAACCATAAGTGCTAATGACTCAATTCCTTTTTGTGGTTGTAGGGGCTGTTGATTGGAGTACACTTAAACAAACCTGATCGCTCTAGGACATTCAGAAGCCAAGTTATAAGCCCACAAATGTGTAACTGGACTACTTCTTTAAATTGACACCAGATCCGGTGACCTTTGGGACATGATTTGACCCCCTTAGGAAAGTGCTATCATCATGAAACGTTCAGATCACTTACAACTCAATAGATTCTACCTTCCTGTAACGTTTCAGCCTGATTGGACCTTGTTTTCACACAAATGAACCCAGAATGATGTGAAATTGTGCTTCGTGCAACATAATTCTGGGTGCCATTTACAAACCATAAGTGCTAATGACTCCATTCCTTTTTGTGGTTGTTTGGGCTGTTGATTGGAGTACACTTAAACAAACCTGATCGCTCTAGGACATTCAGAAGCCAAGTTATAAGCCCACAAATGTGTAACTGGACTACTTCTTTAAATTGACACCAGATCCGGTGACCTTTGGGACATGATTTGACCCCCTTAGGAAAGTGCTATCATCATGAAACGTTCAGATCACTTACAACTCAATAGATTCTACCTTCCTGTAACGTTTCAGCCTGATTGGACCTTGTTTTCACACAAATGAACCCAGAATGATGTGAAATTGTGCTTCGTGCAACATAATTCTGGGTGCCATTTACAAACCATAAGTGCTAATGACTCCATTCCTTTTTGTGGTTGTAGGGGCTGTTGATTGGAGTATACTAAAACAAACCTGATCTCTCTAGGACATTCAGAAGCCAAGTTATAAGCCCACAAATGTGTAACTGG
Organism: Nothobranchius furzeri; assembly: GCF_043380555.1. Taxonomy (NCBI): domain Eukaryota; kingdom Metazoa; phylum Chordata; class Actinopteri; order Cyprinodontiformes; family Nothobranchiidae; genus Nothobranchius; species Nothobranchius furzeri. The sequence continues at coordinate 20,602,544 of NC_091745.1, forward strand.
ACTACTTCTTTAAATTGACACCAGATCCGGTGACCTTTGGGACATGGTTTGACCCCCTATAGGAATGTGCTATCATCATGAAACGTTCAGATCACTTACAACTCAATAGAATATACCTTCCTGTAACGTTTCAGCCTAATTGGACCTTGTTTTCACACAAATGAACCCAGAATGATGTGAAATAGTGCTTCGTGCAACATAATTCTGGGTGCCATTTACAAACCATAAGTGCTAATGACTCCATTCCTTTTTGTGGTTGTAGGGGCTGTTGATTGGAGTACACTTAAACAAACCTGATCGCTCTAGGACATTCAGAAGCCAAGTTATAAGCCCACAAAGGTGTAACTGGACTACTTCTTTAAATTGACACCAGATCCGGTGACCTTTTGGGCATGATTTGACCCCCTTAGGAAAGTGCTATCATCATGAAACGTTCAGATCACTTACAACTCAATAGATTCTACCTTCCTGTAACGTTTCAGCCTGATTGGACCTTGTTTTCACACAAATGAACCCAGAATGATGTGAAATTGTGCTTCGTGCAACATAATTCTGGGTGCCATTTACAAACCATAAGTGCTAATGACTCCATTCCTTTTTGTGGTTGTAGGGGCTGTTGATTGGAGTATACTAAAACAAACCTGATCTCTCTAGGACATTCAGAAGCCAAGTTATAAGCCCACAAATGTGTAACTGGACTACTTCTTTAAATTGACACCAGATCCGGTGACCTTTGGGACATGGTTTGACAACCTATAGGAATGTGCTATCATCATGAAACGTTCAGATCACTTACAACTCAATAGAATATACCTTCCTGTAACGTTTCAGCCTGATTGGACCTTGTTTTCACACAAATGGACCCAGAATGATGTGAAATTGTGCTTCGTGCAACATAATTCTGGGTGCCATTTACAAACCATAAGTGCTAATGACTCCATTCCTTTTTGTGGTTGTAGAGGCTGTCTATTGGAGTACACTAAAACAAACCTGACCTCTTTAGGATATTCAGAAGCCAAGTTATTAGCTCACAAAGGTGTAACTGGACTACTTCTTTAAAGTGACACCAGGCCCGGTGACCTTTGGGTCATGGTTTGACCCCCTATAGGAATGTGCGATCATCATGAAACGTTCAGATAACTTACAACTCAATAGATTCTACCTTCTTGTAACGTTTCAGCCTGATTGGACCTTGTTTTCACACAAATGGACCCAGAATGTTGTGAAATTGTGCTTCGTGCAGCATAATTCTGGGTGCCATTTACAAACCATAAGTGCTAATGACTCTATTCCTTTTTGTGGTTGTAGGGGCTGTTAACTGGAGTACACTAAAACAAGCCTGACCTCTCTAGGACATTCAGAAGCCAAGTTATAAGCCCACAAATGTTGGTACTGGACTACGTCTTTAAATTGACACCAGATCCGGTGACCTTTGGGACATGGTTTGACCCCCTTAGGAAAGTGCTATCATCATGAAACGTTCAGATCACGTACAACTCAATAGATTCTACCTTCCTGTAACGTTTCAGCCTGATTGGACCTAGTTTTCACACAAATGAACCCAGAATGATGTGAAATTGTGCTTCGTGCAACATAAATCTGGGTGCCATTTACAAACCATAAGTGCTAATGACTCCATTCCTTTTTGTGGTTGTAGGGGCTGTTGATTGGAGTATACTAAAACAAACCTGATCTCTCTAGGACATTCAGAAGCCAAGTTATAAGCCCACAAATGTATAACTGGACTACTTCTTTAAATTGACACCAGATCCGGTGACCTTTGGGACATGGTTTGACCCCCTATAGGAATGTGCTATCATCATGAAACGTTCAGATCACTTACAACTCAATAGAATATACCTTCCTGTAACGTTTCAGCCTGATTGGACCTTGTTTTCACACAAATGAACCCAGAATGATGTGAAATTGTGCTTCGTGCAACATAATTCTGGGTGCCATTTACAAACCATAAGTGCTAATGACTCCATTCCTTTTTGTGGTTGTAGGGGCTGTTGATTGGAGTACACTTAAACAAACCTGATCGCTCTAGGACATTCAGAAGCCAAGTTATAAGCCCACAAATGTGTAACTGGACTACTTCTTTAAATTGACACCAGATCCGGTGACCTTTTGGACATGATTTGACCCCCTTAGGAAAGTGCTATCATCATGAAACGTTCAGATCACTTACAACTCAATAGATTCTACCTTCCTGTAACGTTTCAGCCTGATTGGACCTTGTTTTCACACAAATGAACCCAGAATGATGTGAAATTGTGCTTCGTGCAACATAATTCTGGGTGCCATTTACAAACCATAAGTGCTAATGACTCCATTCCTTTTTGTGGTTGTAGGGGCTGTTGATTGGAGTATACTAAAACAAACCTGATCTCTCTATGACATTCAGAAGCCAAGTTATAAGCCCACAAATGTGTAACTGGACTACTTCTTTAAATTGACACCAGATCCGGTGACCTTTGGGACATGGTTTGACAACCTATAGGAATGTGCTATCATCATGAAACGTTCAGATCACTTACAACTCAATAGAATATACCTTCCTGTAACGTTTCAGCCTGATTGGACCTTGTTTTCACACAAATGGACCCAGAATGATGTGAAATTGTGCTTCGTGCAACATAATTCTGGCTGCCATTTACAAACCATAAGTGCTAATGACTCCATTCCTTTTTGTGGTTGTAGAGGCTGTCTATTGGAGTACACTAAAACAAACCTGACCTCTTTAGGATATTCAGAAGCCAAGTTATTAGCTCACAAAGGTGTAACTGGACTACTTCTTTAAAGTGACACCAGGCCCGGTGACCTTTGGGTCATGGTTTGACCCCCTATAGGAATGTGCGATCATCATGAAACGTTCAGATAACTTACAACTCAATAGATTCTACCTTCTTGTAACGTTTCAGCCTGATTGGACCTTGTGTTCACACAAATGGACCCAGAATGTTGCGAAATTGTGCTTCGTGCAGCATAATTCTGGGTGCCATTTACAAACCATAAGTGCTAATGACTCCATTCCTTTTTGTGGTTGTAGGGGCTGTTAACTGGAGTACAATAAAACAAGCCTGACCTCTCTAGGACATTCAGAAGCCAAGTTATAAGCCCACAAATGTTGGTACTGGACTACGTCTTTAAATTGACACCAGATCCGGTGACCTTTGGGACATGGTTTGACCCCCTTAGGAAAGTGCTATCATCATGAAACGTTCAGATCACGTACAACTCAATAGATTCTACCTTCCTGTAACGTTTCAGCCTGATTGGACCTAGTTTTCACACAAATGAACCCAGAATGATGTGAAATTGTGCTTCGTGCAACATAAATCTGGGTGCCATTTACAAACCATAAGTGCTAATGACTCCATTCCTTTTTGTGGTTGTAGGGGCTGTTGATTGGAGTATACTAAAACAAACCTGATCTCTCTAGGACATTCAGAAGCCAAGTTATAAGCCCACAAATGTGTAACTGGACTACTTCTTTAAATTGACACCAGATCCGGTGACCTTTGGGACATGGTTTGACCCCCTATAGGAATGTGCTATCATCATGAAACGTTCAGATCACTTACAACTCAATAGAATATACATTCCTGTAACGTTTCAGCCTGATTGGACCTTGTTTTCACACAAATGGACCCAGAATGATGTGAAATTGTGCTTCGTGCAACATAATTCTGGGTGCCATTTACAAACCATAAGTGCTAATGACTCCATTCCTTTTTGTGGTTGTAGAGGCTGTCTATTAGAGTACACTAAAACAAACCTGACCTCTTTAGGATATTCAGAAGCCAAGTTATTAGCTCACAAAGGTGTAACTGGACTACTTCTTTAAAGTGACACCAAGCCCAGTGACCTTTGGGTCATGGTTTGACCCCCTATAGGAATGTGCGATCATCATGAAACGTTCAGATCACTTACAACTCAATAGATTCTACCTTCTTGTAACGTTTCAGCCTGATTGGACCTTGTTTTCACACAAATGGACCCAGAATGTTGTGAAATTGTGCTTCGTGCAGCATAATTCTGGGTGCCATTTACAAACCATAAGTGCTAATGACCCCATTCCTTTTTGTGGTTGTAAGGGCTGTTGATTGGAGTACACTAAAACAAACCTGATCTCTCTAGGACATTCAGAAGCCAAGTTATAAGCCCACAAATGTGTAACTGGACTACTTCTTTAAATTGACACCAGATCCGGTGACCTTTGGGACATGGTTTGACCCCCTTAGGAAAGTGCTATCATCATGAAACGTTCAGATCACTTACAACTCAATAGATTCTACCTTCCTGTAACGTTTCAGCCTGATTGGACCTTGTTTTCACACAAATGAACCCAGAATGATGTGAAATTGTTCTTCATGCAACATAATTCTGGGTGCCATTTACAAACCATAAGTGCTAATGACTCCATTCCTTTTTGTGGTTGTAGGGGCTGTTGATTGGAGTATACTAAAACAAACCTGATCTCTCTAGGACATTCAGAAGCCAAGTTATAAGCCCACAAATGTGTAACTGGACTACTTCTTTAAATTGACACCAGATCCGGTGACCTTTGGGACATGGTTTGACCCCCTATAGGAATGTGCTATCATCATGAAACGTTCAGATCACTTACAACTCAATAGAATATACCTTCCTGTAACGTTTCAGCCTGATTGGACCTTGTTTTCACACAAATGAACCCAGAATGATGTGAAATTGTGCTTCGTGCAACATAATTCTGGGTGCCATTTAAAAACCATAAGTGCTAATGACTCCATTCCTTTTTGTGGTTGTAGGCGCTGTTGATTGGAGTACACTAAAACAAACCTGATCTCTCTAGGACATTCAGAAGCCAAGTTATAAGCCCACAAATGTGTAACTGGACTACTTCTTTAAATTGACACCAGATCCGGTGACCTTTGGGACATGGTTTGACCCCCTTAGGAAAGTGCTATCATCATGAAACGTTCAGATCACTTACAACTCAATAGATTCTACCTTCCTGTAACGTTTCAGCCTGACTGGACCTTGTTTTCACACAAATGGACCCAGAATGAAGTGAAATTGTGCTTCGTGCAACATAATTCAGGGTGCCATTTACAAACCAAAAAAGCTAATGACTCCATTCCTTTTTGTGGTTGTAGGGGCTGTTGATTGGAGTACACTAAAACAAACCTAACCTCTCTAGGACATTCAGAAGCCAAGTTATAAGCCCACAAAGGTGTAACTGGACTACTTCTTTAAAGTCAAACCAGGCCCGGTGACCGTTGGGACATGGTATTACCCCCTATAGGAATGTGCGATCATCTTGAAACGTTCAGATCACTTACAGCTCAATAGATTCTACCTTCTTGTAGCGTTTCAGCCTGATTGGACCTTGTTTTCACACAAATGAACCCAGAATGATGTGAAATTGTGCTTCGTGCAACATAATTCTGGGTGCCATTTAAAAACCATAAGGGCTAATGACTCCATTCCTTTTTGTGGTTGTAGGGGCTGTTGATTGGAGTACACTGAAACAAACCTGATCTCTCTAGGACATTCAGAAGCCAAGTTATAAGCCCACAAATGTGTAACTGGACTACTTCTTTAAATTGACACCAGATCCGGTGACCTTTGGGACATGGTTTGACCCCCTTAGGAAAGTGCTATTATCATGAAACGTTCAGATCACTTACAACTCAGTAGATTCTACCTTCCTGTAACGTTTCAGCCTGATTGGACCTTGTTTTCACACAAATGAACCCAGAATGATGTGAAATTGTGCTTCGTGCAACATAATTCTGGGTGCCATTTAAAAACCATAAGTGCTAATGTCTCCATTCCTTTTTGTGGTTGTAGGGGCTGTTGATTGGAGTACACTAAAACAAACCTGATCGCTCTAGGACATTCAGAAGCCAAGTTATAAGCCCACTAATGTGTAACTGGACTACTTCTTTAAATTGACACCAGATCCGGTGACCTTTGGGACATGGTTTGACCCCCTTAGGAAAGTGCTATCATCATGAAACGTTCAGATCACTTACAACTCAATAGATTCTACCTTCCTGTAACGTTTCAGCCTGATTGGACCCTGTTTTCACACAAATGAACCCAGAATGATGTGAAATAATGCTTCGTGCATCATAATTCTGGGTGCCATTTAAAAACCATAAGTGCTAATGACTCCATTCATTTTTGTGGTTGTAGGGGCTGTTGATTGGAGTATACTAAAACAAACCTGATCTCTCTAGGACATTCAGAAGCCAAGTTAAAAGCCGTCAAAGGTGTAACTGGACTACTTCTTTAAAGTGACACCAGGCCCGGTGACCTTTGGGACATGGTTTGACCCCCTATAGGAATGTGCGATAATCACGAAACGTTCAGATCACTTACAACTCAATAGATTCTACCTTCCTGTAACGTTTCAGCCTGATTGGACCTTGTTTTCACACAAATGGACCCAGAATGATGTGAAATTGTGCTTCGTGCAACATAATCTTGGGTGCCATTTACAAACCATAAGTGCTAATTACTCCATTCCTTTTTTGTGGTTGTAGGGGCTGTTGATTGGAGTACATTAAAACAAACCTGATCTCTCTAGGACATTCAGAAGCCAAGTTATAAGCCCACAAATGTGTAACTGGACTACTTCTTTAAATTGACACCAGATCCGGTGACATTTGGGACATGGTTTGATCCCCTTAGGAAAGTACTATCATCATGAAACGTTCAGATAACTTACAACTCAATAGATTCTACCTTCCTGTAACGTTTCAGCTTGATTGGACCTTGTTTTCACACAAATGAACCCAGAATGATGTGAAATTGTGCTTCGTACCACATAATTCTGGGTGCCATTTAAAAACCACAAGTGCTAATGACTCCATTCCTTTTTGTGATTGTAGGGGCTGTTGATTGGAGTATACTAAAACAAACCTGATCTCTCTAGGACATTCAGAAGCCAAGTTATAAGCCCACAAATGTGTAACTGGACTACTTCTTTAAATTGACACCAGATCCGGTGACCTTTGGGACATGGTTTGACCCCCTTAGGAAAGTGCTATCATCATGAAACGTTCAGATCACTTACAACTCAATAGATTCTACCTTCCTGTAACGTTTCAGCCTGATTGTACCTTGTTTTCACACAAATGAACCCAGAATGATGTGAAATTGTGCTTCGTGCAACATAATTCTGGGTGCCATTTAAAAACCATAAGTGCTAATGACTCCATTCCTTTTTGTGGTTGTAGGGGCTGTTGATTGGAGTATACTAAAACAAACCTGATCTCTCTAGGACATTCAGAAACCAAGTTATAAGCCCTCAAAGGTGTAACTGGACTACTTCTTTAAAGTGACACCAGGCCCGGTGACCTTTGGGACATGGTTTGACCCCCTATAGGAATGTGCGATCATCATGAAACGTTCAGATCACTTACAACTCAATAGATTCTACCTTCTTGTAACGTTTCAGCCTGATTGGACCTTGTTTTCACACAAATGGACCCAGAATGATGTGAAATTGTGCTTCGTGCAATATAATTCTGGGTGCCATTTACAAACCATAAGTGCTAATGACTCCATTTCTTTTTGTGGTTGTAGGGGCTGTTGGTTGGAGTACATTAAAACAAACCTGATCTCTCTAGGACATTCAGAAGCCAAGTTATAAGCCCACAAATGTGTAACTGGACTACTTCTTTAAATTGACACCAGATCCGGTGACCTTTGGGACATAGTTTGACCCCCTATAGGAATGTGCTATCATCATGAAACGTTCAGATCACTTACAACTCAATAGATTCTACCTTCCTGTAACGTTTCAGCCTGATTGGACCTTGTTTTGACACAAATGGACCCAGAATGATGTGAAATTGTGCTTCGTGCAACATAATTCTGGGTGCCATTTACAAACCATAAGTGCTAATGACTCCATTCCTTTTTGTGGTTGTAGAGGCTGTTGATTGGAGTACACTAAAACAAACCTGGCCTCTTCAGGATATTCAGAAGCCAAGTTATTAGCTCACAAAGGTGTAACTGGACTACTTCTTTAAAGTGACACCAGGCCCGGTGACCTTTGGGACATGGTTTGACCCCCTATAGGAATGTGCGATCATCATGAAACGTTCAGATCACTTACAACTCAATAGATTCTACGTTCCTGTAACGTTTCAGCCTGATTGGACCTTGTTTTCACACAAATGGACCCAGAATGTTGTGAAATTGTGCTTCGTGCAGCATAATTCTGGGTGCCATTTACAAACCATAAGTGCTAATGACTCCATTCCTTTTTGTGGTTGTAGGGGCTGTTGATTGGAGTACACTAAAACAAACCTGATCTCTCTAGGACATTCAGAAGCCAAGTTATAAGCCCACAAATGTGTAACTGGACTACTTCTTTAAATTGACACCAGATCCGGTGACATTTGGGACATGGTTTGATCCCCTTAGGAAAGTACTATCATCATGAAACGTTCAGATAACTTACAACTCAATAGATTCTACCTTCCTGTAACGTTTCAGCCTGATTGTACCTTGTTTTCACACAAATGAACCCAGAATGATGTGAAATTGTGCTTCGTGCAACATAATTCTGGGTGCCATTTAAAAACCATAAGTGCTAATGACTCCATTCCTTTTTGTGGTTGTAGGGGCTGTTGATTGGAGTATACTAAATTAAACCTGATCTCTCTAGGACATTCAGAAACCAAGTTATACGCCCTCAAAGGTGTAATTGGACTACTTCTTTAAAGTGACACCAGGCCTGGTGACCTTTGGGACATGGTTTGACCCCCTATAGGAATGTGCGATCATCATGAAACGTTCAGATCACTTACAACTCAATAGATTCTACCTTCTTGTAACGTTTCAGCCTGATTGTACCTTGTTTTCACACAAATGGACCCAGAATGATGTGAAATTGTGCTTCGTGCAATATAATTCTGGGTGCCATTTACAAACCATAAGTGCTAATGACTCCATTTCTTTTTGTGGTTGTAGGGGCTGTTGGTTGGAGTACATTAAAACAAACCTGATCTCTCTAGGACATTCAGAAGCCAAGTTATAAGCCCACTAATGTGTAACTGGACTACTTCTTTAAATTGACACCAGATCCGGTGACCTTTGGGACATAGTTTGACCCCCTATAGGAATGTGCTATCATCATGAAACGTTCAGATCACTTACAACTCAATAGATTCTACCTTCCTGTAACGTTTCAGCCTGATTGGACCTTGTTTTGACACAAATGGACCCAGAATTATGTGAAATTGTGCTTCGTGCAACATAATTCTGGGTGCCATTTACAAACCATAAGTGCTAATGACTCCATTCCTTTTTGTGGTTGTAGAGGCTGTTGATTGGAGTACGCTAAAACACACCTGGCCTCTTTAGGATCTTCAGAATCCAAGTTATTAGCTCACAAAGGTGTAACTGGACTACTTCTTTAAAGTGACACCAGGCCCGGTGACCTTTGGGACATGGTTTGACCCCCTATAGGAACGTGCGATCATCATGAAACGTTCAGATCACTTACAACTCAATAGATTCTACGTTCCTGTAACGTTTCAGCCTGATTGGACCTTGTTTTCACACAAATGGACCCAGAATGTTGTGAAATTGTGCTTCGTGCAGCATAATTCTGGGTGCCATTTACAAACCATAAGTGCTAATGACTCCATTCCTTTTTGTGGTTGTAGGGGCTGTTGATTGGAGTACATTAAAACAAACCTGATCTCTCTAGGACATTCAGAAGCCAAGTTATAAGCCCACAAATGTGTAACTGGACTACTTCTTTAAATTGACACCAGATCCGGTGACCTTTGGGACATGGTTTGACCCGCTTAGGAAAGTGCTATCATCATGAAACGTTCAGATCACTTACAACTCAATAGATTCTACCTTCCTGTAACGTTTCAGCCTGATTGGACCTTGTTTTCACACAAATGAACCCAGAATGATGTGAAATTGTTTTTCGTGCAACATAATTCTGGGTGCCTTTTAAAAACCATAAGTGCTAATGACTCCAGTCCTTTTTGTGGTTGTAGGGGCTGTTGATTGGAGTACACTAAAACAAACCTGACCTCTTTAGGATATTCAGAAGCCAAGTTATTAGCTCACAAAGTTGTAACTGGACTACTTCTTTAAATTGACACCAGATCCCGTGACCTTTGGGACATGGTTTGACCCCCTTAGGAAAGTGCTATCATCATGAAACGTTCAGATCACTTACAACTCAATAGATTCTACCTTCCTGTAACGTTTCAGCCTGACTGGACCTTGTTTTCACACAAATGGACCCAGAATGAAGTGAAATTGTGCTTCGTGCAACATAATTCTGGGTGCCATTTACAAACCAAAAAAGCTAATGACTCCATTCCTTTTTGTGGTTGTAGGGGCTGTTGATTGGAGTACACTAAAACAAACCTAACCTCTCTAGGACATTCAGAAGCGCAGTTATAAGCCCACAAGGGTGTAACTGGACTACTTCTTTAAAGTCACACCAGGCCCGGTGACCTTTGGGACATGGTATTACCCCCTATAGGAATGTGCGATCATCTTGAAACGTTCAGATCACTTACAGCTCAATAGATTCTACCTTCTTGTAGCGTTTCAGCCTGATTGGACCTTGTTTTCACACAAATGAACCCAGAATGATGTGAAATTGTGCTTCGTGCAACATAATTCTGGGTGCCATTTAAAAACCATAAGGGCTAATGACTCCATTCCTTTTTGTGGTTGTAGGGGCTGTTGATTGGAGTACACTAAAACAAACCTGATCTCTCTAGGACATTCAGAAGCCAAGTTATAAGCCCACAAATGTGTAACTGGACTACTTCTTTAAATTGACACCAGATCCAGTGACCTTTGGGACATGGTTTGACCCCCTTAGGAAAGTGCTATCATCATGAAACGTTCAGATCACTTACAACTCAGTAGATTCTACCTTCCTGTAACGTTTCAGCCTGATTGGACCTTGTTTTCACACAAATGAACCCAGAATGATGTGAAATTGTGCTTCGTGCAACATAATTCTGGGTGCCATTTACAAACCATAAGTGCTAATGTCTCCATTCCTTTTTGTGGTTGTAGGGGCTGTTGATTGGAGTACACTAAAACAAACCTGATCGCTCTAGGACATTCAGAAGCCAAGTTATAAGCCCACTAATGTGTAACTGGACTACTTCTTTAAATTGACAGCAGATCCGGTGACCTTTGGGACATGGTTTGACCCCCTTAGGAAAGTGCTATCATCATGAAACGTTCAGATCACTTACAACTCAATAGATTCTACCTTCCTGTAACGTTTCAGCCTGATTGGACCTTGTTTTCACACAAATGAACCCAGAATGATGTGAAATAATGCTTCGTGCATCATAATTCTGGGTGCCATTTAAAAACCATAAGTGCTAATGACTCCATTCATTTTTGTGGTTGTAGGGGCTGTTGATTGGAGTATACTAAAACAAACCTGATCTCTCTAGGACATTCAGAAGCCAAGTTATAAGCCCTCAAAGGTGTAACTGGACTACTTCTTTAAAGTGACACCAGGCCCGGTGACCTTTGGGACATGGTTTGACCCCCTATAGGAATGTGCGATAATCACGAAACGTTCAGATCACTTACAACTCAATAGATTCTACCTTCCTGTAACGTTTCAGCCTGATTGGACCTTGTTTTCACACAAATGGACCCAGAATGATGTGAAATTGTGCTTCGTGCAACATAATCTTGGGTGCCATTTACAAACCATAAGTGCTAATGACTCCATTCCTTTTTTGTGGTTGTAGGGGCTGTTGATTGGAGTACATTAAAACAAACCTGATCTCTCTAGGACATTCAGAAGCCAAGTTATAAGCCCACAAATGTGTAACTGGACTACTTCTTTAAATTGACACCAGATCCGGTGACATTTGGGACATGGTTTGATCCCCTTAGGAAAGTACTATCATCATGAAACGTTCAGATAACTTACAACTCAATAGATTCTACCTTCCTGTAACGTTTCAGCTTGATTGGACCTTGTTTTCACACAAATGAACCCAGAATGATGTGAAATTGTGCTTCGTACCACATAATTCTGGGTGCCATTTAAAAACCACAAGTGCTAATGACTCCATTCCTTTTTGTGGTTGTAGGGGCTGTTGATTGGAGTATACTAAAACAAACCTGATCTCTCTAGGACATTCAGAAGCCAAGTTATAAGCCCACAAATGTGTAACTGGACTACTTCTTTAAATTGACACCAGATCCGGTGACCTTTGGGACATGGTTTGACCCCCTTAGGAAAGTGCTATCATCATGAAACGTTCAGATCACTTACAACTCAATAGATTCTACCTTCCTGTAACGTTTCAGCCTGATTGTACCTTGTTTTCACACAAATGAACCCAGAATGATGTGAAATTGTGCTTCGTGCAACATAATTCTGGGTGCCATTTAAAAACCATAAGTGCTAATGACTCCATTCCTTTTTGTGGTTGTAGGGGCTGTTGATTGGAGTATACTAAAACAAACCTGATCTCTCTAGGACATTCAGAAACCAAGTTATAAGCCCTCAAAGGTGTAATTGGACTACTTCTTTAAAGTGACACCAGGCCCGGTGACCTTTGGGACATGGTTTGACCCCCTATAGGAATGTGCGATCATCATGAAACGTTCAGATCACTTACAACTCAATAGATTCTACCTTCTTGTAACGTTTCAGCCTGATTGGACCTTGTTTTCACACAAATGGACCCAGAATGATGTGAAATTGTGCTTCGTGCAATATAATTCTGGGTGCCATTTACAAACCATAAGTGCTAATGACTCCATTTCTTTTTGTGGTTGTAGGGGCTGTTGGTTGGAGTACATTAAAACAAACCTGATCTCTCTAGGACATTCAGAAGCCAAGTTATAAGCCCACAAATGTGTAACTGGACTACTTCTTTAAATTGACACCAGATCCGGTGACCTTTGGGACATAGTTTGACCCCCTATAGGAATGTGCTATCATCATGAAACGTTCAGATCACTTACAACTCAATAGATTCTACCTTCCTGTAACGTTTCAGCCTGATTGGACCTTGTTTTGACACAAATGGACCCAGGATGTTGTGAAATTGTGCTTCGTGCAACATAATTCTGGGTGCCATTTACACACCATAAGTGCTAATGACTCCATTCCTTTTTGTGGTTGTAGAGGCTGTTGATTGGAGTACACTAAAACAAACCTGGCCTCTTCAGGATATTCAGAAGCCAAGTTATTAGCTCACAAAGGTGTAACTGGACTACTTCTTTAAAGTGACACCAGGCCCGGTGACCTTTGGGACATGGTTTGACCCCCTATAGGAATGTGCGATCATCATGAAACGTTCAGATCACTTACAACTCAATAGATTCTACGTTCCTGTAACGTTTCAGCCTGATTGGACCTTGTTTTGACACAAATGGACCCAGGATGTTGTGAAATTGTGCTTCGTGCAACATAATTCTGGGTGCCATTTACAAACCATAAGTGCTAATGACTCCATTCCTTTTTGTGGTTGTAGAGGCTGTTGATTGGAGTACGCTAAAACACACCTGGCCTCTTTAGGATCTTCAGAATCCAAGTTATTAGCTCACAAAGGTGTAACTGGACTACTTCTTTAAAGTGACACCAGGCCCGGTGACCTTTGGGACATGGTTTGACCCCCTATAGGAACGTGCGATCATCATGAAACGTTCAGATCACTTACAACTCAATAGATTCAACGTTCCTGTAACGTTTCAGCCTGATTGGACCTTGTTTTCACACAAATGGACCCAGAATGTTGTGAAATTGTGCTTCGTGCAGCATAATTCTGGGTGCCATTTACAAACCATAAGTGCTAATGACTCCATTCCTTTTTGTGGTTGTAGGGGCTGTTGATTGGAGTACATTAAAACAAACCTGATCTCTCTAGGACATTCAGAAGCCAAGTTATAAGCCCACAAATGTGTAACTGGACTACTTCTTTAAATTGACACCAGATCCGGTGACCTTTGGGACATGGTTTGACCCGCTTAGGAAAGTGCTATCATCATGAAACGTTCAGATCTCTTACAACTCAATAGATTCTACCTTCCTGTAACGTTTCAGCCTGATTGGACCTTGTTTTCACACAAATGAACCCAGAATGATGTGAAATTGTTTTTCGTGCAACATAATTCTGGGTGCCTTTTAAAAACCATAAGTGCTAATGACTCCAGTCCTTTTTGTGGTTGTAGGGGCTGTTGATTGGAGTACACTAAAACAAACCTGACCTCTTTAGGATATTCAGAAGCCAAGTTATTAGCTCACAAAGTTGTAACTGGACTACTTCTTTAAATTGACACCAGATCCCGTGACCTTTGGGACATGGTTTGACCCCCTTAGGAAAGTGCTATCATCATGAAACGTTCAGATCACTTACAACTCAATAGATTCTACCTTCCTGTAACGTTTCAGCCTGACTGGACCTTGTTTTCACACAAATGGACCCAGAATGAAGTGAAATTGTGCTTCGTGCAACATAATTCTGGGTGCCATTTACAAACCAAAAAAGCTAATGACTCCATTCCTTTTTGTGGTTGTAGGGGCTGTTGATTGGAGTACACTAAAACAAACCTAACCTCTCTAGGACATTCAGAAGCGCAGTTATAAGCCCACAAGGGTGTAACTGGACTACTTCTTTAAAGTCACACCAGGCCCGGTGACCTTTGGGACATGGTATTACCCCCTATAGGAATGTGCGATCATCTTGAAACGTTCAGATCACTTACAGCTCAATAGATTCTACCTTCTTGTAGCGTTTCAGCCTGATTGGACCTTGTTTTCACACAAATGAACCCAGAATGATGTGAAATTGTGCTTCGTGCAACATAATTCTGGGTGCCATTTAAAAACCATAAGGGCTAATGACTCCATTCCTTTTTGTGGTTGTAGGGGCTGTTGATTGGAGTACACTAAAACAAACCTGATCTCTCTAGGACATTCAGAAGCCAAGTTATAAGCCCACAAATGTGTAACTGGACTACTTCTTTAAATTGACACCAGATCCAGTGACCTTTGGGACATGGTTTGACCCCCTTAGGAAAGTGCTATCATCATGAAACGTTCAGATCACTTACAACTCAGTAGATTCTACCTTCCTGTAACGTTTCAGCCTGATTGGACCTTGTTTTCACACAAATGAACCCAGAATGATGTGAAATTGTGCTTCGTGCAACATAATTCTGGGTGCCATTTACAAACCATAAGTGCTAATGTCTCCATTCCTTTTTGTGGTTGTAGGGGCTGTTGATTGGAGTACACTAAAACAAACCTGATCGCTCTAGGACATTCAGAAGCCAAGTTATAAGCCCACTAATGTGTAACTGGACTACTTCTTTAAATTGACACCAGATCCGGTGACCTTTGGGACATGGTTTGACCCCCTTAGGAAAGTGCTCTCATCATGAAACGTTCAGATCACTTACAACTCAATAGATTCTACCTTCCTGTAACGTTTCAGCCTGATTGGACCTTGTTTTCACACAAATGAACCCAGAATGATGTGAAATAATGCTTCGTGCATCATAATTCTGGGTGCCATTTAAAAACCATAAGTGCTAATGACTCCATTCATTTTTGTGGTTGTAGGGGCTGTTGATTGGAGTATACTAAAACAAACCTGATCTCTCTAGGACATTCAGAAGCCAAGTTATAAGCCCTCAAAGGTGTAACTGGACTACTTCTTTAAAGTGACACCAGGCCCGGTGACCTTTGGGACATGGTTTGACCCCCTATAGGAATGTGCGATAATCACGAAACGTTCAGATCACTTACAACTCAATAGATTCTACCTTCCTGTAACGTTTCAGCCTGATTGGACCTTGTTTTCACACAAATGGACCCAGAATGATGTGAAATTGTGCTTCGTGCAACATAATCTTGGGTGCCATTTACAAACCATAAGTGCTAATGACTCCATTCCTTTTTTGTGGTTGTAGGGGCTGTTGATTGGAGTACATTAAAACAAACCTGATCTCTCTAGGACATTCAGAAGCCAAGTTATAAGCCCACAAATGTGTAACTGGACTACTTCTTTAAATTGACACCAGATCCGGTGACATTTGGGACATGGTTTGATCCCCTTAGGAAAGTACTATCATCATGAAACGTTCAGATAACTTACAACTCAATAGATTCTACCTTCCTGTAACGTTTCAGCTTGATTGGACCTTGTTTTCACACAAATGAACCCAGAATGATGTGAAATTGTGCTTCGTACCACATAATTCTGGGTGCCATTTAAAAACCACAAGTGCTAATGACTCCATTCCTTTTTGTGGTTGTAGGGGCTGTTGATTGGAGTATACTAAAACAAACCTGATCTCTCTAGGACATTCAGAAGCCAAGTTATAAGCCCACAAATGTGTAACTGGACTACTTCTTTAAATTGACACCAGATCCGGTGACCTTTGGGACATGGTTTGACCCCCTTAGGAAAGTGCTATCATCATGAAACGTTCAGATCACTTACAACTCAATAGATTCTACCTTCCTGTAACGTTTCAGCCTGATTGTACCTTGTTTTCACACAAATGAACCCAGAATGATGTGAAATTGTGCTTCGTGCAACATAATTCTGGGTGCCATTTAAAAACCATAAGTGCTAATGACTCCATTCCTTTTTGTGGTTGTAGGGGCTGTTGATTGGAGTATACTAAAACAAACCTGATCTCTCTAGGACATTCAGAAACCAAGTTATAAGCCCTCAAAGGTGTAATTGGACTACTTCTTTAAAGTGACACCAGGCCCGGTGACCTTTGGGACATGGTTTGACCCCCTATAGGAATGTGCGATCATCATGAAACGTTCAGATCACTTACAACTCAATAGATTCTACCTTCTTGTAACGTTTCAGCCTGATTGGACCTTGTTTTCACACAAATGGACCCAGAATGATGTGAAATTGTGCTTCGTGCAATATAATTCTGGGTGCCATTTACAAACCATAAGTGCTAATGACTCCATTTCTTTTTGTGGTTGTAGGGGCTGTTGGTTGGAGTACATTAAAACAAACCTGATCTCTCTAGGACATTCAGAAGCCAAGTTATAAGCCCACAAATGTGTAACTGGACTACTTCTTTAAATTGACACCAGATCCGGTGACCTTTGGGACATAGTTTGACCCCCTATAGGAATGTGCTATCATCATGAAACGTTCAGATCACTTACAACTCAATAGATTCTACCTTCCTGTAACGTTTCAGCCTGATTGGACCTTGTTTTGACACAAATGGACCCAGGATGTTGTGAAATTGTGCTTCGTGCAACATAATTCTGGGTGCCATTTACACACCATAAGTGCTAATGACTCCATTCCTTTTTGTGGTTGTAGAGGCTGTTGATTGGAGTACACTAAAACAAACCTGGCCTCTTCAGGATATTCAGAAGCCAAGTTATTAGCTCACAAAGGTGTAACTGGACTACTTCTTTAAAGTGACACCAGGCCCGGTGACCTTTGGGACATGGTTTGACCCCCTATAGGAATGTGCGATCATCATGAAACGTTCAGATCACTTACAACTCAATAGATTCTACGTTCCTGTAACGTTTCAGCCTGATTGGACCTTGTTTTCACACAAATGGACCCAGAATGTTTTGAAATTGTGCTTCGTGCAGCATAATTCTGGGTGCCATTTACAAACCATAAGTGCTAATGACTCCATTCCTTTTTGTGGGTGTAGGGGCTGTTGATTGGAGTACACTAAAACAAACCTGATCTCTCTAGGACATTCAGAAGCCAAGTTATAAGCCCACAAATGTGTAACTGGACTACTTCTTTAAATTGACACCAGATCCGGTGACATTTGGGACATGGTTTGATCCCCTTAGGAAAGTACTATCATCATGAAACGTTCAGATAACTTACAACTCAATAGATTCTACCTTCCTGTAACGTTTCGGCCTGATTGTACCTTGTTTTCACACAAATGAACCCAGAATGATGTGAAATTGTGCTTCGTGCAACATAATTCTGGGTGCCATTTAAAAACCATAAGTGCTAATGACTCCATTCCTTTTTGTGGTTGTAGGGGCTGTTGATTGGAGTATACTAAAACAAACCTGATCTCTCTAGGACATTCAGAAACCAAGTTATACGCCCTCAAAGGTGTAATTGGACTACTTCTTTAAAGTGACACCAGGCCCGGTGACCTTTGGGACATGGTTTGACCCCCTATAGGAATGTGCGATCATCATGAAACGTTCAGATCACTTACAACTCAATAGATTCTACCTTCTTGTAACGTTTCAGCCTGATTGTACCTTGTTTTCACACAAATGGACCCAGAATGATGTGAAATTCTGCTTCGTGCAATATAATTCTGGGTGCCATTTACAAACCATAAGTGCTAATGACTCCATTTCTTTTTGTGGTTGTAGGGGCTGTTGGTTGGAGTACATTAAAACAAACCTGATCTCTCTAGGACATTCAGAAGCCAAGTTATAAGCCCACAAATGTGTAACTGGACTACTTCTTTAAATTGACACCAGATCCGGTGACCTTTGGGACATAGTTTGACCCCCTATAGGAATGTGCTATCATCATGAAACGTTCAGATAACTTACAACTCAATAGATTCTACCTTCCTGTAACGTTTCAGCCTGATTGGACCTTGTTTTGACACAAATGGACCCAGAATGATGTGAAATTGTGCTTCGTGCAACATAATTCTGGGTGCCATTTACAAACCATAAGTGCTAATGACTCCATTCCTTTTTGTGGTTGTAGAGGCTGTTGATTGGAGTACGCTAAAACACACCTGGCCTCTTTAGGATCTTCAGAAGCCAAGTTATTAGCTCACAAAGGTGTAACTGGACTACTTCTTTAAAGTGACACCAGGCCCGGTGACCTTTGGGACATGGTTTGACCCCCTATAGGAACGTGCGATCATCATGAAACGTTCAGATCACTTACAACTCAATAGATTCTACGTTCCTGTAACGTTTCAGCCGGATTGGACCTTGTTTTCACACAAATGGACCCAGAATGTTGTGAAATTGTGCTTCGTGCAGCATAATTCTGGGTGCCATTTACAAACCATAAGTGCTAATGACTCCATTCCTTTTTGTGGTTGTAGGGGCTGTTGATTGGAGTACACTAAAACAAACCTGATCTCTCTAGGACATTCAGAAGCCAAGTTATAAGCCCACAAATGTGTAACTGGACTACTTCTTTAAATTGACACCAGATCCGGTGACCTTTGGGACATGGTTTGACCCGCTTAGGAAAGTGCTATCATCATGAAACGTTCAGATCACTTACAACTCAATAGATTCTACCTTCCTGTAACGTTTCAGCCTGATTGGACCTTGTTTTCACACAAATGAACCCAGAATGATGTGAAATTGTTTTTCGTGCAACATAATTCTGGGTGCCTTTTAAAAACCATAAGTGCTAATGACTCCAGTCCTTTTTGTGGTTGTAGGGGCTGTTGATTGGAGTACACTAAAACAAACCTGACCTCTTTAGGATATTCAGAAGCCAAGTTATTAGCTCACAAAGTTGTAACTGGACTACTTCTTTAAAGTGACACCAGGCCCGGTGACCTTTGGGACATGGTTTGACCCCCTAAAGGAATGTGCAATCATCATGAAACGTTCAGATCACTTACAACTCAATAGATTCTACCTTCTTGTAACATTTCAGCCTGATTGGACCTTGTTTTCACACAAATGGACCCAGAATGATGTGAAATTGTGCTTCGTGCAACATAATTCTGGGTGCCATTTAAAAACCATAAGTGCTAATGACTCCATTTCTTTTTGTGGTTGTAGGGGCTGTTGGTTGGAGTACATTAAAACAAACCTGATCTCTCTAGGACATTCAGAAGCCAAGTTATAAGCCCACAAATGTGTAACTGGACTACTTCTTTAAATTGACACCAGATCCGGTGACCTTTGGGACATAGTTTGACCCCCTATAGGAATGTGCTATCATCATGAAACGTTCAGATAACTTACAACTCAATAGATTCTACCTTCCTGTAACGTTTCAGCCTGATTGGACCTTGTTTTGACACAAATGGACCCAGAATGATGTGAAATTGTGCTTCGTGCAACATAATTCTGGGTGCCATTTACAAACCATAAGTGCTAATGACTCCATTCCTTTTTGTGGTTGTAGAGGCTGTTGATTGGAGTACGCTAAAACACACCTGGCCTCTTTAGGATCTTCAGAAGCCAAGTTATTAGCTCACAAAGTTGTAACTGGACTACTTCTTTAAAGTGACACCAGGCCCGGTGACCTTTGGGACATGGTTTGACCCCCTATAGGAACGTGCGATCATCATGAAACGTTCAGATCACTTACAACTCAATAGATTCTACGTTCCTGTAACGTTTCAGCCGGATTGGACCTTGTTTTCACACAAATGGACCCAGAATGTTGTGAAATTGTGCTTCGTGCAGCATAATTCTGGGTGCCATTTACAAACCATAAGTGCTAATGACTCCATTCCTTTTTGTGGTTGTAGGGGCTGTTGATTGGAGTACACTAAAACAAACCTGATCTCTCTAGGACATTCAGAAGCCAAGTTATAAGCCCACAAATGTGTAACTGGACTACTTCTTTAAATTGACACCAGATCCGGTGACCTTTGGGACATGGTTTGACCCGCTTAGGAAAGTGCTATCATCATGAAACGTTCAGATCACTTACAACTCAATAGATTCTACCTTCCTGTAACGTTTCAGCCTGATTGGACCTTGTTTTCACACAAATGAACCCAGAATGATGTGAAATTGTTTTTCGTGCAACATAATTCTGGGTGCCTTTTAAAAACCATAAGTGCTAATGACTCCAGTCCTTTTTGTGGTTGTAGGGGCTGTTGATTGGAGTACACTAAAACAAACCTGACCTCTTTAGGATATTCAGAAGCCAAGTTATTAGCTCACAAAAATGTAACTGGACTACTTCTTTAAAGTGACACCAGGCCCGGTGACCTTTGGGACATGGTTTGACCCCCTAAAGGAATGTGCAATCATCATGAAACGTTCAGATCACTTACAACTCAATAGATTCTACCTTCTTGTAACATTTCAGCCTGATTGGACCTTGTTTTCACACAAATGGACCCAGAATGATGTGAAATTGTGCTTCGTGCAACATAATTCTGGGTGCCATTTAAAAACCATAAGTGCTAATGACTCCATTCCTTTTTGTAGTTGTAGGGGCTGTTGACTGGAGTACACTAAAACAAGCCTGACCTCTCTAGGACATTCAGAAGCCAAGTTATAAGCCCACAAATGTTGGTACTGGACTACTTCTTTAAATTGAGACCAGATCCGGTGACCTTTGGGACATGGTTTGACCCCCTTAGGAAAGTGCTATCATCATGAAACGTTCAGATCACTTACAACTCAATAGATTCTACCTTCCTGTAACGTTTCAGCCTGATTGGACCTTGTTTTCACACAAATGAACCCAGAATTATGTGAATTTGTGCTTCGTGCAACATAATTCTGGGTGCCATTTAAAAACCATAAGTGCTAATGACTCCATTCCTTTTTGGGGTAATGGGGGCTGTTAACTGGAGTACTCTAAAACAAACCTGACCTCTTTAGGATATTAAGAAGCCAAGTTATAAGCCCACAAAGGTGTAACTGGACTACTTCTTTAAAGTGACACCAGGCCCGGTGACCTTTGGGACATGGTTTGACCCCCTATAGGAATGTGCGATCATCATGAAACGTTCAGATCACTTACAACTCAATAGATTCTACCTTCTTGTAACGTTTCAGCCTGATTGGACCTTGTTTTCACACAAATGGACCCAGAATGATGTGAAATTGTGCTTCGTGCAACATAATTCTGGGTGCCATTTACAAACCATAAGTGCTAATGACTCCATTCCTTTTTGTGGTTGTAGGGGCTGTTGATTGGAGTACACTAAAACAAGCCTGACCTCTCTAGGATATTCAGAAGCCAAGTTATAAGCCCACAAATGTGTAACTGGACTACTTCTTTAAATTGACACCAGATCCGGTGACCTTTGGGACATGGTTTGACCCCCTTAGGAAAGTGCTATCATCATGAAACATTCAGATCACTTACAACTAAATAGATTCTACCTTCCTGTAACGTTTCAGCCTGATTGTACCTTGTTTTCACACAAATGAACCCAGAATGATGTGAAATTGTGCTTCGTGCAACATAATTCTGGGTGCCATTTACAAACCATAAGTGCTAATGACTCCATTCCTTTTTGTGGTTGTAGGGGCTGTTTATTGGAGTACACTAAATTAAACCTGATCTCTCTAGGACATTCAGAAGCCAAGTTATAAGCCCACAAACGTGTAACTGGACTACTTCTTTAAATTGACACCAGATCCGGTGACCTTTGGGACATAGTTTGACCTCCTTAGGAAAGTGCTATCAGCATGAAACATTCAGATCACTTACAACTCAATAGATTCTACCTTCCTGTAACGTTTCAGCCTTATTGGACCTTGTTTTCACACAAATGGACCCAGAATGATTTGAAATTGTGCTTCGTACAACTTAATTCTGGATGCCATTTACAAACCATAAGTGCTAATGACTCCATTCCTTTTTGTAGTTGTATGGGCTGTTGACTGGAGTACACTAAAACAAGCCTGACCTCTCTAGGACATTCAGAAGCCAAGTTATAAGCCCACAAATGTTGGTACTGGACTACTTCTTTAAATTGACACCAGATCCGGTGACCTTTGGGACATGGTTTGACCCCCTTAGGAAAGTGCTATCATCATGAAACGTTCAGATCACTTACAACTCAATAGATTCTACCTTCCTGTAACTATTCAGCCTGATTGGACCTTGTTTTCACACAAATGAACCCAGAATGATGTGAAATTGTGCTTCGTGCAACATAATTCTGGGTGCCATTTACAAACCATAAGTGCTAATGACTCCATTCCTTTTTGTGGTTGTAGGGGCTGTTGATTGGAGTACACTTAAACAAACCTGATCGCTCTAGGACATTCAGAAGCCAAGTTATAAGCCCACAAATGTGTAACTGGACTACTTCTTTAAATTGACACCAGATCCGGTGACATTTGGGACATGATTTGACCCCCTATAGGAATGTGCGATCATCATGAAACGTTCAGATCACTTACAACTCAATAGATTCTACCTTCTTGTAACGTTTCAGCCTGATTGGACCTTGTTTTCACACAAATGGACCCAGAATGATGTGAAATTGTGCTTCGTGCAACATAATTCTGGGTGCCATTTACAAACCATAAGTGCTAATGACTCCATTCCTTTTTGTGGTTGTAGGGGCTGTTGATTGGAGTACACTAAAACAAGCCTGACCTCTCTAGGATATTCAGAAGCCAAGTTATAAGCCCACAAATGTGTAACTGGACTACTTCTTTAAATTGACACCAGATCCGGTGACCTTTGGGACATGGTTTGACCCCCTTAGGAAAGTGCTATCATCATGAAACATTCAGATCACTTACAACTAAATAGATTCTACCTTCCTGTAACGTTTCAGCCTGATTGTACCTTGTTTTCACACAAATGAACCCAGAATGATGTGAAATTGTGCTTCGTGCAACATAATTCTGGGTGCCATTTACAAACCATAAGTGCTAATGACTCCATTCCTTTTTGTGGTTGTAGGGGCTGTTTATTGGAGTACACTAAATTAAACCTGATCTCTCTAGGACATTCAGAAGCCAAGTTATAAGCCCACAAACGTGTAACTGGACTACTTCTTTAAATTGACACCAGATCCGGTGACCTTTGGGACATAGTTTGACCTCCTTAGGAAAGTGCTATCAGCATGAAACATTCAGATCACTTACAACTCAATAGATTCTACCTTCCTGTAACGTTTCAGCCTTATTGGACCTTGTTTTCACACAAATGGACCCAGAATGATTTGAAATTGTGCTTCGTACAACTTAATTCTGGATGCCATTTACAAACCATAAGTGCTAATGACTCCATTCCTTTTTGTAGTTGTATGGGCTGTTGACTGGAGTACACTAAAACAAGCCTGACCTCTCTAGGACATTCAGAAGCCAAGTTATAAGCCCACAAATGTTGGTACTGGACTACTTCTTTAAATTGACACCAGATCCGGTGACCTTTGGGACATGGTTTGACCCCCTTAGGAAAGTGCTATCATCATGAAACGTTCAGATCACTTACAACTCAATAGATTCTACCTTCCTGTAACTATTCAGCCTGATTGGACCTTGTTTTCACACAAATGAACCCAGAATGATGTGAAATTGTGCTTCGTGCAACATAATTCTGGGTGCCATTTACAAACCATAAGTGCTAATGACTCCATTCCTTTTTGTGGTTGTAGGGGCTGTTGATTGGAGTACACTTAAACAAACCTGATCGCTCTAGGACATTCAGAAGCCAAGTTATAAGCCCACAAATGTGTAACTGGACTACTTCTTTAAATTGACACCAGATCCGGTGACATTTGGGACATGATTTGACCCCCTTAGGAAAGTGCTATCATCATGAAACGTTCAGATCACTTACAACTCAATAGATTCTACCTTCCTGTAACGTTTCAGCCTGATTGGACCTTGTTTTCACACAAATGAACCCAGAATGATGTGAAATTGTGCTTCGTGCAACATAATTCTGGGTGCCATTTACAAACCATAAGTGCTAATGACTCCATTCCTTTTTGTGGTTGTAGGGGCTGTTGATTGGAGTATACTAAAACAAACCTGATCCCTCTAGGACATTCAGAAGCCAAGTTATAAGCCCACAAATGTGTAACTGGACTACTTCTTTAAATTGACACCAGATCCGGTGACCTTTGGGACATGGTTTGACCCCCTATAGGAATGTGCTATCATCATGAAACGTTCAGATCACTTACAACTCAATAGATTCTACCTTCCTGTAACGTTTCAGCCTGATTGGACCTTGTTTTCACACAAATGAACCCAGAATGATGTGAAATTGTGCTTCGTGCAACATAATTCTGGGTGCCATTTACAAACCATAAGTGCTAATGACTCCATTCCTTTTTGTGGTTGTAGGGGCGTTTGATTGGAGTACACTTAAACAAACCTGATCGCTCTAGGACATTCAGAAGCCAAGTTATAAGCCCACACATGTGTAACTGGACTACTTCTTTAAATTGACACCAGATCCGGTGACCTTTGGGACATGATTTGACCCCCTTAGGAAAGTGCTATCATCATGAAACGTTCAGATCACTTCCAACTCAATAGATTCTACCTTCCTGTAACGTTTCAGCCTGATTGGACCTTGTTTTCACACAAATGAACCCAGAATGATGTGAAATTGTGCTTCGTGCAACATAATTCTGGGTGCCATTTACAAACCATAAGTGCTAATGACTCCATTCCTTTTTGTGGTTGTAGGGGCTGTTGATTGGAGTATACTAAAACAAACCTGATCTCTCTAGGACATTCAGAAGCCAAGTTATAAGCCCACAAATGTGTAACTGGACTACTTCTTTAAATTGACACCAGATCCTGTGACCTTTGGGACATGGTTTGACCCCCTATAGGAATGTGCTATCATCATGAAACGTTCAGATCACTTACAACTCAATAGAATATACCTTCCTGTAACGTTTCAGCCTGATTGGACCTTGTTTTCACACAAATGGACCCAGAATGATGTGAAATTGTGCTTCGTGCAACATAATTCTGGGTGCCATTTACAAACCATAAGTGCTAATGACTCCATTCCTTTTTGTGGTTGTAGAGGCTGTCTATTGGAGTACACTAAAACAAACCTGACCTCTTTAGGATATTCAGAAGCCAAGTTATTAGCTCACAAAGGTGTAACTGGACTACTTCTTTAAAGTGACACCAGGCCCGGTGACCTTTGGGTCATGGTTTGACCCCCTATAGGAATGTGCGATCATCATGAAACGTTCAGATAACTTACAACTCAATAGATTCTACCTTCTTGTAACGTTTCAGCCTGATTGGACCTTGTTTTCACACAAATGGACCCAGAATGATGTGAAATTGTGCTTCGTGCAGCATAATTCTGGGAGCCATTTACAAACCATAAGTGCTAATGACTCCATTCCTTTTTGTGGTTGTAGGGGCTGATGATTGGAGTACACTAAAACAAACCTGATCTCTCTAGGACATTCAGAAGCCAAGTTATAAGCCCACAAATGTGTAACTGGACTACTTTAAATTGACACCAGATCCGGTGACCTTTGGGACATGGTTTGACCCCCTTAGGAAAGTGCTATCATCATGAAACGTTCAGATCACTTACAACTCAATAGATTCTACCTTCCTGTAACGTTT
This sequence comes from Nothobranchius furzeri, assembly GCF_043380555.1. Lineage (NCBI taxonomy): Eukaryota > Metazoa > Chordata > Actinopteri > Cyprinodontiformes > Nothobranchiidae > Nothobranchius > Nothobranchius furzeri. Next base: position 20,628,819 of record NC_091745.1, read on the forward strand.
CAGCCTGATTGGACCTTGTTTTCACACAAATGAACCCAGAATGATGTGAAATTGTGCTTCGTGCAACATAATTCTGGGTGCCATTTAAAAACCATAAGTGCTAATGACTCCATTACGTTTTGGGGTAATGGGGGCTGTTAACTGGAGTACACTAAAACAAGCCTGACCTCTCTAGGACATTCAGAAGCCAAGTTATAAGCCCACAAATGTTGGTACTGGACTACGTCTTTAAATTGACACCAGATCCGGTGACATTTGGGACATGGTTTGACCCCCTTAGGAAAGTGCTATCATCATGAAACGTTCAGATCACTTACAACTCAATAGATTCTACCTTCCTGTAACATTTCAGCCTGATTGGACCTAGTTTTCACACAAATGAGCCCAGAATGATGTGAAATTGTGCTTCGTGCAACATAAATCTGGGTGCCATTTACAAACCATAACTGCTAATGACTCCATTCCTTTTTGTGGTTGTAGGGGCTGTTGATTGGAGTATACTAAAACAAACCTGATCTCTCTAGGACATTCAGAAGCCAAGTTATAAGCCCACAAAGGTGTAACTGGACTACTTCTTTAAATTGACACCAGATCCGGTGACCTTTGGGACATGGTTTGACCCCCTATAGGAAAGTGCTATCATCATGAAACGTTCAGATCACTTACAACTCAATAGAATATACCTTCCTGTAACGTTTCAGCCTGATTGGACCTTGTTTTCACACAAATGGACCCAGAATGATGTGAAATTGTGCTTCGTGCAACATAATTCTGGGTGCCATTTACAAACCATAAGTGCTAATGACTCCATTCCTTTTTGTGGTTGTAGAGGCTGTCTTTTGGAGTACACTAAAACAATCCTGACCTCTTTAGGATATTCGGAAGCCAAGTTATTAGCTCACAAAGGTGTAACTTGACTACTTCTTTAAAGTGACACCAGGCCCGGTGACCTTTGGGTCATGGTTTGACCCCCTATAGGAATGTGCGATCATCATGAAACGTTCAGATCACTTACAACTCAATAGATTATACCTTCTTGTAACGTTTCAGCCTGATTGGACCTTGTTTTCACACAAATGGACCCAGAATGTTGTGAAATTGTGCTTCGTGCAGCATAATTCTGGGTGCCATTTACAAACCATAAGTGCTAATGACCCCATTCCTTTTTGTGGTTGTAGGGGCTGTTGATTGGAGTACACTAAAACAAACCTGATCTCTCTAGGACATTCAGAAGCCAAGTTATAAGCCCACAAATGTGTAACTGGACTACTTCTTTAAATTGACACCAGATCCGGTGACCTTTGGGACATGGTTTGACCCCCTTAGGAAAGTGCTATCATCATGAAACGTTCAGATCACTTACAACTCAATAGATTCTACCTTCCTGTAACGTTTCAGCCTGATTAGACCTTGTTTTCACACAAATGAACCCAGAATGATGTGAAATTGTGCTTCGTGCAAAATAATTCTGGGTGCCATTTACAAACCATAAGTGCTAATGACTCCATTCCTTTTTGTGGTTGTAGGGGCTGTTGATTGGAGTATACTAAAACAAACCTGATCTCTCTAGGACATTCAGAAGCCAAGTTATAAGCCCACAAATGTGTAACTGGACTACTTCTTTAAATTGACACCAGATCCGGTGACCTTTGGGACATGGTTTGACCCCCTATAGGAATGTGCTATCATCATGAAACGTTCAGATCACTTACAACTCAATAGAATATACCTTCCTGTAACGTTTCAGCCTGATTGGACCTTGTTTTCACACAAATGAACCCAGAATGATGTGAAATTGTGCTTCGTGCAACATAATTCTGGGTGCCATTTACAAACCATAAGTGCTAATGACTCCATTCCTTTTTGTGGTTGTAGGGGCTGTTGATTGGAGTACACTTAAACAAACCTGATCGCTCTAGGACATTCAGAAGCCAAGTTATAAGCCCACAAATGTGTAACTGGACTTCTTCTTTAAATTGACACCAGATCCGGTGACCTTTGGGACATGATTTGACCCCCTTAGGAAAGTGCTATCATCATGAAACGTTCAGATCACTTACAACTCAATAGATTCTACCTTCCTGTAACGTTTCAGCCTGATTGGACCTTGTTTTCACACAAATGAACCCAGAATGATGTGAAATTGTGCTTCGTGCAACATAATTCTGGGTGCCATTTACAAACCATAAGTGCTAATGACTCCATTCCTTTTTGTGGTTGTAGGGGCTGTTGATTGGAGTATACTAAAACAAACCTGATATCTCTAGGACATTCAGAAGCCAAGTTTTAAGCCCACAAATGTGTAACTGGACTACTTCTTTAAATTGACACCAGATCCGGTGACCTTTGGGACATGGTTTGACCCCCTATAGGAATGTGCTATCATCATGAAACGTTCAGATCACTTACAACTCAATAGAATATACCTTCCTGTAACGTTTCAGCCTGATTGGACCTTGTTTTCACACAAATGGACCCAGAATGATGTGAAATTGTGCTCCGTGCAACATAATTCTGGGTGCCATTTACAAACCATAAGTGCTAATGACTCCATTCCTTTTTGTGGTTGTAGAGGCTGTCTATTGGAGTACACTAAAACAAACCTGACCTCTTTAGGATATTCAGAAGCCAAGTTATTAGCTCACAAAGGTGTAACTGGACTACTTCTTTAAAGTGACACCAGGCCCGGTGACCTTTGGGTCATGGTTTGACCCCCTATAGGAATGTACGATCATCATGAAACGTTCAGATCACTTACAACTCAATAGATTCTACCTTCCTGTAACGTTTCAGCCTGATTGGACCTTGTTTGCACACAAATGAACCCAGAATGATGTGAAATTGTGCTTCGTGCAACATAATTCTGGGTGCCATTTAAAAACCATAAGTGCTAATGACTCCATTACTTTTTGGGGTAATGGGGGCTGTTAACTGGAGTACACTAAAACAAGCCTGACCTCTCCAGGACATTCAGAAGCCAAGTTATAAGCCCACAAATGTTGGTACTGGACTACGTCTTTAAATTGACACCAGATCCGGTGACCTTTGGGACATGGTTTGACCCCCTTAGGAAAGTGCTATCATCATGAAACGTTCAGATCACTTACAACTCAATAGATTCTACCTTCCTGTAACGTTTCAGCCTGATTGGACCTTGTTTTCACACAAATGAACCCAGAATGATGTGAAATTGTGCTTCGTGCAACATAAATCTGGGTGCCATTTACAAACCATAAGTGCTAATGACTCCATTCCTTTTTGTGGTTGTAGGGGCTGTTGATTGGAGTATACTAAAACAAACCTGATCTCTCTGGGACATTCAGAAGCCAAGTTATAAGCCCACAAATGTGTAACTGGACTACTTTTTTAAATTGACACCAGATCCGGTGACCTTTGGTACATGGTTTGACCCCCTATAGGAATGTGCTATCATCATGAAACGTTCAGATCACTTACAACTCAATAGAATATACCTTCCTGTAACGTTTCAGCCTGATTGGACCTTGTTTTCACACAAATGAACCCAGAATGATGTGAAATTGTGCTTCGTGCAACATAATTCTGGGTGCCATTTACAAACCATAAGTGCTAATGACTCCATTCCTTTTTGTGGTTGTAGAGGCTGTCTATTGGAGTACACTAAAACAAACCTGACCTCTTTAGGATATTCAGAAGCCAAGTTATTAGCTCACAAAGGTGTAACTGGACTACTTCTTTAAAGTGACACCAGGCCCGGTGACCTTTGGGTCATGGTTTGACCCCCTATAGGAATGTGCGATCATCATGAAACGTTCAGATCACTTACAACTCAATAGATTCTACCTTCTTGTAACGTTTCAGCTTGATTGGACCTTGTTTTCACACAAATGGACCCAGAATGTTGTGAAATTGTGCTTCGTGCAGCATAATTCTGGGTGCCATTTACAAACCATAAGTGCTAATGACCCCATTCCTTTTTGTGGTTGTAGGGGCTGTTGATTGGAGTACACTAAAACAAACCTGATCTCTCTAGGACATTCAGAAGCCAAGTTATAAGCCCACAAATGTGTAACTGGACTACTTCTTTAAATTGACACCAGATCCGGTGACCTTTGGGACATGGTTTGACCCCCTTAGGAAAGTGCTATCATCATGAAACGTTCAGATCACTTACAACTCAATAGATTCTACCTTCCTGTAACGTTTCAGCCTGATTGGACCTTGTTTTCACACAAATGAACCCAGAATGATGTGAAATTGTGCTTCGTGCAACATAATTCTGGGTGCCATTTAAAAACCATAAGTGCTAATGACTCCATTACTTTTTTGGGTAATGGGGGCTGTTAACTGGAGTACACTAAAACAAGCCTGACCTCTCTAGGACATTCAGAAGCCAAGTTATAAGCCCACAAATGTTGGTACTGGACTACGTCTTTAAATTGACACCAGATCCGGTGACCTTTGGGACATGGTTTGACCCCCTTAGGAAAGTGCTATCATCATGAAACGTTCAGATCACTTACAACTCAATAGATTCTACCTTCCTGTAACGTTTCAGCCTGATTGGACCTTGTTTTCACACAAATGAACCCAGAATGATGTGAAATTGTGCTTCGTGCAACATAATTCTGGGTGCCATTTACAAACCATAAGTGCTAATGACTCCATTCCTTTTTGTGGTTGTAGGGGCTGTTGATTGGAGTACTCTAAAACAAACCTGATCGCTCTAGGACATTCAGAAGCCAAGTTATAAGCCCACAAATGTGTAACTGGACTACTTCTTTAAATTGACACCAGATCCGGTGACCTTTGGGACATGATTTGACCCCCTTAGGAAAGTGCTATCATCATGAAACGTTCAGATCACTTACAACTCAATAGATTCTACCTTCCTGTAACGTTTCAGCCTGATTGGACCTTGTTTTCACACAAATGAACCCAGAATGATGTGAAATTGTGCTTCGTGCAACATAATTCTGGGTGCCATTTACAAACCATAAGTGCTAATGACTCCCTTCCTTTTTGTGGTTGTAGGGGCTGTTGATTGGAGTATACTAAAACAAACCTGATCTCTCTAGGACATTCAGAAGCCAAGTTATAAGCCCACAAATGTGTAACTGGACTACTTCTTTAAATTGACACCAGATCCGGTGACCTTTGGGACATGGTTTGACCCCCTATAGGAATGTGCTATCATCATGAAACGTTCAGATCACTTACAACTCAATAGAATCTACCTTCCTGTAACGTTTCAGCCTGAATGGACCTTGTTTTCACACAAATGGACCCAGAATGATGTGAAATTGTGCTTCGTGCAACATAATTCTTGGTGCCATTTACAAACCATAAGTGCTAATGACTCCATTCCTTTTTGTGGTTGTAGAGGCTGTCTATTGGAGTACACTAAAACAAACCTGACCTCTTTAGGATATTCAGAAGCCAAGTTTTTAGCTCACAAAGGTGTAACTGAACTACTTCTTTAAAGTGACACCAGGCCCGGTGACCTTTGGGTCATGGTTTGACCCCCTATAGGAATGTGCGATCATCATGAAACGTTCAGATCAATTACAACTCAATAGATTCTACCTTCTTGTAACGTTTCAGCCTGATTGGACCTTGTTTTCACACAAATGGACCCAGAATGTTGTGAAATTGTGCTTCGTGCAGCATAATTCTGGGTGCCATTTACAAACCATAAGTGCTAATGACTCCATCCCTTTTTGTGGTTGTAGGGGCTGTTGATTGGAGTACACTAAAAGAAACCTGATCTCTCTAGGACATTCAGAAGCCAAGTTATAAGCCCACAAATGTGTAACTGGACTACTTCTTTAAATTGACACCAGATCCGGTGACCTTTGGGACATGGTTTGACCCCCTTAGGAAAGTGCTATCATCATGAAACGTTCAGATCACTTACAACTCAATAGATTCTACCTTCCTGTAACGTTTCAGCCTGATTGGACCTTGTTTTCACACAAATAAACCCAGAATGATGTGAAATTGTGCTTCGTGCAACATAATTCTGGGTGCCATTTAAAAACCATAAGTGCTAATGACTCCATTACTTTTTGGGGTAATGGGGGCTGTTAACTGGAGTACTCTAAAACAAACCTGACCTCTTTAGGATATTCAGAAGCCAAGTTATAAGCCCACAAAGGTGTAACTGGACTACTTCTTTAAAGTGACACCAGGCCCGGTGACCTTTGGGACATGGTTTGACCCCCTATAGGAATGTGCGATCATCATGAAACATTCAGATCACTTACAACTAAATAGATTCTACCTTCCTGTAACGTTTCAGCCTGATTGTACCTTGTTTTCACACAAATGAACCCAGAATGATGTGAAATTGTGCTTCGTGCAACATAATTCTGGGTGCCATTTACAAACCATAAGTGCTAATGACTCCATTCCTTTTTGTGGTTGTAGGGGCTGTTTATTGGAGTACACTAAATTAAACCTGATCTCTCTAGGACATTCAGAAGCCAAGTTATAAGCCCACAAATGTGTAACTGGACTACTTCTTTAAATTGACACCAGATCCGGTGACCTTTGGGACATAGTTTGACCTCCTTAGGAAAGTGCTATCAGCATGAAACATTCAGATCACTTACAACTCAATAGATTCTACCTTCCTGTAACGTTTCAGCCTGATTGGACCTTGTTTTCACACAAATGGACCCAGAATGATTTGAAATTGTGCTTCGTACAACTTAATTCTGGATGCCATTTACAAACCATAAGTGCTAATGACTCCATTCCTTTTTGTAGTTGTATGGGCTGTTGACTGGAGTACACTAAAACAAGCCTGACCTCTCTAGGACATTCAGAAGCCAAGTTATAAGCCCACAAATGTTGGTACTGGACTACTTCTTTAAATTGACACCAGATCCGGTGACCTTTGGGACATGGTTTGACCCCCTTAGGAAAGTGCTATCATCATGAAACGTTCAGATCACTTACAACTCAATAGATTCTACCTTCCTGTAACGTTTCAGCCTGATTGGACCTTGTTTTCACACAAATGAACCCAGAATGATGTGAAATTGTGCTTCGTGCAACATAATTCTGGGTGCCATTTACAAACCATAAGTGCTAATGACTCCATTCCTTTTTGTGGTTGTAGGGGCTGTTGATTGGAGTATACTAAAACAAACCTGATCTCTCTAGGACATTCAGAAGCCAAGTTATGAGCCCACAAATGTGTAACTGGACTACTTCTTTAAATTGACACCAGATCCGGTGACCTTTGGGACATGGTTTGACCCCCTATAGGAATGTGCTATCATCATGAAACGTTCAGATCACTTACAACTCAATAGAATCTACCTTCCTGTAACGTTTCAGCCTGATTGGACCTTGTTTTCACACAAATGGACCCAGAATGATGTGAAATTGTGCTTCGTGCAACATAATTCTTGGTGCCATTTACAAACCATAAGTGCTAATGGCTCCATTCCTTTTTGTGGTTGTAGAGGCTGTCTATTGGAGTACACTAAAACAAACCTGACCTCTTTAGGATATTCAGAAGCCAAGTTTTTAGCTCACAAAGGTGTAACTGAACTACTTCTTTAAAGTGACACCAGGCCCGGTGACCTTTGGGTCATGGTTTGACCCCCTATAGGAATGTGCGATCATCATGAAACGTTCAGATCAATTACAACTCAATAGATTCTACCTTCTTGTAACGTTTCAGCCTGATTGGACCTTGTTTTCACACAAATGGACCCAGAATGTTGTGAAATTGTGCTTCGTGCAGCATAATTCTGGGTGCCATTTACAAACCATAAGTGCTAATGACTCCATTCCTTTTTGTGTTTGTAGGGGCTGTTGATTGGAGTACACTAAAAGAAACCTGATCTCTCTAGGACATTCAGAAGCCAAGTTATAAGCCCACAAATGTGTAACTGGACTACTTCTTTAAATTGACACCAGATCCGGTGACCTTTGGGACATGGTTTGACCCCCTAAGGAAAGTGCTATCATCATGAAACGTTCAGATCACTTACAACTCAATAGATTCTACCTTCCTGTAACGTTTCAGCCTGATTGGACCTTGTTTTCACACAAATAAACCCAGAATGATGTGAAATTGTGCTTCGTGCAACATAATTCTGGGTGGCATTTAAAAACCATAAGTGCTAATGACTCCATTACTTTTTGGGGTAATGGGGGCTGTTAACTGGAGTACTCTAAAACAAACCTGACCTCTTTAGGATATTCAGAAGCCAAGTTATAAGCCCACAAAGGTGTAACTGGACTACTTCTTTAAAGTGACACCAGGCCCGGTGACCTTTGGGACATGGTTTGACCCCCTATAGGAATGTGCGATCATCATGAAACATTCAGATCACTTACAACTAAATAGATTCTACCTTCCTGTAACGTTTCAGCCTGATTGTACCTTGTTTTCACACAAATGAACCCAGAATGATGTGAAATTGTGCTTCGTGCAACATAATTCTGGGTGCCATTTACAAACCATAAGTGCTAATGACTCCATTCCTTTTTGTGGTTGTAGGGGCTGTTTATTGGAGTACACTAAATTAAACCTGATCTCTCTAGGACATTCAGAAGCCAAGTTATAAGCCCACAAATGTGTAACTGGACTACTTCTTTAAATTGACACCAGATCCGGTGACCTTTGGGACATAGTTTGACCTCCTTAGGAAAGTGCTATCAGCATGAAACATTCAGATCACTTACAACTCAATAGATTCTACCATCCTGTAACGTTTCAGCCTTATTGGACCTTGTTTTCACACAAATGGACCCAGAATGATTTGAAATTGTGCTTCGTACAACTTAATTCTGGATGCCATTTACAAACCATAAGTGCTAATGACTCCATTCCTTTTTGTAGTTGTATGGGCTGTTGACTGGAGTACACTAAAACAAGCCTGACCTCTCTAGGACATTCAGAAGCCAAGTTATAAGCCCACAAATGTTGGTACTGGACTACTTCTTTAAATTGACACCAGATCCGGTGACCTTTGGGACATGGTTTGACCCCCTTAGGAAAGTGCTATCATCATGAAACGTTCAGATCACTTACAACTCAATAGATTCTACCTTCCTGTAACGTTTCAGCCTGATTGGACCTTGTTTTCACACAAATGAACCCAGAATGATGTGAAATTGTGCTTCGTGCAACATAATTCTGGGTGCCATTTACAAACCATAAGTGCTAATGACTCCATTCCTTTTTGTGGTTGTAGGGGCTGTTGATTGGAGTACACTTAAACAAACCTGATCGCTCTAGGACATTCAGAAGCCAAGTTATAAGCCCACAAATGTGTAACTGGACTACTTCTTTAAATTGACAGCAGATCCGGTGACATTTGGGACATGATTTGACCCCCTTAGGAAAGTGCTATCATCATGAAACGTTCAGATCACTTACAACTCAATAGATTCTACCTTCCTGTAACGTTTCAGCCTGATTGGACCTTGTTTTCACACAAATGAACCCAGAATGATGTGAAATTGTGCTTCGTGCAACATAATTCTGGGTGCCATTTACAAACCATAAGTGCTAATGACTCCATTCCTTTTTGTGGTTGTAGGGGCTGTTGATTGGAGTATACTAAAACAAACCTGATCCCTCTAGGACATTCAGAAGCCAAGTTATAAGCCCACAAATGTGTAACTGGACTACTTCTTTAAATTGACACCAGATCCGGTGACCTTTGGGACATGGTTTGACCCCCTATAGGAATGTGCTATCATCATGAAACGTTCAGATCACTTACAACTCAATAGAATATACCTTCCTGTAACGTTTCAGCCTGATTGGACCTTGTTTTCACACAAATGAACCCAGAATGATGTGAAATTGTGCTTCGTGCAACATAATTCTGGGTGCCATTTACAAACCATAAGTGCTAATGACTCCATTCCTTTTTGTGGTTGTAGGGGCTGTTGATTGGAGTACACTTAAACAAACCTGATCGCTCTAGGACATTCAGAAGCCAAGTTATAAGCCCACAAATGTGTAACTGGACTACTTTAAATTGACACCAGATCCGGTGACCTTTGGGACATGATTTGACCCCCTTAGGAAAGTGCTATCATCATGAAACGTTCAGATCACTTCCAACTCAATAGATTCTACCTTCCTGTAACGTTTCAGCCTGATTGGACCTTGTTTTCACACAAATGGACCCAGAATGATGTGAAATTGTGCTTCGTGCAACATAATTCTGGGTGCCATTTACAAACCATAAGTGCTAATGACTCCATTCCTTTTTGTGGTTGTAGAGGCTGTCTATTGGAGTACACTAAAACAAACCTGACCTCTTTAGGATATTCAGAAGCCAAGTTATTAGCTCACAAAGGTGTAACTGGACTACTTCTTTAAAGTGACACCAGGCCCGGTGACCTTTGGGTCATGGTTTGACCGCCTATAGGAATGTGCGATCATCATGAAACGTTCAGATAACTTACAACTCAATAGATTCTACCTTCTTGTAACGTTTCAGCCTGATTGGACCTTGTTTTCACACAAATGGACCCAGAATGTTGTGAAATTGTGCTTCGTGCAGCATAATTCTGGGTGCCATTTACAAACCATAAGTGCTAATGACTCCATTCCTTTTTGTGGTTGTAGGGGCTGTTGATTGGAGTATACTAAAACAAACCTGATCCCTCTAGGACATTCAGAAGCCAAGTTATAAGCCCACAAATGTGTAACTGGACTACTTCTTTAAATTGACACCAGATCCGGTGACCTTTGGGACATGATTTGACCCCCTTAGGAAAGTGCTATCATCATGAAACGTTCAGATCACTTCCAACTCAATAGATTCTACCTTCCTGTAACGTTTCAGCCTGATTGGACCTTGTTTTCACACAAATGGACCCAGAATGATGTGAAATTGTGCTTCGTGCAACATAATTCTGGGTGCCATTTACAAACCATAAGTGCTAATGACTCCATTCCTTTTTGTGGTTGTAGAGGCTGTCTATTGGAGTACACTAAAATAAACCTGACCTCTTTAGGATATTCAGAAGCCAAGTTATTAGCTCACAAAGGTGTAACTGGACTACTTCTTTAAAGTGACACCAGGCCCGGTGACCTTTGGGTCATGGTTTGACCCCCTATAGGAATGTGCGATCATCATGAAACGTTCAGATAACTTACAACTCAATAGATTCTACCTTCTTGTAACGTTTCAGCCTGATTGGACCTTGTTTTCACACAAATGGACCCAGAATGTTGTGAAATTGTGCTTCGTGCAGCATAATTCTGGGTGCCATTTACAAACCATAAGTGCTAATGACTCCATTCCTTTTTGTGGTTGTAGGGGCTGATGATTGGAGTACACTAAAACAAACCTGATCTCTCTAGGACATTCAGAAGCCAAGTTATAAGCCCACAAATGTGTAACTGGACTACTTCTTTAAATTGACACAAGATCCGGTGACCTTTGGGACATGGTTTGACCCCCTTAGGAAAGTGCTATCATCATGAAACGTTCAGATCACTTACAACTCAATAGATTCTACCTTCCTGTAACGTTTCAGCCTGATTGGACCTTGTTTTCACACAAATGAACCCAGAATGATGTGAAATTGTGCTTCGTGCAACATAATTCTGGATGCCATTTAAAAACCATATGTGCTAATGACTCCATTACGTTTTGGGGTAATGGGGGCTGTTATCTGGAGTACACTAAAACAAGCCTGACCTCTCTAGGACATTCAGAAGCCAAGTTATAAGCCCACAAATGTTGGTACTGGACTACGTCTTTAAATTGACACCAGATCCGGTGACATTTGGGACATGGTTTGACCCCCTTAGGAAAGTGCTATCATCATGAAACGTTCAGATCACTTACAACTCAATAGATTCTACCTTCCTGTAACGTTTCAGCCTGATTGGACCTTGTTTTCACACAAATGAACCCAGAATGATGTGAAATTGTGCTTCGTGCAACATAAATCTGGGTGCCATTTACAAACCATAAGTGCTAATGACTCCATTCCTTTTTGTGGTTGTAGGGGCTGTTGATTGGAGTATACTAAAACAAACCTGATCTCTCTAGGACATTCAGAAGCCAAGTTATAAGCCCACAAAGGTGTAACTGGACTACTTCTTTAAATTGACACCAGATCCGGTGACCTTTGGGACATGGTTTGACCCCCTATAGGAATGTGCTATCATCATGAAACGTTCAGATCACTTACAACTCAATAGAATATACCTTCCTGTAACGTTTCAGCCTGATTGGACCTTGTTTTCACACAAATGGACCCAGAATGATGTGAAATTGTGCTTCGTGCAACATAATTCTGGGTGCCATTTACAAACCATAAGTGCTAATGACTCCATTCCTTTTTGTGGTTGTAGAGGCTGTCTATTGGAGTACACTAAAACAAACCTGACCTCTTTAGGATATTCGGAAGCCAAGTTATTAGCTCACAAAGGTGTAACTGGACTACTTCTTTAAAGTGACACCAGGCCCGGTGACCTTTGGGTCATGGTTTGACCCCCTATAGGAATGTGCGATCATCATGAAACGTTCAGATCACTTACAACTCAATAGATTCTACCTTCTTGTAACGTTTCAGCCTGATTGGACCTTGTTTTCACACAAATGGACCCAGAATGTTGTGAAATTGTGCTTCGTGCAGCATAATTCTGGGTGCCATTTACAAACCATAAGTGCTAATGACCCCATTCCTTTTTGTGGTTGTAGGGGCTGTTGATTGGAGTACACTAAAACAAACCTGATCTCTCTAGGACATTCAGAAGCCAAGTTATAAGCCCACAAATGTGTAACTGGACTACTTCTTTAAATTGACACCAGATCCGGTGACCTTTGGGACATGGTTTGACCCCCTTAGGAAAGTGCTATCATCATGAAACGTTCAGATCACTTACAACTCAATAGATTCTACCTTCCTGTAACGTTTCAGCCTGATTAGACCTTGTTTTCACACAAATGAACCGAGAATGATGTGAAATTGTGCTTCGTGCAACATAATTCTGGGTGCCATTTACAAACCATAAGTGCTAATGACTCCATTCCTTTTTGTGGTTGTAGGGGCTGTTGATTGGAGTATACTAAAAACAACCTGATCTCTCATGGACATTCAGAAGCCAAGTTACAAGCCCACAAATGTGTAACTGGACTACTTCTTTAAATTGACACCAGATCCGGTGACCTTTGGGACATGGTTTGACCCCCTATAGGAATGTGCTATCATCATGAAACGTTCAGATCACTTACAACTCAATAGAATATACCTTCCTGTAACGTTTCAGCCTGATTGGACCTTGTTTTCACACAAATGAACCCAGAATGATGTGAAATTGTGCTTCGTGCAACATAATTCTGGGTGCCATTTACAAACCATAAGTGCTAATGACTCCATTCCTTTTTGTGGTTGTAGGGGCTGTTGATTGGAGTACACTTAAACAAACCTGATCGCTCTAGGACATTCAGAAGCCAAGTTATAAGCCCACAAATGTGTAACTGGACTTCTTCTTTAAATTGACACCAGATCCGGTGACCTTTGGGACATGATTTGACCCCCTTAGGAAAGTGCTATCATCATGAAACGTTCAGATCACTTACAACTCAATAGATTCTACCTTCCTGTAACGTTTCAGCCTGATTGGACCTTGTTTTCACACAAATGAACCCAGAATGATGTGAAATTGTGCTTCGTGCAACATAATTCTGGGTGCCATTTACAAACCATAAGTGCTAATGACTCCATTCCTTTTTGTGGTTGTAGGGGCTGTTGATTGGAGTATACTAAAACAAACCTGATATCTCTAGGACATTCAGAAGCCAAGTTTTAAGCCCACAAATGTGTAACTGGACTACTTCTTTAAATTGACACCAGATCCGGTGACCTTTGGGACATGGTTTGACCCCCTATAGGAATGTGCTATCATCATGAAACGTTCAGATTACTTACAACTCAATAGAATATACCTTCCTGTAAGATTTCAGCCTGATTGGACCTTGTTTTCACACAAATGGACCCAGAATGATGTGAAATTGTGCTTCGTGCAACATAATTCTGGGTGCCATTTACAAACCATAAGTGCTAATGACTCCATTCCTTTTTGTGGTTGTAGAGGCTGTCTACTGGAGTACACTAAAACAAACCTGACCTCTTTAGGATATTCGGAAGCCAAGTTATTAGCTCACAAAGGTGTAACTGGACTACTTCTTTAAAGTGACACCAGGCCCGGTGACCTTTGGGTCATGGTTTGACCCCCTATAGGAATGTGCGATCATCATGAAACGTTCAGATCACTTACAACTCAATAGATTCTACCTTCTTGTAACGTTTCAGCCTGATTGGACCTTGTTTTCACACAAATGGACCCAGAATGTTGTGAAATTGTGCTTCGTGCAGCATAATTCTGGGTGCCATTTACAAACCATAAGTGCTAATGACCCCATTCCTTTTTGTGGTTGTAGGGGCTGTTGATTGGAGTACACTAAAACAAACCTGATCTCTCTAGGACATTCAGAAGCCAAGTTATAAGCCCACAAATGTGTAACTGGACTACTTCTTTAAATTGACACCAGATCCGGTGACCTTTGGGACATGGTTTGACCCCCTTAGGAAAGTGCTATCATCATGAAACGTTCAGATCACTTACAACTCAATAGATTCTACCTTCCTGTAACGTTTCAGCCTGATTAGACCTTGTTTTCACACAAATGAACCCAGAATGATGTGAAATTGTGCTTCGTGCAACATAATTCTGGGTGCCATTTACAAACCATAAGTGCTAATGACTCCATTCCTTTTTGTGGTTGTAGGGGCTGTTGATTGGAGTATACTAAAACAAACCTGATCTCTCTAGGACATTCAGAAGCCAAGTTATAAGCCCACAAATGTGTAACTGGACTACTTCTTTAAATTGACACCAGATCCGGTGACCTTTGGGACATGGTTTGACCCCCTATAGGAATGTGCTATCATCATGAAACGTTCAGATCACTTACAACTCAATAGAATATACCTTCCTGTAACGTTTCAGCCTGATTGGACCTTGTTTTCACACAAATGAACCCAGAATGATGTGAAATTGTGCTTCGTGCAGCATAATTCTGGGTGCCATTTACAAACCATAAGTGCTAATGACTCCATTCCTTTTTGTGGTTGTAGGGGCTGTTGATTGGAGTACACTTAAACAAACCTGATCGCTCTAGGACATTCAGAAGCCAAGTTATAAGCCCACAAATGTGTAACTGGACTTCTTCTTTAAATTGACACCAGATCCGGTGACCTTTGGGACATGATTTGACCCCCTTAGGAAAGTGCTATCATCATGAAACGTTCAGATCACTTACAACTCAATAGATTCTACCTTCCTGTAACGTTTCAGCCTGATTGGACCTTGTTTTCACACAAATGAACCCAGAATGATGTGAAATTGTGCTTCGTGCAACATAATTCTGGGTGCCATTTACAAACCATAAGTGCTAATGACTCCATTCCTTTTTGTGGTTGTAGGGGCTGTTGATTGGAGTATACTAAAACAAACCTGATATCTCTAGGACATTCAGAAGCCAAGTTTTAAGCCCACAAATGTGTAACTGGACTACTTCTTTAAATTGACACCAGATCCGGTGACCTTTGGGACATGGTTTGACCCCCTATAGGAATGTGCTATCATCATGAAACGTTCAGATCACTTACAACTCAATAGAATATACCTTCCTGTAACGTTTCAGCCTGATTGGACCTTGTTTTCACACAAATGGACCCAGAATGATGTGAAATTGTGCTTCGTGCAACATAATTCTGGGTGCCATTTACAAACCATAAGTGCTAATGACTCCATTCCTTTTTGTGGTTGTAGAGGCTGTCTATTGGAGTACACTAAAACAAACCAGACCTCTTTAGGATATTCAGAAGCCAAGTTATTAGCTCACAAATGTGTAACTGGACTACTTCTTTAAAGTGAAACCAGGCCCGGTGACCTTTGGGTCATGGTTTGACCCCCTATAGGAATGTACGATCATCATGAAACGTTCAGATCACTTACAACTCAATAGATTCTACCTTCTTGTAACGTTTCAGCCTGATTGGACCTTGTTTTCACACAAATGGACCCAGAATGTTGTGAAATTGTGCTTCGTGCAGCATAATTCTGGGTGCCATTTACAAACCATAAGTGCTAATGACTCCATTCCTTTTTTTGGTTGTAGGGGCTGTTGATTGGAGTACACTAAAACAAACCTGATCTCTCTAGGACATTCAGAAGCCAAGTTATAAGCCCACAAATGTGTAACTGGACTACTTCTTTAAATTGACACCAGATCCGGTGACCTTTGGGACATGGTTTGACCCCCTTAGGAAAGTGCTATCATCATGAAACGTTCAGATCACTTACAACTCAATAGATTCTACCTTCCTGTAACGTTTCAGCCTGATTTGACCTTGTTTTCACACAAATGAACCCAGAATGATGTGAAATTGTGCTTCGTGCAACATAATTCTGGGTGCCATTTAAAAACCATAAGTGCTAATGACTCCATTACTTTTTGGGGTAATGGGGGCTGTTAACTGGAGTACACTAAAACAAGCCTGACCTCTCCAGGACATTCAGAAGCCAAGTTATAAGCCCACAAATGTTGGTACTGGACTACGTCTTTAAATTGACACCAGATCCGGTGACCTTTGGGACATGGTTTGACCCCCTTAGGAAAGTGCTATCATCATGAAACGTTCAGATCACTTACAACTCAATAGATTCTACCTTCCTGTAACGTTTCAGCCTGATTGGACCTTTTTTTCACACAAATGAACCCAGAATGATGTGAAATTGTGCTTCGTGCAACATAAATCTGGGTGCCATTTACAAACCATAAGTGCTAATGACTCCATTCCTTTTTGTGGTTGTAGGGGCTGTTGATTGGAGTATACTAAAACAAACCTGATCTCTCTAGGACATTCAGAAGCCAAGTTATAAGCCCACAAATGTGTAACTGGACTACTTCTTTAAATTGACACCAGATCCGGTGACCTTTGGGACATGGTTTGACCCCCTATAGGAATGTGCTATCATCATGAAACGTTCAGATCACTTACAACTCAATAGAATATACCTTCCTGTAACGTTTCAGCCTGATTGGACCTTGTTTTCACACAAATGAACCCAGAATGATGTGAAATTGTGCTTCGTGCAACATAATTCTGGGTGCCATTTACAAACCATAAGTGCTAATGACTCCATTCCTTTTTGTGGTTGTAGGGGCTGTTGATTGGAGTACACTTAAACAAACCTGATCGCTCTAGGACATTCAGAAGCCAAGTTATAAGCCCACAAATGTGTAACTGGACTACTTTAAATTGACACCAGATCCGGTGACCTTTGGGACATGATTTGACCCCCTTAGGAAAGTGCTATCATCATGAAACGTTCAGATCACTTCCAACTCAATAGATTCTACCTTCCTGTAACGTTTCAGCCTGATTGGACCTTGTTTTCACACAAATGGACCCAGAATGATGTGAAATTGTGCTTCGTGCAACATAATTCTGGGTGCCATTTACAAACCATAAGTGCTAATGACTCCATTCCTTTTTGTGGTTGTAGAGGCTGTCTATTGGAGTACACTAAAACAAACCTGACCTCTTTAGGATATTCAGAAGCCAAGTTATTAGCTCACAAAGGTGTAACTGGACTACTTCTTTAAAGTGACACCAGGCCCGGTGACCTTTGGGTCATGGTTTGACCCCCTATAGGAATGTGCGATCATCATGAAACGTTCAGATAACTTACAACTCAATAGATTCTACCTTCTTGTAACGTTTCAGCCTGATTGGACCTTGTTTTCACACAAATGGACCCAGAATGTTGTGAAATTGTGCTTCGTGCAGCATAATTCTGGGTGCCATTTACAAACCATAAGTGCTAATGACTCCATTCCTTTTTGTGGTTGTAGGGGCTGTTGATTGGAGTATACTAAAACAAACCTGATCCCTCTAGGACATTCAGAAGCCAAGTTATAAGCCCACAAATGTGTAACTGGACTACTTCTTTAAATTGACACCAGATCCGGTGACCTTTGGGACATGGTTTGACCCCCTATAGGAATGTGCTATCATCATGAAACGTTCAGATCACTTACAACTCAATAGAATATACCTTCCTGTAACGTTTCAGCCTGATTGGACCTTGTTTTCACACAAATGAACCCAGAATGATGTGAAATTGTGCTTCGTGCAACATAATTCTGGGTGCCATTTACAAACCATAAGTGCTAATGACTCCATTCCTTTTTGTGGTTGTAGGGGCTGTTGATTGGAGTACACTTAAACAAACCTGATCGCTCTAGGACATTCAGAAGCCAAGTTATAAGCCCACAAATGTGTAACTGGACTACTTTAAATTGACACCAGATCCGGTGACCTTTGGGACATGATTTGACCCCCTTAGGAAAGTGCTATCATCATGAAACGTTCAGATCACTTCCAACTCAATAGATTCTACCTTCCTGTAACGTTTCAGCCTGATTGGACCTTGTTTTCACACAAATGGACCCAGAATGATGTGAAATTGTGCTTCGTGCAACATAATTCTGGGTGCCATTTACAAACCATAAGTGCTAATGACTCCATTCCTTTTTGTGGTCGTAGAGGCTGTCTATTGGAGTACACTAAAACAAACCTGACCTCTTTAGGATATTCAGAAGCCAAGTTATTAGCTCACAAAGGTGTAACTGGACTACTTCTTTAAAGTGACACCAGGCCCGGTGACCTTTGGGTCATGGTTTGACCCCCTATAGGAATGTGCGATCATCATGAAACGTTCAGATAACTTACAACTCAATAGATTCTACCTTCTTGTAACGTTTCAGCCTGATTGGACCTTGTTTTCACACAAATGGACCCAGAATGTTGTGAAATTGTGCTTCGTGCAGCATAATTCTGGGTGCCATTTACAAACCATAAGTGCTAATGACTCCATTCCTTTTTGTGGTTGTAGGGGCTGATGATTGGAGTACACTAAAACAAACCTGATCTCTCTAGGACATTCAGAAGCCAAGTTATAAGCCCACAAATGTGTAACTGGACTACTTCTTTAAATTGACACCAGATCCGGTGACCTTTGGGACATGGTTTGACCCCCTTAGGAAAGTGCTATCATCATGAAACGTTCAGATCACTTACAACTCAATAGATTCTACCTTCCTGTAACGTTTCAGCCTGATTGGACCTTGTTTTCACACAAATGAACCCAGAATGATGTGAAATTGTGCTTCGTGCAACATAATTCTGGATGCCATTTAAAAACCATATGTGCTAATGACTCCATTACGTTTTGGGGTAATGGGGGCTGTTAACTGGAGTACACTAAAACAAGCCTGACCTCTCTAGGACATTCAGAAGCCAAGTTATAAGCCCACAAATGTTGGTACTGGACTACTTCTTTAAATTGACACCAGATCCGGTGACCTTTGGGACATGGTTTGACCCCCTATAGGAATGTGCTATCATCATGAAACGTTCAGATCACTTACAACTCAATAGAATATACCTTCCTGTAACGTTTCAGCCTGATTGGACCTTGTTTTCACACAAATGGACCCAGAATGATGTGAAATTGTGCTTCGTGCAACATAATTCTGGGTGCCATTTACAAACCATAAGTGCTAATGACTCCATTCCTTTTTGTGGTTGTAGAGGCTGTCTATTGGAGTACACTAAAACAAACCTGACCTCTTTAGGATATTCGGAAGCCAAGTTATTAGCTCACAAAGGTGTAACTGGACTACTTCTTTAAAGTGACACCAGGCCCGGTGACCTTTGGGTCATGGTTTGACCCCCTATAGGAATGTGCGATCATCATGAAACGTTCAGATCACCTACAACTCAATAGATTCTACCTTCTTGTAACGTTTCAGCCTGATTGGACCTTGTTTTCACACAAATGGACCCAGAATGTTGTGAAATTGTGCTTCGTGCAGCATAATTCTGGGTGCCATTTACAAACCATAAGTGCTAATGACCCCATTCCTTTTTGTGGTTGTAGGGGCTGTTGATTGGAGTACACTAAAACAAACCTGATCTCTCTAGGACATTCAGAAGCCAAGTTATAAGCCCACAAATGTGTAACTGGACTACTTCTTTAAATTGACACCAGATCCGGTGACCTTTGGGACATGGTTTGACCCCCTTAGGAAAGTGCTATCATCATGAAACGTTCAGATCACTTACAACTCAATAGATTCTACCTTCCTGTAACGTTTCAGCCTGATTAGACCTTGTTTTCACACAAATGAACCGAGAATGATGTGAAATTGTGCTTCGTGCAACATAATTCTGGGTGCCATTTACAAACCATAAGTGCTAATGACTCCATTCCTTTTTGTGGTTGTAGGGGCTGTTGATTGGAGTATACTAAAAACAACCTGATCTCTCATGGACATTCAGAAGCCAAGTTATAAGCCCACAAATGTGTAACTGGACTACTTCTTTAAATTGACACCAGATCCGGTGACCTTTGGGACATGGTTTGACCCCCTATAGGAATGTGCTATCATCATGAAACGTTCAGATCACTTACAACTCAATAGAATATACCTTCCTGTAACGTTTCAGCCTGATTGGACCTTGTTTTCACACAAATGAACCCAGAATGATGTGAAATTGTGCTTCGTGCAACATAATTCTGGGTGCCATTTACAAACCATAAGTGCTAATGACTCCATTCCTTTTTGTGGTTGTAGGGGCTGTTGATTGGAGTACACTTAAACAAACCTGATCGCTCTAGGACATTCAGAAGCCAAGTTATAAGCCCACAAATGTGTAACTGGACTTCTTCTTTAAATTGACACCAGATCCGGTGACCTTTGGGACATGATTTGACCCCCTTAGGAAAGTGCTATCATCATGAAACGTTCAGATCACTTACAACTCAATAGATTCTACCTTCCTGTAACGTTTCAGCCTGATTGGACCTTGTTTTCACACAAATGAACCCAGAATGATGTGAAATTGTGCTTCGTGCAACATAATTCTGGGTGCCATTTACAAACCATAAGTGCTAATGACTCCATTCCTTTTTGTGGTTGTAGGGGCTGTTGATTGGAGTATACTAAAACAAACCTGATATCTCTAGGACATTCAGAAGCCAAGTTTTAAGCCCACAAATGTGTAACTGGACTACTTCTTTAAATTGACACCAGATCCGGTGACCTTTGGGACATGGTTTGACCCCCTATAGGAATGTGCTATCATCATGAAACGTTCAGATTACTTACAACTCAATAGAATATACCTTCCTGTAACATTTCAGCCTGATTGGACCTTGTTTTCACACAAATGGACCCAGAATGATGTGAAATTGTGCTTCGTGCAACATAATTCTGGGTGCCATTTACAAACCATAAGTGCTAATGACTCCATTCCTTTTTGTGGTTGTAGAGGCTGTCTACTGGAGTACACTAAAACAAACCTGACCTCTTTAGGATATTCGGAAGCCAAGTTATTAGCTCACAAAGGTGTAACTGGACTACTTCTTTAAAGTGACACCAGGCCCGGTGACCTTTGGGTCATGGTTTGACCCCCTATAGGAATGTGCGATCATCATGAAACGTTCAGATCACTTACAACTCAATAGATTCTACCTTCTTGTAACGTTTCAGCCTGATTGGACCTTGTTTTCACACAAATGGACCCAGAATGTTGTGAAATTGTGCTTCGTGCAGCATAATTCTGGGTGCCATTTACAAACCATAAGTGCTAATGACCCCATTCCTTTTTGTGGTTGTAGGGGCTGTTGATTGGAGTACACTAAAACAAACCTGATCTCTCTAGGACATTCAGAAGCCAAGTTATAAGCCCACAAATGTGTAACTGGACTACTTCTTTAAATTGACACCAGATCCGGTGACCTTTGGGACATGGTTTGACCCCCTTAGGAAAGTGCTATCATCATGAAACGTTCAGATCACTTACAACTCAATAGATTCTACCTTCCTGTAACGTTTCAGCCTGATTAGACCTTGTTTTCACACAAATGAACCGAGAATGATGTGAAATTGTGCTTCGTGCAACATAATTCTGGGTGCCATTTACAAACCATAAGTGCTAATGACTCCATTCCTTTTTGTGGTTGTAGGGGCTGTTGATTGGAGTATACTAAAAACAACCTGATCTCTCATGGACATTCAGAAGCCAAGTTATAAGCCCACAAATGTGTAACTGGACTACTTCTTTAAATTGACACCAGATCCGGTGACCTTTGGGACATGGTTTGACCCCCTATAGGAATGTGCTATCATCATGAAACGTTCAGATCACTTACAACTCAATAGAATATACCTTCCTGTAACGTTTCAGCCTGATTGGACCTTGTTTTCACACAAATGAACCCAGAATGATGTGAAATTGTGCTTCGTGCAACATAATTCTGGGTGCCATTTACAAACCATAAGTGCTAATGACTCCATTCCTTTTTGTGGTTGTAGGGGCTGTTGATTGGAGTACACTTAAACAAACCTGATCGCTCTAGGACATTCAGAAGCCAAGTTATAAGCCCACAAATGTGTAACTGGACTTCTTCTTTAAATTGACACCAGATCCGGTGACCTTTGGGACATGATTTGACCCCCTTAGGAAAGTGCTATCATCATGAAACGTTCAGATCACTTACAACTCAATAGATTCTACCTTCCTGTAACGTTTCAGCCTGATTGGACCTTGTTTTCACACAAATGAACCCAGAATGATGTGAAATTGTGCTTCGTGCAACATAATTCTGGGTGCCATTTACAAACCATAAGTGCTAATGACTCCATTCCTTTTTGTGGTTGTAGGGGCTGTTGATTGGAGTATACTAAAACAAACCTGATATCTCTAGGACATTCAGAAGCCAAGTTTTAAGCCCACAAATGTGTAACTGGACTACTTCTTTAAATTGACACCAGATCCGGTGACCTTTGGGACATGGTTTGACCCCCTATAGGAATGTGCTATCATCATGAAACGTTCAGATTACTTACAACTCAATAGAATATACCTTCCTGTAACATTTCAGCCTGATTGGACCTTGTTTTCACACAAATGGACCCAGAATGATGTGAAATTGTGCTTCGTGCAACATAATTCTGGGTGCCATTTACAAACCATAAGTGCTAATGACTCCATTCCTTTTTGTGGTTGTAGAGGCTGTCTACTGGAGTACACTAAAACAAACCTGACCTCTTTAGGATATTCGGAAGCCAAGTTATTAGCTCACAAAGGTGTAACTGGACTACTTCTTTAAAGTGACACCAGGCCCGGTGACCTTTGGGTCATGGTTTGACCCCCTATAGGAATGTGCGATCATCATGAAACGTTCAGATCACTTACAACTCAATAGATTCTACCTTCTTGTAACGTTTCAGCCTGATTGGACCTTGTTTTCACACAAATGGACCCAGAATGTTGTGAAATTGTGCTTCGTGCAGCATAATTCTGGGTGCCATTTACAAACCATAAGTGCTAATGACCCCATTCCTTTTTGTGGTTGTAGGGGCTGTTGATTGGAGTACACTAAAACAAACCTGATCTCTCTAGGACATTCAGAAGCCAAGTTATAAGCCCACAAATGTGTAACTGGACTACTTCTTTAAATTGACACCAGATCCGGTGACCTTTGGGACATGGTTTGACCCCCTTAGGAAAGTGCTATCATCATGAAACGTTCAGATCACTTACAACTCAATAGATTCTACCTTCCTGTAACGTTTCAGCCTGATTAGACCTTGTTTTCACACAAATGAACCCAGAATGATGTGAAATTGTGCTTCGTGCAACATAATTCTGGGTGCCATTTACAAACCATAAGTGCTAATGACTCCATTCCTTTTTGTGGTTGTAGGGGCTGTTGATTGGAGTATACTAAAACAAACCTGATCTCTCTAGGACATTCAGAAGCCAAGTTATAAGCCCACAAATGTGTAACTGGACTACTTCTTTAAATTGACACCAGATCCGGTGACCTTTGGGACATGGTTTGACCCCCTATAGGAATGTGCTATCATCATGAAACGTTCAGATCACTTACAACTCAATAGAATATACCTTCCTGTAACGTTTCAGCCTGATTGGACCTTGTTTTCACACAAATGAACCCAGAATGATGTGAAATTGTGCTTCGTGCAGCATAATTCTGGGTGCCATTTACAAACCATAAGTGCTAATGACTCCATTCCTTTTTGTGGTTGTAGGGGCTGTTGATTGGAGTACACTTAAACAAACCTGATCGCTCTAGGACATTCAGAAGCCAAGTTATAAGCCCACAAATGTGTAACTGGACTTCTTCTTTAAATTGACACCAGATCCGGTGACCTTTGGGACATGATTTGACCCCCTTAGGAAAGTGCTATCATCATGAAACGTTCAGATCACTTACAACTCAATAGATTCTACCTTCCTGTAACGTTTCAGCCTGATTGGACCTTGTTTTCACACAAATGAACCCAGAATGATGTGAAATTGTGCTTCGTGCAACATAATTCTGGGTGCCATTTACAAACCATAAGTGCTAATGACTCCATTCCTTTTTGTGGTTGTAGGGGCTGTTGATTGGAGTATACTAAAACAAACCTGATATCTCTAGGACATTCAGAAGCCAAGTTTTAAGCCCACAAATGTGTAACTGGACTACTTCTTTAAATTGACACCAGATCCGGTGACCTTTGGGACATGGTTTGACCCCCTATAGGAATGTGCTATCATCATGAAACGTTCAGATCACTTACAACTCAATAGAATATACCTTCCTGTAACGTTTCAGCCTGATTGGACCTTGTTTTCACACAAATGGACCCAGAATGATGTGAAATTGTGCTTCGTGCAACATAATTCTGGGTGCCATTTACAAACCATAAGTGCTAATGACTCCATTCCTTTTTGTGGTTGTAGAGGCTGTCTATTGGAGTACACTAAAACAAACCAGACCTCTTTAGGATATTCAGAAGCCAAGTTATTAGCTCACAAATGTGTAACTGGACTACTTCTTTAAAGTGAAACCAGGCCCGGTGACCTTTGGGTCATGGTTTGACCCCCTATAGGAATGTACGATCATCATGAAACGTTCAGATCACTTACAACTCAATAGATTCTACCTTCTTGTAATGTTTCAGCCTGATTGGACCTTGTTTTCACACAAATGGACCCAGAATGTTGTGAAATTGTGCTTCGTGCAGCATAATTCTGGGTGCCATTTACAAACCATAAGTGCTAATGACTCCATTCCTTTTTTTTGGTTGTAGGGGCTGTTGATTGGAGTACACTAAAACAAACCTGATCTCTCTAGGACATTCAGAAGCCAAGTTATAAGCCCACAAATGTGTAACTGGACTACTTCTTTAAATTGACACCAGATCCGGTGACCTTTGGGACATGGTTTGACCCCCTTAGGAAAGTGCTATCATCATGAAACGTTCAGATCACTTACAACTCAATAGATTCTACCTTCCTGTAACGTTTCAGCCTGATTTGACCTTGTTTTCACACAAATGAACCCAGAATGATGTGAAATTGTGCTTCGTGCAACATAATTCTGGGTGCCATTTAAAAACCATAAGTGCTAATGACTCCATTACTTTTTGGGGTAATGGGGGCTGTTAACTGGAGTACACTAAAACAAGCCTGACCTCTCCAGGACATTCAGAAGCCAAGTTATAAGCCCACAAATGTTGGTACTGGACTACGTCTTTAAATTGACACCAGATCCGGTGACCTTTGGGACATGGTTTGACCCCCTTAGGAAAGTGCTATCATCATGAAACGTTCAGATCACTTACAACTCAATAGATTCTACCTTCCTGTAACGTTTCAGCCTGATTGGACCTTGTTTTCACACAAATGAACCCAGAATGATGTGAAATTGTGCTTCGTGCAACATAAATCTGGGTGCCATTTACAAACCATAAGTGCTAATGACTCAATTCCTTTTTGTGGTTGTAGGGGCTGTTGATTGGAGTATACTAAAACAAACCTGATCTCTCTAGGACATTCAGAAGCCAAGTTATAAGCCCACAAATGTGTAACTGGACTACTTCTTTAAATTGACACCAGATCCGGTGACCTTTGGGACATGGTTTGACCCCCTATAGGAATGTGCTATCATCATGAAACGTTCAGATCACTTACAACTCAATAGAATATACCTTCCTGTAACGTTTCAGCCTGATTGGACCTTGTTTTCACACAAATGAACCCAGAATGATGTGAAATTGTGCTTCGTGCAACATAATTCTGGGTGCCATTTACAAACCATAAGTGCTAATGACTCCATTCCTTTTTGTGGTTGTAGAGGCTGTCTATTGGAGTACACTAAAACAAACCTGACCTCTTTAGGATATTCAGAAGCCAAGTTATTAGCTCACAAAGGTGTAACTGGACTACTTCTTTAAAGTGACACCAGGACCGGTGACCTTTGGGTCATGGTTTGACCCCCTATAGGAATGTGCGATCATCATGAAACGTTCAGATCACTTACAACTCAATAGATTCTACCTTCTTGTAACGTTTCAGCTTGATTGGACCTTGTTTTCACACAAATGGACCCAGAATGTTGTGAAATTGTGCTTCGTGCAGCATAATTCTGGGTGCCATTTACAAACCATAAGTGCTAATGACCCCATTCCTTTTTGTGGTTGTAGGGGCTGTTAACTGGAGTACACTAAAACAAGCCTGACCTCTCTAGGACATTCAGAAGCCAAGTTATAAGCCCACAAATGTTGGTACTGGACTACGTCTTTAAATTGACACCAGATCCGGTGACCTTTGGGACATGGTTTGACCCCCTTAGGAAAGTGCTATCATCATGAAACGTTCAGATCACTTACAACTCAATAGATTCTACCTTCCTGTAACGTTTCAGCCTGATTGGACCTTGTTTTCACACAAATGAACCCAGAATGATGTGAAATTGTGCTTCGTGCAACATAATTCTGGGTGCCATTTACAAACCATAAGTGCTAATGACTCCATTCCTTTTTGTGGTTGTAGGGGCTGTTGATTGGAGTACTCTAAAACAAACCTGATCGCTCTAGGACATTCAGAAGCCAAGTTATAAGCCCACAAATGTGTAACTGGACTACTTCTTTAAATTGACACCAGATCCGGTGACCTTTGGGACATGATTTGACCCCCTTAGGAAAGTGCTATCATCATGAAACGTTCAGATCACTTACAACTCAATAGATTCTACCTTCCTGTAACGTTTCAGCCTGATTGGACCTTGTTTTCACACAAATGAACCCAGAATGATGTGAAATTGTGCTTCGTGCAACATAATTCTGGGTGCCATTTACAAACCATAAGTGCTAATGACTCCATTCCTTTTTGTGGTTGTAGGGGCTGTTGATTGGAGTATACTAAAACAAACCTGATCTCTCTAGGACATTCAGAAGCCAAGTTATAAGCCCACAAATGTGTAACTGGACTACTTCTTTAAATTGACACCAGATCCGGTGACCTTTGGGACATGGTTTGACCCCCTTAGGAAAGTGCTATCATCATGAAACGTTCAGATCACTTACAACTCAATAGATTCTACCTTCTTGTAACATTTCAGCCTGATTGGACCTTGTTTTCACACAAATGGACCCAGAATGTTGTGAAATTGTGCTTCGTGCAGCATAATTCTGGGTGCCATTTACAAACCATAAGTGCTAATGACCCCATTCCTTTTTGTGGTTGTAGGGGCTGTTGATTGGAGTACACTAAAACAAACCTGATCTCTCTAGGACATGCAGAAGCCAAGTTATAAGCCCACAAATGTGTAACGGGACTACTTCTTTAAATTGACACCAGATCCGGTGACCTTTGGGACATGGTTTGACCCCCTTAGGAAAGTGCTATCATCATGAAACGTTCAGATCACTTAC
The DNA here is from genome assembly GCF_043380555.1 of Nothobranchius furzeri. Classification (NCBI taxonomy): domain Eukaryota; kingdom Metazoa; phylum Chordata; class Actinopteri; order Cyprinodontiformes; family Nothobranchiidae; genus Nothobranchius; species Nothobranchius furzeri. Next base: position 20,656,670 of record NC_091745.1, read on the forward strand.
AACTCAATAGATTCTACCTTCCTGTAACGTTTCAGCCTGATTGGACCTTGTTTTCACACAAATGAACCCAGAATGATGTGAAATTGTGCTTCGTGCAACATAATTCTGGGTGCCATTTAAAAACCATAAGTGCTAATGACTCCATTACTTTTTTGGGTAATGGGGGCTGTTAACTGGAGTACACTAAAACAAGCCTGACCTCTCTAGGACATTCAGAAGCCAAGTTATAAGCCCACAAATGTTGGTACTGGACTACGTCTTTAAATTGACACCAGATCCGGTGACCTTTGGGACATGGTTTGACCCCCTTAGGAAAGTGCTATCATCATGAAACGTTCAGATCACTTACAACTCAATAGATTCTACCTTCCTGTAACGTTTCAGCCTGATTGGACCTTGTTTTCACACAAATGAACCCAGAATGATGTGAAATTGTGCTTCGTGCAACATAATTCTGGGTGCCATTTACAAACCATAAGTGCTAATGACTCCACTCCTTTTTGTGGTTGTAGGGGCTGTTGATTGGAGTACTCTAAAACAAACCTGATCGCTCTAGGACATTCAGAAGCCAAGTTATAAGCCCACAAATGTGTAACTGGACTACTTCTTTAAATTGACACCAGATCCGGTGACCTTTGGGACATGATTTGACCCCCTTAGGAAAGTGCTATTATCATGAAACGTTCAGATCACTTACAACTCAATAGATTCTACCTTCCTGTAACGTTTCAGCCTGATTGGACCTTGTTTTCACACAAATGGACCCAGAATGATGTGAAATTGTGCTTCGTGCAACATAATTCTTGGTGCCATTTAAAAACCATAAGTGCTAATGACTCCATTCCTTTTTGTGGTTGTAGAGGCTGTCTATTGGAGTACACTAAAACAAACCTGACCTCTTTAGGATATTCAGAAGCCAAGTTTTTAGCTCACAAAGGTGTAACTGAACTACTTCTTTAAAGTGACACCAGGCCCGGTGACCTTTGGGTCATGGTTTGACCCCCTATAGGAATGTGCGATCATCATGAAACGTTCAGATCAATTACAACTCAATAGATTCTACCTTCTTGTAACGTTTCAGCCTGATTGGACCTTGTTTTCACACAAATGGACCCAGAATGTTGTGAAATTGTGCTTCGTGCAGCATAATTCTGGGTGCCATTTACAAACCATAAGTGCTAATGACTCCATTCCTTTTTGTGGTTGTAGGGGCTGTTGATTGGAGTACACTAAAAGAAACCTGATCTCTCTAGGACATTCAGAAGCCAAGTTATAAGCCCACAAATGTGTAACTGGACTACTTCTTTAAATTGACACCAGATCCGGTGACCTTTGGGACATGGTTTGACCCCCTTAGGAAAGTGCTATCATCATGAAACGTTCAGATCACTTACAACTCAATAGATTCTACCTTCCTGTAACGTTTCAGCCTGATTGGACCTTGTTTTCACACAAATAAACCCAGAATGATGTGAAATTGTGCTTCGTGCAACATAATTCTGGGTGCCATTTAAAAACCATAAGTGCTAATGACTCCATTACTTTTTGGGGTAATGGGGGCTGTTAACTGGAGTACTCTAAAACAAACCTGACCTCTTTAGGATATTCAGAAGCCAAGTTATAAGCCCACAAAGGTGTAACTGGACTACTTCTTTAAAGTGACACCAGGCCCGGTGACCTTTGGGACATGGTTTGACCCCCTATAGGAATGTGCGATCATCATGAAACGTTCAGATCACTTACAACTCAATAGATTCTACCTTCTTGTAACGTTTCAGCCTGGTTGGACCTTGTTTTCACACAAATGGACCCAGAATGATGTGAAATTGTGCTTCGTGCAACATAATTCTGGGTGCCATTTACAAACCATAAGTGCTAATGACTCCATTCTTTTTTGTGGTTGTAGGGGCTGTTGATTGGAGTATACTAAAACAAACCTGATCTCTCTAGGACATTCAGAAGCCAAGTTATAAGCCCACAAATGTGTAACTGGACTACTTCTTTAAATTGACACCAGATCCGGTGACCTTTGGGACATGGTTTGACCCCCTATAGGAATGTTCTATCATCATGAAACGTTCAGATCACTTACAACTCAATCGAATCTACCTTCCTGTAACGTTTCAGCCTGATTGGACCTTGTTTTCACACAAATGGACCCAGAATGATGTGAATTTGTGCTTCGTGCAACATAATTCTTGGTGCCATTTAAAAACCATAAGTGCTAATGACTCCATTCCTTTTTGTGGTTGTAGAGGCTGTCTATTGGAGTACACTAAAACAAACCTGACCTCTTTAGGATATTCAGAAGCCAAGTTTTTAGCTCACAAAGGTGTAACTGAACTACTTCTTTAAAGTGACACCAGGCCCGGTGACCTTTGGGTCATGGTTTGACCCCCTATAGGAATGTGCGATCATCATGAAACGTTCAGATCAATTACAACTCAATAGATTCTACCTTCTTGTAACGTTTCAGCCTGATTGGACCTTGTTTTCACACAAATGGACCCAGAATGTTGTGAAATTGTGCTTCGTGCAGCATAATTCTGGGTGCCATTTACAAACCATAAGTGCTAATGACTCCATTCCTTTTTGTGGTTGTAGGGGCTGTTGATTGGAGTACACTAAAAGAAACCTGATCTCTCTAGGACATTCAGAAGCCAAGTTATAAGCCCACAAATGTGTAACTGGACTACTTCTTTAAATTGACACCAGATCCGGTGACCTTTGGGACATGGTTTGACCCCCTTAGGAAAGTGCTATCATCATGAAACGTTCAGATCACTTACAACTCAATAGATTCTACCTTCCTGTAACGTTTCAGCCTGATTGGACCTTGTTTTCACACAAATAAACCCAGAATGATGTGAAATTGTGCTTTGTGCAACATAATTCTGGGTGCCATTTAAAAACCATAAGTGCTAATGACTCCATTACTTTTTGGGGTAATGGGGGCTGTTAACTGGAGTACTCTAAAACAAACCTGACCTCTTTAGGATATTCAGAAGCCAAGTTATAAGCCCACAAAGGTGTAACTGGACTACTTCTTTAAAGTGACACCAGGCCCGGTGACCTTTGGGACATGGTTTGACCCCCTATAGGAATGTGCGATCATCATGAAACGTTCAGATCACTTACAACTCAATAGATTCTACCTTCTTGTAACGTTTCAGCCTGGTTGGACCTTGTTTTCACACAAATGGACCCAGAATGATGTGAAATTGTGCTTCGTGCAACATAATTCTGGGTGCCATTTAAAAACCTTAAGTGCTAATGACTCCATTCTTTTTTGTGGTTGTAGGGGCTGTTAATTGGAGTACACTAAAACAAGCCTGACCTCTCTAGGACATTCAGAAGCCAAGTTATAAGCCCACAAATGTGTAACTGGACTACTTTAAATTGACACCAGATCCGATGACCTTTGGGACATGGTTTGACCCCCTTAGGAAAGTGCAATCATCATGAAACGTTCAGATCACTTACAACTCAATAGATTCTACCTTCCTGTAACGTTTCAGCCTGATTGGACCTTGTTTTCACACAAATGAACCCAGAATGATGTGAAATTGTGCTTCGTGCAACATAATTCTGGGTGCCATTTAAAAACCATAAGTGCTAATGACTCTATTCCTTTTTGTGGTTGTAGGGGCTGTTTATTGGAGTACACTAAATTAAACCTGATCTCTCTAGGACATTCAGAAGCCAAGTTATAAGCCCACAAATGTGTAACTGGACTACTTCTTTAAATTGACACCAGATCTGGTGACATTTGGGACATAGTTTGACCTCCTTAGGAAAGTGCTATATGCATGAAACGTTCAGATCACTTACAACTCAATAGATTCTACCTTCCTGTAACGTTTCAGCCTGATTGGACCTTGTTTTCACACAAATGGACCCCGAATGATTTGAAATTCTGCTTTGTACAACATAATTCTGGATGCCATTTATAAACCATAAGTGCTAATGACTCCATTCCTTTTTGTGGTTGTAGGGGCTGTTGATTGGAGTACACTAAAACAAGCCTGACCTCTCTAGGACATTCAGAAGCCAAGTTATAAGCCCACAAATGTGTAACTGGACTACTTCTTTAAATTGACACCAGATCCGGTGACCTTTGGGACATGGTTCGACCCCCTATAGGAATTTGCTATCATCATGAAACGTTCAGATCACTTACAACTCAATAGATTCTACCTTCCTGTAACGTTTCAGCCTGATTGGACCTTGTTTTCACACAAATGGACCCAGAATGATGTGAAATTGTGCTTCGTGCAACATAATTCTGGGTGCCATTTACAAACCATAAGGGCTAATGACTCCATTCCTTTTTGTGGTTGTAGAGGCTGTTGATTGGAGTACACTAAAACAAACCTGACCTCTTTAGGATATTCAGAAGCCAAGTTATTAGCTCACAAAGGTGTAACTGGACTACTTCTTTAAAGTGACACCAGGCTCGGTGACCTTTGGGACATGGTTTGACCCCCTATAGGAATATGCGATCATCATGAAACGTTCAGATCACTTACAACTCAATAGATTCTACCTTCTTGTAACGTTTCAGCCTGATTGGACCTTGTTTTCACACAAATGGACCCAGAATGTTGTGAAATTGTGCTTCGTGCAGCATAATTCTGGGTGCCATTTACAAACCATAAGTGCTAATGACTCCATTCCTTTTTGTGGTTTGTAGGGGCTGTTGATTGGAGTACACTAAAACAAACCTGATCTCTCTAGGACATTCAGAAGCCAAGTTATAAGCCCACAAATGTTTAACTGGACTACTTCTTTAAATTGACACCAGATCCGGTGACCTTTGGGACATGGTTTGACCCCCTTAGGAAAGTGCGATCATCATGAAACGTTCAGATCACTTACAACTCAATAGATTCTACCTTCCTGTAACGTTTCAGCCTGATTGGACCTTGTTTTCACACAATTGAACCCAGAATGATGTGAAATTGTGCTTCGTGCAACATAATTCTGGGTGCCATTTAAAAACCATAAGTGCTAATGACTCCAGTCCTTTTTGTGGTTGTAGGGGCTGTTGATTGGAGTACACTAAAACAAACCTGACCTCTTTAGGATATTCAGAAGCCAAGTTATAAGCCCACAAAGTTGTAACTGGACTACTTCTTTAAAGTGACACCAGGCCCGGTGACCTTTGGGACATGGTTTGACCCCCTTAGGAAAGTGCTATCATCATGAAACGTTCAGATCACTTACAACTCAATAGATTCTACCTTCTTGTAAGGTTTCAGCCTGATTGGACCTTGTTTTCACACAAATGGACCGAGAATGATGTGAAATTGTGCTTCGTGCAACATAATTCTGGCTGCCGTTTACAAACCATAAGTGCTAATGACTCCCTTCCTTTTTGTGGTTGTAGGGGCTGTTGATTGGACAAAAACAAACCTGATCTCTCTAGGAAATTCAGAAGCCAAGTTATAAGCTCACAAATGTGTAACTGGACTACTTCTTTAAATTGACACCAGATCCGGTGACCTTTGGGACATGGTTTGACCCCCTTAGGAAAGTGCTATCATCATGAAACGTTCAGATCACTTACAACTCAATAGATTCTACCTTCCTGTAACGTTTCAGCCTGATTGGACCTTGTTTTCACACAAATGAACCCAGAATGATGTGAAATTGTGCTTCGTGCAACATAATTCTGGGTGCCATTTAAAAACCATAAGTGCTAATGACTCCATTCCTTTTTGTGGTTGTAGAGGCTGTTGATTGGAGTACACTAAAACAAACCTGACCTCTTTAAGATATTCAGAAGCCAAGTTATAAGCCCACAAAGGTGTAACTGGACTACTTCTTTAAAGTGACACCAGGCTCGGTGACCTTTGGGACATGGTTTGACCCCCTATAGGAATATACGATCATCATGAAACGTTCAGATCACTTACAACTCAATAGATTCTACCTTCTTGTAACGTTTCAGCCTGATTGGACCTTGTTTTCACACAAATGGACCCAGAATGTTGTGAAATTGTGCTTCGTGCAGCATAATTCTGGGTGCCATTTACAAACCATAAGTGCTAATGACTCCATTCCTTTTTCTGGTTTGTAGGGGCTGTTGATTGGAGTACACTAAAACAAACCTGATCTCTCTAGGACATTCAGAAGCCAAGTTATAAGCCCACAAATGTTTAACTGGACTACTTCTTTAAATTGACACCAGATCCGGTGACCTTTGGGACATGGTTTGACCCCCTTAGGAAAGTGCGATCATCATGAAACGTTCAGATCACTTACAACTCAATAGATTCTACCTTCCTGTAACGTTTCAGCCTGATTGGACCTTGTTTTCACACAAATGAACCCAGAATGATGTGAAATTGTGCTTCGTGCAACATAATTCTGGGTGCCATTTACAAACCATAAGTGCTAATGACTCCATTCCTTTTTGTGGTTTGTAGGGGCTGTTGATTGGAGTACACTAAAACAAACCTGATCTCTCTAGGACATTCAGAAGCCAAGTTATAAGCACACAAATGTTTAACTGGACTACTTCTTTAAATTGACACCAGATCCGGTGACCTTTGGGACATGGTTTGACCCCCTTAGGAAAGTGCGATCATCATGAAACGTTCAGATCACTTACAACTCAATAGATTCTACCTTCCTGTAACGTTTCAGTCTGATTGGACCTTGTTTTCACACAAATGAACCCAGAATGATGTGAAATTGTGCTTCGTGCAACATAATTCTGGGTGCCATTTAAAAACCATAAGTGCTAATGACTCCAGTCCTTTTTGTGGTTGTAGGGGCTGTTGATTGGAGTACACTAAAACAAACCTGACCTCTTTAGGATATTCAGAAGCCAAGTTATAAGCCCACAAAGTTGTAACTGGACTATTTCTTTAAAGTGACACCAGGCCCGGTGACCTTTGGGACATGGTTTGACCCCCTTAGGAAAGTGCTATCATCATGAAACGTTCAGATCACTTACAACTCAATAGATTCTACCTTCTTGTAACGTTTCAGCCTGATTGGACCTTGTTTTCACACAAATGGACCGAGAATGATGTGAAATTGTGCTTCGTGCAACATAATTCTGGCTGCCGTTTTCAAACCATAAGTGCTAATGACTCCCTTCCTTTTTGTGGTTGTAGGGGCTGTTGATTGGACAAAAACAAACCTGATCTCTCTAGGAAATTCAGAAGCCAAGTTATAAGCTCACAAATGTGTAACTGGACTACTTCTTTAAATTGACACCAGATCCGGTGACCTTTGGGACATGGTTTGACCCCCTTAGGAAAGTGCTATCATCGTGAAACGTTCAGATCACTTACAACTCAATAGATTCTACCTTCCTGTAACGTTTCAGCCTGATTGGACCTTGTTTTCACACAAATGAACCCAGAATGATGTGAAATTGTGCTTCGTGCAACATAATTCTGGGTGCCATTTAAAAACCATAAGTGCTAATGACTCCATTCCTTTTTGTGGTTGTAGAGGCTGTTGATTGGAGTACACTAAAACAAACCTGACCTCTTTAAGATATTCAGAAGCCAAGTTATAAGCCCACAAAGGTGTAACTGGACTACTTCTTTAAAGTGACACCAGGCCCGGTGACCTTTTTGGAAATGGTTTGACCCCCTATAGGAAAGTGCGATCATCATGAAACGTTCAGATCACTTACAACTCAATAGATTCTACCTTCTTGTAGCGTTTCAGCCTGATTGGACCTTGTTTACACACAAATGGACCCAGAATGATGTGAAATTGTGCTTCGTGCAACATAATTCTGGGTGCCATTTACAAACCATAAGTGCTAATGACTCCATTCCTTTTTGTGGTTGTAGGGGCTGTTGATTGGAGTACACTAAAACAAGCCTGACCTCTCTAGGACATTCAGAAGCCAAGTTATAAGCCCACAAATGTGTAACTGGACTACTTCTTTAAATTGACACCAGATCCAGTGACCTTTGGGACATGGTTTGACCCCCTATAGGAATTTTCTATCATCATGAAACGTTCGGATCACTTACAACTCAATAGATTCTACCTTCCTGTAACGTTTCAGCCTGATTGGACCTTGTTTTCACACAAATGGACCCAGAATGATGTGAAATTGTGCTTCGTGCAACATAATTCTGGGTGCCATTTACAAACCATAAGGGCTAATGACTCCATTCCTTTTTGTGGTTGTAGAGGCTGTTGATTGGAGTACACTAAAACAAACCTGACCTCTTTAGGATATTCAGAAGCCAAGTTATTAGCTCACAAAGGTGTAACTGGACTACTTCTTTAAAGTGACACCAGGCTCGGTGACCTTTGGGACATGGTTTGACCCCCTATAGGAATATGCGATCATCATGAAACGTTCAGATCACTTACAACTCAATAGATTCTACCTTCCTGTAACGTTTCAGCCTGATTGGACCTTGTTTTCACACAAATGGACCCAGAATGTTGTGAAATTGTGCTTCGTGCAGCATAATTCTGGGTGCCATTTACAAACCATAAGTGCTAATGACTCCATTCCTTTTTGTGGTTGTAGGGGCTGTTGATTGGAGTACACTAAAACAAACCTGATCTCTCTAGGACATTCAGAAGCCAAGTTATAAGCCCACAAATGTTTAACTGGACTACTTCTTTAAATTGACACCAGATCCGGTGACCTTTGGGACATGGTTTGACCCCCTTAGGAAAGTGCGATCATCATGAAACGTTCAGATCACTTACAACTCAATAGATTCTACCTTCCTGTAACGTTTCAGCCTGATTGGACCTTGTTTTCACACAAATGAACCCAGAATGATGTGAAATTGTGCTTCGTGCAACATAATTCTGGGTGCCATTTACAAACCATAAGTGCTAATGACTCCATTCCTTTTTGTGGTTGTAGGGGCTGTTGATTGGAGTACACTAAAACAAACCTGACCTCTTTAGGATATTCAGAAGCCAAGTTATAAGCCCACAAAGTTGTAACTGGACTACTTCTTTAAAGTGACACCAGGCCCGGTGACCTTTGGGACATGGTTTTACCCCCTATAGGAATGTGCGATCGTCATGAAACGTTCAGATCACTTACAACTCAATAGATTCTACCTTCTTGTAACATTTCAGCCTGATTGGACCTTGTTTTCACACAAATGGACCCAGAATGATGTGAAATTGTGCTTCGTGCAACATAATTCTGGGTGCCATTTACAAACCATAAGTGCTAATGACTCCATTTCTTTTTGTGGTTGTAGGGGCTGTTGATTGGAGTACACTAAACCAAACCTGATCCCTCTAGGACATTCAGAAGCCAAGTTATAAGCCCACAAATGTGTAACTGGACTACTTCTTTAAATTGACACCAGATCTGGTGACATTTTGGGACATGGTTTGACCACCTTAGGAAAGTGCTATCATCATGAAACGTTCAGATCACTAACAACTCAATAGATTCTACCTTCCTGTAACGTTTCAGCCTGATTGGACCTTGTTTTCACACTAATGAACCCAGAATGATGTGAAATTGTGCTTCGTGCAACATAATTCTGGGTGCCATTTAAAAACCATAAGTGCTAATGACTCCATTCCTTTTTGTTGTTGTAGGGGCTGTTAATTGGAGTACTCTAAAACAAACCTGACCTCTCTAGGATATTCAGAAGCCAAGTTATAAGCCCACAAATGTGTAACTGGACTACTTCTTTAAAGTGACACCAGATCCGGTGACCTTTGGGACATGGTTTGACCCCCAATAGGAATGTGCGATCATCATGAAACGTTCAGATCACTTACAACTCAATAGATTCTACCTTCTTGTAACGTTTCAGCCTGATTGGACCTTTTTTTCACACAAATGGACCCAGAATGATGTGAAATTGTGCTTCATGCAACATAATTCTGGGTGCCATTTATAAACCATAAGTGCTAATGACTCCCTTCCTTTTTGTGGTTGTAGGGGCTGTTGATTGGAGTACACTAAAACAAACCTGATCTCTCTAGGACATTCAGAAGCCAAGTTATAAGCCCACAAATGTGTAACTGGACTACTTCTTTAAATTGACACCAGATCCGGTGACCTTTGGGACATGGTTTGACCCCCTTAGCAAAGTGCTATCATCATGAAACGTTCAGATCACTTACAACTCAATAGATTCTACCTTCCTGTAACGTTTCAGCCTGATTGGACCTTGTTTTCACACAAATGAACCCAGAATGATGTGAAATTGTGCTTCGTGCAACATAATTCTGGGTGCCATTTAAAAACCATAAGTGCTAATGACTCCATTCCTTTTTGTGGTTGTAGGGGCTGTTGGTTGGAGTACACTAAAACAAACCTGATCTCTCTAGGACATTCAGAAGCCAAGTTATAAGCCCACAAATGTGTAACTGGACTACTTCTTTAAATTGACACCAGATCCGGTGACCTTTGGGACATGGTTTGACCCCCTTAGGAAAGTGCTATCATCATGAAACGTTCAGATCACTTACAACTCAATAGATTCTACCTTCCTGTAACGTTTCAGCCTGATTGGACCTTGTTTTCACACAAATGAACCCAGAATGATGTGAAATTGTGCTTTGTGCAACATAATTCTGGGTGCCATTTAAAAACCATAAGTGCTAAAGACTCCATTACTTTTTGGGTAATGGGGGCTGTTAACTGGAGTACACTAAAACAAGCCTGACCTCTCTAGGACATTCAGAAGCCAAGTTATAAGCCCACAAATGTTGGTACTGGACTACGTCTTTAAATTGACACCAGATCCGGTGACCTTTGGGACATGGTTTGACCCCCTTAGGAAAGTGCTATCATCATGAAACGTTCAGATCACTTACAACTCAATAGATTCTACCTTCCTGTAACGTTTCAGCCTGATTGGACCTTGTTTTCACACAAATGAACCCAGAATGATGTGAAATTGTGCTTCGTGCAACATAATTCTGGGTGCCATTTACAAACCATAAGTGCTAATGACTCCATTCCTTTTTGTGGTTGTAGGGGCTGTTGATTGGAGTACTCTAAAACAAACCTGATCGCTCTAGGACATTCAGAAGCCAAGTTATAAGCCCACAAATGTGTAACTGGACTACTTCTTTAAATTGACACCAGATCCGGTGACCTTTGGGACATGATTTGACCCCCTTAGGAAAGTTCTATCATCATGAAACGTTCAGATCACTTACAACTCAATAGATTCTACCTTCCTGTAACGTTTCAGCCTGATTGGACCTTGTTTTCACACAAATGAACCCAGAATGATGTGAAATTGTGCTTCGTGCAACATAATTCTGGGTGCCATTTACAAACCATAAGTGCTAATGACTCCATTCCTTTTTGTGGTTGTAGGGGCTGTTGATTGGAGTATACTAAAACAAACCTGATCTCTCTAGGACATTCAGAAGCCAAGTTATAAGCCCACAAATGTGTAACTGGACTACTTCTTTAAATTGACACCAGATCCGGTGACCTTTGGGACATGGTTTGACCCCCTATAGGAATGTGCTATCATCATGAAACGTTCAGATCACTTACAACTCAATAGATTCTACCTCCCTGTAACGTTTCAGCCTGATTGGACCTTGTTTTCACACAAATGGACCCAGAATGATGTGAAATTGTGCTTCGTGCAACATAATTCTTGGTGCCATTTACAAACCATAAGTGCTAATGACTCCATTCCTTTTTGTGGTTGTAGAGGCTGTCTATTGGAGTACACTAAAACAAACCTGACCTCTTTAGGATATTCAGAAGCCAAGTTTTTAGCTCACAAAGGTGTAACTGAACTACTTCTTTAAAGTGACACCAGGCCCGGTGACCTTTGGGTCATGGTTTGACCCCCTATAGGAATGTGCGATCATCATGAAACGTTCAGATCAATTACAACTCAATAGATTCTACCTTCTTGTAACGTTTCAGCCTGATTGGACCTTGTTTTCACACAAATGGACCCAGAATGTTGTGAAATTGTGCTTCGTGCAGCATAATTCTGGGTGCCATTTACAAACCATAAGTGCTAATGACTCCATTCCTTTTTGTGGTTGTAGGGGCTGTTGATTGGAGTACACTAAAAGAAACCTGATCTCTCTAGGACATTCAGAAGCCAAGTTATAAGCCCACAAATGTGTAACTGGACTACTTCTTTAAATTGACACCAGATCCGGTGACCTTTGGGACATGGTTTGACCCCCTTAGGAAAGTGCTATCATCATGAAACGTTCAGATCACTTACAACTCAATAGATTCTACCTTCCTGTAACGTTTCAGCCTGATTGGACCTTGTTTTCACACAAATAAACCCAGAATGATGTGAAATTGTGCTTCGTGCAACATAATTCTGGGTGCCATTTAAAAACCATAAGTGCTAATGACTCCATTACTTTTTGGAGTAATGGGGGCTGTTAACTGGAGTACTCTAAAACAAACCTGACCTCTTTAGGATATTCAGAAGCCAAGTTATAAGCCCACAAAGGTGTAACTGGACTACTTCTTTAAAGTGACACCAGGCCCGGTGACCTTTGGGACATGGTTTGACCCCCTATAGGAATGTGCGATCATCATGAAACGTTCAGATCACTTACAACTCAATAGATTCTACCTTCTTGTAACGTTTCAGCCTGATTGGACCTTGTTTTCACACAAATGAACCCAGAATGATGTGAAATTGTGCTTCGTGCAGCATAATTCTGGGTGCCATTTACAAACCATAAGTGCTAATGACTCCATTCCTTTTTGTGGTTGTAGGGGCTGTTGATTGGAGTACACTAAAACAAACCTGATCTCTCTAGGACATTCAGAAGCCAAGTTATAAGCCCACAAATGTTTAACTGGACTACTTCTTTAAATTGACACCAGATCCGGTGACCTTTGGGACATGGTTTGACCCCCTTAGGAAAGTGCGATCATCATGAAACGTTCAGATCACTTACAACTCAATAGATTCTACCTTCCTGTAACGTTTCAGCCTGATTGGACCTTGTTTTCACACAAATGAACCCAGAATGATGTGAAATTGTGCTTCGTGCAACATAATTCTGGGTGCCATTTAAAAACCATAAGTGCTAATGACTCCAGTCCTTTTTGTGGTTGTAGGGGCTGTTGATTGGAGTACACTAAAACAAACCTGACCTCTTTAGGATATTCAGAAGCCAAGTTATAAGCCCACAAAGTTGTAACTGGACTACTTCTTTAAAGTGACACCAGGCCCGGTGACCTTTGGGACATGGTTTTACCCCCTATAGGAATGTGCGATCGTCATGAAACGTTCAGATCACTTACAACTCAATAGATTCTACCTTCTTGTAACATTTCAGCCTGATTGGACCTTGTTTTCACACAAATGGACCCAGAATGATGTGAAATTGTGCTTCGTGCAACATAATTCTGGGTGCCATTTACAAACCATAAGTGCTAATGACTCCATTTCTTTTTGTGGTTGTAGGGGCTGTTGATTGGAGTACACTAAACCAAACCTGATCCCTCTAGGACATTCAGAAGCCAAGTTATAAGCCCACAAATGTGTAACTGGACTACTTCTTTAAATTGACACCAGATCTGGTGACATTTTGGGACATGGTTTGACCACCTTAGGAAAGTGCTATCATCATGAAACGTTCAGATCACTAACAACTCAATAGATTCTACCTTCCTGTAACGTTTCAGCCTGATTGGACCTTGTTTTCATACTAATGAACCCAGAATGATGTGAAATTGTGCTTCGTGCAACATAATTCTGGGTGCCATTTAAAAACCATAAGTGCTAATGACTCCATTCCTTTTTGTTGTTGTAGGGGCTGTTAATTGGAGTACTCTAAAACAAACCTGACCTCTCTAGGATATTCAGAAGCCAAGTTATAAGCCCACAAATGTGTAACTGGACTACTTCTTTAAAGTGACACCAGATCCGGTGACCTTTGGGACATGGTTTGACCCCCAATAGGAATGTGCGATCATCATGAAACGTTCAGATCACTTACAACTCAATAGATTCTACCTTCTTGTAACGTTTCAGCCTGATTGGACCTTTTTTTCACACAAATGGACCCAGAATGATGTGAAATTGTGCTTCATGCAACATAATTCTGGGTGCCATTTATAAACCATAAGTGCTAATGACTCCCTTCCTTTTTGTGGTTGTAGGGGCTGTTGATTGGAGTACACTAAAACAAACCTGATCTCTCTAGGACATTCAGAAGCCAAGTTATAAGCCCACAAATGTGTAACTGGACTACTTCTTTAAATTGACACCAGATCCGGTGACCTTTGGGACATGGTTTGACCCCCTTAGCAAAGTGCTATCATCATGAAACGTTCAGATCACTTACAACTCAATAGATTCTACCTTCCTGTAACGTTTCAGCCTGATTGGACCTTGTTTTCACACAAATGAACCCAGAATGATGTGAAATTGTGCTTCGTGCAACATAATTCTGGGTGCCATTTAAAAACCATAAGTGCTAATGACTCCATTCCTTTTTGTGGTTGTAGGGGCTGTTGGTTGGAGTACACTAAAACAAACCTGATCTCTCTAGGACATTCAGAAGCCAAGTTATAAGCCCACAAATGTGTAACTGGACTACTTCTTTAAATTGACACCAGATCCGGTGACCTTTGGGACATGGTTTGACCCCCTTAGGAAAGTGCTATCATCATGAAACGTTCAGATCACTTACAACTCAATAGATTCTACCTTCCTGTAACGTTTCAGCCTGATTGGACCTTGTTTTCACACAAATGAACCCAGAATGATGTGAAATTGTGCTTCGTGCAACATAATTCTGGGTGCCATTTAAAAACCATAAGTGCTAATGACTCCATTCCTTTTTGTGGTTGTAGGGGCTGTTGATTGGAGTACTCTAAAACAAACCTGATCGCTCTAGGACATTCAGAAGCCAAGTTATAAGCCCACAAATGTGTAACTGGACTACTTCTTTAAATTGACACCAGATCCGGTGACCTTTGGGACATGATTTGACCCCCTTAGGAAAGTCCTATCATCATGAAACGTTCAGATCACTTACAACTCAATAGATTCTACCTTCCTGTAACGTTTCAGCCTGATTGGACCTTGTTTTCACACAAATGAACCCAGAATGATGTGAAATTGTGCTTCGTGCAACATAATTCTGGGTGCCATTTACAAACCATAAGTGCTAATGACTCCATTCCTTTTTGTGGTTGTAGGGGCTGTTGATTGGAGTATACTAAAACAAACCTGATCTCTCTAGGACATTCAGAAGCCAAGTTATAAGCCCACAAATGTGTAACTGGACTACTTCTTTAAATTGACACCAGATCCGGTGACCTTTGGGACATGGTTTGACCCCCTATAGGAATGTGCTATCATCATGAAACGTTCAGATCACTTACAACTCAATAGATTCTACCTTCCTGTAACGTTTCAGCCTGATTGGACCTTGTTTTCACACAAATGGACCCAGAATGATGTGAAATTGTGCTTCGTGCAACATAATTCTTGGTGCCATTTACAAACCATAAGTGCTAATGACTCCATTCCTGTTTGTGGTTGTAGAGGCTGTCTATTGGAGTACACTAAAACAAACCTGACCTCTTTAGGATATTCAGAAGCCAAGTTTTTAGCTCACAAAGGTGTAACTGAACTACTTCTTTAAAGTGACACCAGGCCCGGTGACCTTTGGGTCATGGTTTGACCCCCTATAGGAATGTGCGATCATCATGAAACGTTCAGATCAATTACAACTCAATAGATTCTACCTTCTTGTAACGTTTCAGCCTGATTGGACCTTGTTTTCACACAAATGGACCCAGAATGTTGTGAAATTGTGCTTCGTGCAGCATAATTCTGGGTGCCATTTACAAACCATAAGTGCTAATGACTCCATTCCTTTTTGTGGTTGTAGGGGCTGTTGATTGGAGTACACTAAAAGAAACCTGATCTCTCTAGGACATTCAGAAGCCAAGTTATAAGCCCACAAATGTGTAACTGGACTACTTCTTTAAATTGACACCAGATCCGGTGACCTTTGGGACATGGTTTGACCCCCTTAGGAAAGTGCTATCATCATGAAACGTTCAGATCACTTACAACTCAATAGATTCTACCTTCCTGTAACGTTTCAGCCTGATTGGACCTTGTTTTCACACAAATAAACCCAGAATGATGTGAAATTGTGCTTCGTGCAACATAATTCTGGGTGCCATTTAAAAACCATAAGTGCTAATGACTCCATTACTTTTTGGAGTAATGGGGGCTGTTAACTGGAGTACTCTAAAACAAACCTGACCTCTTTAGGATATTCAGAAGCCAAGTTATAAGCCCACAAAGGTGTAACTGGACTACTTCTTTAAAGTGACACCAGGCCCGGTGACCTTTGGGACATGGTTTGACCCCCTATAGGAATGTGCGATCATCATGAAACGTTCAGATCACTTACAACTCAATAGATTCTACCTTCTTGTAACGTTTCAGCCTGATTGGACCTTGTTTTCACACAAATGGACCCAGAATGATGTGAAATTGTGCTTCGTGCAACATAATTCTGGGTGCCATTTACAAACCATAAGTGCTAATGACTCCATTCTTTTTTGTGGTTGTAGGGGCTGTTAATTGGAGTACACTAAAACAAGCCTGACCTCTCTAGGACATTCAGAAGCCAAGTTATAAGCCCACAAATGTGTAACTGGACTACTTTAAATTGACACCAGATCCGATGACCTTTGGGACATGGTTTGACCCCCTTAGGAAAGTGCAATCATCATGAAACGTTCAGATCACTTACAACTCAATAGATTCTACCTTCCTGTAACGTTTCAGCCTGATTGGACCTTGTTTTCACACAAATGAACCCAGAATGATGTGAAATTGTGCTTCGTGCAACATAATTCTGGGTGCCATTTAAAAACCATAAGTGCTAATGACTCCATTCCTTTTTGTGGTTGTAGGGGCTGTTTATTGGAGTACACTAAATTAAACCTGATCTCTCTAGGACATTCAGAAGCCAAGTTATAAGCCCACAAATGTGTAACTGGACTACTTCTTTAAATTGACACCAGATCTGGTGACATTTTGGGACATGGTTTGACCACCTTAGGAAAGTGCTATCATCATGAAACGTTCAGATCACTTACAACTCAATAGATTCTACCTTCCTGTAACGTTTCAGCCTGATTGGACCTTGTTTTCACACAAATGGACCCAGAATGATGTGAAATTGTGCTTCGTGCAACATAATTCTTGGTGCCATTTACAAACCATAAGTGCTAATGACTCCATTCCTTTTTGTGGTTGTAGAGGCTGTCTATTGGAGTACACTAAAACAAACCTGACCTCTTTAGGATATTCAGAAGCCAAGTTTTTAGCTCACAAAGGTGTAACTGAACTACTTCTTTAAAGTGACACCAGGCCCGGTGACCTTTGGGTCATGGTTTGACCCCCTATAGGAATGTGCGATCATCATGAAACGTTCAGATCAATTACAACTCAATAGATTCTACCTTCTTGTAACGTTTCAGCCTGATTGGACCTTGTTTTCACACAAATGGACCCAGAATGTTGTGAAATTGTGCTTCGTACAGCATAATTCTGGGTGCCATTTACAAACCATAAGTGCTAATGACTCCATTCCTTTTTGTGGTTGTAGGGGCTGTTGATTGGAGTACACTAAAAGAAACCTGATCTCTCTAGGACATTCAGAAGCCAAGTTATAAGCCCACAAATGTGTAACTGGACTACTTCTTTAAATTGACACCAGATCCGGTGACCTTTGGGACATGGTTTGACCCCCTTAGGAAAGTGCTATCATCATGAAACGTTCAGATCACTTACAACTCAATAGATTCTACCTTCCTGTAACGTTTCAGCCTGATTGGACCTTGTTTTCACACAAATAAACCCAGAATGATGTGAAATTGTGCTTCGTGCAACATAATTCTGGGTGCCATTTAAAAACCATAAGTGCTAATGACTCCATTACTTTTTGGAGTAATGGGGGCTGTTAACTGGAGTACTCTAAAACAAACCTGACCTCTTTAGGATATTCAGAAGCCAAGTTATAAGCCCACAAAGGTGTAACTGGACTACTTCTTTAAAGTGACACCAGGCCCGGTGACCTTTGGGACATGGTTTGACCCCCTATAGGAATGTGCGATCATCATGAAACGTTCAGATCACTTACAACTCAATAGATTCTACCTTCTTGTAACGTTTCAGCCTGATTGGACCTTGTTTTCACACAAATGGACCCAGAATGATGTGAAATTGTGCTTCGTGCAACATAATTCTGGGTGCCATTTACAAACCATAAGTGCTAATGACTCCATTCTTTTTTGTGGTTGTAGGGGCTGTTAATTGGAGTACACTAAAACAAGCCTGACCTCTCTAGGACATTCAGAAGCCAAGTTATAAGCCCACAAATGTGTAACTGGACTACTTTAAATTGACACCAGATCCGATGACCTTTGGGACATGGTTTGACCCCCTTAGGAAAGTGCAATCATCATGAAACGTTCAGATCACTTACAACTCAATAGATTCTACCTTCCTGTAACGTTTCAGCCTGATTGGACCTTGTTTTCACACAAATGAACCCAGAATGATGTGAAATTGTGCTTCGTGCAACATAATTCTGGGTGCCATTTAAAAACCATAAGTGCTAATGACTCCATTCCTTTTTGTGGTTGTAGGGGCTGTTTATTGGAGTACACTAAATTAAACCTGATCTCTCTAGGACATTCAGAAGCCAAGTTATAAGCCCACAAATGTGTAACTGGACTACTTCTTTAAATTGACACCAGATCTGGTGACATTTTGGGACATGGTTTGACCACCTTAGGAAAGTGCTATCATCATGAAACGTTCAGATCACTAACAACTCAATAGATTCTACCTTCCTGTAACGTTTCAGCCTGATTGGACCTTGTTTTCACACTAATGAACCCAGAATGATGTGAAATTGTGCTTCGTGCAACATAATTCTGGGTGCCATTTAAAAACCATAAGTGCTAATGACTCCATTCCTTTTTGTTGTTGTAGGGGCTGTTAATTGGAGTACTCTAAAACAAACCTGACCTCTCTAGGATATTCAGAAGCCAAGTTATAAGCCCACAAATGTGTAACTGGACTACTTCTTTAAAGTGACACCAGATCCGGTGACCTTTGGGACATGGTTTGACCCCCAATAGGAATGTGCGATCATCATGAAATGTTCAGATCACTTACAACTCAATAGATTCTACCTTCTTGTAACGTTTCAGCCTGATTGGACCTTTTTTTCACACAAATGGACCCAGAATGATGTGAAATTGTGCTTCATGCAACATAATTCTGGGTGCCATTTATAAACCATAAGTGCTAATGACTCCCTTCCTTTTTGTGGTTGTAGGGGCTGTTGATTGGAGTACACTAAAACAAACCTGATCTCTCTAGGACATTCAGAAGCCAAGTTATAAGCCCACAAATGTGTAACTGGACTACTTCTTTAAATTGACACCAGATCCGGTGACCTTTGGGACATGGTTTGACCCCCTTAGCAAAGTGCTATCATCATGAAACGTTCAGATCACTTACAACTCAATAGATTCTACCTTCCTGTAACGTTTCAGCCTGATTGGACCTTGTTTTCACACAAATGAACCCAGAATGATGTGAAATTGTTCTTCGTGCAACATAATTCTGGGTGCCATTTAAAAACCATAAGTGCTAATGACTCCATTCTTTTTTGTGGTTGTAGGGGCTGTTGGTTGGAGTACACTAAAACAAACCTGATCTCTCTAGGACATTCAGAAGCCAAGTTATAAGCCCACAAATGTGTAACTGGACTACTTCTTTAAATTGACACCAGATCCGGTGACCTTTGGGACATGGTTTGACCCCCTTAGGAAAGTGCTATCATCATGAAACGTTCAGATCACTTACAACTCAATAGATTCTACCTTCCTGTAACGTTTCAGCCTGATTGTACCTTGTTTTCACACAAATGAACCCAGAATGATGTGAAATTGTGCTTCGTGCAACATAATTCTGGGTGCCATTTAAAAACCATAAGTGTTAATGACTCCAGTCCTTTTTGTGGTTGTAGGAGCTGTTGATTGGAGTACACTAAAACAAACCTGACCTCTTAAGGATATTCAGAAGCCAAGTTATAAGACCACAAAGTTGTAACTGGACTACTTCTTTAAAGTGACACCAGGCCCGGTGACCTTTGGGACATGGTTTGACCCCCTTAGGAAAGTGCTATCATCATGAAACGTTCAGATCACTTACAACTCAATAGATTCTACCGTCTTGTAACGTTTCAGCCTGATTGGACCTTGTTTTCACACAAATGGACCGAGAATGATGTGAAATTGTGCTTCGTGCAACATAATTCTGGCTGCCATTTACAAACCATAAGTGCTAATGACTCCCTTTCTTTTTGTGGTTGTAGGGGCTGTTGATTGGAGTACACTAAAACAAACCTGATCTCTCTAGGAAATTCAGAAGCCAAGTTATAAGCTCACAAATGTGTAACTGGACTACTTCTTTAAATTGACACCAGATCCGGTGACCTTTGGGACATGGTTTGACCCCCTTAGGAAAGTGCTATCATCATGAAACGTTCAGATCACTTACAACTCAATAGATTCTACCTTCCTGTAACGTTTCACCCTGATTGGACCTTGTTTTCACACAAATGAACCCAGAATGATGTGAAATTGTGCTTCGTGCAACATAATTCTGGGTGCCATTTAAAAACCATAAGTGCTAATGACTCCATTCCTTTTTGTGGTTGTAGAGGCTGTTGATTGGAGTACACTAAAACAAACCTGACCTCTTTAAGATATTCAGAAGCCAAGTTATAAGCCCACAAAGGTGTAACTGGACTACTTCTTTAAAGTGACACCAGGCCCGGTGACCTTTTTGGAAATGGTTTGACCCCCTATAGGAAAGTGCAATCATCATGAAACGTTCAGATCACTTACAACTCAATAGATTCTACCTTCTTGTAGCGTTTCAGCCTGATTGGACCTTGTTTACACACAAATGGACCCAGAATGATGTGAAATTGTGCTTCGTGCAACATAATTCTGGGTGCCATTTACAAACCATAATTGCTAATGACTCCATTCCTTTTTGTGGTTGTAGTGGCTGTTGGTTGGAGTACACTAAAACAAACCTGATCTCTCTAGGACATTCAGAAGCCAAGTTATAAGCCCACAAATGTGTAACTGGACTACTTCTTTAAATTGACACCAGATCCGGTGACCTTTGGGACATGGTTTGACCCCCTTAGGAAATTGCTATCATCATGAAACGTTCAGATCACTTACAACTCCATAGATTCTACCGTCCTGTAACGTTTCAGCCTGATTGGACCTTGTTTTCACACAAATGAACCCAGAATGATGTGAAATTGTGCTTCGTGCAACATAATTCTGGGTGCCATTTAAAAACCATAAGTGCTAATGACTCCATTCCTTTTTGGGGTAATAAGGGCTGTTGATTGGAGTACACTAAGACAAACCTGACCTCTCTGAGACATTCAGAAGCTAAGTAATAAGCCCCCAAATGTGTGTTTGGAACCCCGCCTTCAAGGAACAAGTGATCCGGTGACCTTTATGACCTGATTTGACGCCCTTAGGAATCTGCTATCATCATGAAACACAGGAATCATTTACAACTCAATAGATTCTACTTTTCTGTGACATTTCAGCCTGATTGAAGCTTTTTTCTTTGAAATGGACCGGGAATGATGTGAAATTGTGCTTCGTGCAACATAATTCTGGGTTCCATTTAAAAACCATAAGTGCTTATTACTCCATTCCTTTTTGTGGTTGTAGAGGCTGTTGATTGGAGTACACTAAAACAAACCTGACCTCTTTAGGATATTCAGAAGCCAAGTTATAAGCCCACAAAGGTGTAACTGGACTACTTCTTTAAAGTGACACCAGGCCCGGTGACCTTTGGGACATGGTTTGACCCCCTATAGGATTGTGCGATCATCATGAAAAGTTCAGATCACTTACAACTCAATAGATTCTACCTTCTTGTAACGTTTCAGCCTGATTGGACCTTGTTTTCACACAAATGGACCCAGAATGATGTGAAATTGTGCTTCGTGCAACATAATTCTGGGTGCCATTTACAAACCATAAGTGCTAATGACTCCATTCCTTTTTGTGGTTGTAGGGGCTGTTGATTGGAGTACACTAAAACAAGCTTGACTTCTCTAGGACATTCAGAAGCCAAGTTATAAGCCCACAAATGTGTAACTGGACTACTTCTTTAAATTGACACCAGATCCGGTGACCTTTGGGACATGGTTTGACCCCCTTAGGAAAGTGCTATCATCATGAAATGTTCAGATCACTTACAACTCAATAGATTCTACCTTCCTGTAACGTTTCAGCATGATTGGACCTTGTTTTCACACAAATGAACCCAGAATGATGTGAAATTGTGCTTCGTGCAACATAATTCTGGGTGCCATTTACAAACCATAAGTGCGAATGACTCCATTCCTTTTTGTGGTTGTAGGGGCTGTTTATTGGAGTACACTAAATTAAACCTGATCTGTCTAGGACATTCAGAAGCCAAGTTATAAGCCACAAATGTGTAACTGGACTACTTCTTTAAATTGACACCAGATCCGGTGACCTTTGGGACATAGTTTGACCTCCTTAGGAAAGTGCTATCAGCATGAAACGTTCAGATCACTTACAACTCAATAGATTCTACATTCCTGTAATGTTTCAGCCTGATTGGACCTTGTTTTCACACAAATGGACCCTGAATGATTTGAAATTGTGCTTCGTACAACATAATTCTGGATGCCATTTACAAACCATAAGTGCTAATGACTCCATTCCTTTTTGTGGTTGTAGGAGCTATTAATTGAAGTACTCTAAAACAAACCTGACCTCTCTAGGACATTCAGAAGAAAAGTTATAAGCCCACAAAGGTGTAACTGGACTACTTCTTTAAAGTGACACCAGGCCCGGTGACCTTTGGGACATGGTTTGACCCCCCTATAGTAATGTGCAATCATCTTGAAACGTTCAGATCACTTACAACTCAATAGATTCTACCTTCTTGTAACGTTTCAGCCTGATTGGACCTTGTTTTCACACAAATGGACCCAGAATGATGTGAAATTGTGCTTCGTGCAACATAATTCTGGGTGCCATTTACAAACCATAAGTGCTAATGACTCCATTGCTTTTTGTGGTTGTAGAGAATGTTGATTGGAGTACACTAAAACAAACCTGACCTCTTTAGGATATTCAGAAGCCAAGTTATAAGCCCACAAAGGTGTAACTGGACTACTTCTTTAAAGTGACACCAGGCCCGGTGACCTTTGGGACATGGTTTGACCCCCTATAGTAAAGTGCGATCATCATGAAACGTTCAGATCACTTACAACTCAATAGATTCTACCTTCTTGTAACGTTTCAGCCTGATTGGACCTTGTGTTCACACAAATGGACCCAGAATGATGTGAAATTGTGCTTCGTGCAACATAATTCTGGGTGCCATTTACAAACCATAAGTGCTAATGACTCCATTCCTTTTTGTGGTTGTAGGGGCTGTTGGTTGGAGTACACTAAAACAAACCTCATCTCTCTAGGACATTCAGAAGCCAAGTTATAAGCCCACAAATGTGTAACTGGACTACTTCTTTAAATTGACACCAGATCCGGTGACCTTTGGGACATGGTTTGACCCCCTTAGGAAAGTGCTATCATCATGAAATGTTCAGATCACTTACAACTCAATAGATTCTACCTTCCTGCAACGTTTCAGCCTGATTGGACCTTGTTTTCACACAAATGAACCCAGAATGATGTGAAATTGTGCTTCGTGCAACATAATTCTGGGTGCCATTTAAGAACCATAAGTGCTAATGACTCCATTCCTTTTTGTGGTTGTAGGAGCTATTAATTGAAGTACTCTAAAACAAACCTGACCTCTCTAGGACATTAAGAAGAAAAGTTATAAGCCCACAAATGTGTAACTGGACTACTTCTTTAAAGTGACACCAGGCCCGGTGACCTTTGGGACATGGTTTGACCACCTATAGTAAGGTGAAATCATCTTGAAACGTTCAGATCACTTACAACTCAATAGATTCTACCTTCTTGTAACGTTTCAGCCTGATTGGACCTTGTTTTCACACAAATGGACCCAGAATGATGTGAAATTGTGCTTCGTGCAACATAATTCTGGGTGCCATTTAGAAACCATAAGTGCTAATGACTCCCTTCTTTTTGTGGTTGTAGGAGCTATTAATTGAAGTACTCTAAAACAAACCTGACCTCTCTAGGACATTCAGAAGAAAAGTTATAAGCCGAAAAAGGTGTAACTGGACTACTTCTTTAAAGTGACACCAGGCCCGGTGACCTTTGGGACATGGTTTGACCCCCTATAGTAATGTGCAATCATCTTGAAACGTTCAGATCACTTACAACTCAATAGATTCTACCTTCTTGTAACGTTTCAGCCTGATTGGACCTTGTTTTCACACAAATGAACCCAGAATGATGTGAAATTGTGCTTCGTGCAACATAATTCTGGGTGCCATTTACAAACCATAAGTGCTAATGACTCCATTCCTTTTTGTGGTTGTAGGGGCTGTTGATTGGAGTACACTAAAACAAACCTGATCTCTCTAGGACATTCAGAAGCCAAGTTATAAGCCCACAAATGTGTAACTGGACTACTTCTTTAAATTGACACCAGATCCGGTGACCTTTGGGACATGGTTTGACCCCCTTAGGAAAGTGCTATCATCATGAAACGTTCAGATCACTTACAACTCAATAGATTCTACCTTCTTGTAACGTTTCAGCCTGATTGGACCTTGTTTTCACACAAATGGACCCAGAATGATGTGAAATTGTGCTTCGTGCAACATAATTCTGGGTGCCATTTACAAACCATAAGTGCTAATGACTCCCTTCCTTTTTGTGGTTGTAGGGGCTGTTGATTGGAGTACACTAAAACAAACCTGATCTCTCTAGGAAATTCAGAAGCCAAGTTATAAGCTCACAAATGTGTAACTGGACTACTTCTTTAAATTGACACCAGATCCGGTGACCTTTGGGACATGGTTTGACCCCCTTAGGAAAGTGCTATCATCATGAAACGTTCAGATCACTTACAACTCAATAGATTCTACCTTCCTGTAACGTTTCAGCCTGATTGGACCTTGTTTTCACACAAATGGACCCAGAATGATGTGAAATTGTGCTTCGTGCAACATAATTCTGGGTGCCATTTACAAACCATAAGTGCTAATGACTCCATTCCTTTTTGTGGTTGTAGGGGCTGTTGATTGGAGTACACTAAAACAAACCTGATCTCTCTAGGACATTCAGAAGCCAAGTTATAAGCCCACAAATGTGTAACTGGACTACTTCTTTAAATTGACACCAGATCCGGTGACCTTTGGGACATGGTTTGACCCCCTTAGGAAAGTGCTATCATCATGAAACGTTCAGATCACTTACAACTCAATAGATTCTACCTTCTTGTAACGTTTCAGCCTGATTGGACCTTGTTTTCACACAAATGGACCCAGAATGATGTGAAATTGTGCTTCGTGCAACATAATTCTGGGTGCCATTTACAAACCATAAGTGCTAATGACTCCCTTCCTTTTTGTGGTTGTAGGGGCTGTTGATTGGAGTACACTAAAACAAACCTGATCTCTCTAGGAAATTCAGAAGCCAAGTTATAAGCTCACAAATGTGTAACTGGACTACTTCTTTAAATTGACACCAGATCCGGTGACCTTTGGGACATGGTTTGACCCCCTTAGGAAAGTGCTATCATCATGAAACGTTCAGATCACTTACAACTCAATAGATTCTACCTTCCTGTAACGTTTCAGCCTGATTGGACCTTGTTTTCACACAAATGGACCCAGAATGATGTGAAATTGTGCTTCGTGCAACATAATTCTGGGTGCCATTTACAAACCATAAGTGCTAATGACTCCATTCCTTTTTGTGGTTGTAGGGGCTGTTGATTGGAGTACACTAAAACAAGCTTGACTTCTCTAGGACATTCAGAAGCCAAGTTAAAAGACCACAAATGTGTAACTGGACTACTTCTTTAAATTGACACCAGATCCGGTGACCTTTGGGACATGGTTTGACCCCCTTAGGAAAGTGCTATCATCATGAAACGTTCAGATCACTTACAACTCAATAGATTCTACCTTCCTGTAATGTTTCAGCATGATTGGACCTTGTTTTCACACAAATGAACCCAGAATGATGTGAAATTGTGCTTCGTGCAACATAATTCTGGGTGCCATTTACAAACCATAAGTGCTAATGACTCCATTCCTTTTTGTGGTTGTAGGGGCTGTTTATTGGAGTACACTAAATTAAACCTGATCTCTCTAGGACATTCAGAAGCCAAGTTATAAGCCCACAAATGTGTAACTGGACTACTTCTTTAAATTGACACCAGATCCGGTGACCTTTGGGACATAGTTTGACCTCCTTAGGAAAGTGCTATCAGCATGAAACGTTCAGATCACTTACAACTCAATAGATTCTACCTTCCTGTAATGTTTCAGCCTGATTGGACCTTGTTTTCACACAAATGGACCCAGAATGATTTGAAATTGTGCTTCGTACAACATAATTCTGGATGCCATTTACATACCATAAGTGCTAATGACTCCATTCCTTTTTGTGGTTGTAGGAGCTATTAATTGAAGTACTCTAAAACAAACCTGACCTCTCTAGGACATTCAGAAGAAAAGTTATAAGCCGACAAAGGTGTAACTGGACTACTTCTTTAAAGTGACACCAGGCCCGGTGACCTTTGGGACATGGTTTGACCCCCCTATAGTAATGTGCAATCATCTTGAAACGTTCAGATCACTTACAACTCAATAGATTCTACCTTCTTGTAACGTTTCAGCCTGATTGGACCTTGTTTTCACACAAATGGACCCAGAATGATGTGAAATTGTGCTTCGTGCAACATAATTCTGGGTGCCATTTACAAACCATAAGTGCTAATGACTCCATTCCTTTTTGTGGTTGTAGAGGCTGTTGATTGGAGTACACTAAAACAAACCTGACCTCTTTAGGATATTCAGAAGCCAAGTTATAAGCCCACAAAGGTGTAACTGGACTACTTCTTTAAAGTGACACCAGGCCCGGTGACCTTTGGGACATGGTTTGACCCCCTATAGTAAAGTGCGATCATCATGAAACGTTCAGATCACTTACAACTCAATAGATTCTACCTTCTTGTAACGTTTCAGCCTGATTGGACCTTGTGTTCACACAAATGGACCCAGAATGATGTGAAATTGTGCTTCGTGCAACATAATTCTTGGTGCCATTTACAAACCATAAGTGCTAATGACTCCATTCCTTTTTGTGGTTGTAGGGGCTGTTGGTTGGAGTACACTAAAACAAACCTGATCTCTCTAGGACATTCAGAAGCCAAGTTATAAGCCCACAAATGTGTAACTGGACTACTTCTTTAAATTGACACCAGATCCGGTGACCTTTGGGACATGGTTTGACCCCCTTAGGAAAGTGCTATCATCATGAAACGTTCAGATCACTTACAACTCAATAGATTCTACCTTCCTGCAACGTTTCAGCCTGATTGGACCTTGTTTTCACACAAATGAACCCAGAATGATGTGAAATTGTGCTTTGTGCAACATAATTCTGGGTGCCATTTAAGAACCATAAGTGCTAATGACTCCATTCCTTTTTGTGGTTGTAGGAGCTATTAATTGAAGTACTCTAAAACAAACCTGACCTCTCTAGGACATTAAGAAGAAAAGTTATAAGCCCACAAATGTGTAACTGGACTACTTCTTTAAAGTGACACCAGGCCCGGTGACCTTTGGGACATGGTTTGACCACCTATAGTAATGTGAAATCATCTTGAAACGTTCAGATCACTTACAACTCAATAGATTCTACCTTCTTGTAACGTTTCAGCCTGATTGGACCTTGTTTTCACACAAATGGACCCAGAATGATGTGAAATTGTGCTTCGTGCAACATAATTCTGGGTGCCATTTACAAACCATAAGTGCTAATGACTCCCTTCTTTTTATGGTTGTAGGAGCTATTAATTGAAGTACTCTACAACAAACCTGACCTCTCTAGGACATTCAGAAGAAAAGTTATAAGCCGAAAAAGGTGTAACTGGACTACTTCTTTAAAGTGACACCAGGCCCGGTGACCTTTGGGACATGGTTTGACCCCCTATAGTAATGTGCAATCATCTTGAAACGTTCAGATCACTTACAACTCAATAGATTCTACCTTCTTGTAACGTTTCAGCATGATTGGACCTTGTTTTCACACAAATGAACCCAGAATGATGTGAAATTGTGCTTCGTGCAACATAATTCTGGGTGCCATTTAAAAACCATAAGTGCTAATGACTCCATTCCTTTTTGTGGTTGTAGGGGCTGTTAATTGGAATACTCTAAAACAAACCTGACCTCTCTAGGATATTCAGAAGCCAAGTTATAAGCCCACAAATGTGTAACTGGACTACTTCTTTAAAGTGACACCAGATCCGGTGACCTTTGGGACATGGTTTGACCCCCAATAGGAATGTGCGATCATCATGAAACGTTCAGATCACTTACAACTCAATAGATTCTACCTTCTTGTAACGTTTCAGCCTGATTGGACCTTGTTTTCACACAAATGGACCCAGAATGATGTGAAATTGTGCTTCGTGCAACATAATTCTGGGTGCCATTTACAAACCATATGTGCTAATGACTCCCTTCCTTTTTGTGGTTGTAGGGGCTGTTGATTGGAGTACACTAAAACAAACCTGATCTCTCTAGGAAATTCAGAAGCCAAGTTATAAGCTCACAAATGTGTAACTGGACTACTTCTTTAAATTGACACCAGATCCGGTGACCTTTGGGACATGGTTTGACCCCCTTAGGAAAGTGCTATCATCATGAAACGTTCAGATCACTTACAACTCAATAGATTCTAACTTCCTGTAACGTTTCAGCCTGATTGGACCTTGTTTTCACACAAATGAACCCAGAATGATGTGAAATTGTGCTTCGTGCAACATAATTCTGGGTGCCATTTAAGAACCATAAGTGTTAATGACTCCATTCCTTTTTGTGGTTGTAGGAGCTATTAATTGAAGTACTCTAAAACAAACCTGACCTCTCTAGGACATTCAGAAGAAAAGTTATAAGCCCACAAATGTGTAACTGGACTACTTCTTTAAATTGACACCAGGCCCGGTGACCTTTGGGACATGGTTTGACCACCTATAGGAATGTGCGATCATCATGAAACGTTCAGATCACTTACAACTCAATAGATTCTACCTTCCTGTAATGTTTCAGCCTGATTGGACCTTGTTTTCACACAAATGGACCCAGAATGATGTGAAATTGTGCTTCGTGCAACATAATTCTGGGTGCCATTTACAAACCATAAGTGCTAATGACTCCCTTCCTTTTGTGGTTGTAGGGGCTGTTGATTGGAGTACACTAAAACAAACCTGATCTCTCTAGGAAATTCAGAAGCCAAGTTATAAGCTCACAAATGTGTAACTGGACTACTTCTTTAAATTGACACCAGATCCGGTGACCTTTGGGACATGGTTTGACCCCCTTAGGAAAGTGCTATCATCATGAAACGTTCAGATCACTTACAACTCAATAGATTCTAACTTCCTGTAACGTTTCAGCCTGATTGGACCTTGTTTTCACACAAATGAACCCAGAATGATGTGAAATTGTTCTTCGTGCAACATAATTCTGGGTGCCATTTAAGAACCATAAGTGCTAATGACTCCATTCCTTTTTGTGGTTGTAGGAGCTATTAATTGAAGTACTCTAAAACAAACCTGACCTCTCTAGGATATTCAGAAGAAAAGTTATAAGCCCACAAATGTGTAACTGGACTACTTCTTTAAAGTGACACCAGGCCCGGTGACCTTTGGGACATGGTTTGACCACCTATAGTAATGTGCAATCATCTTGAAACGTTCAGATAACTTACAACTCAATAGATTCTACCTTCTTGTAACGTTTCAGCCTGATTGGACCTTGTTTTCACACAAATGGACCCAGAATGATGTGAAATTGTGCTTCGTGCAACATAATTCTGGGTGCCATTTACAAACCATAAGTGCTAATGACTCCATTCCTTTTTGTGGTTGTAGAAGCTGTTGATTGGAGTACACTAAAACAAACCTGACCTCTTTAGGATATTCAGAAGCCAAGTTATAAGCCCACAAAGGTGTAACTGGACTACTTCTTTAAAGTGACACCAGGCCCGGTGACCTTTGGGACATGGTTTGACCCCCTATAGGAATGTGCGATCATCATGAAACTTTCAGATCACTTACAACTCAATAGATTCTACCTTCTTGTTACGTTTCAGCCTGATTGGACCTTGTTTTCACACAAATGGACCCAGAATGATGTGAAATTGTGCTTCGTGCAGCATAATTCTGGGTGCCATTTACAAACCATAAGTGCTAATGACTCCATTCCTTTTTGTGGTTGTAGGGGCTGTTGGTTGGAGTACACTAAAACAAACCTGATCTCTCTAGGACATTCAGAAGCCAAGTTATAAGCCCACAAATGTGTAACTGGACTACTTCTTTAAATTGACACCAGATCTGGTGACCTTTGGGACATGGTTTGACCCCCTTAGGAAAGTGCTATCATCATGAAACGTTCAGATCACTTACAACTCAATAGATTCTACCTTCCTGTAACGTTTCAGCCTGATTGGACCTTGTTTTCACACAAATGAACCCAGAATGATGTGAAATTGTGCTTCGTGCAACATAATTCTGGGTGCCATTTAAAAACCATAAGTGCTAATGACTCCAGTCCTTTTTGTGGTTGTAGGGGCTGTTGATTGGAGTACACTAAAACAAACCTGACCTCTTGAGGATATTCAGAAGCCAAGTTATAAGCCCACAAAGTTGTAACTGGACTACTTCTTTAAAGTGACACCAGGCCCGGTGACCTTTGGGACATGGTTTGACCCCCTTAGGAAAGTGCTATCATCATGAAACGTTCAGATCACTTACAACTCAATAGATTCTACCTTCTTGTAACGTTTCAGCCTGATTGGACCTTGTTTTCACACAAATGGACCCAGAATGATGTGAAATTGTGATCCGTGCAACATAATTCTGGCTGCCATTTACAAACCATAAGTGCTAATGACTCCCTTCCTTTTTGTGGTTGTAGGGGCTGTTGATTGGAGTACACTAAAACAAACCTGATCTCTCTAGGAAATTCAGAAGCCAAGTTATAAGCCCACAAATGTGTAACTGGACTACTTCTTTAAATTGACACCAGATCCGGTGACCTTTGGGACATGGTTTGACCCCCTTAGGAAAGTGATATCATCATGAAACGTTCAGATCACTTACAACTCAATAGATTCTACCTTCCTGTAACGTTTCAGCCTGATTGGACCTTGTTTTCACACAATTGAACCCAGAATGATGTGAAATTGTGCTTCGTGCAACATAATTCTGGGTGCCATTTAAAAACCATAAGTGCTAATGACTCCATTCCTTTTTGTGGTTGTAGGAGCTATTAATTGAAGTACTCTAAAACAAACCTGACCTCTCTAGGACATTCAGAAGAAAAGTTATAAGCCGACAAAGGTGTAACTGGACTACTTCTTTAAAGTGACACCAGGCCCGGTGACCTTTGGGACATGGTTTGACCCCCTATAGTAATTTGCAATCATCTTGAAACGTTCAGATCACTTACAAATCAATAGATTCTACCTTCTTGTAACGTTTCAGCCTGATTGGACCTTGTTTTCACACAAATGAACCCAGAATGATGTGAAATTGTGCTTCGTGCAACATAATTCTGGGTGCCATTTAAAAACCATAAGTGCTAATGACTCCATTCCTTTTTGAGGTTGTAAGGGGTGTTAATTGGAATACTCTAAAACAAACCTGACCTCTCTAGGATATTCAGAAGCCAAGTTATAAGCCCACAAATGTGTAACTGGACTACTTCTTTAAAGTGACACCAGATCCGGTGACCTTTGGGACATGGTTTGACCCCGAATAGGAATGTGTGATCATCATGAAACGTTCAGATCACTTACAACTCAATAGATTCTACCTTCTTGTAACGTTTCAGCCTGATTGGACCTTGTTTTCACACAAATGGACCCAGAATGATGTGAAATTGTGCTTCGTGCAACATAATTCTGGGTGCCATTTACAAACCATAAGTGCTAATGACTCCCTTCCTTTTTGTGGTTGTAGGGGCTGTTGATTGGAGTGCACTAAAACAAACCTGATCTCTCTAGGAAATTCAGAAGCCAAGTTATAAGCTCACAAATGTGTAACTGGACTACTTCTTTAAATTGACACCAGATCCGGTGACCTTTGGGACATGGTTTGACCCCCTTAGGAAAGTGCTATCATCATGAAACGTTCAGATCACTTACAACTCAATAGATTCTAACTTCCTGTAACGTTTCAGCCTGATTGGACCTTGTTTTCACACAAATGAACCCAGAATGATGTGAAATTGTGCTTCGTGCAACATAATTCTGGGTGCCATTTAAGAACAATAAGTGCTAATGACTCCATTCCTCTTGTGGTTGTAGGAGCTATTAATTGAAATACTCTAAAACAAACCTGACCTCTCTAGGAAATTCAGAAGAAAAGTTATAAGCCCACAAATGTGTAACTGGACTACATCTTTAAAGTGACACCAGGCCCGGTAACCTTTGGGACATGGTTTGACCACCTATAGTAATGTGCAATCATCTTGAAACGTTCAGATCACTTACAACTCAATAGATTCTACCTTCTTGTAACGTTTCAGCCTGATTGGACCTTGTTTTCACACAAATGGACCCAGTATGATGTGAAATTGTGCTTCGTGCAACATAATTCTGGGTGCCATTTACAAACCATAAGTGCTAATGACTCCATTCCTTTTTGTGGTTGTAGAGGCTGTTGATTGGAGTACACTAAAACAAACCTGACCTCTTTAGGATATTCAGAAGCCAAGTTATAAGCCCACAAAGGTGTAACTGGACTACTTCTTTAAAGTGACACCAGGCCCGGTGACCTTTGGGACATGGTTTGACCCCCTATAGGAATGTGCGATCATCATGAAACGTTCAGATCACTTACAACTCAATAGATTCTACCTTCTTGTAACGTTTCAGCCTGATTGGACCTTGTTTTCACACAAATGGACCCAGAATGATGTGAAATTGTGCTTCGTGCAGCATAATTCTGGGTGCCATTTACAAACCATAAGTGCTAATGACTCCATTCCTTTTTGTGGTTGTAGGGGCTGTTGGTTGGAGTACACTAAAACAAACCTGATCTCTCTAGCACATTCAGAAGCCAAGTTATAAGCCCACAAATGTGTAACTGGACTGCTTCTTTAAATTGACACAAGATCTGGTGACCTTTGGGACATGGTTTGACCCCCTTAGGAAAGTGCTATCATCATGAAACGTTCAGATCACTTACAACTCAATAAATTCTACCTTCCTGTAACGTTTCAGCCTGACTGGACCTTGTTTTCACACAAATGAACCCAGAATGATGTGAAATTGTGCTTCGTGCAACATAATTCTGGGTGCCATTTAAAAACCATAAGTGCTAATGACTCCAGTCCTTTTTGTGGTTGTAGGGGCTGTTGATTGGAGTACACTAAAACAAACCTCATCTCTCTAGGACATTCAGAAGCCAAGTTATAAGCCCACAAATGTGTAACTGGACTACTTCTTTAAAGTGACACCAGGCCCGGTGACCTTTGGGACATGGTTTGACCCCCTATAGTAATTTGCAATCATCTTGAAACGTTCAGATCACTTACAAATCAATAGATTCTACCTTCTTGTAACGTTTCAGCCTGATTGGACCTTGTTTTCACACAAATGAACCCAGAATGATGTGAAATTGTGCTTCGTGCAACATAATTCTGGGTGCCATTTAAAAACCATAAGTGCTAATGACTCCATTCCTTTTTGAGGTTGTAAGGGGTGTTAATTGGAATACTCTAAAACAAACCTGACCTCTCTAGGATATTCAGAAGCCAAGTTATAAGCCCACAAATGTGTAACTGGACTACTTCTTTAAAGTGACACCAGATCCGGTGACCTTTGGGACATGGTTTGACCCCGAATAGGAATGTGTGATCATCATGAAACGTTCAGATCACTTACAACTCAATAGATTCTACCTTCTTGTAACGTTTCAGCCTGATTGGACCTTGTTTTCACACAAATGGACCCAGAATGATGTGAAATTGTGCTTCGTGCAACATAATTCTGGGTGCCATTTACAAACCATAAGTGCTAATGACTCCCTTCCTTTTTGTGGTTGTAGGGGCTGTTGATTGGAGTGCACTAAAACAAACCTGATCTCTCTAGGAAATTCAGAAGCCAAGTTATAAGCTCACAAATGTGTAACTGGACTACTTCTTTAAATTGACACCAGATCCGGTGACCTTTGGGACATGGTTTGACCCCCTTAGGAAAGTGCTATCATCATGAAACGTTCAGATCACTTACAACTCAATAGATTCTAACTTCCTGTAATGTTTCAGCCTGATTGGACCTTGTTTTCACACAAATGAACCCAGAATGATGTGAAATTGTGCTTCGTGCAACATAATTCTGGGTGCCATTTAAGAACCATAAGTGCTAATGACTCCATTCCTCTTGTGGTTGTAGGAGCTATTAATTGAAATACTCTAAAACAAACCTGACCTCTCTAGGAAATTCAGAAGAAAAGTTATAAGCCCACAAATGTGTAACTGGACTACATCTTTAAAGTGACACCAGGCCCGGTAACCTTTGGGACATGGTTTGACCACCTATAGTAATGTGCAATCATCTTGAAACGTTCAGATCACTTACAACTCAATAGATTCTACCTTCTTGTAACGTTTCAGCCTGATTGGACCTTGTTTTCACACAAATGGACCCAGTATGATGTGAAATTGTGCTTCGTGCAACATAATTCTGGGTGCCATTTACAAACCATAAGTGCTAATGACTCCATTCCTTTTTGTGGTTGTAGAGGCTGTTGATTGGAGTACACTAAAACAAACCTGACCTCTTTAGGATATTCAGAAGCCAAGTTATAAGCCCACAAAGGTGTAACTGGACTACTTCTTTAAAGTGACACCAGGCCCGGTGACCTTTGGGACATGGTTTGACCCCCTATAGGAATGTGCGATCATCATGAAACGTTCAGATCACTTACAACTCAATAGATTCTACCTTCTTGTAACGTTTCAGCCTGATTGGACCTTGTTTTCACACAAATGGACCCAGAATGATGTGAAATTGTGCTTCGTGCAGCATAATTCTGGGTGCCATTTACAAACCATAAGTGCTAATGACTCCATTCCTTTTTGTGGTTGTAGGGGCTGTTGGTTGGAGTACACTAAAACAAACCTGATCTCTCTAGCACATTCAGAAGCCAAGTTATAAGCCCACAAATGTGTAACTGGTCTGCTTCTTTAAATTGACACAAGATCTGGTGACCTTTGGGACATGGTTTGACCCCCTTAGGAAAGTGCTATCATCATGAAACGTTCAGATCACTTACAATTCAATAAATTCTACCTTCCTGTAACGTTTCAGCCTGACTGGACCTTGTTTTCACACAAATGAACCCAGAATGATGTGAAATTGTGCTTCGTGCAACATAATTCTGGGTGCCATTTAAAAACCATAAGTGCTAATGACTCCAGTCCTTTTTGTGGTTGTAGGGGCTGTTGATTGGAGTACACTAAAACAAACCTGACCTCTTGAGGATATTCAGAAGCCAAGTTATAAGCCCACAAAGTTGTAACTGGACTACTTCTTTAAAGTGACACCAGGCCCGGTGACATATGGGACATGGTTTGACCCCCTTAGGAAAGTGCTATCATCATGAAACGTTCAGATCACTTACAACTCAATAGATTCTACCTTCTTGTAACGTTTCAGCCTGATTGGACCTTGTTTTCACACAAATGGACCCAGAATGATGTGAAATTGTGCTTCGTGCAACATAATTCTGGGTGCCATTTACAAACCATAAGTGCTAATGACTCCCTTCCTTTTTGTGGTTGTAGGGGCTGTTGATTGGAGTACACTAAAACAAACCTGATCTCTCTAGGAAATTCAGAAGCCAAGTTATAAGCTCACAAATGTGTAACTGGACTACTTCTTTAAATTGACACCAGATCCGGTGACCTTTGGGACATGGTTTGACCCCCTTAGGAAAGTGCTATCATCATGAAACGTTCAGATCACTTACAACTCAATAGATTCTACCTTCCTGTAACGTTTCACCCTGATTGGACCTTGTTTTCACACAAATGAACCCAGAATGATGTGAAATTGTGCTTCGTGCAACATAATTCTGGGTGCCATTTAAAAACCATAAGTGCTAATGACTCCATTCCTTTTTGTGGTTGTAGAGGCTGTTGATTGGAGTACACTAAAACAAACCTGACCTCTTTAAGATATTCAGAAGCCAAGTTATAAGCCCACAAAGGTGTAACTGGACTACTTCTTTAAAGTGACACCAGGCCCGGTGACCTTTTTGGAAATGGTTTGACCCCCTATAGGAAAGTGCAATCATCATGAAACGTTCAGATCACTTACAACTCAATAGATTCTACCTTCTTGTAGCGTTTCAGCCTGATTGGACCTTGTTTACACACAAATGGACCCAGAATGATGTGAAATTGTGCTTCGTGCAACATAATTCTGGGTGCCATTTACAAACCATAATTGCTAATGACTCCATTCCTTTTTGTGGTTGTAGTGGCTGTTGGTTGGAGTACACTAAAACAAACCTGATCTCTCTAGGACATTCAGAAGCCAAGTTATAAGCCCACAAATGTGTAACTGGACTACTTCTTTAAATTGACACCAGATCCGGTGACCTTTGGGACATGGTTTGACCCCCTTAGGAAATTGCTATCATCATGAAACGTTCAGATCACTTACAACTCCATAGATTCTACCGTCCTGTAACGTTTCAGCCTGATTGGACCTTGTTTTCACACAAATGAACCCAGAATGATGTGAAATTGTGCTTCGTGCAACATAATTCTGGGTGCCATTTAAAAACCATAAGTGCTAATGACTCCATTCCTTTTTGGGGTAATAAGGGCTGTTGATTGGAGTACACTAAGACAAACCTGACCTCTCTGAGACATTCAGAAGCTAAGTAATAAGCCCCCAAATGTGTGTTTGGAACCCCGCCTTCAAGGAACAAGTGATCCGGTGACCTTTATGACCTGATTTGACGCCCTTAGGAATCTGCTATCATCATGAAACACATGAATCATTTACAACTCAATAGATTCTACTTTTCTGTGACATTTCAGCCTGATTGAAGCTTTTTTCTTTGAAATGGACCGGGAATGATGTGAAATTGTGCTTCGTGCAACATAATTCTGGGTTCCATTTAAAAACCATAAGTGCTTATTACTCCATTCCTTTTTGTGGTTGTAGAGGCTGTTGATTGGAGTACACTAAAACAAACCTGACCTCTTTAGGATATTCAGAAGCCAAGTTATAAGCCCACAAAGGTGTAACTGGACTACTTCTTTAAAGTGACACCAGGCCCGGTGACCTTTGGGACATGGTTTGACCCCCTATAGGATTGTGCGATCATCATGAAAAGTTCAGATCACTTACAACTCAATAGATTCTACCTTCTTGTAACGTTTCAGCCTGATTGGACCTTGTTTTCACACAAATGGACCCAGAATGATGTGAAATTGTGCTTCGTGCAACATAATTCTGGGTGCCATTTACAAACCATAAGTGCTAATGACTCCATTCCTTTTTGTGGTTGTAGGGGCTGTTGATTGGAGTACACTAAAACAAGCTTGACTTCTCTAGGACATTCAGAAGCCAAGTTATAAGCCCACAAATGTGTAACTGGACTACTTCTTTAAATTGACACCAGATCCGGTGACCTTTGGGACATGGTTTGACCCCCTTAGGAAAGTGCTATCATCATGAAATGTTCAGATCACTTACAACTCAATAGATTCTACCTTCCTGTAACGTTTCAGCATGATTGGACCTTGTTTTCACACAAATGAACCCAGAATGATGTGAAATTGTGCTTCGTGCAACATAATTCTGGGTGCCATTTACAAACCATAAGTGCTAATGACTCCATTCCTTTTTGTGGTTGTAGGGGCTGTTTATTGGAGTACACTAAATTAAACCTGATCTGTCTAGGACATTCAGAAGCCAAGTTATAAGCCACAAATGTGTAACTGGACTACTTCTTTAAATTGACACCAGATCCGGTGACCTTTGGGACATAGTTTGACCTCCTTAGGAAAGTGCTATCAGCATGAAACGTTCAGATCACTTACAACTCAATAGATTCTACATTCCTGTAATGTTTCAGCCTGATTGGACCTTGTTTTCACACAAATGGACCCAGAATGATTTGAAATTGTGCTTCGTACAACATAATTCTGGATGCCATTTACAAACCATAAGTGCTAATGACTCCATTCCTTTTTGTGGTTGTAGGAGCTATTAATTGAAGTACTCTAAAACAAACCTGACCTCTCTAGGACATTCAGAAGAAAAGTTATAAGCCCACAAAGGTGTAACTGGACTACTTCTTTAAAGTGACACCAGGCCCGGTGACCTTTGGGACATGGTTTGACCCCCCTATAGTAATGTGCAATCATCTTGAAACGTTCAGATCACTTACAACTCAATAGATTCTACCTTCTTGTAACGTTTCAGCCTGATTGGACCTTGTTTTCACACAAATGGACCCAGAATGATGTGAAATTGTGCTTCGTGCAACATAATTCTGGGTGCCATTTACAAACCATAAGTGCTAATGACTCCATTGCTTTTTGTGGTTGTAGAGGCTGTTGATTGGAGTACACTAAAACAAACCTGACCTCTTTAGGATATTCAGAAGCCAAGTTATAAGCCCACAAAGGTGTAACTGGACTACTTCTTTAAAGTGACACCAGGCCCGGTGACCTTTGGGACATGGTTTGACCCCCTATAGTAAAGTGCGATCATCATGAAACGTTCAGATCACTTACAACTCAATAGATTCTACCTTCTTGTAACGTTTCAGCCTGATTGGACCTTGTGTTCACACAAATGGACCCAGAATGATGTGAAATTGTGCTTCGTGCAACATAATTCTGGGTGCCATTTACAAACCATAAGTGCTAATGACTCCATTCCTTTTTGTGGTTGTAGGGGCTGTTGGTTGGAGTACACTAAAACAAACCTCATCTCTCTAGGACATTCAGAAGCCAAGTTATAAGCCCACAAATGTGTAACTGGACTACTTCTTTAAATTGACACCAGATCCGGTGACCTTTGGGACATGGTTTGACCCCCTTAGGAAAGTGCTATCATCATGAAATGTTCAGATCACTTACAACTCAATAGATTCTACCTTCCTGCAACGTTTCAGCCTGATTGGACCTTGTTTTCACACAAATGAACCCAGAATGATGTGAAATTGTGCTTCGTGCAACATAATTCTGGGTGCCATTTAAGAACCATAAGTGCTAATGACTCCATTCCTTTTTGTGGTTGTAGGAGCTATTAATTGAAGTACTCTAAAACAAACCTGACCTCTCTAGGACATTAAGAAGAAAAGTTATAAGCCCACAAATGTGTAACTGGACTACTTCTTTAAAGTGACACCAGGCCCGGTGACCTTTGGGACATGGTTTGACCACCTATAGTAATGTGAAATCATCTTGAAACGTTCAGATCACTTACAACTCAATAGATTCTACCTTCTTGTAACGTTTCAGCCTGATTGGACCTTGTTTTCACACAAATGGACCCAGAATGATGTGAAATTGTGCTTCGTGCAACATAATTCTGGGTGCCATTTAGAAACCATAAGTGCTAATGACTCCCTTCTTTTTGTGGTTGTAGGAGCTATTAATTGAAGTACTCTAAAACAAACCTGACCTCTCTAGGACATTCAGAAGAAAAGTTATAAGCCGAAAAAGGTGTAACTGGACTACTTCTTTAAAGTGACACCAGGCCCGGTGACCTTTGGGACATGGTTTGACCCCCTATAGTAATGTGCAATCATCTTGAAACGTTCAGATCACTTACAACTCAATAGATTCTACCTTCTTGTAACGTTTCAGCCTGATTGGACCTTGTTTTCACACAAATGAACCCAGAATGATGTGAAATTGTGCTTCGTGCAACATAATTCTGGGTGCCATTTACAAACCATAAGTGCTAATGACTCCATTCCTTTTTGTGGTTGTAGGGGCTGTTGATTGGAGTACACTAAAACAAACCTGATCTCTCTAGGACATTCAGAAGCCAAGTTATAAGCCCACAAATGTGTAACTGGACTACTTCTTTAAATTGACACCAGATCCGGTGACCTTTGGGACATGGTTTGACCCCCTTAGGAAAGTGCTATCATCATGAAACGTTCAGATCACTTACAACTCAATAGATTCTACCTTCTTGTAACGTTTCAGCCTGATTGGACCTTGTTTTCACACAAATGGACCCAGAATGATGTGAAATTGTGCTTCGTGCAACATAATTCTGGGTGCCATTTACAAACCATAAGTGCTAATGACTCCCTTCCTTTTTGTGGTTGTAGGGGCTGTTGATTGGAGTACACTAAAACAAACCTGATCTCTCTAGGAAATTCAGAAGCCAAGTTATAAGCTCACAAATGTGTAACTGGACTACTTCTTTAAATTGACACCAGATCCGGTGACCTTTGGGACATGGTTTGACCCCCTTAGGAAAGTGCTATCATCATGAAACGTTCAGATCACTTACAACTCAATAGATTCTACCTTCCTGTAACGTTTCAGCCTGATTGGACCTTGTTTTCACACAAATGGACCCAGAATGATGTGAAATTGTGCTTCGTGCAACATAATTCTGGGTGCCATTTACAAACCATAAGTGCTAATGACTCCATTCCTTTTTGTGGTTGTAGGGGCTGTTGATTGGAGTACACTAAAACAAACCTGATCTCTCTAGGACATTCAGAAGCCAAGTTATAAGCCCACAAATGTGTAACTGGACTACTTCTTTAAATTGACACCAGATCCGGTGACCTTTGGGACATGGTTTGACCCCCTTAGGAAAGTGCTATCATCATGAAACGTTCAGATCACTTACAACTCAATAGATTCTACCTTCTTGTAACGTTTCAGCCTGATTGGACCTTGTTTTCACACAAATGGACCCAGAATGATGTGAAATTGTGCTTCGTGCAACATAATTCTGGGTGCCATTTACAAACCATAAGTGCTAATGACTCCCTTCCTTTTTGTGGTTGTAGGGGCTGTTGATTGGAGTACACTAAAACAAACCTGATCTCTCTAGGAAATTCAGAAGCCAAGTTATAAGCTCACAAATGTGTAACTGGACTACTTCTTTAAATTGACACCAGATCCGGTGACCTTTGGGACATGGTTTGACCCCCTTAGGAAAGTGCTATCATCATGAAACGTTCAGATCACTTACAACTCAATAGATTCTACCTTCCTGTAACGTTTCAGCCTGATTGGACCTTGTTTTCACACAAATGGACCCAGAATGATGTGAAATTGTGCTTCGTGCAACATAATTCTGGGTGCCATTTACAAACCATAAGTGCTAATGACTCCATTCCTTTTTGTGGTTGTAGGGGCTGTTGATTGGAGTACACTAAAACAAGCTTGACTTCTCTAGGACATTCAGAAGCCAAGTTAAAAGACCACAAATGTGTAACTGGACTACTTCTTTAAATTGACACCAGATCCGGTGACCTTTGGGACATGGTTTGACCCCCTTAGGAAAGTGCTATCATCATGAAACGTTCAGATCACTTACAACTCAATAGATTCTACCTTCCTGTAATGTTTCAGCATGATTGGACCTTGTTTTCACACAAATGAACCCAGAATGATGTGAAATTGTGCTTCGTGCAACATAATTCTGGGTGCCATTTACAAACCATAAGTGCTAATGACTCCATTCCTTTTTGTGGTTGTAGGGGCTGTTTATTGGAGTACACTAAATTAAACCTGATCTCTCTAGGACATTCAGAAGCCAAGTTATAAGCCCACAAATGTGTAACTGGACTACTTCTTTAAATTGACACCAGATCCGGTGACCTTTGGGACATAGTTTGACCTCCTTAGGAAAGTGCTATCAGCATGAAACGTTCAGATCACTTACAACTCAATAGATTCTACCTTCCTGTAATGTTTCAGCCTGATTGGACCTTGTTTTCACACAAATGGACCCAGAATGATTTGAAATTGTGCTTCGTACAACATAATTCTGGATGCCATTTACAAACCATAAGTGCTAATGACTCCATTCCTTTTTGTGGTTGTAGAGGCTGTTGATTGGAGTACACTAAAACAAACCTGACCTCTTTAGGATATTCAGAAGCCAAGTTATAAGCCCACAAAGGTGTAACTGGACTACTTCTTTAAAGTGACACCAGGCCCGGTGACCTTTGGGAC
Source organism: Nothobranchius furzeri (assembly GCF_043380555.1). NCBI lineage: Eukaryota > Metazoa > Chordata > Actinopteri > Cyprinodontiformes > Nothobranchiidae > Nothobranchius > Nothobranchius furzeri. The sequence goes on from NC_091745.1 coordinate 20,699,108, forward strand.
ATGGTTTGACCCCCTATAGTAAAGTGCGATCATCATGAAACGTTCAGATCACTTACAACTCAATAGATTCTACCTTCTTGTAACGTTTCAGCCTGATTGGACCTTGTGTTCACACAAATGGACCCAGAATGATGTGAAATTGTGCTTCGTGCAACATAATTCTTGGTGCCATTTACAAACCATAAGTGCTAATGACTCCATTCCTTTTTGTGGTTGTAGGGGCTGTTGGTTGGAGTACACTAAAACAAACCTGATCTCTCTAGGACATTCAGAAGCCAAGTTATAAGCCCACAAATGTGTAACTGGACTACTTCTTTAAATTGACACCAGATCCGGTGACCTTTGGGACATGGTTTGACCCCCTTAGGAAAGTGCTATCATCATGAAACGTTCAGATCACTTACAACTCAATAGATTCTACCTTCCTGCAACTTTTCAGCCTGATTGGACCTTGTTTTCACACAAATGAACCCAGAATGATGTGAAATTGTGCTTTGTGCAACATAATTCTGGGTGCCATTTAAGAACCATAAGTGCTAATGACTCCATTCCTTTTTGTGGTTGTAGGAGCTATTAATTGAAGTACTCTAAAACAAACCTGACCTCTCTAGGACATTAAGAAGAAAAGTTATAAGCCCACAAATGTGTAACTGGACTACTTCTTTAAAGTGACACCAGGCCCGGTGACCTTTGGGACATGGTTTGACCACCTATAGTAATGTGAAATCATCTTGAAACGTTCAGATCACTTACAACTCAATAGATTCTACCTTCTTGTAACGTTTCAGCCTGATTGGACCTTGTTTTCACACAAATGGACCCAGAATGATGTGAAATTGTGCTTCGTGCAACATAATTCTGGGTGCCATTTACAAACCATAAGTGCTAATGACTCCCTTCTTTTTATGGTTGTAGGAGCTATTAATTGAAGTACTCTACAACAAACCTGACCTCTCTAGGACATTCAGAAGAAAAGTTATAAGCCGAAAAAGGTGTAACTGGACTACTTCTTTAAAGTGACACCAGGCCCGGTGACCTTTGGGACATGGTTTGACCCCCTATAGTAATGTGCAATCATCTTGAAACGTTCAGATCACTTACAACTCAATAGATTCTACCTTCTTGTAACGTTTCAGCATGATTGGACCTTGTTTTCACACAAATGAACCCAGAATGATGTGAAATTGTGCTTCGTGCAACATAATTCTGGGTGCCATTTAAAAACCATAAGTGCTAATGACTCCATTCCTTTTTGTGGTTGTAGGGGCTGTTAATTGGAATACTCTAAAACAAACCTGACCTCTCTAGGATATTCAGAAGCCAAGTTATAAGCCCACAAATGTGTAACTGGACTACTTCTTTAAAGTGACACCAGATCCGGTGACCTTTGGGACATGGTTTGACCCCCAATAGGAATGTGCGATCATCATGAAACGTTCAGATCACTTACAACTCAATAGATTCTACCTTCTTGTAACGTTTCAGCCTGATTGGACCTTGTTTTCACACAAATGGACCCAGAATGATGTGAAATTGTGCTTCGTGCAACATAATTCTGGGTGCCATTTACAAACCATAAGTGCTAATGACTCCCTTCCTTTTTGTGGTTGTAGGGGCTGTTGATTGGAGTACACTAAAACAAACCTGATCTCTCTAGGAAATTCAGAAGCCAAGTTATAAGCTCACAAATGTGTAACTGGACTACTTCTTTAAATTGACACCAGATCCGGTGACCTTTGGGACATGGTTTGACCCCCTTAGGAAAGTGCTATCATCATGAAACGTTCAGATCACTTACAACTCAATAGATTCTAACTTCCTGTAACGTTTCAGCCTGATTGGACCTTGTTTTCACACAAATGAACCCAGAATGATGTGAAATTGTGCTTCGTGCAACATAATTCTGGGTGCCATTTAAGAACCATAAGTGTTAATGACTCCATTCCTTTTTGTGGTTGTAGGAGCTATTAATTGAAGTACTCTAAAACAAACCTGACCTCTCTAGGACATTCAGAAGAAAAGTTATAAGCCCACAAATGTGTAACTGGACTACTTCTTTAAATTGACACCAGGCCCGGTGACCTTTGGGACATGGTTTGACCACCTATAGGAATGTGCGATCATCATGAAACGTTCAGATCACTTACAACTCAATAGATTCTACCTTCCTGTAATGTTTCAGCCTGATTGGACCTTGTTTTCACACAAATGGACCCAGAATGATGTGAAATTGTGCTTCGTGCAACATAATTCTGGGTGCCATTTACAAACCATAAGTGCTAATGACTCCCTTCCTTTTGTGGTTGTAGGGGCTGTTGATTGGAGTACACTAAAACAAACCTGATCTCTCTAGGAAATTCAGAAGCCAAGTTATAAGCTCACAAATGTGTAACTGGACTACTTCTTTAAATTGACACCAGATCCGGTGACCTTTGGGACATGGTTTGACCCCCTTAGGAAAGTGCTATCATCATGAAACGTTCAGATCACTTACAACTCAATAGATTCTAACTTCCTGTAACGTTTCAGCCTGATTGGACCTTGTTTTCACACAAATGAACCCAGAATGATGTGAAATTGTTCTTCGTGCAACATAATTCTGGGTGCCATTTAAGAACCATAAGTGCTAATGACTCCATTCCTTTTTGTGGTTGTAGGAGCTATTAATTGAAGTACTCTAAAACAAACCTGACCTCTCTAGGATATTCAGAAGAAAAGTTATAAGCCCACAAATGTGTAACTGGACTACTTCTTTAAAGTGACACCAGGCCCGGTGACCTTTGGGACATGGTTTGACCACCTATAGTAATGTGCAATCATCTTGAAACGTTCAGATAACTTACAACTCAATAGATTCTACCTTCTTGTAACGTTTCAGCCTGATTGGACCTTGTTTTCACACAAATGGACCCAGAATGATGTGAAATTGTGCTTCGTGCAACATAATTCTGGGTGCCATTTACAAACCATAAGTGCTAATGACTCCATTCCTTTTTGTGGTTGTAGAAGCTGTTGATTGGAGTACACTAAAACAAACCTGACCTCTTTAGGATATTCAGAAGCCAAGTTATAAGCCCACAAAGGTGTAACTGGACTACTTCTTTAAAGTGACACCAGGCCCGGTGACCTTTGGGACATGGTTTGACCCCCTATAGGAATGTGCGATCATCATGAAACTTTCAGATCACTTACAACTCAATAGATTCTACCTTCTTGTTACGTTTCAGCCTGATTGGACCTTGTTTTCACACAAATGGACCCAGAATGATGTGAAATTGTGCTTCGTGCAGCATAATTCTGGGTGCCATTTACAAACCATAAGTGCTAATGACTCCATTCCTTTTTGTGGTTGTAGGGGCTGTTGGTTGGAGTACACTAAAACAAACCTGATCTCTCTAGGACATTCAGAAGCCAAGTTATAAGCCCACAAATGTGTAACTGGACTACTTCTTTAAATTGACACCAGATCTGGTGACCTTTGGGACATGGTTTGACCCCCTTAGGAAAGTGCTATCATCATGAAACGTTCAGATCACTTACAACTCAATAGATTCTACCTTCCTGTAACGTTTCAGCCTGATTGGACCTTGTTTTCACACAAATGAACCCAGAATGATGTGAAATTGTGCTTCGTGCAACATAATTCTGGGTGCCATTTAAAAACCATAAGTGCTAATGACTCCAGTCCTTTTTGTGGTTGTAGGGGCTGTTGATTGGAGTACACTAAAACAAACCTGACCTCTTGAGGATATTCAGAAGCCAAGTTATAAGCCCACAAAGTTGTAACTGGACTACTTCTTTAAAGTGACACCAGGCCCGGTGACCTTTGGGACATGGTTTGACCCCCTTAGGAAAGTGCTATCATCATGAAACGTTCAGATCACTTACAACTCAATAGATTCTACCTTCTTGTAACGTTTCAGCCTGATTGGACCTTGTTTTCACACAAATGGACCCAGAATGATGTGAAATTGTGATCCGTGCAACATAATTCTGGCTGCCATTTACAAACCATAAGTGCTAATGACTCCCTTCCTTTTTGTGGTTGTAGGGGCTGTTGATTGGAGTACACTAAAACAAACCTGATCTCTCTAGGAAATTCAGAAGCCAAGTTATAAGCCCACAAATGTGTAACTGGACTACTTCTTTAAATTGACACCAGATCCGGTGACCTTTGGGACATGGTTTGACCCCCTTAGGAAAGTGATATCATCATGAAACGTTCAGATCACTTACAACTCAATAGATTCTACCTTCCTGTAACGTTTCAGCCTGATTGGACCTTGTTTTCACACAATTGAACCCAGAATGATGTGAAATTGTGCTTCGTGCAACATAATTCTGGGTGCCATTTAAAAACCATAAGTGCTAATGACTCCATTCCTTTTTGTGGTTGTAGGAGCTATTAATTGAAGTACTCTAAAACAAACCTGACCTCTCTAGGACATTCAGAAGAAAAGTTATAAGCCGACAAAGGTGTAACTGGACTACTTCTTTAAAGTGACACCAGGCCCGGTGACCTTTGGGACATGGTTTGACCCCCTATAGTAATTTGCAATCATCTTGAAACGTTCAGATCACTTACAACTCAATAGATTCTACCTTCTTGTAACGTTTCAGCCTGATTGGACCTTGTTTTCACACAAATGAACCCAGAATGATGTGAAATTGTGCTTCGTGCAACATAATTCTGGGTGCCATTTAAAAACCATAAGTGCTAATGACTCCATTCCTTTTTGAGGTTGTAAGGGGTGTTAATTGGAATACTCTAAAACAAACCTGACCTCTCTAGGATATTCAGAAGCCAAGTTATAAGCCCACAAATGTGTAACTGGACTACTTCTTTAAAGTGACACCAGATCCGGTGACCTTTGGGACATGGTTTGACCCCGAATAGGAATGTGTGATCATCATGAAACGTTCAGATCACTTACAACTCAATAGATTCTACCTTCTTGTAACGTTTCAGCCTGATTGGACCTTGTTTTCACACAAATGGACCCAGAATGATGTGAAATTGTGCTTCGTGCAACATAATTCTGGGTGCCATTTACAAACCATAAGTGCTAATGACTCCATTCCTTTTTGTGGTTGTAGGGGCTGTTGATTGGAGTACACTAAAACAAGCTTGACTTCTCTAGGACATTCAGAAGCCAAGTTAAAAGACCACAAATGTGTAACTGGACTACTTCTTTAAATTGACACCAGATCCGGTGACCTTTGGGACATGGTTTGACCCCCTTAGGAAAGTGCTATCATCATGAAACGTTCAGATCACTTACAACTCAATAGATTCTACCTTCCTGTAATGTTTCAGCATGATTGGACCTTGTTTTCACACAAATGAACCCAGAATGATGTGAAATTGTGCTTCGTGCAACATAATTCTGGGTGCCATTTACAAACCATAAGTGCTAATGACTCCATTCCTTTTTGTGGTTGTAGGGGCTGTTTATTGGAGTACACTAAATTAAACCTGATCTCTCTAGGACATTCAGAAGCCAAGTTATAAGCCCACAAATGTGTAACTGGACTACTTCTTTAAATTGACACCAGATCCGGTGACCTTTGGGACATAGTTTGACCTCCTTAGGAAAGTGCTATCAGCATGAAACGTTCAGATCACTTACAACTCAATAGATTCTACCTTCCTGTAATGTTTCAGCCTGATTGGACCTTGTTTTCACACAAATGGACCCAGAATGATTTGAAATTGTGCTTCGTACAACATAATTCTGGATGCCATTTACAAACCATAAGTGCTAATGACTCCATTCCTTTTTGTGGTTGTAGGAGCTATTAATTGAAGTACTCTAAAACAAACCTGACCTCTCTAGGACATTCAGAAGAAAAGTTATAAGCCGACAAAGGTGTAACTGGACTACTTCTTTAAAGTGACACCAGGCCCGGTGACCTTTGGGACATGGTTTGACCCCCCTATAGTAATGTGCAATCATCTTGAAACGTTCAGATCACTTACAACTCAATAGATTCTACCTTCTTGTAACGTTTCAGCCTGATTGGACCTTGTTTTCACACAAATGGACCCAGAATGATGTGAAATTGTGCTTCGTGCAACATAATTCTGGGTGCCATTTACAAACCATAAGTGCTAATGACTCCATTCCTTTTTGTGGTTGTAGAGGCTGTTGATTGGAGTACACTAAAACAAACCTGACCTCTTTAGGATATTCAGAAGCCAAGTTATAAGCCCACAAAGGTGTAACTGGACTACTTCTTTAAAGTGACACCAGGCCCGGTGACCTTTGGGACATGGTTTGACCCCCTATAGTAAAGTGCGATCATCATGAAACGTTCAGATCACTTACAACTCAATAGATTCTACCTTCTTGTAACGTTTCAGCCTGATTGGACCTTGTGTTCACACAAATGGACCCAGAATGATGTGAAATTGTGCTTCGTGCAACATAATTCTTGGTGCCATTTACAAACCATAAGTGCTAATGACTCCATTCCTTTTTGTGGTTGTAGGGGCTGTTGGTTGGAGTACACTAAAACAAACCTGATCTCTCTAGGACATTCAGAAGCCAAGTTATAAGCCCACAAATGTGTAACTGGACTACTTCTTTAAATTGACACCAGATCCGGTGACCTTTGGGACATGGTTTGACCCCCTTAGGAAAGTGCTATCATCATGAAACGTTCAGATCACTTACAACTCAATAGATTCTACCTTCCTGCAACGTTTCAGCCTGATTGGACCTTGTTTTCACACAAATGAACCCAGAATGATGTGAAATTGTGCTTTGTGCAACATAATTCTGGGTGCCATTTAAGAACCATAAGTGCTAATGACTCCATTCCTTTTTGTGGTTGTAGGAGCTATTAATTGAAGTACTCTAAAACAAACCTGACCTCTCTAGGACATTAAGAAGAAAAGTTATAAGCCCACAAATGTGTAACTGGACTACTTCTTTAAAGTGACACCAGGCCCGGTGACCTTTGGGACATGGTTTGACCACCTATAGTAATGTGAAATCATCTTGAAACGTTCAGATCACTTACAACTCAATAGATTCTACCTTCTTGTAACGTTTCAGCCTGATTGGACCTTGTTTTCACACAAATGGACCCAGAATGATGTGAAATTGTGCTTCGTGCAACATAATTCTGGGTGCCATTTACAAACCATAAGTGCTAATGACTCCCTTCTTTTTATGGTTGTAGGAGCTATTAATTGAAGTACTCTACAACAAACCTGACCTCTCTAGGACATTCAGAAGAAAAGTTATAAGCCGAAAAAGGTGTAACTGGACTACTTCTTTAAAGTGACACCAGGCCCGGTGACCTTTGGGACATGGTTTGACCCCCTATAGTAATGTGCAATCATCTTGAAACGTTCAGATCACTTACAACTCAATAGATTCTACCTTCTTGTAACGTTTCAGCATGATTGGACCTTGTTTTCACACAAATGAACCCAGAATGATGTGAAATTGTGCTTCGTGCAACATAATTCTGGGTGCCATTTAAAAACCATAAGTGCTAATGACTCCATTCCTTTTTGTGGTTGTAGGGGCTGTTAATTGGAATACTCTAAAACAAACCTGACCTCTCTAGGATATTCAGAAGCCAAGTTATAAGCCCACAAATGTGTAACTGGACTACTTCTTTAAAGTGACACCAGATCCGGTGACCTTTGGGACATGGTTTGACCCCCAATAGGAATGTGCGATCATCATGAAACGTTCAGATCACTTACAACTCAATAGATTCTACCTTCTTGTAACGTTTCAGCCTGATTGGACCTTGTTTTCACACAAATGGACCCAGAATGATGTGAAATTGTGCTTCGTGCAACATAATTCTGGGTGCCATTTACAAACCATAAGTGCTAATGACTCCCTTCCTTTTTGTGGTTGTAGGGGCTGTTGATTGGAGTACACTAAAACAAACCTGATCTCTCTAGGAAATTCAGAAGCCAAGTTATAAGCTCACAAATGTGTAACTGGACTACTTCTTTAAATTGACACCAGATCCGGTGACCTTTGGGACATGGTTTGACCCCCTTAGGAAAGTGCTATCATCATGAAACGTTCAGATCACTTACAACTCAATAGATTCTAACTTCCTGTAACGTTTCAGCCTGATTGGACCTTGTTTTCACACAAATGAACCCAGAATGATGTGAAATTGTGCTTCGTGCAACATAATTCTGGGTGCCATTTAAGAACCATAATTGTTAATGACTCCATTCCTTTTTGTGGTTGTAGGAGCTATTAATTGAAGTACTCTAAAACAAACCTGACCTCTCTAGGACATTCAGAAGAAAAGTTATAAGCCCACAAATGTGTAACTGGACTACTTCTTTAAATTGACACCAGGCCCGGTGACCTTTGGGACATGGTTTGACCACCTATAGGAATGTGCGATCATCATGAAACGTTCAGATCACTTACAACTCAATAGATTCTACCTTCCTGTAATGTTTCAGCCTGATTGGACCTTGTTTTCACACAAATGGACCCAGAATGATGTGAAATTGTGCTTCGTGCAACATAATTCTGGGTGCCATTTACAAACCATAAGTGCTAATGACTCCCTTCCTTTTGTGGTTGTAGGGGCTGTTGATTGGAGTACACTAAAACAAACCTGATCTCTCTAGGAAATTCAGAAGCCAAGTTATAAGCTCACAAATGTGTAACTGGACTACTTCTTTAAATTGACACCAGATCCGGTGACCTTTGGGACATGGTTTGACCCCCTTAGGAAAGTGCTATCATCATGAAACGTTCAGATCACTTACAACTCAATAGATTCTAACTTCCTGTAACGTTTCAGCCTGATTGGACCTTGTTTTCACACAAATGAACCCAGAATGATGTGAAATTGTTCTTCGTGCAACATAATTCTGGGTGCCATTTAAGAACCATAAGTGCTAATGACTCCATTCCTTTTTGTGGTTGTAGGAGCTATTAATTGAAGTACTCTAAAACAAACCTGACCTCTCTAGGATATTCAGAAGAAAAGTTATAAGCCCACAAATGTGTAACTGGACTACTTCTTTAAAGTGACACCAGGCCCGGTGACCTTTGGGACATGGTTTGACCACCTATAGTAATGTGCAATCATCTTGAAACGTTCAGATAACTTACAACTCAATAGATTCTACCTTCTTGTAACGTTTCAGCCTGATTGGACCTTGTTTTCACACAAATGGACCCAGAATGATGTGAAATTGTGCTTCGTGCAACATAATTCTGGGTGCCATTTACAAACCATAAGTGCTAATGACTCCATTCCTTTTTGTGGTTGTAGAAGCTGTTGATTGGAGTACACTAAAACAAACCTGACCTCTTTAGGATATTCAGAAGCCAAGTTATAAGCCCACAAAGGTGTAACTGGACTACTTCTTTAAAGTGACACCAGGCCCGGTGACCTTTGGGACATGGTTTGACCCCCTATAGGAATGTGCGATCATCATGAAACTTTCAGATCACTTACAACTCAATAGATTCTACCTTCTTGTTACGTTTCAGCCTGATTGGACCTTGTTTTCACACAAATGGACCCAGAATGATGTGAAATTGTGCTTCGTGCAGCATAATTCTGGGTGCCATTTACAAACCATAAGTGCTAATGACTCCATTCCTTTTTGTGGTTGTAGGGGCTGTTGGTTGGAGTACACTAAAACAAACCTGATCTCTCTAGGACATTCAGAAGCCAAGTTATAAGCCCACAAATGTGTAACTGGACTACTTCTTTAAATTGACACCAGATCTGGTGACCTTTGGGACATGGTTTGACCCCCTTAGGAAAGTGCTATCATCATGAAACGTTCAGATCACTTACAACTCAATAGATTCTACCTTCCTGTAACGTTTCAGCCTGATTGGACCTTGTTTTCACACAAATGAACCCAGAATGATGTGAAATTGTGCTTCGTGCAACATAATTCTGGGTGCCATTTAAAAACCATAAGTGCTAATGACTCCAGTCCTTTTTGTGGTTGTAGGGGCTGTTGATTGGAGTACACTAAAACAAACCTGACCTCTTGAGGATATTCAGAAGCCAAGTTATAAGCCCACAAAGTTGTAACTGGACTACTTCTTTAAAGTGACACCAGGCCCGGTGACCTTTGGGACATGGTTTGACCCCCTTAGGAAAGTGCTATCATCATGAAACGTTCAGATCACTTACAACTCAATAGATTCTACCTTCTTGTAACGTTTCAGCCTGATTGGACCTTGTTTTCACACAAATGGACCCAGAATGATGTGAAATTGTGATCCGTGCAACATAATTCTGGCTGCCATTTACAAACCATAAGTGCTAATGACTCCCTTCCTTTTTGTGGTTGTAGGGGCTGTTGATTGGAGTACACTAAAACAAACCTGATCTCTCTAGGAAATTCAGAAGCCAAGTTATAAGCCCACAAATGTGTAACTGGACTACTTCTTTAAATTGACACCAGATCCGGTGACCTTTGGGACATGGTTTGACCCCCTTAGGAAAGTGATATCATCATGAAACGTTCAGATCACTTACAACTCAATAGATTCTACCTTCCTGTAACGTTTCAGCCTGATTGGACCTTGTTTTCACACAATTGAACCCAGAATGATGTGAAATTGTGCTTCGTGCAACATAATTCTGGGTGCCATTTAAAAACCATAAGTGCTAATGACTCCATTCCTTTTTGTGGTTGTAGGAGCTATTAATTGAAGTACTCTAAAACAAACCTGACCTCTCTAGGACATTCAGAAGAAAAGTTATAAGCCGACAAAGGTGTAACTGGACTACTTCTTTAAAGTGACACCAGGCCCGGTGACCTTTGGGACATGGTTTGACCCCCTATAGTAATTTGCAATCATCTTGAAACGTTCAGATCACTTACAACTCAATAGATTCTACCTTCTTGTAACGTTTCAGCCTGATTGGACCTTGTTTTCACACAAATGAACCCAGAATGATGTGAAATTGTGCTTCGTGCAACATAATTCTGGGTGCCATTTAAAAACCATAAGTGCTAATGACTCCATTCCTTTTTGAGGTTGTAAGGGGTGTTAATTGGAATACTCTAAAACAAACCTGACCTCTCTAGGATATTCAGAAGCCAAGTTATAAGCCCACAAATGTGTAACTGGACTACTTCTTTAAAGTGACACCAGATCCGGTGACCTTTGGGACATGGTTTGACCCCGAATAGGAATGTGTGATCATCATGAAACGTTCAGATCACTTACAACTCAATAGATTCTACCTTCTTGTAACGTTTCAGCCTGATTGGACCTTGTTTTCACACAAATGGACCCAGAATGATGTGAAATTGTGCTTCGTGCAACATAATTCTGGGTGCCATTTACAAACCATAAGTGCTAATGACTCCCTTCCTTTTTGTGGTTGTAGGGGCTGTTGATTGGAGTGCACTAAAACAAACCTGATCTCTCTAGGAAATTCAGAAGCCAAGTTATAAGCTCACAAATGTGTAACTGGACTACTTCTTTAAATTGACACCAGATCCGGTGACCTTTGGGACATGGTTTGACCCCCTTAGGAAAGTGCTATCATCATGAAACGTTCAGATCACTTACAACTCAATAGATTCTAACTTCCTGTAACGTTTCAGCCTGATTGGACCTTGTTTTCACACAAATGAACCCAGAATGATGTGAAATTGTGCTTCGTGCAACATAATTCTGGGTGCCATTTAAGAACCATAAGTGCTAATGACTCCATTCCTCTTGTGGTTGTAGGAGCTATTAATTGAAATACTCTAAAACAAACCTGACCTCTCTAGGAAATTCAGAAGAAAAGTTATAAGCCCACAAATGTGTAACTGGACTACATCTTTAAAGTGACACCAGGCCCGGTAACCTTTGGGACATGGTTTGACCACCTATAGTAATGTGCAATCATCTTGAAACGTTCAGATCACTTACAACTCAATAGATTCTACCTTCTTGTAACGTTTCAGCCTGATTGGACCTTGTTTTCACACAAATGGACCCAGTATCATGTGAAATTGTGCTTCGTGCAACATAATTCTGGGTGCCATTTACAAACCATAAGTGCTAATGACTCCATTCCTTTTTGTGGTTGTAGAGGCTGTTGATTGGAGTACACTAAAACAAACCTGACCTCTTTAGGATATTCAGAAGCCAAGTTATAAGCCCACAAAGGTGTAACTGGACTACTTCTTTAAAGTGACACCAGGCCCGGTGACCTTTGGGACATGGTTTGACCCCCTATAGGAATGTGCGATCATCATGAAACGTTCAGATCACTTACAACTCAATAGATTCTACCTTCTTGTAACGTTTCAGCCTGATTGGACCTTGTTTTCACACAAATGGACCCAGAATGATGTGAAATTGTGCTTCGTGCAGCATAATTCTGGGTGCCATTTACAAACCATAAGTGCTAATGACTCCATTCCTTTTTGTGGTTGTAGGGGCTGTTGGTTGGAGTACACTAAAACAAACCTGATCTCTCTAGCACATTCAGAAGCCAAGTTATAAGCCCACAAATGTGTAACTGGACTGCTTCTTTAAATTGACACAAGATCTGGTGACCTTTGGGACATGGTTTGACCCCCTTAGGAAAGTGCTATCATCATGAAACGTTCAGATCACTTACAACTCAATAAATTCTACCTTCCTGTAACGTTTCAGCCTGACTGGACCTTGTTTTCACACAAATGAACCCAGAATGATGTGAAATTGTGCTTCGTGCAACATAATTCTGGGTGCCATTTAAAAACCATAAGTGCTAATGACTCCAGTCCTTTTTGTGGTTGTAGGGGCTGTTGATTGGAGTACACTAAAACAAACCTGACCTCTTGAGGATATTCAGAAGCCAAGTTATAAGCCCACAAAGTTGTAACTGGACTACTTCTTTAAAGTGACACCAGGCCCGGTGACATATGGGACATGGTTTGACCCCCTTAGGAAAGTGCTATCATCATGAAACGTTCAGATCACTTACAACTCAATAGATTCTACCTTCTTGTAACGTTTCAGCCTGATTGGACCTTGTTTTCACACAAATGGACCCAGAATGATGTGAAATTGTGCTTCGTGCAACATAATTCTGGGTGCCATTTACAAACCATAAGTGCTAATGACTCCCTTCCTTTTTGTGGTTGTAGGGGCTGTTGATTGGAGTACACTAAAACAAACCTGATCTCTCTAGGAAATTCAGAAGCCAAGTTATAAGCTCACAAATGTATAACTGGACTACTTCTTTAAATTGACACCAGATCCGGTGACCTTTGGGACATGGTTTGACCCCCTTAGGAAAGTGCTATCATCATGAAACGTTCAGATCACTTACAACTCAATAGATTCTAACTTCCTGTAACGTTTCAGCCTGATTGGACCTTGTTTTCACACAAATGAACCCAGAATGATGTGAAATTGTGCTTCGTGCAACATAATTCTGGGTGCCATTTAAGAACCATAAGTGCTAATGACTCCATTCCTTTTTGTGGTTGTAGGAGCTATTAATTGAAGTACTCTAAAACGAACCTGACCTCTCTAGGACATTCAGAAGAAAAGTTATAAGCCCACAAATGTGTAACTGGACTACTTTAAAGTGACACCAGGCCCGGTGACCTTTGGGACATGGTTTGACCACCTATAGGAATGTGCGATCATCATGAAATGTTCAGATCACTTACAACTCAATAGATTCTACCTTCCTGTAATGTTTCAGCCTGATTGGACCTTGTTTTCACACAAATGGACCCAGAATGATGTGAAATTGTGCTTCGTGCAACATAATTCTGGGTGCCATTTACAAACCATAAGTGCTAATGACTCCATTCCTTTTTTGGTTGTAGGGGCTGTTGATTGGAGTACACTAAAACAAGCTTGACTTCTCTAGGACATTCAGAAGCCAAGTTATAAGCCCACAAATGTGTAATTGGACTACTTCTTTAAATTGACACCAGATCCGGTGACATTTTGGGACATGGTTTGACCCCCTTAGGAAAGTGCTATCATCATGAAATGTTCAGATCACTTACAACTCAATAGATTCTACCTTCCTGTAACGTTTCAGCCTGATTGGACCTTGTTTTCACACAAATGAACCCAGAATGATGTGAAATTGTGCTTCGTGCAACATAATTCTGGGTGCCATCTAAAAACCATAAGTGCTAATGACTCCATTCCTTTTTGTGGTTGTAGGGGCTGTTAATTGGAGTTCTCTAAAACAAACCTGACCTCTCTAGGATATTCAGAAGCCAAGTTATAAGCCCACAAATGTGTAACTGGACTACTTCTTTAAAGTGACACCAGATCCGGTGACCTTTGGGACATGGTTCGACCCCCAATAGGAATGTGCGATCATCATGAAACGTTCAGATCACTTACAACTCAATAGATTCTACCTTCTTGTAACGTTTCAGCCTGATTGGACCTTGTTTTCACACAAATGGACCCAGAATGATGTGAAATTGTGCTTCGTGCAACATAATTCTGGGTGCCATTTATAAACCATAAGTGCTAATGACTCCCTTCCTTTTTGTGGTTGTAGGGGCTGTTGATTGGAGTACACTAAAACAAACCTGATCTCTCTAGGAAATTCAGAAGCCAAGTTATAAGCCCACAAATGTGTAACTGGACTACTTTAAATTGACACCAGATCCGGTGACCTTTGGGACATGGTTTGACCCCCTTAGGAAAGTGCTATCATCATGAAACGTTCAGATCACTTACAACTCAATAGATTCTACCTTCCTGTAACGTTTCAGCCTGATTGGACCTTGTTTTCACACAAATGGACCCAGAATGATGTGAAATTGTGCTTCGTGCAACATAATTCTGGGTGCCATTTACAAACCATAAGTGCTAATGACTCCATTCCTTTTTGTGGTTGTAGGGGCTGTTGATTGGAGTACTCTAAAACAAGCTTGACTTCTCTAGGACATTCAGAAGCCAAGTTATAAGCCCACAAATGTGTAACTGGACTACTTCTTTAAATTGACACCAGATCCGGTGACCTTTGGGACATGGTTTGACCCCCTTAGGAAAGTGCTATCATCATGAAACGTTCAGATCACTTACAACTCAATAGATTCTACCTTCCTGTAACGTTTCAGCATGATTGGACCTTGTTTTCACACAAATGAACCCAGAATGATGTGAAATTGTGCTTCGTGCAACATAATTCTGGGTGCCATTTACAAACCATAAGTGCTAATGACTCCATTCCTTTTTGTGGTTGTAGGGGCTGTTTATTGGAGTACACTAAATTAAACCTGATCTCTCTAGGACATTCAGAAGCCAAGTTATAAGCCCACAAATGTGTAACTGGACTACTTCTTTAAATTGACACCAGATCCGGTGACCTTTGGGACATAGTTTGACCTCCTTAGGAAAGTGCTATCAGCATGAAACGTTCAGATCACTTACAACTCAATAGATTCTACCTTCCTGTAATGTTTCAGCCTGATTGGACCTTGTTTTCACACAAATGGACCAAGAATGATTTGAAATTGTGCTTCGTACAACATAATTCTGGATGCCATTTACAAACCATAAGTGCTAATGACTCCATTCCTTTTTGTGGTTGTAGGAGCTATTAATTGAAGTACTCTAAAACAAACCTGACCTCTCTAGGACATTCAGAAGAAAAGTTATAAGCCGACAAAGGTGTAACTGGACTACTTCTTTAAAGTGACACCAGGCCCGGTGACCATTGGGACATGGTTTGACCCCCCTATAGTAATGTGCAATCATCTTGAAACGTTCAGATCACTTACAACTCAATAGATTCTACCTTCTTGTAACGTTTCAGCCTGATTGGACCTTGTTTTCACACAAATGGACCCAGAATGATGTGAAATTGTGCTTCGTGCAACATAATTCTGGGTGCCATTTACAAACCATAAGTGCTAATGACTCCATTCCTTTTTGTGGTTGTAGAGGCTGTTGATTGGAGTACACTAAAACAAACCTGACCTCTTTAGGATATTCAGAAGCCAAGTTATAAGCCCACAAAGGTGTAACTGGACTACTTCTTTAAAGTGACACCAGGCCCGGTGACCTTTGGGACATGGTTTGACCCCCTATAGTAAAGTGCGATCATCATGAAACGTTCAGATCACTTACAACTCAATAGATTCTACCTTCTTGTAACGTTTCAGCCTGATTGGACCTTGTGTTCACACAAATGGACCCAGAATGATGTGAAATTGTGCTTCGTGCAACATAATTCTTGGTGCCATTTACAAACCATAAGTGCTAATGACTCCATTCCTTTTTGTGGTTGTAGGGGCTGTTGGTTGGAGTACACTAAAACAAACCTGATCTCTCTAGGACATTCAGAAGCCAAGTTATAAGCCCACAAATGTGTAACTGGACTACTTCTTTAAATTGACACCAGATCCGGTGACCTTTGGGACATGGTTTGACCCCCTTAGGAAAGTGCTATCATCATGAAACGTTCAGATCACTTACAACTCAATAGATTCTACCTTCCTGCAACGTTTCAGCCTGATTGGACCTTGTTTTCACACAAATGAACCCAGAATGATGTGAAATTGTGCTTCGTGCAACATAATTCTGGGTGCCATTTAAGAACCATAAGTGCTAATGACTCCATTCCTTTTTGTGGTTGTAGGAGCTATTAATTGAAGTACTCTAAAACAAACCTGACCTCTCTAGGACATTAAGAAGAAAAGTTATAAGCCCACAAATGTGTAACTGGACTACTTCTTTAAAGTGACACCAGGCCCGGTGACCTTTGGGACATGGTTTGACCACCTATAGTAATGTGAAATCATCTTGAAACGTTCAGATCACTTACAACTCAATAGATTCTACCTTCTTGTAACGTTTCAGCCTGATTGGACCTTGTTTTCACACAAATGGACCCAGAATGATGTGAAATTGTGCTTCGTGCAACATAATTCTGGGTGCCATTTACAAACCATAAGTGCTAATGACTCCCTTCTTTTTGTGGTTGTAGGAGCTATTAATTGAAGTACTCTAAAACAAACCTGACCTCTCTAGGACATTCAGAAGAAAAGTTATAAGCCGAAAAAGGTGTAACTGGACTACTTCTTTAAAGTGACACCAGGCCCGGTGACCTTTGGGACATGGTTTGACCCCCTATAGTAATGTGCAATCATCTTGAAACGTTCAGATCACTTACAACTCAATAGATTCTACCTTCTTGTAACGTTTCAGCCTGATTGGACCTTGTTTTCACACAAATGAACCCAGAATGATGTGAAATTGTGCTTCGTGCAACATAATTCTGGGTGCCATTTAAAAACCATAAGTGCTAATGACTCCATTCCTTTTTGTGGTTGTAGGGGCTGTTAATTGGAATACTCTAAAACAAACCTGACCTCTCTAGGATATTCAGAAGCCAAGTTATAAGCCCACAAATGTGTAACTGGACTACTTCTTTAAAGTGACACCAGATCCGGTGACCTTTGGGACATGGTTTGACCCCCAATAGGAATGTGCGATCATCATGAAACATTCAGATCACTTACAACTCAATAGATTCTACCTTCTTGTAACGTTTCAGCCTGATTGGACCTTGTTTTCACACAAATGGACCCAGAATGATGTGAAATTGTGCTTCGTGCAACATAATTCTGGGTGCCATTTACAAACCATAAGTGCTAATGACTCCCTTCCTTTTTGTGGTTGTAGGGGCTGTTGATTGGAGTACACTAAAACAAACCTGATCTCTCTAGGAAATTCAGAAGCCAAGTTATAAGCTCACAAATGTGTAACTGGACTACTTCTTTAAATTGACACCAGATCCGGTGACCTTTGGGACATGGTTTGACCCCCTTAGGAAAGTGCTATCATCATGAAACGTTCAGATCACTTACAACTCAATAGATTCTAACTTCCTGTAACGTTTCAGCCTGATTGGACCTTGTTTTCACACAAATGAACCCAGAATGATGTGAAATTGTGCTTCGTGCAACATAATTCTGGGTGCCATTTAAGAACCATAAGTGTTAATGAATCCATTCCTTTTTGTGGTTGTAGGAGCTATTAATTGAAGTACTCTAAAACAAACCTGACCTCTCTAGGACATTCAGAAGAAAAGTTATAAGCCCACAAATGTGTAACTGGACTACTTCTTTAAAGTGACACCAGGCCCGGTGACCTTTGGGACATGGTTTGACCACCTATAGGAATGTGCGATCATCATGAAACGTTCAGATCACTTACAACTCAATAGATTCTACCTTCCTGTAATGTTTCAGCCTGATTGGACCTTGTTTTCACACAAATGGACCCAGAATGATGTGAAATTGTGCTTCGTGCAACATAATTCTGGGTGCCATTTACAAACCATAAGTGCTAATGACTCCCTTCCTTTTGTGGTTGTAGGGGCTGTTGATTGGAGTACACTAAAACAAACCTGATCTCTCTAGGAAATTCAGAAGCCAAGTTATAAGCTCACAAATGTGTAACTGGACTACTTCTTTAAATTGACACCAGATCCGGTGACATATGGGACATGGTTTGACCCCCTTAGGAAAGTGCTATCATCATGAAACGTTCAGATCACTTACAACTCAATAGATTCTAACTTCCTGTAACGTTTCAGCCTGATTGGACCTTGTTTTCACACAAATGAACCCAGAATGATGTGAAATTGTGCTTCGTGCAACATAATTCTGGGTGCCATTTAAGAACCATAAGTGCTAATGACTCCATTCCTTTTTGTGGTTGTAGGAGCTATTAATTGAAGTACTCTAAAACAAAACTGACCTCTCTAGGATATTCAGAAGAAAAGTTATAAGCCCACAAATGTGTAACTGGACTACTTCTTTAAAGTGACACCAGGCCCGGTGACCTTTGGGACATGGTTTGACCACCTATAGTAATGTGCAATCATCTTGAAACGTTCAGATAACTTACAACTCAATAGATTCTACCTTCTTGTAACGTTTCAGCCTGATTGGACCTTGTTTTCACACAAATGGACCCAGAATGATGTGAAATTGTGCTTCGTGCAACATAATTCTGGGTGCCATTTACAAACCATAAGTGCTAATGACTCCATTCCTTTTTGTGGTTGTAGAAGCTGTTGATTGGAGTACACTAAAACAAACCTGACCTCTTTAGGATATTCAGAAGCCAAGTTATAAGCCCACAAAGGTGTAACTGGACTACTTCTTTAAAGTGACACCAGGCCCGGTGACCTTTGGGACATGGTTTGACCCCCTATAGGAATGTGCGATCATCATGAAACGTTCAGATCACTTACAACTCAATAGATTCTACCTTCTTGTTACGTTTCAGCCTGATTGGACCTTGTTTTCACACAAATGGACCCAGAATGATGTGAAATTGTGCTTCGTGCAGCATAATTCTGGGTGCCATTTACAAACCATAAGTGCTAATGACTCCATTCCTTTTTGTGGTTGTAGGGGCTGTTGGTTGGAGTACACTAAAACAAACCTGATCTCTCTAGGACATTCAGAAGCCAAGTTATAAGCCCACAAATGTGTAACTGGATTACTTCTTTAAATTGACACCAGATCTGGTGACCTTTGGGACATGGTTTGACCCCCTTAGGAAAGTGCTATCATCATGAAACGTTCAGATCACTTACAACTCAATAGATTCTACCTTCCTGTAACGTTTCAGCCTGATTGGACCTTGTTTTCACACAAATGAACCCAGAATGATGTGAAATTGTGCTTCGTGCAACATAATTCTGGGTGCCATTTAAAAACCATAAGTGCTAATGACTCCAGTCCTTTTTGTGGTTGTAGGGGCTGTTGATTGGAGTACACTAAAACAAACCTGACCTCTTGAGGATATTCAGAAGCCAAGTTATAAGCCCACAAAGTTGTAACTGGACTACTTCTTTAAAGTGACACCAGGCCCGGTGACCTTTGGGACATGGTTTGACCCCCTATAGTAATGTGCAATCATCTTGAAACGTTCAGATCACTTACAACTCAATAGATTCTACCTTCTTGTAACGTTTCAGCCTGATTGGACCTTGTTTTCACACAAATGAACCCAGAATGATGTGAAATTGTGCTTCGTGCAACATAATTCTGGGTGCCATTTAAAAACCATAAGTGCTAATGACTCCATTCCTTTTTGTGGTTGTAGGGGCTGTTAATTGGAATACTCTAAAACAAACCTGACCTCTCTAGGATATTCAGAAGCCAAGTTATAAGCCCACAAATGTGTAACTGGACTACTTCTTTAAAGTGACACCAGATCCGGTGACCTTTGGGACATGGTTTGACCCCCAATAGGAATGTGCGATCATCATGAAACATTCAGATCACTTACAACTCAATAGATTCTACCTTCTTGTAACGTTTCAGCCTGATTGGACCTTGTTTTCACACAAATGGACCCAGAATGATGTGAAATTGTGCTTCGTGCAACATAATTCTGGGTGCCATTTACAAACCATAAGTGCTAATGACTCCCTTCCTTTTTGTGGTTGTAGGGGCTGTTGATTGGAGTACACTAAAACAAACCTGATCTCTCTAGGAAATTCAGAAGCCAAGTTATAAGCTCACAAATGTGTAACTGGACTACTTCTTTAAATTGACACCAGATCCGGTGACCTTTGGGACATGGTTTGACCCCCTTAGGAAAGTGCTATCATCATGAAACGTTCAGATCACTTACAACTCAATAGATTCTAACTTCCTGTAACGTTTCAGCCTGATTGGACCTTGTTTTCACACAAATGAACCCAGAATGATGTGAAATTGTGCTTCGTGCAACATAATTCTGGGTGCCATTTAAGAACCATAAGTGTTAATGAATCCATTCCTTTTTGTGGTTGTAGGAGCTATTAATTGAAGTACTCTAAAACAAACCTGACCTCTCTAGGACATTCAGAAGAAAAGTTATAAGCCCACAAATGTGTAACTGGACTACTTCTTTAAAGTGACACCAGGCCCGGTGACCTTTGGGACATGGTTTGACCACCTATAGGAATGTGCGATCATCATGAAACGTTCAGATCACTTACAACTCAATAGATTCTACCTTCCTGTAATGTTTCAGCCTGATTGGACCTTGTTTTCACACAAATGGACCCAGAATGATGTGAAATTGTGCTTCGTGCAACATAATTCTGGGTGCCATTTACAAACCATAAGTGCTAATGACTCCCTTCCTTTTGTGGTTGTAGGGGCTGTTGATTGGAGTACACTAAAACAAACCTGATCTCTCTAGGAAATTCAGAAGCCAAGTTATAAGCTCACAAATGTGTAACTGGACTACTTCTTTAAATTGACACCAGATCCGGTGACATATGGGACATGGTTTGACCCCCTTAGGAAAGTGCTATCATCATGAAACGTTCAGATCACTTACAACTCAATAGATTCTAACTTCCTGTAACGTTTCAGCCTGATTGGACCTTGTTTTCACACAAATGAACCCAGAATGATGTGAAATTGTGCTTCGTGCAACATAATTCTGGGTGCCATTTAAGAACCATAAGTGCTAATGACTCCATTCCTTTTTGTGGTTGTAGGAGCTATTAATTGAAGTACTCTAAAACAAAACTGACCTCTCTAGGATATTCAGAAGAAAAGTTATAAGCCCACAAATGTGTAACTGGACTACTTCTTTAAAGTGACACCAGGCCCGGTGACCTTTGGGACATGGTTTGACCACCTATAGTAATGTGCAATCATCTTGAAACGTTCAGATAACTTACAACTCAATAGATTCTACCTTCTTGTAACGTTTCAGCCTGATTGGACCTTGTTTTCACACAAATGGACCCAGAATGATGTGAAATTGTGCTTCGTGCAACATAATTCTGGGTGCCATTTACAAACCATAAGTGCTAATGACTCCATTCCTTTTTGTGGTTGTAGAAGCTGTTGATTGGAGTACACTAAAACAAACCTGACCTCTTTAGGATATTCAGAAGCCAAGTTATAAGCCCACAAAGGTGTAACTGGACTACTTCTTTAAAGTGACACCAGGCCCGGTGACCTTTGGGACATGGTTTGACCCCCTATAGGAATGTGCGATCATCATGAAACGTTCAGATCACTTACAACTCAATAGATTCTACCTTCTTGTTACGTTTCAGCCTGATTGGACCTTGTTTTCACACAAATGGACCCAGAATGATGTGAAATTGTGCTTCGTGCAGCATAATTCTGGGTGCCATTTACAAACCATAAGTGCTAATGACTCCATTCCTTTTTGTGGTTGTAGGGGCTGTTGGTTGGAGTACACTAAAACAAACCTGATCTCTCTAGGACATTCAGAAGCCAAGTTATAAGCCCACAAATGTGTAACTGGATTACTTCTTTAAATTGACACCAGATCTGGTGACCTTTGGGACATGGTTTGACCCCCTTAGGAAAGTGCTATCATCATGAAACGTTCAGATCACTTACAACTCAATAGATTCTACCTTCCTGTAACGTTTCAGCCTGATTGGACCTTGTTTTCACACAAATGAACCCAGAATGATGTGAAATTGTGCTTCGTGCAACATAATTCTGGGTGCCATTTAAAAACCATAAGTGCTAATGACTCCAGTCCTTTTTGTGGTTGTAGGGGCTGTTGATTGGAGTACACTAAAACAAACCTGACCTCTTGAGGATATTCAGAAGCCAAGTTATAAGCCCACAAAGTTGTAACTGGACTACTTCTTTAAAGTGACACCAGGCCCGGTGACCTTTGGGACATGGTTTGACCCCCTTAGGAAAGTGCTATCATCATGAAACGTTCAGATCACTTACAACTCAATAGATTCTACCTTCTTGTAACGTTTCAGCCTGATTGGACCTTGTTTTCACACAAATGGACCCAGAATGATGTGAAATTGTGCTCCGTGCAACATAATTCTGGCTGCCATTTACAAACCATAAGTGCTAATGACTCCCTTCCTTTTTGTGGTTGTAGGGGCTGTTGATTGGAGTACACTAAAACAAACCTGATCTCTCTAGGAAATTCAGAAGCCAAGTTATAAGCTCAAAAATGTGTAACTGGACTACTTCTTTAAAGTGACACCAGATCCGGTGACCTTTGGGACATGGTTTGACCCCGAATAGGAATGTGTGATCATCATGAAACGTTCAGATCACTTACAACTCAATAGATTCTACCTTCTTGTAACGTTTCAGCCTGATTGGACCTTGTTTTCACACAAATGGACCCAGAATGATGTGAAATTGTGCTTCGTGCAACATAATTCTGGGTGCCATTTACAAACCATAAGTGCTAATGACTCCCTTCCTTTTTGTGGTTGTAGGGGCTGTTGATTGGAGTGCACTAAAACAAA
Source organism: Nothobranchius furzeri (assembly GCF_043380555.1). Taxonomy (NCBI): domain Eukaryota; kingdom Metazoa; phylum Chordata; class Actinopteri; order Cyprinodontiformes; family Nothobranchiidae; genus Nothobranchius; species Nothobranchius furzeri. The sequence continues at coordinate 20,722,349 of NC_091745.1, forward strand.
CCTGATCTCTCTAGGAAATTCAGAAGCCAAGTTATAAGCTCACAAATGTGTAACTGGACTACTTTAAATTGACACCAGATCCGGTGACCTTTGGGACATGGTTTGACCCCCTTAGGAAAGTGCTATCATCATGAAACGTTCAGATCACTTACAACTCAATAGATTCTAACTTCCTGTAACGTTTCAGCCTGATTGGACCTTGTTTTCACACAAATGAACCCAGAATGATGTGAAATTGTGCTTCGTGCAACATAATTCTGGGTGCCATTTAAGAACCATAAGTGCTAATGACTCCATTCCTCTTGTGGTTGTAGGAGCTATTAATTGAAATACTCTAAAACAAACCTGACCTCTCTAGGAAATTCAGAAGAAAAGTTATAAGCCCACAAATGTGTAACTGGACTACATCTTTAAAGTGACACCAGGCCCGGTGACCTTTGGGACATGGTTTGACCACCTATAGTAATGTGCAATCATCTTGAAACGTTCAGATCACTTACAACTCAATAGATTCTACCTTCTTGTAACGTTTCAGCCTGATTGGACCTTGTTTTCACACAAATGGACCCAGTATGATGTGAAATTGTGCTTCGTGCAACATAATTCTGGGTGCCATTTACAAACCATAAGTGCTAATGACTCCATTCCTTTTTGTGGTTGTAGAGGCTGTTGATTGGAGTACACTAAAACAAACCTGACCTCTTTAGGATATTCAGAAGCCAAGTTATAAGCCCACAAAGGTGTAACTGGACTACTTCTTTAAAGTGACACCAGGCCCGGTGACCTTTGGGACATGGTTTGACCCCCTATAGGAATGTGCGATCATCATGAAACGTTCAGATCACTTACAACTCAATAGATTCTACCTTCTTGTAACGTTTCAGCCTGATTGGACCTTGTTTTCACACAAATGGACCCAGAATGATGTGAAATTGTGCTTCGTGCAACATAATTCTGGGTGCCATCTAAAAACCATAAGTGCTAATGACTCCATTCCTTTTTGTGGTTGTAGGGGCTGTTAATTGGAGTTCTCTAAAACAAACCTGACCTCTCTAGGATATTCAGAAGCCAAGTTATAAGCCCACAAATGTGTAACTGGACTACTTCTTTAAAGTGACACCAGATCCGGTGACCTTTGGGACATGGTTCGACCCCCAATAGGAATGTGCGATCATCATGAAACGTTCAGATCACTTACAACTCAATAGATTCTACCTTCTTGTAACGTTTCAGCCTGATTGGACCTTGTTTTCACACAAATGGACCCAGAATGATGTGAAATTGTGCTTCGTGCAACATAATTCTGGGTGCCATTTATAAACCATAAGTGCTAATGACTCCCTTCCTTTTTGTGGTTGTAGGGGCTGTTGATTGGAGTACACTAAAACAAACCTGATCTCTCTAGGAAATTCAGAAGCCAAGTTATAAGCCCACAAATGTGTAACTGGACTACTTCTTTAAATTGACACCAGATCCGGTGACCTTTGGGACATGGTTTGACCCCCTTAGGAAAGTGCTATCATCATGAAACGTTCAGATCACTTACAACTCAATAGATTCTACCTTCCTGTAACGTTTCAGCCTGATTGGACCTTGTTTTCACACAAATGGACCCAGAATGATGTGAAATTGTGCTTCGTGCAACATAATTCTGGGTGCCATTTACAAACCATAAGTGCTAATGACTCCATTCCTTTTTGTGGTTGTAGGGGCTGTTGATTGGAGTACTCTAAAACAAGCTTGACTTCTCTAGGACATTCAGAAGCCAAGTTATAAGCCCACAAATGTGTAACTGGACTACTTCTTTAAATTGACACCAGATCCGGTGACCTTTGGGACATGGTTTGACCCCCTTAGGAAAGTGCTATCATCATGAAACGTTCAGATCACTTACAACTCAATAGATTCTACCTTCCTGTAACGTTTCAGCATGATTGGACCTTGTTTTCACACAAATGAACCCAGAATGATGTGAAATTGTGCTTCGTGCAACATAATTCTGGGTGCCATTTACAAACCATAAGTGCTAATGACTCCATTCCTTTTTGTGGTTGTAGGGGCTGTTTATTGGAGTACACTAAATTAAACCTGATCTCTCTAGGACATTCAGAAGCCAAGTTATAAGCCCACAAATGTGTAACTGGACTACTTCTTTAAATTGACACCAGATCCGGTGACCTTTGGGACATAGTTTGACCTCCTTAGGAAAGTGCTATCAGCATGAAACGTTCAGATCACTTACAACTCAATAGATTCTACCTTCCTGTAATGTTTCAGCCTGATTGGACCTTGTTTTCACACAAATGGACCCAGAATGATTTGAAATTGTGCTTCGTACAACATAATTCTGGATGCCATTTACAAACCATAAGTGCTAATGACTCCATTCCTTTTTGTGGTTGTAGGAGCTATTAATTGAAGTACTCTAAAACAAACCTGACCTCTCTAGGACATTCAGAAGAAAAGTTATAAGCCGACAAAGGTGTAACTGGACTACTTCTTTAAAGTGACACCAGGCCCGGTGACCATTGGGACATGGTTTGACCCCCCTATAGTAATGTGCAATCATCTTGAAACGTTCAGATCACTTACAACTCAATAGATTCTACCTTCTTGTAACGTTTCAGCCTGATTGGACCTTGTTTTCACACAAATGGACCCAGAATGATGTGAAATTGTGCTTCGTGCAACATAATTCTGGGTGCCATTTACAAACCATAAGTGCTAATGACTCCATTCCTTTTTGTGGTTGTAGAGGCTGTTGATTGGAGTACACTAAAACAAACCTGACCTCTTTAGGATATTCAGAAGCCAAGTTATAAGCCCACAAAGGTGTAACTGGACTACTTCTTTAAAGTGACACCAGGCCCGGTGACCTTTGGGACATGGTTTGACCCCCTATAGTAAAGTGCGATCATCATGAAACGTTCAGATCACTTACAACTCAATAGATTCTACCTTCTTGTAACGTTTCAGCCTGATTGGACCTTGTGTTCACACAAATGGACCCAGAATGATGTGAAATTGTGCTTCGTGCAACATAATTCTGGGTGCCATTTACAAACCATAAGTGCTAATGACTCCATTCCTTTTTGTGGTTGTAGGGGCTGTTGGTTGGAGTACACTAAAACAAACCTGATCTCTCTAGGACATTCAGAAGCCAAGTTATAAGCCCACAAATGTGTAACTGGACTACTTCTTTAAATTGACACCAGATCCGGTGACCTTTGGGACATGGTTTGACCCCCTTAGGAAAGTGCTATCATCATGAAACGTTCAGATCACTTACAACTCAATAGATTCTACCTTCCTGCAACGTTTCAGCCTGATTGGACCTTGTTTTCACACAAATGAACCCAGAATGATGTGAAATTGTGCTTCGTGCAACATAATTCTGGGTGCCATTTAAGAACCATAAGTGCTAATGACTCCATTCCTTTTTGTGGTTGTAGGAGCTATTAATTGAAGTACTCTAAAACAAACCTGACCTCTCTAGGACATTAAGAAGAAAAGTTATAAGCCCACAAATGTGTAACTGGACTACTTCTTTAAAGTGACACCAGGCCCGGTGACCTTTGGGACATGGTTTGACCACCTATAGTAATGTGAAATCATCTTGAAACGTTCAGATCACTTACAACGCAATAGATTCTACCTTCTTGTAACGTTTCAGCCTGATTGGACCTTGTTTTCACACAAATGGACCCAGAATGATGTGAAATTGTGCTTCGTGCAACATAATTCTGGGTGCCATTTACAAACCATAAGTGCTAATGACTCCCTTCTTTTTGTGGTTGTAGGAGCTATTAATTGAAGTACTCTAAAACAAACCTGACCTCTCTAGGACATTCAGAAGAAAAGTTATAAGCCGAAAAAGGTGTAACTGGACTACTTCTTTAAAGTGACACCAGGCCCGGTGACCTTTGGGACATGGTTTGACCCCCTATAGTAATGTGCAATCATCTTGAAACGTTCAGATCACTTACAACTCAATAGATTCTACCTTCTTGTAACGTTTCAGCCTGATTGGACCTTGTTTTCACACAAATGAACCCAGAATGATGTGAAATTGTGCTTCGTGCAACATAATTCTGGGTGCCATTTAAAAACCATAAGTGCTAATGACTCCATTCCTTTTTGTGGTTGTAGGGGCTGTTAATTGGAATACTCTAAAACAAACCTGACCTCTCTAGGATATTCAGAAGCCAAGTTATAAGCCCACAAATGTGTAACTGGACTACTTCTTTAAAGTGACACCAGATCCGGTGACCTTTGGGACATGGTTTGACCCCCAATAGGAATGTGCGATCATCATGAAACATTCAGATCACTTACAACTCAATAGATTCTACCTTCTTGTAACGTTTCAGCCTGATTGGACCTTGTTTTCACACAAATGGACCCAGAATGATGTGAAATTGTGCTTCGTGCAACATAATTCTGGGTGCCATTTACAAACCATAAGTGCTAATGACTCCCTTCCTTTTTGTGGTTGTAGGGGCTGTTGATTGGAGTACACTAAAACAAACCTGATCTCTCTAGGAAATTCAGAAGCCAAGTTATAAGCTCACAAATGTGTAACTGGACTACTTCTTTAAATTGACACCAGATCCGGTGACCTTTGGGACATGGTTTGACCCCCTTAGGAAAGTGCTATCATCATGAAACGTTCAGATCACTTACAACTCAATAGATTCTAACTTCCTGTAACGTTTCAGCCTGATTGGACCTTGTTTTCACACAAATGAACCCAGAATGATGTGAAATTGTGCTTCGTGCAACATAATTCTGGGTGCCATTTAAGAACCATAAGTGTTAATGAATCCATTCCTTTTTGTGGTTGTAGGAGCTATTAATTGAAGTACTCTAAAACAAACCTGACCTCTCTAGGACATTCAGAAGAAAAGTTATAAGCCCACAAATGTGTAACTGGACTACTTCTTTAAAGTGACACCAGGCCCGGTGACCTTTGGGACATGGTTTGACCACCTATAGGAATGTGCGATCATCATGAAACGTTCAGATCACTTACAACTCAATAGATTCTACCTTCCTGTAATGTTTCAGCCTGATTGGACCTTGTTTTCACACAAATGGACCCAGAATGATGTGAAATTGTGCTTCGTGCAACATAGTTCTGGGTGCCATTTACAAACCATAAGTGCTAATGACTCCCTTCCTTTTGTGGTTGTAGGGGCTGTTGATTGGAGTACACTAAAACAAACCTGATCTCTCTAGGAAATTCAGAAGCCAAGTTATAAGCTCACAAATGTGTAACTGGACTACTTCTTTAAATTGACACCAGATCCGGTGACATATGGGACATGGTTTGACCCCCTTAGGAAAGTGCTATCATCATGAAACGTTCAGATCACTTACAACTGAATAGATTCTAACTTCCTGTAACGTTTCAGCCTGATTGGACCTTGTTTTCACACAAATGAACCCAGAATGATGTGAAATTGTGCTTCGTGCAACATAATTCTGGGTGCCATTTAAGAACCATAAGTGCTAATGACTCCATTCCTTTTTGTGGTTGTAGGAGCTATTAATTGAAGTACTCTAAAACAAACCTGACCTCTCTAGGATATTCAGAAGAAAAGTTATAAGCCCACAAATGTGTAACTGGACTACTTCTTTAAAGTGACACCAGGCCCGGTGACCTTTGGGACATGGTTTGACCACCTATAGTAATGTGCAATCATCTTGAAACGTTCAGATAACTTACAACTCAATAGATTCTACCTTCTTGTAACGTTTCAGCCTGATTGGACCTTGTTTTCACACAAATGGACCCAGAATGATGTGAAATTGTGCTTCGTGCAACATAATTCTGGGTGCCATTTACAAACCATAAGTGCTAATGACTCCATTCCTTTTTGTGGTTGTAGAAGCTGTTGATTGGAGTACACTAAAACAAACCTGACCTCTTTAGGATATTCAGAAGCCAAGTTATAAGCCCACAAAGGTGTAACTGGACTACTTCTTTAAAGTGACACCAGGCCCGGTGACCTTTGGGACATGGTTTGACCCCCTATAGGAATGTGCGATCATCATGAAACGTTCAGATCACTTACAACTCAATAGATTCTACCTTCTTGTTACGTTTCAGCCTGATTGGACCTTGTTTTCACACAAATGGACCCAGAATGATGTGAAATTGTGCTTCGTGCAGCATAATTCTGGGTGCCATTTACAAACCATAAGTGCTAATGACTCCATTCCTTTTTGTGGTTGTAGGGGCTGTTGGTTGGAGTACACTAAAACAAACCTGATCTCTCTAGGACATTCAGAAGCCAAGTTATAAGCCCACAAATGTGTAACTGGATTACTTCTTTAAATTGACACCAGATCTGGTGACCTTTGGGACATGGTTTGACCCCCTTAGGAAAGTGCTATCATCATGAAACGTTCAGATCACTTACAACTCAATAGATTCTACCTTCCTGTAACGTTTCAGCCTGATTGGACCTTGTTTTCACACAAATGAACCCAGAATGATGTGAAATTGTGCTTCGTGCAACATAATTCTGGGTGCCATTTAAAAACCATAAGTGCTAATGACTCCAGTCCTTTTTGTGGTTGTAGGGGCTGTTGATTGGAGTACACTAAAACAAACCTGACCTCTTGAGGATATTCAGAAGCCAAGTTATAAGCCCACAAAGTTGTAACTGGACTACTTCTTTAAAGTGACACCAGGCCCGGTGACCTTTGGGACATGGTTTGACCCCCTTAGGAAAGTGCTATCATCATGAAACGTTCAGATCACTTACAACTCAATAGATTCTACCTTCTTGTAACGTTTCAGCCTGATTGGACCTTGTTTTCACACAAATGGACCCAGAATGATGTGAAATTGTGCTCCGTGCAACATAATTCTGGCTGCCATTTACAAACCATAAGTGCTAATGACTCCCTTCCTTTTTGTGGTTGTAGGGGCTGTTGATTGGAGTACACTAAAACAAACCTGATCTCTCTAGGAAATTCAGAAGCCAAGTTATAAGCTCAAAAATGTGTAACTGGACTACTTCTTTAAAGTGACACCAGATCCGGTGACCTTTGGGACATGGTTTGACCCCGAATAGGAATGTGTGATCATCATGAAACGTTCAGATCACTTACAACTCAATAGATTCTACCTTCTTGTAACGTTTCAGCCTGATTGGACCTTGTTTTCACACAAATGGACCCAGAATGATGTGAAATTGTGCTTCGTGCAACATAATTCTGGGTGCCATTTACAAACCATAAGTGCTAATGACTCCCTTCCTTTTTGTGGTTGTAGGGGCTGTTGATTGGAGTGCACTAAAACAAACCTGATCTCTCTAGGAAATTCAGAAGCCAAGTTATAAGCTCACAAATGTGTAACTGGACTACTTTAAATTGACACCAGATCCGGTGACCTTTGGGACATGGTTTGACCCCCTTAGGAAAGTGCTATCATCATGAAACGTTCAGATCACTTACAACTCAATAGATTCTAACTTCCTGTAACGTTTCAGCCTGATTGGACCTTGTTTTCACACAAATGAACCCAGAATGATGTGAAATTGTGCTTCGTGCAACATAATTCTGGGTGCCATTTAAGAACCATAAGTGCTAATGACTCCATTCCTCTTGTGGTTGTAGGAGCTATTAATTGAAATACTCTAAAACAAACCTGACCTCTCTAGGAAATTCAGAAGAAAAGTTATAAGCCCACAAATGTGTAACTGGACTACATCTTTAAAGTGACACCAGGCCCGGTGACCTTTGGGACATGGTTTGACCACCTATAGTAATGTGCAATCATCTTGAAACGTTCAGATCACTTACAACTCAATAGATTCTACCTTCTTGTAACGTTTCAGCCTGATTGGACCTTGTTTTCACACAAATGGACCCAGTATGATGTGAAATTGTGCTTCGTGCAACATAATTCTGGGTGCCATTTACAAACCATAAGTGCTAATGACTCCATTCCTTTTTGTGGTTGTAGAGGCTGTTGATTGGAGTACACTAAAACAAACCTGACCTCTTTAGGATATTCAGAAGCCAAGTTATAAGCCCACAAAGGTGTAACTGGACTACTTCTTTAAAGTGACACCAGGCCCGGTGACCTTTGGGACATGGTTTGACCCCCTATAGGAATGTGCGATCATCATGAAACGTTCAGATCACTTACAACTCAATAGATTCTACCTTCTTGTAACGTTTCAGCCTGATTGGACCTTGTTTTCACACAAATGGACCCAGAATGATGTGAAATTGTGCTTCGTGCAGCATAATTCTGGGTGCCATTTACAAACCATAAGTGCTAATGACTCCATTCCTTTTTGTGGTTGTAGGGGCTGTTGGTTGGAGTACACTAAAACAAACCTGATCTCTCTAGCACATTCAGAAGCCAAGTTATAAGCCCACAAATGTGTAACTGGACTGCTTCTTTAAATTGACACAAGATCTGGTGACCTTTGGGACATGGTTTGACCCCCTTAGGAAAGTGCTATCATCATGAAACGTTCAGATCACTTACAACTCAATAAATTCTACCTTCCTGTAACGTTTCAGCCTGACTGGACCTTGTTTTCACACAAATGAACCCAGAATGATGTGAAATTGTGCTTCGTGCAACATAATTCTGGGTGCCATTTAAAAACCATAAGTGCTAATGACTCCAGTCCTTTTTGTGGTTGTAGGGGCTGTTAATTGGAGTACACTAAAACAAACCTGACCTCTTGAGGATATTCAGAAGCCAAGTTATAAGCCCACAAAGTTGTAACTGGACTACTTCTTTAAAGTGACACCAGGCCCGGTGACATATGGGACATGGTTTGACCCCCTTAGGAAAGTGCTATCATCATGAAACGTTCAGATCACTTACAACTCAATAGATTCTATCTTCTTGTAACGTTTCAGCCTGATTGGACCTTGTTTTCACACAAATGGACCCAGAATGATGTGAAATTGTGCTTCGTGCAACATAATTCTGGGTGCCATTTACAAACCATAAGTGCTAATGACTCCCTTCCTTTTTGTGGTTGTAGGGGCTGTTGATTGGAGTACACTAAAACAAACCTGATCTCTCTAGGAAATTCAGAAGCCAAGTTATAAGCTCACAAATGTATAACTGGACTACTTCTTTAAATTGACACCAGATCCGGTGACCTTTGGGACATGGTTTGACCCCCTTAGGAAAGTGCTATCATCATGAAACGTTCAGATCACTTACAACTCAATAGATTCTAACTTCCTGTAACGTTTCAGCCTGATTGGACCTTGTTTTCACACAAATGAACCCAGAATGATGTGAAATTGTGCTTCGTGCAACATAATTCTGGGTGCCATTTAAGAACCATAAGTGCTAATGACTCCATTCCTTTTTGTGGTTGTAGGAGCTATTAATTGAAGTACTCTAAAACGAACCTGACCTCTCTAGGACATTCAGAAGAAAAGTTATAAGCCCACAAATGTGTAACTGGACTACTTCTTTAAAGTGACACCAGGCCCGGTGACCTTTGGGACATGGTTTGACCACCTATAGGAATGTGCGATCATCATGAAATGTTCAGATCACTTACAACTCAATAGATTCTACCTTCCTGTAACGTTTCAGCCTGATTGGACCTTGTTTTCACACAAATGAACCCAGAATGATGTGAAATAATGCTTCGTGCAACATAATTCTGGGTGCCATCTAAAAACCATAAGTGCTAATGACTCCATTCCTTTTTGTGGTTGTAGGGGCTGTTGATTGGAGTACACTAAAACAAACCTGACCTCTTTAGGATATTCAGAAGCCAAGTTATTAGCTCACAAAGGTGTAACTGGACTACTTCTTTAAAGTGACACCAGGCTCGGTGACCTTTGGGACATGGTTTGACCCCCTATAGGAATATGCGATCATCATGAAACGTTCAGATCACTTACAACTCAATAGATTCTACCTTCCTGTAACGTTTCAGCCTGATTGGACCTTGTTTTCACACAAATGGACCCAGAATGATGTGAAATTGTGCTTCGTGCAACATAATTCTGGGTGCCATTTACAAACCATAAAGGCTAATGACTCCATTCCTTTTTGTGGTTGTAGGGGCTGTTGATTGGAGTACACTAAAACAAGCTTGACTTCTCTAGGACATTCAGAAGCCAAGTTATAAGCCCACAAATGTGTAATTGGACTACTTCTTTAAATTGACACCAGATCCGGTGACATTTTGGGACATGGTTTGACCCCCTTAGGAAAGTGCTATCATCATGAAATGTTCAGATCACTTACAACTCAATAGATTCTACCTTCCTGTAACGTTTCAGCCTGATTGGACCTTGTTTTCACACAAATGAACCCAGAATGATGTGAAATTGTGCTTCGTGCAACATAATTCTGGGTGCCATCTAAAAACCATAAGTGCTAATGACTCCATTCCTTTTTGTGGTTGTAGGGGCTGTTAATTGGAGTTCTCTAAAACAAACCTGACCTCTCTAGGATATTCAGAAGCCAAGTTATAAGCCCACAAATGTGTAACTGGACTACTTCTTTAAAGTGACACCAGATCCGGTGACCTTTGGGACATGGTTTGACCCCCAATAGGAATGTGCGATCATCATGAAACGTTCAGATCACTTACAACTCAATAGATTCTACCTTCTTGTAACGTTTCAGCCTGATTGGACCTTGTTTTCACACAAATGGACCCAGAATGATGTGAAATTGTGCTTCGTGCAACATAATTCTGGGTGCCATTTATAAACCATAAGTGCTAATGACTCCCTTCCTTTTTGTGGTTGTAGGGGCTGTTGATTGGAGTACACTAAAACAAACCTGATCTCTCTAGGAAATTCAGAAGCCAAGTTATAAGCCCACAAATGTGTAACTGGACTACTTCTTTAAATTGACACCAGATCCGGTGACCTTTGGGACATGGTTTGACCCCCTTAGGAAAGTGCTATCATCATGAAACGTTCAGATCACTTACAACTCAATAGATTCTACCTTCCTGTAACGTTTCAGCCTGATTGGACCTTGTTTTCACACAAATGGACCCAGAATGATGTGAAATTGTGCTTCGTGCAACATAATTCTGGGTGCCATTTACAAACCATAAGTGCTAATGACTCCATTCCTTTTTGTGGTTGTAGGGGCTGTTGATTGGAGTACTCTAAAACAAGCTTGACTTCTCTAGGACATTCAGAAGCCAAGTTATAAGCCCACAAATGTGTAACTGGACTACTTCTTTAAATTGACACCAGATCCGGTGACCTTTGGGACATGGTTTGACCCCCTTAGGAAAGTGCTATCATCATGAAACGTTCAGATCACTTACAACTCAATAGATTCTACCTTCCTGTAACGTTTCAGCATGATTGGACCTTGTTTTCACACAAATGAACCCAGAATGATGTGAAATTGTGCTTCGTGCAACATAATTCTGGGTGCCATTTACAAACCATAAGTGCTAATGACTCCATTCCTTTTTGTGGTTGTAGGGGCTGTTTATTGGAGTACACTAAATTAAACCTGATCTCTCTAGGACATTCAGAAGCCAAGTTATAAGCCCACAAATGTGTAACTGGACTACTTCTTTAAATTGACACCAGATCCGGTGACCTTTGGGACATAGTTTGACCGCCTTAGGAAAGTGCTATCAGCATGAAACGTTCAGATCACTTACAACTCAATAGATTCTACCTTCCTGTAATGTTTCAGCCTTATTGGACCTTGTTTTCACACAAATGGACCCAGAATGATTTGAAATTGTGCTTCGTACAACATAATTCTGGATGCCATTTACAAACCATAAGTGCTAATGACTCCATTCCTTTTTGTGGTTGTAGGAGCTATTAATTGAAGTACTCTAAAACAAACCTGACCTCTCTAGGACATTCAGAAGAAAAGTTATAAGCCGACAAAGGTGTAACTGGACTACTTCTTTAAAGTGACACCAGGCCCGGTGACCTTTGGGACATGGTTTGACCCCCCTATAGTAATGTGCAATCATCTTGAAACGTTCAGATCACTTACAACTCAATAGATTCTACCTTCTTGTAACGTTTCAGCCTGATTGGACCTTGTTTTCACACAAATGGACCCAGAATGATGTGAAATTGTGCTTCGTGCAACATAATTCTGGGTGCCATTTACAAACCATAAGTGCTAATGACTCCATTCCTTTTTGTGGTTGTAGAGGCTGTTGATTGGAGTACACTAAAACAAACCTGACCTCTTTAGGATATTCAGAAGCCAAGTTATAAGCCCACAAAGGTGTAACTGGACTACTTCTTTAAAGTGACACCAGATCCGGTGACCTTTGGGACATGGTTTGACCCCCAATAGGAATGTGCGATCATCATGAAACGTTCAGATCACTTACAACTCAATAGATTCTACATTCTTGTAACGTTTCAGCCTGATTGGACCTTGTTTTCACACAAATGGACCCAGAATGATGTGAAATTGTGCTTCGTGCAACATAATTCTGGGTGCCATTTATAAACCATAAGTGCTAATGACTCCCTTCCTTTTTGTGGTTGTAGGGGCTGTTGATTGGAGTACACTAAAACAAACCTGATCTCTCTAGGAAATTCAGAAGCCAAGTTATAAGCCCACAAATGTGTAACTGGACTACTTCTTTAAATTGACACCAGATCCGGTGACCTTTGGGACATGGTTTGACCCCCTTAGGAAAGTGCTATCATCATGAAACGTTCAGATCACTTACAACTCAATAGATTCTACCTTCCTGTAACGTTTCAGCCTGATTGGACCTTGTTTTCACACAAATGGACCCAGAATGATGTGAAATTGTGCTTCGTGCAACATAATTCTGGGTGCCATTTACAAACCCTAAGTGCTAATGACTCCATTCCTTTTTGTGGTTGTAGGGGCTGTTGATTGGAGTACTCTAAAACAAGCTTGACTTCTCTAGGACATTCAGAAGCCAAGTTATAAGCCCACAAATGTGTAACTGGACTACTTCTTTAAATTGACACCAGATCCGGTGACCTTTGGGACATGGTTTGACCCCCTTAGGAAAGTGCTATCATCATGAAACGTTCAGATCACTTACAACTCAATAGATTCTACCTTCCTGTAACGTTTCAGCATGATTGGACCTTGTTTTCACACAAATGAACCCAGAATGATGTGAAATTGTGCTTCGTGCAACATAATTCTGGGTGCCATTTACAAACCATAAGTGCTAATGACTCCATTCCTTTTTGTGGTTGTAGGGGCTGTTTATTGGAGTACACTAAATTAAACCTGATCTCTCTAGGACATTCAGAAGCCAAGTTATAAGCCCACAAATGTGTAACTGGACTACTTCTTTAAATTGACACCAGATCCGGTGACCTTTGGGACATAGTTTGACCGCCTTAGGAAAGTGCTATCAGCATGAAACGTTCAGATCACTTACAACTCAATAGATTCTACCTTCCTGTAATGTTTCAGCCTTATTGGACCTTGTTTTCACACAAATGGACCCAGAATGATTTGAAATTGTGCTTCGTACAACATAATTCTGGATGCCATTTACAAACCATAAGTGCTAATGACTCCATTCCTTTTTGTGGTTGTAGGAGCTATTAATTGAAGTACTCTAAAACAAACCTGACCTCTCTAGGACATTCAGAAGAAAAGTTATAAGCCGACAAAGGTGTAACTGGACTACTTCTTTAAAGTGACACCAGGCCCGGTGACCTTTGGGACATGGTTTGACCCCCCTATAGTAATGTGCAATCATCTTGAAACGTTCAGATCACTTACAACTCAATAGATTCTACCTTCTTGTAACGTTTCAGCCTGATTGGACCTTGTTTTCACACAAATGGACCCAGAATGATGTGAAATTGTGCTTCGTGCAACATAATTCTGGGTGCCATTTACAAACCATAAGTGCTAATGACTCCATTCCTTTTTGTGGTTGTAGAGGCTGTTGATTGGAGTACACTAAAACAAACCTGACCTCTTTAGGATATTCAGAAGCCAAGTTATAAGCCCACAAAGGTGTAACTGGACTACTTCTTTAAAGTGACACCAGGCCCGGTGACCTTTGGGACATGGTTTGACCCCCTATAGTAAAGTGCGATCATCATGAAACGTTCAGATCACTTACAACTCAATAGATTCTACCTTCTTGTAACGTTTCAGCCTGATTGGACCTTGTGTTCACACAAATGGACCCAGAATGATGTGAAATTGTGCTTCGTGCAACATAATTCTTGGTGCCATTTACAAACCATAAGTGCTAATGACTCCATTCCTTTTTGTGGTTGTAGGGGCTGTTGGTTGGAGTACACTAAAACAAACCTGATCTCTCTAGGACATTCAGAAGCCAAGTTATAAGCCCACAAATGTGTAACTGGACTACTTCTTTAAATTGACACCAGATCCGGTGACCTTTGGGACATGGTTTGACCCCCTTAGGAAAGTGCTATCATCATGAAACGTTCAGATCACTTACAACTCAATAGATTCTACCTTTCTGCAACGTTTCAGCCTGATTGGACCTTGTTTTCACACAAATGAACCCAGAATGATGTGAAATTGTGCTTCGTGCAACATAATTCTGGGTGCCATTTAAGAACCATAAGTGCTAATGACTCCATTCCTTTTTGTGGTTGTAGGAGCTATTAATTGAAGTACTCTAAAACAAACCTGACCTCTCTAGGACATTAAGAAGAAAAGTTATAAGCCCACAAATTTGTAACTGGACTACTTCTTTAAAGTGACACCAGGCCCGGTGACCTTTGGGACATGGTTTGACCACCTATAGTAATGTGAAATCATCTTGAAACGTTCACATCACTTACAACTCAATAGATTCTACCTTCTTGTAACGTTTCAGCCTGATTGGACCTTGTTTTCACACAAATGGACCCAGAATGATGTGAAATTGTGCTTCGTGCAACATAATTCTGGGTGCCATTTACAAACCATAAGTGCTAATGACTCCCTTCTTTTTGTGGTTGTAGGAGCTATTAATTGAAGTACTCTAAAACAAACCTGACCTCTCTAGGACATTCAGAAGAAAAGTTATAAGCCGAAAAAGGTGTAACTGGACTACTTCTTTAAAGTGACACCAGGCCCGGTGACCTTTGGGACATGGTTTGACCCCCTATAGTAATGTGCAATCATCTTGAAACGTTCAGATCACTTACAACTCAATAGATTCTACCTTCTTGTAACGTTTCAGCCTGATTGGACCTTGTTTTCACACAAATGAACCCAGAATGATGTGAAATTGTGCTTCGTGCAACATAATTCTGGGTGCCATTTAAAAACCATAAGTGCTAATGACTCCATTCCTTTTTGTGGTTGTAGGGGCTGTTAATTGGAATACTCTAAAACAAACCTGACCTCTCTAGGATATTCAGAAGCCAAGTTATAAGCCCACAAATGTGTAACTGGACTACTTCTTTAAAGTGACACCAGATCCGGTGACCTTTGGGACATGGTTTGACCCCCAATAGGAATGTGCGATCATCATGAAACATTCAGATCACTTACAACTCAATAGATTCTACCTTCTTGTAACGTTTCAGCCTGATTGGACCTTGTTTTCACACAAATGGACCCAGAATGATGTGAAATTGTGCTTCGTGCAACATAATTCTGGGTGCCATTTACAAACCATAAGTGCTAATGACTCCCTTCCTTTTTGTGGTTGTAGGGGCTGTTGATTGGAGTACACTAAAACAAACCTGATCTCTCTAGGAAATTCAGAAGCCAAGTTATAAGCTCACAAATGTGTAACTGGACTACTTCTTTAAATTGACACCTGATCCGGTGACCTTTGGGACATGGTTTGACCCCCTTAGGAAAGTGCTATCATCATGAAACGTTCAGATGACTTACAACTCAATAGATTCTAACTTCCTGTAACGTTTCAGCCTGATTGGACCTTGTTTTCACACAAATGAACCCAGAATGATGTGAAATTGTGCTTCGTGCAACATAATTCTGGGTGCCATTTAAGAACCATAAGTGTTAATGAATCCATTCCTTTTTGTGGTTGTAGGAGCTATTAATTGAAGTACTCTAAAACAAACCTGACCTCTCTAGGACATTCAGAAGAAAAGTTATAAGCCCACAAATGTGTAACTGGACTACTTCTTTAAAGTGACACCAGGCCCGGTGACCTTTGGGACATGGTTTGACCACCTATAGGAATGTGCGATCATCATGAAACGTTCAGATCACTTACAACTCAATAGATTCTACCTTCCTGTAATGTTTCAGCCTGATTGGACCTTGTTTTCACACAAATGGACCCAGAATGATGTGAAATTGTGCTTCGTGCAACATAATTCTGGGTGCCATTTACAAACCATAAGTGCTAATGACTCCCTTCCTTTTGTGGTTGTAGGGGCTGTTGATTGGAGTACACTAAAACAAACCTGATCTCTCTAGGAAATTCAGAAGCCAAGTTATAAGCTCACAAATGTGTAACTGGACTACTTCTTTAAATTGACACCAGATCCGGTGACCTTTGGGACATGGTTTGACCCCCTTAGGAAAGTGCTATCATCATGAAACGTTCAGATCACTTACAACTCAATAGATTCTAACTTCCTGTAACGTTTCAGCCTGATTGGACCTTGTTTTCACACAAATGAACCCAGAATGATGTGAAATTGTGCTTCGTGCAACATAATTCTGGGTGCCATTTAAGAACCATAAGTGCTAATGACTCCATTCCTTTTTGTGGTTGTAGGAGCTATTAATTGAAGTACTCTAAAACAAACCTGACCTCTCTAGGATATTCAGAAGAAAAGTTATAAGCCCACAAATGTGTAACTGGACTACTTCTTTAAAGTGACACCAGGCCCGGTGACCTTTGGGACATGGTTTGACCACCTATAGTAATGTGCAATCATCTTGAAACGTTCAGATAACTTACAACTCAATAGATTCTACCTTCTTGTAACGTTTCAGCCTGATTGGACCTTGTTTTCACACAAATGGACCCAGAATGATGTGAAATTGTGCTTCGTGCAACATAATTCTGGGTGCCATTTACAAACCATAAGTGCTAATGACTCCATTCCTTTTTGTGGTTGTAGAGGCTGTTGATTGGAGTACACTAAAACAAACCTGACCTCTTTAGGATATTCAGAAGCCAAGTTATAAGCCCACAAAGGTGTAACTGGACTACTTCTTTAAAGTGACACCAGGCCCGGTTACCTTTGGGACATGGTTTGACCCCCTATAGGAATGTGCGATCATCATGAAACGTTCAGATCACTTACAACTCAATAGATTCTACCTTCTTGTTACGTTTCAGCCTGATTGGACCTTGTTTTCACACAAATGGACCCAGAATGATGTGAAATTGTGCTTCGTGCAGCATAATTCTGGGTGCCATTTACAAACCATAAGTGCTAATGACTCCATTCCTTTTTGTGGTTGTAGGGGATGTTGGTTGGAGTACACTAAAACAAACCTGATCTCTCTAGGACATTCAGAAGCCAAGTTATAAGCCCACAAATGTGTAACTGGATTACTTCTTTAAATTGACACCAGATCTGGTGACCTTTGGGACATGGTTTGACCCCCTTAGGAAAGTGCTATCATCATGAAACGTTCAGATCACTTACAACTCAATAGATTCTACCTTCCTGTAACGTTTCAGCCTGATTGGACCTTGTTTTCACACAAATGAACCCAGAATGATGTGAAATTGTGCTTCGTGCAACATAATTCTGGGTGCCATTTAAAAACCATAAGTCCAGTCCTTTTTGTGGTTGTAGGGGCTGTTGATTGGAGTACACTAAAACAAACCTGACCTCTTGAGGATATTCAGAAGCCAAGTTATAAGCCCACAAAGTTGTAACTGGACTACTTCTTTAAAGTGACACCAGGCCCGGTGACCTTTGGGACATGGTTTGACCCCCTTAGGAAAGTGCTATCATCATGAAACGTTCAGATCACTTACAACTCAATAGATTCTACCTTCTTGTAACGTTTCAGCCTGATTGGACCTTGTTTTCACACAAATGGACCCAGAATGATGTGAAATTGTGCTCCGTGCAACATAATTCTGGCTGCCATTTACAAACCATAAGTGCTAATGACTCCCTTCCTTTTTGTGGTTGTAGGGGCTGTTGATTGGAGTACACTAAAACAAACCTGATCTCTCTAGGAAATTCAGAAGCCAAGTTATAAGCTCAAAAATGTGTAACTGGACTACTTCTTTAAATTGACACCAGATCCGGTGACCTTTGGGACATGGTTTGACCCCCTTAGGAAAGTGATATCATCATGAAACGTTCAGATCACTTACAACTCAATAGATTCTACCTTCCTGTAACGTTTCAGCCTGATTGGACCTTGTTTTCACACAATTGAACCCAGAATGATGTGAAATTGTGCTTCGTGCAACATAATTCTGGGTGCCATTTAAAAACCATAAGTGCTAATGACTCCATTCCTTTTTGTGGTTGTAGGAGCTATTAATTGAAGTACTCTAAAACAAACCTGACCTCTCTAGGACATTCAGAAGAAAAGTTATAAGCCAACAAAAGTGTAACTGGACTACTTCTTTAAAGTGACACCAGGCCCGGTGACCTTTGGGACATGGTTTGACCCCCTAGAGGAATGTGCGATCATCATGAAACGTTCAGATCACTTACAACTCAATAGATTCTACCTTCTTGTAACGTTTCAGCCTGATTGGACCTTGTTTTCACACAAATGGACCCAGAATGATGTGAAATTGTGCTTCGTGCAGCATAATTCTGGGTGCCATTTACAAACCATAAGTGCTAATGGCTCCATTCCTTTTTGTGGTTGTAGGGGCTGTTGGTTGGAGTACACTAAAACAAACCTGATCTCTCTAGGACATTCAGAAGCCAAGTTATAAGCCCACAAATGTGTAACTGGACTGCTTCTTTAAATTGACACCAGATCTGGTGACCTTTGGGACATGGTTTGACCCCCTTAGGAAAGTGCTATCATCATGAAATGTTCAGATCACTTACAACTCAATAGATTCTACCTTCCTGTAACGTTTCAGCCTGATTGGACCTTGTTTTCACACAAATGAACCCAGAATGATGTGAAATTGTGCTTCGTGCAACATAATTCTGGGTGCCATTTAAAAACCATAAGTGCTAATGACTCCAGTCCTTTTTGTGGTTGTAGGGGCTGTTGATTGGAGTACACTAAAACAAACCTGACCTCTTGAGGATATTCAGAAGCCAAGTTATAAGCCCACAAAGTTGTAACTGGACTACTTCTTTAAAGTGACACCAGGCCCGGTGACCTTTGGGACATGGTTTGACCCCCTTAGGAAAGTGCTATCATCATGAAACGTTCAGATCACTTACAACTCAATAGATTCTACCTTCTTGTAACGTTTCAGCCTGATTGGACCTTGTTTTCACACAAATGGACCCAGAATGATGTGAAATTGTGCTCCGTGCAACATAATTCTGGCTGCCATTTACAAACCATAAGTGCTAATGACTCCCTTCCTTTTTGTGGTTGTAGGGGCTGTTGATTGGAGTACACTAAAACAAACCTGATCTCTCTAGGAAATTCAGAAGCCAAGTTATAAGCTCAAAAATGTGTAACTGGACTACTTCTTTAAATTGACACCAGATCCGGTGACCTTTGGGACATGGTTTGACCCCCTTAGGAAAGTGATATCATCATGAAACGTTCATATCACTTACAACTCAATAGATTCTACCTTCTTGTAACGTTTCAGCCTGATTGGACCTTGTTTTCACACAAATGAACCCAGAATGATGTGAAATTGTGCTTCGTGCAACATAATTCTGGGTGCCATTTAAAAACCATAAGTGCTAATGACTCCATTCCTTTTTGTGGTTGTAGGGGCTGTTAATTGGAATACTCTAAAACAAACCTGATCACTCTAGGAAATTCAGAAGCCAAGTTATAAGCTCAAAAATGTGTAACTGGACTACTTCTTTAAATTGACACCAGATCCGGTGACCTTTGGGACATGGTTTGACCCCCTTAGGAAAGTGATATCATCATGAAACGTTCATATCACTTACAACTCAATAGATTCTACCTTCTTGTAACGTTTCAGCCTGATTGGACCTTGTTTTCACACAAATGAACCCAGAATGATGTGAAATTGTGCTTCGTGCAACATAATTCTGGGTGCCATTTAAAAACCATAAGTGCTAATGACTCCAATCCTTTTTGTGGTTGTAGGGGCTGTTAATTGGAATACTCTAAAACAAACCTGACCTCTCTAGGATATTCAGAAGCCAAGTTATAAGCCCACAAATGTGTAACTGGACTACTTCTTTAAAGTGACACCAGATCCGGTGACCTTTGGGACATGGTTTGACCCCGAATAGGAATGTGCGATCATCATGAAACGTTCAGATCACTTACAACTCAATAGATTCTACCTTCTTGTAACGTTTCAGCCTGATTGGACCTTGTTTTCACACAAATGGACCCAGAATGATGTGAAATTCCTCTGGTTCTGACTGAGCGCCTCCAGGAGAGAGGCCCAAGCAAGACGCGCCCCGAGGAGCGTCTTGCCACATGTCAACACTGGGTCTGACAGAGGGCCTCCATGAGAGAGGCCCAAGCAAGACGCGCCCCGAGGAGCGTCTTGCGACATGTCACTACTCGGTCTAACTGAGCGCCTCCAGGAGAGAGGTCCAAGCAAGACGCGCCCCGAGGAGCGTCTTGCCACATGTCACTACTCGGTCTGACTGAGCGCCTCCAGGAGAGAGGCCCAAGCAAGACGTGCCCCGAGGAGCGTCTTGCCATATTTCAACAATGGGTCTGACTGAGGGCCTCCAGGAGAGAAGCCCAAGCAAGACGCGCCCCGTGGAGCGTCTTGCCACATGTCAACACTGGGTCTGACTGAGCGCCTCCAGGAGAGAGGCCCAAGTAAGACGCGCCCCGAGGAGCGTCTTGCCACATGTCAACAATGGGTCTGACTGAGGGCCTCCAGGAGAGAAGCCCAAGCAAGACGCGCCCCGTGGAGCGTCTTGCCACATGTCAACACTGGGTCTTATTGAGGGCCTTCTGGAGAGAGGCCCAAGCAATACGCGCCCCGAGGAGCGTCTTGCCACATGTCAACAATGGGTCTTACTGAGGGCGTCCAGGAGAGAGGCCCAAGCAAGATGCGCCCGGAGGAGCGTCTTGCCACATGTCAACACTGGGTCTGACAGAGGGCCTCCAGGAGAGAGGCCCAAGCAAGACGCGCCCCGAGGAGCGTCGTGCCACATGTCACCTCTGGTTCTGACTGAGCGCCTCCAGGAGAGAGGCCCAAGCAAGACGCGCCCCGAGGAGCGTCTTGCCACATGTCAACAATGGGTCTGACTGAGGGCCTCCAGGAGAGAAGCCCAAGCAAGACGCGCCCCGTGGAGCGTCTTGACACATGTCAACACTGGGTCTGACAGAGGGCCTCCAGGAGAGGGGCCCAAGAAAGACGCGCCCCGAGGAGTGTCTTGCCACATGTCACCACTGGGTCTGACTGAGCGCCTCCAGGAGAGAGGCCCAGGCAAGACGCGCCCCGAGGAGCGTCAGGCCACATGTCACTACTCAGTCTGACTGAGCCCCTCCAGGAGAGAGGCCCAAGCAAGACGCGCCCCGAGGAGCGTCTTGCCACGTGTCAACACTGGGTCTGATTGAGGGCCTCCTGGAGAGAGGCCCAAGCAAGACGCACCACGAGGAGCGTCTTGCCACATGTCAACAATGGGTCTTACTGAGGGCCTCCAGGAGAGAAGCCCAAGCAAGACGCGCCCCGAGGAGCTTCTTGCCACATGTCAGCACTCGGTCTGACTGAGCGCCTCCAGGAGAGAAGCCAAAGCAAGCAAGACGCGCCCCGAGGAGCGTCTTGACACATGTCAACACTGGGTCTGACAGAGGGCCTCCATGAGAGAGGCCCAAGCAAGACGCGCCCCGAGGAGTGTCTTTCCACATGTCAACACTGGGTCTGACTGAGCGCCTCCAGGAGAGAGGCCCAAGCAAGACGCGCCCCGAGGAGCTTCTTGCCACGTGTCACCACTGGGTCTGACTGAGCGCCTCCAGGAGAGAGGCCCAAGCAAGATGCGCCCCGAGGAGCGTCTTGCCACGTGTCACCACTGGGTCTGATTGAGCGCCTCCAGGAGAGAGGCCCCAGCAAGACCGGTCAGGCCTGCAGTGTACACATCAGAGACATGATGTTCTTTCACAGAACTGAGGTTGTTCATTACTAAATGACTTTTACAGGAATATTGTTATTATACTATTCAACAGGTTGATCATAATAATGTGTATTAAACCCACAACCTAGCACTGAGGACAGAGGGACTTTATTTAAATTAGTACTTAATGGAAACGATACATAATGATACACAAGAGCCATGTCATACATTCAGCCTAGGAATAGTAGCATTGTGCACTATTAAAAATATACACATCAATTGCTCGAATCCCATTGTTGCAAAGTAAAACTCTAATAAAACTCTAGTCTGACATCAACAGAGAAGACTTAGTGTATGCACTACAAATACAGCATTAGGATTTCGAGTGGACCGTGCACCTTGTGAACCATCAGAGGCTTATGACGCATCATATCTTCCAGTTGCTATTAGACAAGTTATAATTCTCGACCATTTTTCGGAACTGGTTTCTTGGGTCTGTGAGTAAATGCCAAATGAGATGATAGTCCTTAAGTAAGTTCCTTGCGATCCCATGTCACGCTCTTGCCCATCAGCCGGTGAACGCTGAGACGGAACTCGATGAGAGCGATGTATTTTTTAAGTGCTCCGAATGTACTTCTAACAAGCGTGCGATTCACTTCGTGAGTAAACCGCAGCTGCAGCTGATTCAAACAGTTGAGCCAACTTTCTACATCACAATATTCGTTTTGTAGTTAGTCGAGTTACCTTTTGTGTGGCGCATACACGGGTCGTTAGCGTCCAGCTCCCAGCTTAGAGAGTCCTGTATTGACACAGACGTCAATACATCTCGATGTCATGCAACACACAAAGTCTGTCGCATACAGGTGGGTTAACACATGTACGATACCTTTTGTGTGGCGCATGCACGGGTCGTTAGCGTCCAGCTCCCGGCTTATAGAGAGTCCTGTATTGACACAGACGTCAATACATCTCGATGTCATGCAACACACAAAGTCTGTCGCATACAGGTGGGTTAACACACATGTACGATGTGTGCGATGGCACGCCCAGTTTACAATGGGATACGACGATGATCATTGTTAACCAAACTCTTGTTTCTCACGACAGGTGGTAGCGTTGTCTCCTGCACCTGGTCTTTGTGCACAGAGGGTGCTGTAATGTGCTCGTCATAGTCGCGATCGTTGTCACTCGAATCCGTTGTTCTCACGACAGGTGGTAGCGTTGTCTCCTGCATGTTGTCTTCGCGTGCGGCAAGCGTTGTGCTGTGCTCGTTATAATGGTTGTCTTCGTACAAAGGGGGTGTTGAATACTCCTTCGCGAGTAGTGTAGGAGGTGGTGTGATGGGACGTATCTCAGAGGCGTTATGTGAGCGTACCACCATGGCCTGAGCAACTGCGACTACTGAGAGTACACCCAGTACAGACAGCGAGATCATTTTTTTACTTGGGTGTTGTACGTGTGGGTACAGCCGCTTTAATGGCAGTGAGAGCAAGTGGTCAAATGTATTTATAGGTCACTAGCAGAAACTAAGGCACGTGGTCAGAGTGTAATCGTAACCACCGTAGCTCTTGTCATAATTTAATTAACATAGAAATCAGAAACGGGCATGTCAGGATAGACATCGCGAGTGATAATGCGGCCAGTATCTGTGTGCGCTTGAGAGCTCCTTGTTGTTCTACTGTGGTGCCCACGCCGCCGGGTCTGTAAATGTCATCGACCTTCTTTATATACGCATACGCTAAAGACCGTATATTCTCTATGGATTTGAACACGTCCTTTGTTTTGCGTAACACTTGAGCTGTCTCAAGCGTGATTTTGTGAGTGTACGCCAGTGTTTCGCGTGCACCGAGGTCCGAAAGGGCGTGCGCTACAACTATTAACCTTGGTTTGGGAGTGTGGCGAAACGCTCGCTCCGCTGTAATGGGCAGATGCAATGTTATCACCTGGTACGTTTCGTTAGTCGGGTCGTAACACACCGGTCCGTGACACGGACCGTCACATTGTATGGGGCACAGTAAGGACAACACGCCACCGACCGTGACTTCGCACTCGACCGCGGTGGTGTTGTCGATTTGCAAAGGATCACATACGCCTCTCCAGTCGCAATGAGGCACATTGTAGTCGACGCGACCGTCGGTCACCATAGCTTTCGTCAGCCAACACACTCGATTGCCCTTCGAAACATCGGCGATCAACGTGAGCGTAGAGGTCGCTGTCGCTATACTGTACGCCAGGATATCCGTGTGTGAGTGCACGCTCGACGTCGATTGACAACCGGTCATGTCAGACCTGATCAGACCTTCCGAACACATGACCATTAGTTGTTGTGCGGCCGAGAGTATCGCGATCATACCGTTGAGATGTGTAGAAAGCGCGTACACGCCAGCCTTCCACGTTTCCAAAGTTTCCAGCAATCTAGAGGGACTTGTCTTAGCGCGCACGGCTGTGCTGAATACTCGTGGTAGGCCAAGACGTGTATAGTCGAGCGCGGTGACGCCCCGAACACTTGACCCGGTTTTGTTGTGGCGATATGCGTGTCCAGTAATGCGGCAAAGTCCGCGTGTCTAGCATGTATTGATTTTACAGCTCGCTCATACCCCAACAGTACGGTCCGTAGAAGTTCGTTCACTTGTTTCCATGCGCTCGTGGAACAAAGGACATCGCAACCTCTGTGATAATCAAGTAAAGCGTCACACACCAGCTGCTTGCACGTTGTAAATACAATCGGTAGTAACTTCTTACTCCACTCTATGTTGAACTCGTATAGTATGTATATGGGCGGTTGCGGCGGTTTGCGCATTTTCTATCTACCCTCCGCTAATATGACTCTGTGGTCTGTCTCCTGAGATGGTGCGGTTGGAACTTGCGAGAGTGCACTATGGACGGTCGGCGTTTCCATTTCGTCAACTGTGCCATTTTCAGCCGCTGGAAAACGGCTGTCGACGGTCGATGCGAGACACCAACATAACGTTAGACCGCGACCCTCATGCCAGTTTTCTGTAGTAATGGTTGTAGTTTCTGGTGCACACTCGATACGCCATTACGATCACAATTACGTTGATTAATAAATCCAGTGTTGTAGCGACTGCAGCCAGCGCCGTCGCGCAACTCGTGTCGGTGTTATCTCTCGATACTTTCGTTGGTATTCAAGCGTATGCAGAATCTACGGATCTGGTGAAGTTGCTTGTCACTAGCTTGCGCACGTTTGATATGGCACTTTGCGCGAGACTCACACAACCTGCAGTGGCGACCGTCGCGTCAGTGCAAAGTTTTTCCGATATATCGCTCGCAACATCGTTTGTCATTTGCTGTACACTGCGCACACTGGCCGCGAGGTCGCGGAGAGGGTCTTCGTTACGAGCTACTCTGGTAGCGCCGTGGTTGATGAGGACGATCATCTTTAGCAATAGTTCATCTCGAAGCGCAACGATGGTGAGGGCGACGGGTTGGCCGGTTCCGCCTTCAGGCCACACGGTTGCCGCTAGATTGCCCAATGCCACACACGCAGACGAACCCTGTACACACTCAATGACCCGTGTGCGATCGTTGATTTCTGCTAGTACGTTTGCTAGGTCTACGTGCTTCCACGGATCGGGCGTGGGCACGCGCTTGTTTTTAGAGGCGTTTTCGCGCAGCCTCTACCCTGCACGACCGCTCGTGGCCGCACTAGCTATATTTATCTTTATTTGTTTCACACACACACACACACACACACACACACACACACACACACACACACACACACACACACACACACACACACACACAAACACACGCACACACACACACACACACACACACACACACACACACACACACACAGGCCCTTGCATGCAAACCCCGGTCAGGCCTGCAGTGTACACATCAGAGACATGATGTGCTTTCACAGAACTGAGGTTGTTCATTACTAAATGACTTTTACAGGAATATTGTTATTATACTATTCAACAGGTTGATCATAATAATGTGTATTAAACCCACAACCTAGCACTGAGGACAGAGGGACTTTATTTAAATTAGTACTTAATGGAAACGATACATAATGATACATAAGAGCCATGTCATACATTCAGCCTAGGAATAGTAGCATTGTGCATTATTAAAAATATACAGATCAATTGCTCGAATCCCATTGTTGCAAAGTAAAACTCTAATAAAACTCTAGTCTGACATCAACAGAGAAGACTTAGTGTATGTACTACAAATACAGCATTAGGATTTCGAGTGGACCGTGCACCTTGTGAACCATCAGAGGCTTATGACGCAACATATCTTCCAGTTGCTATTAGACAAGTTATAATTCTCGACCATTTATCGGAACTGGTTTCTTGGGTCCGTGAGTAAATTCCAAATGAGATGATAGTCCTTAAGTAAGTTCCTGGCGATCCCATGTCACGCTCTTGCCCATCAGCCGGTGAATGCTGAGACGGAACTCGATGAGAGCGATGTATTTTTTAAGTGCTCCGACTAGACTTCTAACAAGCGTGCGATTCACTTCGTGAGTAAACCGCAGCTGCAGCTGATTCAAACAGTCGAGCCAACTTTCTACATCACAATATGCGTTTTGTAGTTAGTCGAGTTACCTTTTGTGTGGCGCATGCACGGGTCGTTAGCGTCCAGCTCCCAGCTTAGAGAGTCCTGTATTGACACAGACGTCAATACATCTCGATGTCATGCAACACACAAAGTCTGTCGCATACAGGTTGGTCAACACATGTACGATACCTTTTGTGTGGCGCATGCACGGGTCGTTAGCGTCCAGCTCCTGGCTTATAGAGAGTCCTGTATTGACACAGACGTCAATACATCTCGAGGTCATGCAACACACAAAGTCTGTCGCATACAGGTGGGTTAACACACATGTACGATGTGTGCGATGGCGCGCCCGTTTACAATGGGACACGGCGATGATCATTGTTAACCAAACTCTTGTTTCTCACGACAGGTGGTAGCTTTGTCTCCTGCACCTGGTCTTCGTGCACAGAGGGTGTTGTAATGTGCTCGTCATAGTCGCGATCGTTGTCACTCGAATCCGTTGTTCTCACGACAGGTGGTAGCGTTGTCTCCTGCATGTTGTCTTCGCGTGCGGCAAGCGTTGTGCTGTGCTCGTTATAATGGTTGTCTTCGTACAAAGGGGGTGTTGAATACTCCTTCGCGAGTAGTCTAGGAGGTGGTGTGATGGAACGTATCTCAGAGGCGTTATGTGAGCGTACCACCATGGCCTGAGCAACTGCGACTACTGAGAGTACACCCAGTACAGACAGCGAGATCAATTTTTTTTCTTGGGTGTTGTACGTGTGGGTACAGCCGCTTTAATGGCAGTGAGAGCAAGTGGGCAAATGTATTTATAGGTCACTAGCAGAAACTAAGGCACGTGGTCAGAGTGTAATCGTAACCACCTAAAGTAGCTCTTGTCATAATTTAATATACATAGAAATCAGAAACGGGTATGTCAGGATAGACATCGCGAGTGATAATGCGGCCAGTATCTGTGTGCGCTTGAGAGCACCTTGTTGTTGTACTGTGGTGCCCACGCCGCCGGGTCTGTAAATGTCATCGACCTTCTTTATATACGCATACGCTAAAGACCGTATATTCTCTATGGATTTGAACACGTCCTTTGTTTCGCGTAACGCTTGAGCTGTCTCGAGCGTGATGTTGTGAGTGTACACCAGTGTTTCGCGTGCACCGAGGTCCGAAAAGGCGTGCGCTACAACTATTAACCTTGGTTTGGGAGTGTGGCGAAACGCTCGCTCCGCTGTAATGGGCAGATGCAATGTTATCACCTGGTACGTTTCGTTAGTCGGGTCGTAACACACCGGTCCGTCACACGGACCGTCACATTGTATGGGGCTTATACTATTCAACAGGTTGATCATAATAATGTGTATTAAACCCACAACCTAGCACTGAGGACAGAGGGACTTTATTTAAATTAGTACTTAATGGAAACGATACATAATGATACATAAGAGCCATGTCATACATTCAGCCTAGGAATAGTAGCATTGTGCACTATTAAAAATATACACATCAATTGCTCGAATCCCATTGTTGCAAAGTAAAACTCTAATAAAACTCTAGTCTGACATCAACAGAGAAGACTTAGTGTATGTACTACAAATACAGCATTAGGATTTCGAGTGGACCGTGCACCTGGTGAACCATCAGAGGCTTATGACGCAACATATCTTCCAGTTCTGACTGAGCGCCTCCAGGAGAGAGGCCCAAGCAAGACCCGCCCCGACGAGCGTCTTGCCACATGTCACTACTCGGTCTAACTGAGCGCCTCCAGGAGAGAGGTCCAAGCAAGACACGCCCCGAGGAGCGTCTTGCCACAAGTCACTACTCGGTCTGACTGAGCGCCTCCAGGAGGGAGGTCCAAGCAAGATGCGCCCCGAGGAGCGTCTTGCCACATGTCACTACTCGGTCTGACTGAGCGCCTCCAGGAGAGAGGCCCAAGCAAGACGTGCCCCGAGGAGCGTCTTGCCACATGTCAACAATGGGTCTGACTGAGGGCCTCCAGGAGAGAAGCCCAAGCAAGACGCGCCCCGTGGAGCGTCTTGCCACATGTCAACACTGGGTCTGACTGAGGGCCCCCAGGAGAGAGGCCCAAATAAGACGCGCCCCGAGGAGCGTCTTGCCACATGTCAACACTGGGTCTGACTGAGGGCCCCCAGGAGAGAGGCCCAAATAAGACGCGCCCCGAGGAGCGTTTTGCCACATGTCAACACTGGGTCTGACTGAGGGCCTCCAGGAGAGAAGCCCCAGCAAGATGCGCCCCGAGGAGCGTCTTCCCACATGTCAGCACTCGGTCTGACTGAGCGCCTCCAGGAGAGAGGCCCAAGCAAGACGCGCCCCGAGGAGCGTCTTTCCACATGTCAACACTGGGTCTGACCGAGCGCCTCCAGGAGAGAGGCCCGAGGAGCGTCTTGCCACATGTCACCTCTGGGTCTGACTGAGCGCCTCCAGGAGAGAGGCGCAAGCAAGAAACGCCCGAGGAGCGTCTTGACACATGTCAACACTGGGTCTGACTGAGCGCCTCCAGGAGAGAGGCCCCAGCAAGACGCGCCCCGAGGAGCGTCTTGCCACATGTCAGCACTCGGTCTGACTGAGCGCCTCCAGGAGAGAGGCCCAAACAAGAAGCGCCCCGAGGAGCGTCTTGCCACATGTCAACAATGGGTCTGACTGAGGGCCTCCAGGAGAGAAGCCCAAGCAAGACGCGCCCCGAGGAGCGTCTTGCCACATTTCAACACTGGGTCTAATTGAGCGCCTCCAGGAGAGAGGCCCAAGCAAGACGCACCACGAGGAGCGTCTTGCCACATGTCACTACTCGGTCTGACTGAGCGCCTCCAGGAGAGAGGTCCAAGCAAGACGCGCCCCGAGGAGAGTCTTGCCACATGTCAACACTGGGTCTGACAGAGGGCATCCAGGAGAGAGGCCCAAGCAATACGCGCCCCGAGGAGCGTCTTGCCACATGTCAACAATGGGTCTGACTGAGGGGCTCCAGGAGAGAAGCCAAAGCAAGACGCGCCCCGAGGAGCTTCTTTCCACATGTCAACAATGGGTCTTACTGAGGGCCTCCATGAGAGAAGCCCAAGCAAGACGCACCCCGAGGAGTGTCTTGCCACATGTCAACACTGTGTCTGACTGAGCGCCTCCAGGAGAGAGGCCCAAGCAAGACGCGCCCCGAGGAGCGTCTTGCCACGTGTCAACACTGGGTCTGACTTAGTGCCTCCAGGAGAGAGGCCCAAGCAAGATGCGCCCCGAGGAGCGTCTTGCCACGTGTCACCACTGGGTCTGACTTAGCTCCTCCAGGAGAGAGGCCCTTAGCAAGACGCGCCCAGAGGAGCGTCTTGCCACGTGTCACCACTGGGTCTGATTGAGCACCTCCAGGAGAGAGGCCCCAGCAAGACGCGCCCCGAGGAGTGTCTTGCCTTATGTCAGCACTCGGTCTGACTGAGCGCCTCCACGAGAGAGGCCGAAGCAAGACGCGCCCCGAGGAGCGTCTTGCCACATGTCACTACTCGGTCTAACTGAGCGCCTCCAGGAGAGAGGTCCAAGCAAGACGCGCCCCGAGGAGCGTCTTGCCAAATGTTACTACTCGGTCTGACTGAGCGCCTCCAGGAGGGAGGTCCAAGCAAGACGCGCCCCGAGGAGCGTCTTGCCACATGTCACTACTCGGTCTGACTGAGCGCCTCCAGGAGAGAGGCCCAAGCAAGACTTGCCCCGAGGAGCGTCTTGCCACATGTCAACAATGGGTCTGACTGAGGGTCTCCAGGAGAGAAGCCCAAGCAAGACGCACCCAGAGGAGCGTCTTGCCACATGTCAACACTGGGTCTGACTGAGCGCCTCCAGTAGAGAGGCCGAAGCAAGACACGCCCCGAGGAGCGTCTTGACATAAGTCAACACTGGGTCGGACATAGGGCCTCCATGAGAGAAGCCCAAGCAAGACGCGCCCCGAGGAGAGTCTTGCCACATGTCAACACTCGGTCTGACAGAGGGCATTCAGGAGAGAGGCCGAAGCAATACGCGCCCCGAGGAGCGTCTTGCCACATGTCACCACTGGGTCTGAATGAGCGCCTCCAGGAGAGAGGCCCAACCAAGACGCGCCCCGAGGAGTGTCTTGCCACATGCCAACACTGGGTCTGACTGAGCGCCTCCAGGAGAGAGGCCCAAGCAAGATGTGCCCCGAGGAGCGTCTTTCCACGTGTCACCACTGGGTCTGACTGAGTGCCTCCAGGAGAGAGGCCCAAGCAAGACGCGCCCCGAGGAGCGTCTTGCCACATGTCAGCACTGGGTCTGACTGAGCGCCTCCAGGAGAGAGGCCCCTGCAAGGCGCGCCCCGAGGAGCTTCTTGCCTTATGTCAGCACTCGGTCTGACTGAGCGCCTCCAGGAGAGAGGCCCAAGCAAGACGCGCCCCGAGGAGCGTCTTGCCACATGTCAACAATGGGTCTGACTGAGGGCCTCCAGGAGAGAGGCCCAAGCAAGATGCGCCCGGAGGAGCGTCTTGCCACATGTAAACACTGGGTCTGACAGAGGGCCTCCAGGAGAGAGGCCCAAGCAAGATGCGCCCCGAGGAGCATCTTGCCACATGTCACCTCTGGTTCTGACTGAGCGCCTCCAGGAGAGAGGCCCAAGCAAGACGTGCCCCGAGGAGCCTCTTGTCACATGTCAACACTGGGTCTGTCTGAGCGCCTCCAGGAGAGAAGCCCAAGGAAGACGCGCCCCGAGGAGCGTCTTGCCACATGTCAACAATGGGTCTGACTGAGGGCCTCCAGGAGAGAAGCCCAAGCAAGACGCGCCCCGAGGAGCGTCTTGACACATGTCAACACTGGGTCTGACAGAGGGCCTCCAGGAGAGAGGCCCAAGCAAGACGCGCCCAGAGGAGTGTCTTGCCACATGTCACCACTGGGTCTGACTGAGCGCCTCCAGGAGAGAGGCCCAAGCAAGACGCGCCCCGAGGAGCGTCAGGCCACATGTCACTACTCAGTCTGACTGAGCGCCTCCAGGAGAGAGGCCCAAGCAAGACTTGCCCCGAGGAGCGTCTTGCCACATGTCAACAATGGGTCTGACTGAGGGTCTCCAGGAGAGAAGCCCAAGCAAGACGCGCCCAGAGGAGCGTCTTGCCACATGTCAACACTGGGTCTGACTGAGCGCCTCCAGTAGAGAGGCCCAAGCAAGACACGCCCCGAGGAGCGTCTTGACATATGTCAACACTGGGTTGGACTGAGGGCCTCCATGAGAGAAGCCCAAGCAAGACGCGCCCCGAGGAGAGTCTTGCCACATGTCAACACTCGGTCTGACAGAGGGCATTCAGGAGAGAGGCCGAAGCAATACGCGCCCCGAGGAGCGTCTTGCCACATGTCACCACTGGGTCTGACTGAGCGCCTCCAGGAGAGAGGCCCAAGCAAGACGCGCCCCAAGAAGCGTCAGGCCACATGTCACTACTCGGTCTGACTGAGCGCCTCCAGGAGAGAGGCCCAAGCAAGACTTGCCCCGAGGAGCGTCTTGCCATATGTCAACAATGGGTCTGACTGAGGGTCTCCAGGAGAGAAGCCCAAGCAAGACGCGCCCAGAGGAGCGTCTTGCCACATGTCAACACTGGGTCTGACTGAGCGCCTCCAGTAGAGAGGCCCAAGCAAGACACGCCCCGAGGAGCGTCTTGACATATGTCAACACTGGGTCGGACTGAGGGCCTCCATGAGAGAAGACCAAGCAAGACGCGCCCCGAGGAGAGTCTTGCCACATGTCAACACTCGGTCTGACAGAGGGCATTCAGGAGAGAGGCCGAAGCAAGACGCGCCCCGAGGAGCGTCTTGCCACATGTCATCACTGGGTCTGACTGAGCGCCTCCAGGAGAGAGGCCCCAGCAAGACGCGCCCCGGGGAGCGTCTTGCCTTATGTCAGCACTCGGTCTGACTGAGCGCCTCCAGGAGAGAGGCCCAAGCAAGACGCGCCCCGAGGAGCGTCTTGCCACATGTCAACAATGGGTCTGACTGAGGGCCTCCAGGAGAGAGGCCCAAGCAAGATGCGCCCGGAGGAGCGTCTTGCCACATGTCAACACTGGGTCTGACAGAGGGCCTCCAGGAGAGAGGCCCAAGCAAGACGCGCCCCGAGGAGCGTCTTGCCACATGTCATCTCTGGTTCTGACTGAGCGCCTCCAGGAGAGAGGCCCAAGCAAGATGTGCCCCGAGGAGCCTCTTGTCACATGTCAACACTGGGTCTGTCTGAGCGCCTCCAGGAGAGAAGCCCAAGCAAGACGCGCCCCGAGGAGCGTCTTGCCACATGTCAACAATGGGTCTGACTGAGGGCCTCCAGGAGAGAAGCCCAAGCAAGACGCGCCCCGAGGAGCGTCTTGACACATGTCAACACTGGGTCTGACAGAGGGCCTCCAGGAGAGAGGCCCAAGCAAGACGCGCCCAGAGGAGTGTCTTGCCACATGTCACCACTGGGTCTGACTGAGCGCTTCCAGGAGAGAGGCCCAAGCAAGACGCGCCCCGAGGAGCGTCAGGCCACATGTCACTACTCAGTCTGACTGAGCGCCTCCAGGAGAGAGGCCCAAGCAAGACGCGCCCCGAGGAGCGTCTTGCCACATGTCAGCACTGGGTCTGACTGAGCGCCTCCAGGAGAGAGGCCCCAGCAAGACGCGCCCCGAGGAGCGTCTTGCCACATGTCAACAATGGGTCTGACTGAGCGCCTCCAGGAGAGAGGCCCAAGCAAGACGCGCCCCGAGGAGCGTCTTGCCACATGTCAACACTGGGTCTGACTGAGCGCCTCCAGGAGAGAGGCCCAAGCAAGATGCGCCCCGAGGAGCGTCTTGCCACATATCAGCACTGGGTCTGACTGAGCGCCTCCAGGAGAGAGGCCCCAGCAAGACGCGCCCCGAGGAGCATCTTGCCACATTTCAACAATGGGTCTGACTGAGGGCCTCCAGGAGAGAGGCCCAAGCAAGATGCGCCCGGAGGAGCGTCTTGCCACATGTCAACACTGGGTCTGACAGAGGGCCTCCAAGAGAGAGGCCCAAGCAAGACGCGCCCCGAGGAGCGTCTTGCCACATGTCACCTCTGGTTCCGACTGAGCGCCTCCAGAAGAGAGGCCCAAGCAAGACGTGCCCCAAGGAGCCTCTTGTCACATGTCAACACTGGGTCTGTCTGAGCGCCTCCAGGAGAGAGGCCCAAGCAAGACGCGCCCCGAGGAGTGTCTTGTCACATGTCAACACTGGGTCTTTCTGAGCGCCTCCAGGAGAGAAGCCCAAGCAAGACGTGCCCCAAGGAGCCTCTTGTCACATGTCAACACTGGGTCTGTCTGAGCGCCTCCAGGAGAGAAGCCCAAGCAAGACGTGCCCCAAGGAATCTCTTGTCACATGTCAATACTGGGTCTGTCTGAGCGCCTCCAGGAGAGAAGCCCAAGCAAGACGCACCCCGAGGAGCGTCTTGCCACATGTCAACAATGGGTCTGACTGAGGGCCTCCAGGAGAGAAGCCCAAGCAATACGCGCCCCGAGGAGCGTCTTGCCTTATGTCAGCACTCGGTCTGACTGAGCGCCTCCAGGAGAGAGGCCCAAGCAAGACGCGCCCCGAGGAGCGTCTTGCCACATGTCAACAATGGGTCTGACTGAGGGCCTCCAGGAGAGAGGCCCAAGCAAGATGCGCCCGGAGGAGCGTCTTGCCACATGTCAACAATGGGTCTGACAGAGGGCCTCCATGAGAGAGGCCCAAGCAAGACGCGCCCCGAGGAGCGTCTTGCCACATGTCACCTCTGGTTCTGACTGAGCGCCTCCAGGAGAGAGGCACTGACGCGACGGTCGCCACTGCAGGTTGTGTGAGTCTCGCGCAAAGTGCCATATCAAACGTGCGCAAGCTAGTGACAAGCAACTTCACCAGATCCGTAGATTCTGCATACGCTTGAATACCAACGAAAGTATCGAGAGATAACACCGACACGAGTTGCGCGACGGCGCTGGCTGCAGTCGCTACAACACTGGATTTATTAATCAACGTAATTGTGATCGTAATGGCGTATCGAGTGTGCACCAGAAACTACAACCAGTACTACAGAAAACTGGCATGAGGGTCGCGGTCTAACGTTATGTTGGTGTCTCGCATCGACCGTCGACGGCCGTTTGCCAGCGGCTGAAAATGGCACAGTTGACGAAATGGAAACGCCGACCGTCCATAGTGCACTCTCGCAAGTTCCAACCGCACCATCTCAGGAGATAGACCACAGAGTCATATTAGCGGAGGGTAGATAGAAAATGCGCAAACCGCCGCAACCACCCATATACATACTATACGAGTTCAACATAGAGTGGAGTAAGAAGTTACTACCGATTGTATTTACAACGTGCAAGCAGCTGGTGTGTGACGCTTTACTTGATTATCACAGAGGTTGCGATGTCCTGTGTTCCACGAGCGCATGGAAACAAGTGAACGAACTTCTACGGACCGTACTGTTGGGGTATGAGCGAGCTGTAAAATCAATACACGCTAGACACGCGGACTTTGCCGCATTACTGGACACGCATATCGCCACAACAAAACCGGGTCAAGTGTTCGGGGCGTCACCGCGCTCGACTATACACGTCTTGGCCTACCACGAGTACATGAGCCCACAAGATCCTAAGCGAGGTAGAAGCCGTTGTGTCTACCCAACGCAAATTCAGCACAGCCGTGCGCGCTAAGACAAGTCCCTCTAGATTGCTGGAAACTTTGGAAACGTGGAAGGCTGGCGTGTACGCGCTTTCTACACATCTCAACGGTATGATCGCGATACTCTCGGCCGCACAACAACTAATGGTCATGTGTTCGGAAGGTCTGATCAGGTCTGACATGACCGGTTGTCAATCGACGTCGAGCGTGCACTCACACACGGATATCCTGGCGTACAGTAAAGCGACAGCGACCTCTACGCTCACGTTGATCGCCGATGTTTCGAAGGGCAATCGAGTGTGTTGGCTGACGAAAGCTATGGTGACCGACGGTCGCGTCGACTACAATGTGCCTCATTGCGACTTTAGAGGCGTATGTGATCCTTTGCAAATCGACAACACCACCGCGGTCGAGTGCGAAGTCACGGTCGGTGGCGTGTTGTCCTTACTGTGCCCCATACAATGTGACGGTCCGTGTCACAGACCGGTGTGTTACAACCCGACTAACGAAAAGTACCAGGTGATAACATTGCATCTGCCCATTACAGCGGAGCGAGCGTTTCGCCACACTCCCAAACCAAGGTTAAT
This sequence comes from Nothobranchius furzeri, assembly GCF_043380555.1. Lineage (NCBI taxonomy): Eukaryota > Metazoa > Chordata > Actinopteri > Cyprinodontiformes > Nothobranchiidae > Nothobranchius > Nothobranchius furzeri. The sequence continues at coordinate 20,758,188 of NC_091745.1, forward strand.
AGTTGTAGCGCACACCCTTTCGGACCTCGGTGCACGCGAAACACTGGCGTACACTCACAAAATCACGCTCGAGACAGCTCAAGTGTTACGCAAAACAAAGGACGTGTTCAAATCCATAGAGAATATACGGTCTTTAGCGTATGCGTATATAAAGAAGGTCGATGACATTTACAGACCCGGCGGCGTGGGCACCACAGTAGAACAACAAGGTGCTCTCAAGCGCACACAGATACTGGCCGCATTATCACTCGCGATGTCTATCCTGACATGCCCGTTTCTGATTTCTATGTTAATTAAATTATGACAAGAGCTACGGTGGTTACGATTACACTCTGACCACGTGCCTTAGTTTCTGCTAGTGACCTATAAATACATTTGACCACTTGCTCTCACTGCCATTAAAGCGGCTGTACCCACACGTACAACACCCAAGTAAAAAAATGATCTCGCTGTCTGTACTGGGTGTACTCTCAGTAGTCGCAGTTGCTCAGGCCATGGTGGTACGCTCACATAACGCCTCTGAGATATGTCCCATCACACCACCTCCTACACTACTCGCGAAGGAGTATTCAACACCCCCTTTGTACAAAGACAACCATTATAACGAGCACAGCACAACGCTTGCCGCACGCGAAGACAACATGCAGGAGACAACGCTACCACCTGTCGTGAGAACAACGGATTCGAGTGACAACGATCGCGACTATGACGAGCACATTACAGCACCCTCTGTGCACGAAGACCAGGTGCAGGAGACAACGCTACCACCTGTCGTGAGAAACAAGAGTTTGGTTAACAATGATCATCGTCGTGTCCCATTGTAAACTGGGCGTGCCATCGCACACATCGTACATGTGTGTTAACCCACCTGTATGCGACAGACTTTGTGTGTTGCATGACATCGAGATGTATTGACGTCTGTGTCAATACAGGACTCTCTATAAGCCGGGAGCTGGACGCTAACGACCCGTGCATGCGCCACACAAAAGGTATCGTACATGTGTTAACCCACCTGTATGCGACAGACTTTGTGTGTTGCATGACATCGAGATGTATTGACGTCTGTGTCAATACAGGACTCTCTAAGCTGGGAGCTGGACGCTAACGACCCGTGCATGCGCCACACAAAAGGTAACTCGACTAACTACAAAACGAATATTGTGATGTAGAAAGTTGGCTCGACTGTTTGAATCAGCTGCAGCTGCGGTTTACTCACGAAGTGAATCGCACGCTTGTTAGAAGTACATTCGGAGCACTTAAAAAATACATCGCTCTCATCGAGATCCGTCTCAGCGTTCACCGGCTGATGGGCAAGAGCGTGACATGGGATCGCAAGGAACTTACTTAAGGACTATCATCTCATTTGGCATTTACTCACGGACCCAAGAAACCAGTTCCGAAAAATGGTCGAGAATTATAACTTGTCTAATAGCAACTGGAAGATATGTTGCGTCATATGCCTCTGATGGTTCACAAGGTGCACGGTCCACTCGAAATCCTAATGCTGTATTTGTAGTGCATACACTAAGTCTTCTCTGTTGATGTCAGACTAGAATTTTATTAGAGTTTTACTTTGCAACAATGGGATTCGAGCAATTGATGTGTATATTTTTAATAGTGCACAATGCTACTATTCCTAGGCTGAATGTATGACATGGCTCTTGTGTATCATTATGTATCGTTTCCATTAAGTACTAATTTAAATAAAGTCCCTCTGTCCTCAGTGCTAGGTTGTGGGTTTAATACACATTATTATGATCAACCTGTTGAATAGTATAATAACAATATTCCTGTAAAAGTCATTTAGTAATGAACAACCTCAGTTCTGTGAAAGAACATCATGTCTCTGATGTGTACACTGCAGGCCTGACCGGTCTTGCTGGGGCCTCTCTCCTGGAGGCGCTCAATCAGACCCAGTGGTGACACGTGGCAAGACGCTCCTCGGGGCGCGTCTTGCTTGGGCCTCTCTCCTGCAGGCGCTCAGTCAGACCCAGTGGTGACACGTGGCAAGAAGCTCCTCGGGGCGCGTCTTGCTTGGGCCTCTCTCCTGGAGGCGCTCAGTCAGACCCAGTGTTGACATGTGGAAAGACACTCCTCGGGGCGCGTCTTGCTTGGGCCTCTCTCATGGAGGCCCTCTGTCAGACCCAGTGTTGACATGTGTCAAGACGCTCCTCGGGGCGCGTCTTGCTTGCTTTGGCTTCTCTCCTGGAGGCGCTCAGTCAGACCGAGTGCTGACATGTGGCAAGAAGCTCCTCGGGGCGCGTCTTGCTTGGGCTTCTCTCCTGGAGGCCCTCAGTAAGACCCATTGTTGACATGTGGCAAGACGCTCCTCGTGGTGCGTCTTGCTTGGGCCTCTCTCCAGAAGGCCCTCAATCAGACCCAGTGTTGACACGTGGCAAGACGCTCCTCGGGGCGCGTCTTGCTTGGGCCTCTCTCCTGGAGGGGCTCAGTCAGACTGAGTAGTGACATGTGGCCTGACGCTCCTCGGGGCGCGTCTTGCCTGGGCCTCTCTCCTGGAGGCGCTCAGTCAGACCCAGTGGTGACATGTGGCAAGACACTCCTCGGGGCGCGTCTTTCTTGGGCCCCTCTCCTGGAGGCCCTCTGTCAGACCCAGTGTTGACATGTGTCAAGACGCTCCACGGGGCGCGTCTTGCTTGGGCTTCTCTCCTGGAGGCCCTCAGTCAGACCCATTGTTGACATGTGGCAAGACGCTCCTCGGGGCGCGTCTTGCTTGGGCCTCTCTCCTGGAGGCGCTCAGTCAGAACCAGAGGTGACATGTGGCACGACGCTCCTCGGGGCGCGTCTTGCTTGGGCCTCTCTCCTGGAGGCCCTCTGTCAGACCCAGTGTTGACATGTGGCAAGACGCTCCTCCGGGCGCATCTTGCTTGGGCCTCTCTCCTGGACGCCCTCAGTAAGACCCATTGTTGACATGTGGCAAGACGCTCCTCGGGGCGCGTATTGCTTGGGCCTCTCTCCAGAAGGCCCTCAATAAGACCCAGTGTTGACATGTGGCAAGACACTCCACGGGGCGCGTCTTGCTTGGGCTTCTCTCCTGGAGGCCCTCAGTCAGACCCATTGTTGACATGTGGCAAGACGCTCCTCGGGGCGCGTCTTACTTGGGCCTCTCTCCTGGAGGCGCTCAGTCAGACCCAGTGTTGACATGTGGCAAGACGCTCCACGGGGCGCGTCTTGCTTGGGCTTCTCTCCTGGAGGCCCTCAGTCAGACCCATTGTTGAAATATGGCAAGACGCTCCTCGGGGCACGTCTTGCTTGGGCCTCTCTCCTGGAGGCGCTCAGTCAGACCGAGTAGTGACATGTGGCAAGACGCTCCTCGGGGCGCGTCTTGCTTGGACCTCTCTCCTGGAGGCGCTCAGTTAGACCGAGTAGTGACATGTCGCAAGACGCTCCTCGGGGCGCGTCTTGCTTGGGCCTCTCTCATGGAGGCCCTCTGTCAGACCCAGTGTTGACATGTGGCAAGACGCTCCTCGGGGCGCGTCTTGCTTGGGCCTCTCTCCTGGAGGCGCTCAGTCAGAACCAGAGGAATTTCACATCATTCTGGGTCCATTTGTGTGAAAACAAGGTCCAATCAGGCTGAAACGTTACAAGAAGGTAGAATCTATTGAGTTGTAAGTGATCTGAACGTTTCATGATGATCGCACATTCCTATTCGGGGTCAAACCATGTCCCAAAGGTCACCGGATCTGGTGTCACTTTAAAGAAGTAGTCCAGTTACACATTTGTGGGCTTATAACTTGGCTTCTGAATATCCTAGAGAGGTCAGGTTTGTTTTAGAGTATTCCAATTAACAGCCCCTACAACCACAAAAAGGATTGGAGTCATTAGCACTTATGGTTTTTAAATGGCACCCAGAATTATGTTGCACGAAGCACAATTTCACATCATTCTGGGTTCATTTGTGTGAAAACAAGGTCCAATCAGGCTGAAACGTTACAAGAAGGTAGAATCTATTGAGTTGTAAGTGATATGAACGTTTCATGATGATATCACTTTCCTAAGCGGGTCAAACCATGTCCCAAAGGTCACCGGATCTGGTGTCAATTTAAAGAAGTAGTCCAGTTACACATTTTTGAGCTTATAACTTGGCTTCTGAATTTCCTAGAGTGATCAGGTTTGTTTTAGAGTATTCCAATTAACAGCCCCTACAACCACAAAAAGGAATGGAGTCATTAGCACTTATGGTTTTTAAATGGCACCCAGAATTATGTTGCACGAAGCACAATTTCACATCATTCTGGGTTCATTTGTGTGAAAACAAGGTCCAATCAGGCTGAAACGTTACAAGAAGGTAGAATCTATTGAGTTGTAAGTGATATGAACGTTTCATGATGATATCACTTTCCTAAGGGGGTCAAACCATGTCCCAAAGGTCACCGGATCTGGTGTCAATTTAAAGAAGTAGTCCAGTTACACATTTTTGAGCTTATAACTTGGCTTCTGAATTTCCTAGAGAGATCAGGTTTGTTTTAGTGTACTCCAATCAACAGCCCCTACAACCACAAAAAGGAAGGGAGTCATTAGCACTTATGGTTTGTAAATGGCAGCCAGAATTATGTTGCACGGAGCACAATTTCACATCATTCTGGGTCCATTTGTGTGAAAACAAGGTCCAATCAGGCTGAAACGTTACAAGAAGGTAGAATCTATTGAGTTGTAAGTGATCTGAACGTTTCATGATGATAGCACTTTCCTAAGGGGGTCAAACCATGTCCCAAAGGTCACCGGGCCTGGTGTCACTTTAAAGAAGTAGTCCAGTTACAACTTTGTGGGCTTATAACTTGGCTTCTGAATATCCTCAAGAGGTCAGGTTTGTTTTAGTGTACTCCAATCAACAGCCCCTACAACCACAAAAAGGACTGGAGTCATTAGCACTTATGGTTTTTAAATGGCACCCAGAATTATGTTGCACGAAGCACAATTTCACATCATTCTGGGTTCATTTGTGTGAACACAAGGTCCAATCAGGCTGAAACGTTACAGGAAGGTAGAATCTATTGAGTTGTAAGTGATCTGAACGTTTCATGATGATAGCACTTTCCTAAGGGGGTCAAACCATGTCCCAAAGGTCACCAGATCTGGTGTCAATTTAAAGAAGCAGTCCAGTTACACATTTGTGGGCTTATAACTTGGCTTCTGAATGTCCTAGAGAGATCAGGTTTGTTTTAGTGTACTCCAACCAACAGCCCCTACAACCACAAAAAGGAATGGAGTCATTAGCACTTATGGTTTGTAAATGGCACCCAGAATTATGCTGCACGAAGCACAATTTCACATCATTCTGGGTCCATTTGTGTGAAAACAAGGTCCAATCAGGCTGAAACGTTACAAGAAGGTAGAATCTATTGAGTTGTAAGTGATCTGAACGTTTCATGATGATCGCACATTCCTCTAGGGGGTCAAACCATGTCCCAAAGGTCACCGGGCCTGGTGTCACTTTAAAGAAGTAGTCCAGTTACACTTTTGTTGGCTTATAACTTTTCTTCTGAATGTCCTAGAGAGGTCAGGTTTGTTTTAGAGTACTTCAATTAATAGCTCCTACAACCACAAAAAGGAATAGAGTCATTAGCACTTATGGTTTTTAAATGGCACCCAGAATTATGTTGCACGAAGCACAATTTCACATCATTCTGGGTTCAATTGTGTGAAAACAAGGTCCAATCAGGCTGAAACGTTACAGGAAGGTAGAATCTATTGAGTTGTAAGTGATCTGAACGTTTCATGATGATATCACTTTCCTAAGGGGGTCAAACCATGTCCCAAAGGTCACCGGATCTGGTGTCAATTTAAAGAAGTAGTCCAGTTACACATTTTTGAGCTTATAACTTGGCTTCTGAATTTCCTAGAGAGATCAGGTTTGTTTTAGTGTACTCCAATCAACAGCCCCTACAACCACAAAAAGGAAGGGAGTCATTAGCACTTATGGTTTGTAAATGGCAGCCAGAATTATGTTGCACGGAGCACAATTTCACATCATTCTGGGTCCATTTGTGTGAAAACAAGGTCCAATCAGGCTGAAACGTTACAACAAGGTAGAATCTATTGAGTTGTAAGTGATCTGAACGTTTCATGATGATAGCACTTTCCTAAGGGGGTCAAACCATGTCCCAAAGGTCACCGGGCCTGGTGTCACTTTAAAGAAGTAGTCCAGTTACAACTTTGTGGGCTTATAACTTGGCTTCTGAATATCCTCAAGAGGTCAGGTTTGTTTTAGTGTACTCCAATCAACAGCCCCTACAACCACAAAAAGGACTGGAGTCATTAGCACTTATGGTTTTTAAATGGCACCCAGAATTATGTTGCACGAAGCACAATTTCACATCATTCTGGGTTCATTTGTGTGAAAACAAGGTCCAATCAGGCTGAAACGTTACAGGAAGGTAGAATCTATTGAGTTGTAAGTGATCTGAACGTTTCATGATGATAGCACTTTCCTAAGGGGGTCAAACCATGTCCCAAAGGTCACCAGATCTGGTGTCAATTTAAAGAAGTAATCCAGTTACACATTTGTGGGCTTATAACTTGGCTTCTGAATGTCCTAGAGAGATCAGGTTTGTTTTAGTGTACTCCAACCAACATCCCCTACAACCACAAAAAGGAATGGAGTCATTAGCACTTATGGTTTGTAAATGGCACCCAGAATTATGCTGCACGAAGCACAATTTCACATCATTCTGGGTCCATTTGTGTGAAAACAAGGTCCAATCAGGCTGAAACGTAACAAGAAGGTAGAATCTATTGAGTTGTAAGTGATCTGAACGTTTCATGATGATCGCACATTCCTATAGGGGGTCAAACCATGTCCCAAAGGTCACCGGGCCTGGTGTCACTTTAAAGAAGTAGTCCAGTTACACCTTTGTGGGCTTATAACTTGGCTTCTGAATATCCTAAAGAGGTCAGGTTTGTTTTAGTGTACTCCAATCAACAGCCTCTACAACCACAAAAAGGAATGGAGTCATTAGCACTTATGGTTTGTAAATGGCACCCAGAATTATGTTGCACGAAGCACAATTTCACATCATTCTGGGTCCATTTGTGTGAAAACAAGGTCCAATCAGGCTGAAACGTTACAAGAAGGTAGAATCTATTGAGTTGTAAGTTATCTGAACGTTTCAAGATGATTGCACATTACTATAGGTGGTCAAACCATGTCCCAAAGGTCACCGGGCCTGGTGTCACTTTAAAGAAGTAGTCCAGTTACACATTTGTGGGCTTATAACTTTTCTTCTGAATATCCTAGAGAGGTCAGGTTTGTTTTAGAGTACTTCAATTAATAGCTCCTACAACCACAAAAAGGAATGGAGTCATTAGCACTTATGGTTCTTAAATGGCACCCAGAATTATGTTGCACGAAGCACAATTTCACATCATTCTGGGTTCATTTGTGTGAAAACAAGGTCCAATCAGGCTGAAACGTTACAGGAAGTTAGAATCTATTGAGTTGTAAGTGATCTGAACGTTTCATGATGATAGCACTTTCCTAAGGGGGTCAAACCATGTCCCAAAGGTCACCGGATCTGGTGTCAATTTAAAGAAGTAGTCCAGTTACACATTTGTGAGCTTATAACTTGGCTTCTGAATTTCCTAGAGAGATCAGGTTTGTTTTAGTGTACTCCAATCAACAGCCCCTACAACCACAAAAGGAAGGGAGTCATTAGCACTTATGGTTTGTAAATGGCACCCAGAATTATGTTGCACGAAGCACAATTTCACATCATTCTGGGTCCATTTGTGTGAAAACAAGGTCCAATCAGGCTGAAACATTACAGGAAGGTAGAATCTATTGAGTTGTAAGTGATCTGAACGTTTCATGATGATCGCACATTCCTATAGGTGGTCAAACCATGTCCCAAAGGTCACCGGGCCTGGTGTCACTTTAAAGAAGTAGTCCAGTTACACATTTGTGGGCTTATAACTTTTCTTCTGAATGTCCTAGAGAGGTCAGGTTTGTTTTAGAGTACTTCAATTAATAGCTCCTACAACCACAAAAAGGAATGGATTCATTAACACTTATGGTTCTTAAATGGCACCCAGAATTATGTTGCACGAAGCACAATTTCACATCATTCTGGGTTCATTTGTGTGAAAACAAGGTCCAATCAGGCTGAAACGTTACAGGAAGTTAGAATCTATTGAGTTGTAAGTCATCTGAACGTTTCATGATGATAGCACTTTCCTAAGGGGGTCAAACCATGTCCCAAAGGTCACCGGATCAGGTGTCAATTTAAAGAAGTAGTCCAGTTAAACATTTGTGAGCTTATAACTTGGCTTCTGAATTTCCTAGAGAGATCAGGTTTGTTTTAGTGTACTCCAATCAACAGCCCCTACAACCACAAAAAGGAAGGGAGTCATTAGCACTTATGGTTTGTAAATGGCACCCAGAATTATGTTGCACGAAGCACAATTTCACATCATTCTGGGTCCATTTGTGTGAAAACAAGGTCCAATCAGGCTGAAACGTTACAAGAAGGTAGAATCTATTGAGTTGTAAGTGATCTGAATGTTTCATGATGATCGCACATTCCTATTGGGGGTCAAACCATGTCCCAAAGGTCACCGGATCTGGTGTCACTTTAAAGAAGTAGTCCAGTTACACATTTGTGGGCTTATAACTTGGCTTCTGAATATCCTAGAGAGGTCAGGTTTGTTTTAGAGTATTCCAATTAACAGCCCCTACAACCACAAAAAGGAATGGAGTCATTAGCACTTATGGTTTTTAAATGGCACCCAGAATTATGTTGCACGAAGCACAATTTCACATCATTCTGGGTTCATTTGTGTGAAAACAAGGTCCAATCAGGCTGAAACGTTACAAGAAGGTAGAATCTATTGAGTTGTAAGTGATCTGAACGTTTCAAGATGATTGCACATTACTATAGGGGGTCAAACCATGTCCCAAAGGTCACCGGGCCTGGTGTCACTTTAAAGAAGTAGTCCAGTTACACCTTTTTCGGCTTATAACTTTTCTTCTGAATGTCCTAGAGAGGTCAGGTTTGTTTTAGAGTACTTCAATTAATAGCTCCTACAACCACAAAAAGAAGGGAGTCATTAGCACTTATGGTTTTTAAATGGCACCCAGAATTATGTTGCACGAAGCACAATTTCACATCATTCTGGGTCCATTTGTGTGAAAACAAGGTCCAATCAGGCTGAAACGTTACAAGAAGGTAGAATCTATTGAGTTGTAAGTGATGTGAACGTTTCAAGATGATTTCACATTACTATAGGTGGTCAAACCATGTCCCAAAGGTCACCGGGCCTGGTGTCACTTTAAAGAAGTAGTCCAGTTACAAATTTGTGGGCTTATAACTTTTCTTCTTAATGTCCTAGAGAGGTCAGGTTTGTTTTAGAGTACTTCAATTAATAGCTCCTACAACCACAAAAAGGAATGGAGTCATTAGCACTTATGGTTCTTAAATGGCACCCAGAATTATGTTGCACGAAGCACAATTTCACATCATTCTGGGTTCATTTGTGTGAAAACAAGGTCCAATCAGGCTGAAACGTTGCAGAAAGGTAGAATCTATTGAGTTGTAAGTGATCTGAACGTTTCATGATGATAGCACTTTCCTAAGGGGGTCAAACCATGTCCCAAAGGTCACCGGATCTGGTGTCAATTTAAAGAAGTAGTCCAGTTACACATTTGTGGGCTTATAACTTGGCTTCTGAATGTCCTAGAGAGATCAGGTTTGTTTTAGTGTACTCCAACCAACAGCCCCTACAACCACAAAAAGGAATGGAGTCATTAGCACTTATGGTTTGTAAATGGCACCAAGAATTATGTTGCACGAAGCACAATTTCACATCATTCTGGGTCCATTTGTGTGAACACAAGGTCCAATCAGGCTGAAACGTTACAAGAAGGTAGAATCTATTGAGTTGTAAGTGATCTGAACGTTTCATGATGATCGCACTTTACTATAGGGGGTCAAACCATGTCCCAAAGGTCACCGGGCCTGGTGTCACTTTAAAGAAGTAGTCCAGTTACACCTTTGTGGGCTTATAACTTGGCTTCTGAATATCCTAAAGAGGTCAGGTTTGTTTTAGTGTACTCCAATCAACAGCCTCTACAACCACAAAAAGGAATGGAGTCATTAGCACTTATGGTTTGTAAATGGCACCCAGAATTATGTTGCACGAAGCACAATTTCACATCATTCTGGGTCCATTTGTGTGAAAACAAGGTCCAGTCAGGCTGAAACGTTACAAGAAGGTAGAATCTATTGAGTTGTAAGTGATCTGAACGTTTCAAGATGATTGCACATTACTATAGGGGGGTCAAACCATGTCCCAAAGGTCACCGGGCCTGGTGTCACTTTAAAGAAGTAGTCCAGTTACACCTTTGTCGGCTTATAACTTTTCTTCTGAATGTCCTAGAGAGGTCAGGTTTGTTTTAGAGTACTTCAATTAATAGCTCCTACAACCACAAAAAGGAATGGAGTCATTAGCACTTATGGTTTGTAAATGGCATCCAGAATTATGTTGTACGAAGCACAATTTCAAATCATTCTGGGTCCATTTGTGTGAAAACAAGGTCCAATAAGGCTGAAACATTACAGGAAGGTAGAATCTATTGAGTTGTAAGTGATCTGAACGTTTCATGCTGATAGCACTTTCCTAAGGCGGTCAAACTATGTCCCAAAGGTCACCGGATCTGGTGTCAATTTAAAGAAGTAGTCCAGTTACACATTTGTGGGCTTATAACTTGGCTTCTGAATGTCCTAGAGAGATCAGGTTTAATTTAGTGTACTCCAATAAACAGCCCCTACAACCACAAAAAGGAATGGAGTCATTAGCACTTATGGTTTGTAAATGGCACCCAGAATTATGTTGCACGAAGCACAATTTCACATCATTCTGGGTTCATTTGTGTGAAAACAAGGTCCAATCATGCTGAAACGTTACAGGAAGGTAGAATCTATTGAGTTGTAAGTGATCTGAACGTTTCATGATGATAGCACTTTCCTAAGGGGGTCAAACCATGTCCCAAAGGTCACCGGATCTGGTGTCAATTTAAAGAAGTAGTCCAGTTACACATTTGTGGGCTTATAACTTGGCTTCTGAATGTCCTAGAGAAGTCAAGCTTGTTTTAGAGTACTCCAATCAACAGCCCCTACAACCACAAAAAGGAATGGAGTCATTAGCACTTATGGTTTGTAAATGGCACCCAGAATTATGTTGCACGAAGCACAATTTCACATCATTCTGGGTCCATTTGTGTGAAAACAAGGTCCAATCAGGCTGAAACGTTACAGGAAGGTAGAATCTATTGAGTTGTAAGTGATCTGAACGTTTCATGATGATAGCACTTTCCTAAGGGGGTCAAACCATGTCCCAAAGGTCACCGGATCTGGTGTCAATTTAAAGAAGTAGTCCAGTTACACATTTGTGGGCTTATAACTTGGCTTCTGAATTTCCTAGAGAGATCAGGTTTGTTTTAGTGTACTCCAATCAACAGCCCCTACAACCACAAAAAGGAAGGGAGTCATTAGCACTTATGGTTTATAAATGGCACCCAGAATTATGTTGCACGAAGCACAATTTCACATCATTCTGGGTCCATTTGTGTGAAAACAAGGTCCAATCAGGCTGAAACGTTACAAGAAGGTAGAATCTATTGAGTTGTAAGTGATCTGAACGTTTCATGATGATCGCACATTCCTATTGGGGGTCAAACCATGTCCCAAAGGTCACCGGATCTGGTGTCACTTTAAAGAAGTAGTCCAGTTACACATTTGTGGGCTTATAACTTGGCTTCTGAATATCCTAGAGAGGTCAGGTTTGTTTTAGAGAACTCCAATTAACAGCCCCTACAACCACAAAAAGGAATGGAGTCATTAGCACTTATGGTTTTTAGATGGCACCCAGAATTATGTTGCACGAAGCACAATTTCACATCATTCTGGGTTCATTTGTGTGAAAACAAGGTCCAATCAGGCTGAAACGTTACAGGAAGGTAGAATCTATTGAGTTGTAAGTGATCTGAACATTTCATGATGATAGCACTTTCCTAAGGGGGTCAAACCATGTCCCAAAATGTCACCGGATCTGGTGTCAATTTAAAGAAGTAGTCCAATTACACATTTGTGGGCTTATAACTTGGCTTCTGAATGTCCTAGAGAAGTCAAGCTTGTTTTAGTGTACTCCAATCAACAGCCCCTACAACCACAAAAAGGAATGGAGTCATTAGCCTTTATGGTTTGTAAATGGCACCCAGAATTATGTTGCACGAAGCACAATTTCACATCATTCTGGGTCCATTTGTGTGAAAACAAGGTCCAATCAGGCTGAAACGTTACAGGAAGGTAGAATCTATTGAGTTGTAAGTGATCTGAACGTTTCATGATGATCGCATATTCCTATAGGGGGTCAAACCATGTCCCAAAGGTCACCGAGCCTGGTGTCACTTTAAAGAAGTAGTCCAGTTACACCTTTGTGAGCTAATAACTTGGCTTCTGAATATCCTAAAGAGGTCAGGTTTGTTTTAGTGTACTCCAATCAACAGCCCCTACAACCACAAAAAGGAATGGAGTCATTAGCACTTATGGTTTTTAGATGGCACCCAGAATTATGTTGCACGAAGCACAATTTCACATCATTCTGGGTTCATTTGTGTGAAAACAAGGTCCAATCAGGCTGAAACGTTACAGGAAGGTAGAATCCATTGAGTTGTAAGTGATCTGAACATTTCATGATGATCGCACATTCCTATAGGTGGTCAAACCATGTCCCAAAGGTCACCGGGCCTGGTGTCACTTTAAAGAAGTAGTCCAGTTACACATTTGTGGGCTTATAACTTTTCTTCTGAATGTCCTAGAGAGGTCAGGTTCGTTTTAGAGTACTTCAATTAATAGCTCCTACAACCACAAAAAGGAATGGAGTCATTAGCACTTATGGTTCTTAAATGGCACCCAGAATTATGTTGCACGAAGCACAATTTCACATCATTCTGGGTTCATTTGTGTGAAAACAAGGTCCAATCAGGCTGAAACGTTACAGGAAGTTAGAATCTATTGAGTTGTAAGTGATCTGAACGTTTCATGATGATAGCACTTTCCTAAGGGGGTCAAACCATGTCCCAAAGGTCACCGGATCTGGTGTCAATTTAAAGAAGTAGTCCAGTTATACATTTGTGAGCTTATAACTTGGCTTCTGAATTTCCTAGAGAGATCAGGTTTGTTTTAGTGTACTCCAATCAACAGCCCCTACAACCACAAAAAGGAAGGGAGTCATTAGCACTTATGGTTTGTAAATGGCACCCAGAATTATGTTGCACGAAGCACAATTTCACATCATTCTGGGTCCATTTGTGTGAAAACAAGGTCCAATCAGGCTGAAACGTTACAAGAAGATAGAATCTATTGAGTTGTAAGTGATCTGAACGTTTCATGATTATAGCACTTTCCTAAGGGGGTCAAACCATGTCCCATATGTCACCGGGCCTGGTGTCACTTTAAAGAAGTAGTCCAGTTACAACTTTGTGGGCTTATAACTTGGCTTCTGAATATCCTCAAGAGGTCAGGTTTGTTTTAGTGTACTCCAATTAACAGCCCCTACAACCACAAAAAGGACTGGAGTCATTAGCACTTATGGTTTTTAAATGGCACCCAGAATTATGTTGCACGAAGCACAATTTCACATCATTCTGGGTTCATTTGTGTGAAAACAAGGTCCAGTCAGGCTGAAACGTTACAGGAAGGTAGAATTTATTGAGTTGTAAGTGATCTGAACGTTTCATGATGATAGCACTTTCCTAAGGGGGTCAAACCATGTCCCAAAGGTCACCAGATCTTGTGTCAATTTAAAGAAGCAGTCCAGTTACACATTTGTGGGCTTATAACTTGGCTTCTGAATGTGCTAGAGAGATCAGGTTTGTTTTAGTGTACTCCAACCAACAGCCCCTACAACCACAAAAAGGAATGGAGTCATTAGCACTTATGGTTTGTAAATGGCACCCAGAATTATGCTGCACGAAGCACAATTTCACATCATTCTGGGTCCATTTGTGTGAAAACAAGGTCCAATCAGGCTGAAACTTTACAAGAAGGTAGAATCTATTGAGTTGTAAGTGATCTGAACGTTTCATGATGATCGCACATTCCTATAGGGGGTCAAACCATGTCCCAAAGGTCACCGGGCCTGGTGTCACTTTAAAGAAGTAGTCCAGTTACACCTTTGTCGGCTTATAACTTTTCTTCTGAATGTCCTAGAGAGGTCAGGTTTGTTTTAGAGTACTTCAATTAATAGCTCCTACAACCACAAAAAGGAATGGAGTGATTAGCACTTATGGTTCTTAAATGGCACCCAGAATTATGTTGCACGAAGCACAATTTCACATCATTCTGGGTTCATTTGTGTGAAAACAAGGTCCAATCAGGCTGAAACGTTACAGGAAGTTAGAATCTATTGAGTTGTAAGTGATCTGAACGTTTCATGATGATAGCACTTTCCTAAGGGGGTCAAACCATGTCCCAAAGGTCACCGGATCTGGTGTCAATTTAAAGAAGTAGTCCAGTTATACATTTGTGAGCTTATAACTTGGCTTCTGAATTTCCTAGAGAGATCAGGTTTGTTTTAGTGTACTCCAATCAACAGCCCCTACAACCACAAAAAGGAAGGGAGTCATTAGCACTTATGGTTTGTAAATGGCACCCAGAATTATGTTGCACGAAGCACAATTTCACATCATTCTGGGTCCATTTGTGTGAAAACAAGGTCCAATCAGGCTGAAATGTTACAAGAAGGTAGAATCTATTGAGTTGTAAGTGATCTGAACGTTTCATGATGATAGCACTTTCCTAAGGGGGTCAAACCATGTCCCATATGTCACCGGGCCTGGTGTCACTTTAAAGAAGTAGTCCAGTTACAACTTTGTGGGCTTATAACTTGGCTTCTGAATATCCTCAAGAGGTCAGGTTTGTTTTAGTGTACTCCAATCAACAGCCCCTACAACCACAAAAAGGACTGGAGTCATTAGCACTTATGGTTTTTAAATGGCACCCAGAATTATGTTGCACGAAGCACAATTTCACATCATTCTGGGTTCATTTGTGTGAAAACAAGGTCCAGTCAGGCTGAAACGTTACAGGAAGGTAGAATTTATTGAGTTGTAAGTGATCTGAACGTTTCATGATGATAGCACTTTCCTAAGGGGGTCAAACCATGTCCCAAAGGTCACCAGATCTTGTGTCAATTTAAAGAAGCAGTCCAGTTACACATTTGTGGGCTTATAACTTGGCTTCTGAATGTGCTAGAGAGATCAGGTTTGTTTTAGTGTACTCCAACCAACAGCCCCTACAACCACAAAAAGGAATGGAGTCATTAGCACTTATGGTTTGTAAATGGCACCCAGAATTATGCTGCACGAAGCACAATTTCACATCATTCTGGGTCCATTTGTGTGAAAACAAGGTCCAATCAGGCTGAAAGGTTACAAGAAGGTAGAATCTATTGAGTTGTAAGTGATCTGAACGTTTCATGATGATCGCACATTCCTATAGGGGGTCAAACCATGTCCCAAAGGTCACCGGGCCTGGTGTCACTTTAAAGAAGTAGTCCAGTTACACCTTTGTGGGCTTATAACTTGGCTTCTGAATATCCTAAAGAGGTCAGGTTTGTTTTAGTGTACTCCAATCAACAGCCTCTACAACCACAAAAAGGAATGGAGTCATTAGCACTTATGGTTTGTAAATGGCACCCAGAAGTATGTTGCACGAAGCACAATTTCACATCATACTGGGTCCATTTGTGTGAAAACAAGGTCCAATCAGGCTGAAACGTTACAAGAAGGTAGAATCTATTGAGTTGTAAGTGATCTGAACGTTTCAAGATGATTGCACATTACTATAGGTGGTCAAACCATGTCCCAAAGGTCACCGGGCCTGGTGTCACTTTAAAGATGTAGTCCAGTTACACATTTGTGGGCTTATAACTTTTCTTCTGAATTTCCTAGAGAGGTCAGGTTTGTTTTAGAGTATTTCAATTAATAGCTCCTACAACCACAAGAGGAATGGAGTCATTAGCACTTATGGTTCTTAAATGGCACCCAGAATTATGTTGCACGAAGCACAATTTCACATCATTCTGGGTTCATTTGTGTGAAAACAAGGTCCAATCAGGCTGAAACGTTACAGGAAGTTAGAATCTATTGAGTTGTAAGTGATCTGAACGTTTCATGATGATAGCACTTTCCTAAGGGGGTCAAACCATGTCCCAAAGGTCACCGGATCTGGTGTCAATTTAAAGTAGTCCAGTTACACATTTGTGAGCTTATAACTTGGCTTCTGAATTTCCTAGAGAGATCAGGTTTGTTTTAGTGCACTCCAATCAACAGCCCCTACAACCACAAAAAGGAAGGGAGTCATTAGCACTTATGGTTTGTAAATGGCACCCAGAATTATGTTGCACGAAGCACAATTTCACATCATTCTGGGTCCATTTGTGTGAAAACAAGGTCCAATCAGGCTGAAACGTTACAAGAAGGTAGAATCTATTGAGTTGTAAGTGATCTGAACGTTTCATGATGATCACACATTCCTATTCGGGGTCAAACCATGTCCCAAAGGTCACCGGATCTGGTGTCACTTTAAAGAAGTAGTCCAGTTACACATTTTTGAGCTTATAACTTGGCTTCTGAATTTCCTAGAGAGATCAGGTTTGTTTTAGTGTACTCCAATCAACAGCCCCTACAACCACAAAAAGGAAGGGAGTCATTAGCACTTATGGTTTGTAAATGGCAGCCAGAATTATGTTGCACGGAGCACAATTTCACATCATTCTGGGTCCATTTGTGTGAAAACAAGGTCCAATCAGGCTGAAACGTTACAAGAAGGTAGAATCTATTGAGTTGTAAGTGATCTGAACGTTTCATGATGATAGCACTTTCCTAAGGGGGTCAAACCATGTCCCAAAGGTCACCGGGCCTGGTGTCACTTTAAAGAAGTAGTCCAGTTACAACTTTGTGGGCTTATAACTTGGCTTCTGAATATCCTCAAGAGGTCAGGTTTGTTTTAGTGTACTCCAATCAACAGCCCCTACAACCACAAAAAGGACTGGAGTCATTAGCACTTATGGTTTTTAAATGGCACCCAGAATTATGTTGCACGAAGCACAATTTCACATCATTCTGGGTTCATTTGTGTGAAAACAAGGTCCAATCAGGCTGAAACGTTACAGGAAGGTAGAATCTATTGAGTTGTAAGTGATCTGAACGTTTCATGATGATAGCACTTTCCTAAGGGGGTCAAACCATGTCCCAAAGGTCACCAGATCTGGTGTCAATTTAAAGAAGTAATCCAGTTACACATTTGTGGGCTTATAACTTGGCTTCTGAATGTCCTAGAGAGATCAGGTTTGTTTTAGTGTACTCCAACCAACAGCCCCTACAACCACAAAAAGGAATGGAGTCATTAGCACTTATGGTTTGTAAATGGCACCCAGAATTATGCTGCACGAAGCACAATTTCACATCATTCTGGGTCCATTTGTGTGAAAACAAGGTCCAATCAGGCTGAAACGTAACAAGAAGGTAGAATCTATTGAGTTGTAAGTGATCTGAACGTTTCATGATGATCGCACATTCCTATAGGGGGTCAAACCATGTCCCAAAGGTCACCGGGCCTGGTGTCACTTTAAAGAAGTAGTCCAGTTACACCTTTGTGGGCTTATAACTTGGCTTCTGAATATCCTAAAGAGGTCAGGTTTGTTTTAGTGTACTCCAATCAACAGCTTCTACAACCACAAAAAGGAATGGAGTCATTAGCACTTATGGTTTGTAAATGGCACCAAGAATTATGTTGCACGAAGCACAATTTCACATCATTCTGGGTCCATTTGTGTGAAAACAAGGTCCAATCAGGCTGAAACGTTACAAGAAGGTAGAATCTATTGAGTTGTAAGTTATCTGAACGTTTCAAGATGATTGCACATTACTATAGGTGGTCAAACCATGTCCCAAAGGTCACCGGGCCTGGTGTCACTTTAAAGAAGTAGTCCAGTTACACATTTGTGGGCTTATAACTTTTCTTCTGAATATCCTAGAGAGGTCAGGTTTGTTTTAGAGTACTTCAATTAATAGCTCCTACAACCACAAAAAGGAATGGAGTCATTAGCACTTATGGTTCTTAAATGGCACCCAGAATTATGTTGCACGAAGCACAATTTCACATCATTCTGGGTTCATTTGTGTGAAAACAAGGTCCAATCAGGCTGAAACGTTACAGGAAGTTAGAATCTATTGAGTTGTAAGTGATCTGAACGTTTCATGATGATAGCACTTTCCTAAGGGGGTCAAACCATGTCCCATATGTCACCGGATCTGGTGTCAATTTAAAGAAGTAGTCCAGTTACACATTTGTGAGCTTATAACTTGGCTTCTGAATTTCCTAGAGAGATCAGGTTTGTTTTAGTGTACTCCAATCAACAGCCCCTACAACCACAAAAGGAAGGGAGTCATTAGCACTTATGGTTTGTAAATGGCACCCAGAATTATGTTGCACGAAGCACAATTTCACATCATTCTGGGTCCATTTGTGTGAAAACAAGGTCCAATCAGGCTGAAACATTACAGGAAGGTAGAATCTATTGAGTTGTAAGTGATCTGAACGTTTCATGATGATCGCACATTCCTATAGGTGGTCAAACCATGTCCCAAAGGTCACCGGGCCTGGTGTCACTTTAAAGAAGTAGTCCAGTTACACATTTGTGGGCTTATAACTTTTCTTCTGAATGTCCTAGAGAGGTCAGGTTTGTTTTAGAGTACTTCAATTAATAGCTCCTACAACCACAAAAAGGAATGGATTCATTAACACTTATGGTTCTTAAATGGCACCCAGAATTATGTTGCACGAAGCACAATTTCACATCATTCTGGGTTCATTTGTGTGAAAACAAGGTCCAATCAGGCTGAAACGTTACAGGAAGTTAGAATCTATTGAGTTGTAAGTGATCTGAACGTTTCATGATGATAGCACTTTCCTAAGGGGGTCAAACCATGTCCCAAAGGTCACCGGATCTGGTGTCAATTTAAAGAAGTAGTCCAGTTACACATTTGTGAGCTTATAACTTGGCTTCTGAATTTCCTAGAGAGATCAGGTTTGTTTTAGTGTACTCCAATCAACAGCCCCTACAACCACAAAAAGGAAGGGAGTCATTAGCACTTATGGTTTGTAAATGGCACCCAGAATTATGTTGCACGAAGCACAATTTCACATCATTCTGGGTCCATTTGTGTGAAAACAAGGTCCAATCAGGCTGAAACGTTACAAGAAGGTAGAATCTATTGAGATGTAAGTGATCTGAATGTTTCATGATGATCGCACATTCCTATTGGGGGTCAAACCATGTCCCAAAGGTCACCGGATCTGGTGTCACTTTAAAGAAGTAG
Source organism: Nothobranchius furzeri (assembly GCF_043380555.1). Classification (NCBI taxonomy): domain Eukaryota; kingdom Metazoa; phylum Chordata; class Actinopteri; order Cyprinodontiformes; family Nothobranchiidae; genus Nothobranchius; species Nothobranchius furzeri. The sequence continues at coordinate 20,777,587 of NC_091745.1, forward strand.
TCCAGTTACACATTTGTGGGCTTATAACTTGGCTTCTGAATATCCTAGAGAGGTCAGGTTTGTTTTAGAGTATTCCAATTAACAGCCCCTACAACCACAAAAAGGAATGGAGTCATTAGCACTTATGGTTTTTAAATGGCACCCAGAATTATGTTGCACGAAGCACAATTTCACATCATTCTGGGTTCATTTGTGTGAAAACAAGGTCCAATCAGGCTGAAACGTTACAAGAAGGTAGAATCTATTGAGTTGTAAGTGATCTGAACGTTTCAAGATGATTGCACATTACTATAGGGGGTCAAACCATGTCCCAAAGGTCACCGGGCCTGGTGTCACTTTAAAGAAGTAGTCCAGTTACACCTTTTTCGGCTTATAACTTTTCTTCTGAATGTCCTAGAGAGGTCAGGTTTGTTTTAGAGTACTTCAATTAATAGCTCCTACAACCACAAAAAGAAGGGAGTCATTAGCACTTATGGTTTGTAAATGGCACCCAGAATTATGTTGCACGAAGCACAATTTCACATCATTCTGGGTCCATTTGTGTGAAAACAAGGTCCAATCAGGCTGAAACGTTACAAGAAGGTAGAATCTATTGAGTTGTAAGTGATCTGAACGTTTCAAGATGATTTCACATTACTATAGGTGGTCAAACCATGTCCCAAAGGTCACCGGGCCTCGTGTCACTTTAAAGAAGTAGTCCAGTTACACATTTGTGGGCTTATAACTTTTCTTCTTAATGTCCTAGAGAGGTCAGGTTTGTTTTAGAGTACTTCAATTAATAGCTCCTACAACCACAAAAAGGAATGGAGTCATTAGCACTTATGGTTCTTAAATGGCACCCAGAATTATGTTGCACGAAGCACAATTTCACATCATTCTGGATTCATTTGTGTGAAAACAAGGTCCAATCAGGCTGAAACGTTGCAGGAAGGTAGAATCTATTGAGTTGTAAGTGATCTGAACGTTTCATGATGATAGCACTTTCCTAAGGGGGTCAAACCATGTCCCAAAGGTCACCGGATCTGGTGTCAATTTAAAGAAGTAGTCCAGTTACACATTTGTGGGCTTATAACTTGGCTTCTGAATGTCCTAGAGAGATCAGGTTTGTTTTAGTGTACTCCAACCAACAGCCCCTACAACCACAAAAAGGAATGGAGTCATTAGCACTTATGGTTTGTAAATGGCACCAAGAATTATGTTGCACGAAGCACAATTTCACATCATTCTGGGTCCATTTGTGTGAACACAAGGTCCAATCAGGCTGAAACGTTACAAGAAGGTAGAATCTATTGAGTTGTAAGTGATCTGAACGTTTCATGATGATCGCACTTTACTATAGGGGGTCAAACCATGTCCCAAAGGTCACCGGGCCTGGTGTCACTTTAAAGAAGTAGTCCAGTTACACCTTTGTGGGCTTATAACTTGGCTTCTGAATATCCTAAAGAGGTCAGGTTTGTTTTAGTGTACTCCAATCAACAGCCTCTACAACCACAAAAAGGAATGGAGTCATTAGCACTTATGGTTTGTAAATGGCACCCAGAATTATGTTGCACGAAGCACAATTTCACATCATTCTGGGTCCATTTGTGTGAAAACAAGGTCCAATCAGGCTGAAACGTTACAAGAAGGTAGAATCTATTGAGTTGTAAGTGATCTGAACGTTTCAAGATGATTGCACATTACTATAGGGGGGTCAAACCATGTCCCAATGGTCACCGGGCCTGGTGTCACTTTAAAGAAGTAGTCCAGTTACACCTTTGTCGGCTTATAACTTTTCTTCTGAATGTCCTAGAGAGGTCAGGTTTGTTTTAGAGTACTTCAATTAATAGCTCCTACAACCACAAAAAGGAATGGAGTCATTAGCACTTATGGTTTGTAAATGGCATCCAGAATTATGTTGTACGAAGCACAATTTCAAATCATTCTGGGTCCATTTGTGTGAAAACAAGGTCCAATCAGGCTGAAACATTACAGGAAGGTAGAATCTATTGAGTTGTAAGTGATCTGAACGTTTCATGCTGATAGCACTTTCCTAAGGAGGTCAAACTATGTCCCAAAGGTCACCGGATCTGGTGTCAATTTAAAGAAGTAGTCCAGTTACACATTTGTGGGCTTATAACTTGGCTTCTGAATGTCCTAGAGAGATCAGGTTTAATTTAGTGTACTCCAATAAACAGCCCCTACAACCACAAAAAGGAATGGAGTCATTAGCACTTATGGTTTGTAAATGGCACCCAGAATTATGTTGCACGAAGCACAATTTCACATCATTCTGGGTTCATTTGTGTGAAAACAAGGTCCAATCATGCTGAAACGTTACAGGAAGGTAGAATCTATTGAGTTGTAAGTGATCTGAACGTTTCATGATGATAGCACTTTCCTAAGGGGGTCAAACCATGTCCCAAAGGTCACCGGATCTGGTGTCAATTTAAAGAAGTAGTCCAGTTACAGATTTGTGGGCTTATAACTTGGCTTCTGAATGTCCTAGAGAAGTCAAGCTTGTTTTAGAGTACTCCAATCAACAGCCCCTACAACCACAAAAAGGAATGGAGTCATTAGCACTTATGGTTTGTAAATGGCACCCAGAATTATGTTGCACGAAGCACAATTTCACATCATTCTGGGTCCATTTGTGTGAAAACAAGGTCCAATCAGGCTGAAACGTTACAGGAAGGTAGAATCTATTGAGTTGTAAGTGATCTGAACGTTTCATGATGATAGCACTTTCCTAAGGGGGTCAAACCATGTCCCAAAGGTCACCGGATCTGGTGTCAATTTAAAGAAGTAGTCCAGTTACACATTTGTGGGCTTATAACTTGGCTTCTGAATTTCCTAGAGAGATCAGGTTTGTTTTAGTGTACTCCAATCAACAGCCCCTACAACCACAAAAAGGAAGGGAGTCATTAGCACTTATGGTTTATAAATGGCACCCAGAATTATGTTGCACGAAGCACAATTTCACATCATTCTGGGTCCATTTGTGTGAAAACAAGGTCCAATCAGGCTGAAACGTTACAAGAAGGTAGAATCTATTGAGTTGTAAGTGATCTGAACGTTTCATGATGATCGCACATTCCTATTGGGGGTCGAACCATGTCCCAAAGGTCACCGGATCTGGTGTCACTTTAAAGAAGTAGTCCAGTTACACATTTGTGGGCTTATAACTTGGCTTCTGAATATCCTAGAGAGGACAGGTTTGTTTTAGAGAACTCCAATTAACAGCCCCTACAACCACAAAAAGGAATGGAGTCATTAGCACTTATGGTTTTTAGATGGCACCCAGAATTATGTTGCACGAAGCACAATTTCACATCATTCTGGGTCCATTTGTGTGAAAACAAGGTCCAATCAGGCTGAAACGTTACAAGAAGGTAGAATCTATTGAGTTGTAAGTGATCTGAACGTTTCATGATGATCGCACATTCCTATAGGGGGTCAAACAATGTCCCAAAGGTCACCGGGCCTGGTGTCACTTTAAAGAAGTAGTCCAGTTACAAATTTGTGGGCTTATAACTTTTCTTCTTAATGTCCTAGAGAGGTCAGGTTTGTTTTAGAGTACTTCAATTAATAGCTCCTACAACCACAAAAAGGAATGGAGTCATTAGCACTTATGGTTCTTAAATGGCACCCAGAATTATGTTGCACGAAGCACAATTTCACATCATTCTGGGTTCATTTGTGTGAAAACAAGGTCCAATCAGGCTGAAACGTTGCAGAAAGGTAGAATCTATTGAGTTGTAAGTGATCTGAACGTTTCATGATGATAGCACTTTCCTAAGGGGGTCAAACCATGTCCCAAAGGTCACCGGATCTGGTGTCAATTTAAAGAAGTAGTCCAGTTACACATTTGTGGGCTTATAACTTGGCTTCTGAATGTCCTAGAGAGATCAGGTTTGTTTTAGTGTACTCCAACCAACAGCCCCTACAACCACAAAAAGGAATGGAGTCATTAGCACTTATGGTTTGTAAATGGCACCAAGAATTATGTTGCACGAAGCACAATTTCACATCATTCTGGGTCCATTTGTGTGAACACAAGGTCCAATCAGGCTGAAACGTTACAAGAAGGTAGAATCTATTGAGTTGTAAGTGATCTGAACGTTTCATGATGATCGCACTTTACTATAGGGGGTCAAACCATGTCCCAAAGGTCACCGGGCCTGGTGTCACTTTAAAGAAGTAGTCCAGTTACACCTTTGTGGGCTTATAACTTGGCTTCTGAATATCCTAAAGAGGTCAGGTTTGTTTTAGTGTACTCCAATCAACAGCCTCTACAACCACAAAAAGGAATGGAGTCATTAGCACTTATGGTTTGTAAATGGCACCCAGAATTATGTTGCACGAAGCACAATTTCACATCATTCTGGGTCCATTTGTGTGAAAACAAGGTCCAGTCAGGCTGAAACGTTACAAGAAGGTAGAATCTATTGAGTTGTAAGTGATCTGAACGTTTCAAGATGATTGCACATTACTATAGGGGGGTCAAACCATGTCCCAAAGGTCACCGGGCCTGGTGTCACTTTAAAGAAGTAGTCCAGTTACACCTTTGTCGGCTTATAACTTTTCTTCTGAATGTCCTAGAGAGGTCAGGTTTGTTTTAGAGTACTTCAATTAATAGCTCCTACAACCACAAAAAGGAATGGAGTCATTAGCACTTATGGTTTGTAAATGGCATCCAGAATTATGTTGTACGAAGCACAATTTCAAATCATTCTGGGTCCATTTGTGTGAAAACAAGGTCCAATAAGGCTGAAACATTACAGGAAGGTAGAATCTATTGAGTTGTAAGTGATCTGAACGTTTCATGCTGATAGCACTTTCCTAAGGCGGTCAAACTATGTCCCAAAGGTCACCGGATCTGGTGTCAATTTAAAGAAGTAGTCCAGTTACACATTTGTGGGCTTATAACTTGGCTTCTGAATGTCCTAGAGAGATCAGGTTTAATTTAGTGTACTCCAATAAACAGCCCCTACAACCACAAAAAGGAATGGAGTCATTAGCACTTATGGTTTGTAAATGGCACCCAGAATTATGTTGCACGAAGCACAATTTCACATCATTCTGGGTTCATTTGTGTGAAAACAAGGTCCAATCATGCTGAAACGTTACAGGAAGGTAGAATCTATTGAGTTGTAAGTGATCTGAACGTTTCATGATGATAGCACTTTCCTAAGGGGGTCAAACCATGTCCCAAAGGTCACCGGATCTGGTGTCAATTTAAAGAAGTAGTCCAGTTACACATTTGTGGGCTTATAACTTGGCTTCTGAATGTCCTAGAGAAGTCAAGCTTGTTTTAGAGTACTCCAATCAACAGCCCCTACAACCACAAAAAGGAATGGAGTCATTAGCACTTATGGTTTGTAAATGGCACCCAGAATTATGTTGCACGAAGCACAATTTCACATCATTCTGGGTCCATTTGTGTGAAAACAAGGTCCAATCAGGCTGAAACGTTACAGGAAGGTAGAATCTATTGAGTTGTAAGTGATCTGAACGTTTCATGATGATAGCACTTTCCTAAGGGGGTCAAACCATGTCCCAAAGGTCACCGGATCTGGTGTCAATTTAAAGAAGTAGTCCAGTTACACATTTGTGGGCTTATAACTTGGCTTCTGAATTTCCTAGAGAGATCAGGTTTGTTTTAGTGTACTCCAATCAACAGCCCCTACAACCACAAAAAGGAAGGGAGTCATTAGCACTTATGGTTTATAAATGGCACCCAGAATTATGTTGCACGAAGCACAATTTCACATCATTCTGGGTCCATTTGTGTGAAAACAAGGTCCAATCAGGCTGAAACGTTACAAGAAGGTAGAATCTATTGAGTTGTAAGTGATCTGAACGTTTCATGATGATCGCACATTCCTATTGGGGGTCAAACCATGTCCCAAAGGTCACCGGATCTGGTGTCACTTTAAAGAAGTAGTCCAGTTACACATTTGTGGGCTTATAACTTGGCTTCTGAATATCCTAGAGAGGTCAGGTTTGTTTTAGAGAACTCCAATTAACAGCCCCTACAACCACAAAAAGGAATGGAGTCATTAGCACTTATGGTTTTTAGATGGCACCCAGAATTATGTTGCACGAAGCACAATTTCACATCATTCTGGGTTCATTTGTGTGAAAACAAGGTCCAATCAGGCTGAAACGTTACAGGAAGGTAGAATCTATTGAGTTGTAAGTGATCTGAACATTTCATGATGATAGCACTTTCCTAAGGGGGTCAAACCATGTCCCAAAATGTCACCGGATCTGGTGTCAATTTAAAGAAGTAGTCCAATTACACATTTGTGGGCTTATAACTTGGCTTCTGAATGTCCTAGAGAAGTCAAGCTTGTTTTAGTGTACTCCAATCAACAGCCCCTACAACCACAAAAAGGAATGGAGTCATTAGCCTTTATGGTTTGTAAATGGCACCCAGAATTATGTTGCACGAAGCACAATTTCACATCATTCTGGGTCCATTTGTGTGAAAACAAGGTCCAATCAGGCTGAAACGTTACAGGAAGGTAGAATCTATTGAGTTGTAAGTGATCTGAACGTTTCATGATGATCGCATATTCCTATAGGGGGTCAAACCATGTCCCAAAGGTCACCGAGCCTGGTGTCACTTTAAAGAAGTAGTCCAGTTACACCTTTGTGAGCTAATAACTTGGCTTCTGAATATCCTAAAGAGGTCAGGTTTGTTTTAGTGTACTCCAATCAACAGCCCCTACAACCACAAAAAGGAATGGAGTCATTAGCACTTATGGTTTTTAGATGGCACCCAGAATTATGTTGCACGAAGCACAATTTCACATCATTCTGGGTTCATTTGTGTGAAAACAAGGTCCAATCAGGCTGAAACGTTACAGGAAGGTAGAATCCATTGAGTTGTAAGTGATCTGAACATTTCATGATGATCGCACATTCCTATAGGTGGTCAAACCATGTCCCAAAGGTCACCGGGCCTGGTGTCACTTTAAAGAAGTAGTCCAGTTACACATTTGTGGGCTTATAACTTTTCTTCTGAATGTCCTAGAGAGGTCAGGTTCGTTTTAGAGTACTTCAATTAATAGCTCCTACAACCACAAAAAGGAATGGAGTCATTAGCACTTATGGTTCTTAAATGGCACCCAGAATTATGTTGCACGAAGCACAATTTCACATCATTCTGGGTTCATTTGTGTGAAAACAAGGTCCAATCAGGCTGAAACGTTACAGGAAGTTAGAATCTATTGAGTTGTAAGTGATCTGAACGTTTCATGATGATAGCACTTTCCTAAGGGGGTCAAACCATGTCCCAAAGGTCACCGGATCTGGTGTCAATTTAAAGAAGTAGTCCAGTTATACATTTGTGAGCTTATAACTTGGCTTCTGAATTTCCTAGAGAGATCAGGTTTGTTTTAGTGTACTCCAATCAACAGCCCCTACAACCACAAAAAGGAAGGGAGTCATTAGCACTTATGGTTTGTAAATGGCACCCAGAATTATGTTGCACGAAGCACAATTTCACATCATTCTGGGTCCATTTGTGTGAAAACAAGGTCCAATCAGGCTGAAACGTTACAAGAAGATAGAATCTATTGAGTTGTAAGTGATCTGAACGTTTCATGATTATAGCACTTTCCTAAGGGGGTCAAACCATGTCCCATATGTCACCGGGCCTGGTGTCACTTTAAAGAAGTAGTCCAGTTACAACTTTGTGGGCTTATAACTTGGCTTCTGAATATCCTCAAGAGGTCAGGTTTGTTTTAGTGTACTCCAATTAACAGCCCCTACAACCACAAAAAGGACTGGAGTCATTAGCACTTATGGTTTTTAAATGGCACCCAGAATTATGTTGCACGAAGCACAATTTCACATCATTCTGGGTTCATTTGTGTGAAAACAAGGTCCAGTCAGGCTGAAACGTTACAGGAAGGTAGAATTTATTGAGTTGTAAGTGATCTGAACGTTTCATGATGATAGCACTTTCCTAAGGGGGTCAAACCATGTCCCAAAGGTCACCAGATCTTGTGTCAATTTAAAGAAGCAGTCCAGTTACACATTTGTGGGCTTATAACTTGGCTTCTGAATGTGCTAGAGAGATCAGGTTTGTTTTAGTGTACTCCAACCAACAGCCCCTACAACCACAAAAAGGAATGGAGTCATTAGCACTTATGGTTTGTAAATGGCACCCAGAATTATGCTGCACGAAGCACAATTTCACATCATTCTGGGTCCATTTGTGTGAAAACAAGGTCCAATCAGGCTGAAACTTTACAAGAAGGTAGAATCTATTGAGTTGTAAGTGATCTGAACGTTTCATGATGATCGCACATTCCTATAGGGGGTCAAACCATGTCCCAAAGGTCACCGGGCCTGGTGTCACTTTAAAGAAGTAGTCCAGTTACACCTTTGTCGGCTTATAACTTTTCTTCTGAATGTCCTAGAGAGGTCAGGTTTGTTTTAGAGTACTTCAATTAATAGCTCCTACAACCACAAAAAGGAATGGAGTGATTAGCACTTATGGTTCTTAAATGGCACCCAGAATTATGTTGCACGAAGCACAATTTCACATCATTCTGGGTTCATTTGTGTGAAAACAAGGTCCAATCAGGCTGAAACGTTACAGGAAGTTAGAATCTATTGAGTTGTAAGTGATCTGAACGTTTCATGATGATAGCACTTTCCTAAGGGGGTCAAACCATGTCCCAAAGGTCACCGGATCTGGTGTCAATTTAAAGAAGTAGTCCAGTTATACATTTGTGAGCTTATAACTTGGCTTCTGAATTTCCTAGAGAGATCAGGTTTGTTTTAGTGTACTCCAATCAACAGCCCCTACAACCACAAAAAGGAAGGGAGTCATTAGCACTTATGGTTTGTAAATGGCACCCAGAATTATGTTGCACGAAGCACAATTTCACATCATTCTGGGTCCATTTGTGTGAAAACAAGGTCCAATCAGGCTGAAATGTTACAAGAAGGTAGAATCTATTGAGTTGTAAGTGATCTGAACGTTTCATGATGATAGCACTTTCCTAAGGGGGTCAAACCATGTCCCATATGTCACCGGGCCTGGTGTCACTTTAAAGAAGTAGTCCAGTTACAACTTTGTGGGCTTATAACTTGGCTTCTGAATATCCTCAAGAGGTCAGGTTTGTTTTAGTGTACTCCAATCAACAGCCCCTACAACCACAAAAAGGACTGGAGTCATTAGCACTTATGGTTTTTAAATGGCACCCAGAATTATGTTGCACGAAGCACAATTTCACATCATTCTGGGTTCATTTGTGTGAAAACAAGGTCCAGTCAGGCTGAAACGTTACAGGAAGGTAGAATTTATTGAGTTGTAAGTGATCTGAACGTTTCATGATGATAGCACTTTCCTAAGGGGGTCAAACCATGTCCCAAAGGTCACCAGATCTTGTGTCAATTTAAAGAAGCAGTCCAGTTACACATTTGTGGGCTTATAACTTGGCTTCTGAATGTGCTAGAGAGATCAGGTTTGTTTTAGTGTACTCCAACCAACAGCCCCTACAACCACAAAAAGGAATGGAGTCATTAGCACTTATGGTTTGTAAATGGCACCCAGAATTATGCTGCACGAAGCACAATTTCACATCATTCTGGGTCCATTTGTGTGAAAACAAGGTCCAATCAGGCTGAAAGGTTACAAGAAGGTAGAATCTATTGAGTTGTAAGTGATCTGAACGTTTCATGATGATCGCACATTCCTATAGGGGGTCAAACCATGTCCCAAAGGTCACCGGGCCTGGTGTCACTTTAAAGAAGTAGTCCAGTTACACCTTTGTGGGCTTATAACTTGGCTTCTGAATATCCTAAAGAGGTCAGGTTTGTTTTAGTGTACTCCAATCAACAGCCTCTACAACCACAAAAAGGAATGGAGTCATTAGCACTTATGGTTTGTAAATGGCACCCAGAAGTATGTTGCACGAAGCACAATTTCACATCATACTGGGTCCATTTGTGTGAAAACAAGGTCCAATCAGGCTGAAACGTTACAAGAAGGTAGAATCTATTGAGTTGTAAGTGATCTGAACGTTTCAAGATGATTGCACATTACTATAGGTGGTCAAACCATGTCCCAAAGGTCACCGGGCCTGGTGTCACTTTAAAGATGTAGTCCAGTTACACATTTGTGGGCTTATAACTTTTCTTCTGAATTTCCTAGAGAGGTCAGGTTTGTTTTAGAGTATTTCAATTAATAGCTCCTACAACCACAAGAGGAATGGAGTCATTAGCACTTATGGTTCTTAAATGGCACCCAGAATTATGTTGCACGAAGCACAATTTCACATCATTCTGGGTTCATTTGTGTGAAAACAAGGTCCAATCAGGCTGAAACGTTACAGGAAGTTAGAATCTATTGAGTTGTAAGTGATCTGAACGTTTCATGATGATAGCACTTTCCTAAGGGGGTCAAACCATGTCCCAAAGGTCACCGGATCTGGTGTCAATTTAAAGTAGTCCAGTTACACATTTGTGAGCTTATAACTTGGCTTCTGAATTTCCTAGAGAGATCAGGTTTGTTTTAGTGCACTCCAATCAACAGCCCCTACAACCACAAAAAGGAAGGGAGTCATTAGCACTTATGGTTTGTAAATGGCACCCAGAATTATGTTGCACGAAGCACAATTTCACATCATTCTGGGTCCATTTGTGTGAAAACAAGGTCCAATCAGGCTGAAACGTTACAAGAAGGTAGAATCTATTGAGTTGTAAGTGATCTGAACGTTTCATGATGATCACACATTCCTATTCGGGGTCAAACCATGTCCCAAAGGTCACCGGATCTGGTGTCACTTTAAAGAAGTAGTCCAGTTACACATTTTTGAGCTTATAACTTGGCTTCTGAATTTCCTAGAGAGATCAGGTTTGTTTTAGTGTACTCCAATCAACAGCCCCTACAACCACAAAAAGGAAGGGAGTCATTAGCACTTATGGTTTGTAAATGGCAGCCAGAATTATGTTGCACGGAGCACAATTTCACATCATTCTGGGTCCATTTGTGTGAAAACAAGGTCCAATCAGGCTGAAACGTTACAAGAAGGTAGAATCTATTGAGTTGTAAGTGATCTGAACGTTTCATGATGATAGCACTTTCCTAAGGGGGTCAAACCATGTCCCAAAGGTCACCGGGCCTGGTGTCACTTTAAAGAAGTAGTCCAGTTACAACTTTGTGGGCTTATAACTTGGCTTCTGAATATCCTCAAGAGGTCAGGTTTGTTTTAGTGTACTCCAATCAACAGCCCCTACAACCACAAAAAGGACTGGAGTCATTAGCACTTATGGTTTTTAAATGGCACCCAGAATTATGTTGCACGAAGCACAATTTCACATCATTCTGGGTTCATTTGTGTGAAAACAAGGTCCAATCAGGCTGAAACGTTACAGGAAGGTAGAATCTATTGAGTTGTAAGTGATCTGAACGTTTCATGATGATAGCACTTTCCTAAGGGGGTCAAACCATGTCCCAAAGGTCACCAGATCTGGTGTCAATTTAAAGAAGTAATCCAGTTACACATTTGTGGGCTTATAACTTGGCTTCTGAATGTCCTAGAGAGATCAGGTTTGTTTTAGTGTACTCCAACCAACAGCCCCTACAACCACAAAAAGGAATGGAGTCATTAGCACTTATGGTTTGTAAATGGCACCCAGAATTATGCTGCACGAAGCACAATTTCACATCATTCTGGGTCCATTTGTGTGAAAACAAGGTCCAATCAGGCTGAAACGTAACAAGAAGGTAGAATCTATTGAGTTGTAAGTGATCTGAACGTTTCATGATGATCGCACATTCCTATAGGGGGTCAAACCATGTCCCAAAGGTCACCGGGCCTGGTGTCACTTTAAAGAAGTAGTCCAGTTACACCTTTGTGGGCTTATAACTTGGCTTCTGAATATCCTAAAGAGGTCAGGTTTGTTTTAGTGTACTCCAATCAACAGCTTCTACAACCACAAAAAGGAATGGAGTCATTAGCACTTATGGTTTGTAAATGGCACCAAGAATTATGTTGCACGAAGCACAATTTCACATCATTCTGGGTCCATTTGTGTGAAAACAAGGTCCAATCAGGCTGAAACGTTACAAGAAGGTAGAATCTATTGAGTTGTAAGTTATCTGAACGTTTCAAGATGATTGCACATTACTATAGGTGGTCAAACCATGTCCCAAAGGTCACCGGGCCTGGTGTCACTTTAAAGAAGTAGTCCAGTTACACATTTGTGGGCTTATAACTTTTCTTCTGAATATCCTAGAGAGGTCAGGTTTGTTTTAGAGTACTTCAATTAATAGCTCCTACAACCACAAAAAGGAATGGAGTCATTAGCACTTATGGTTCTTAAATGGCACCCAGAATTATGTTGCACGAAGCACAATTTCACATCATTCTGGGTTCATTTGTGTGAAAACAAGGTCCAATCAGGCTGAAACGTTACAGGAAGTTAGAATCTATTGAGTTGTAAGTGATCTGAACGTTTCATGATGATAGCACTTTCCTAAGGGGGTCAAACCATGTCCCATATGTCACCGGATCTGGTGTCAATTTAAAGAAGTAGTCCAGTTACACATTTGTGAGCTTATAACTTGGCTTCTGAATTTCCTAGAGAGATCAGGTTTGTTTTAGTGTACTCCAATCAACAGCCCCTACAACCACAAAAGGAAGGGAGTCATTAGCACTTATGGTTTGTAAATGGCACCCAGAATTATGTTGCACGAAGCACAATTTCACATCATTCTGGGTCCATTTGTGTGAAAACAAGGTCCAATCAGGCTGAAACATTACAGGAAGGTAGAATCTATTGAGTTGTAAGTGATCTGAACGTTTCATGATGATCGCACATTCCTATAGGTGGTCAAACCATGTCCCAAAGGTCACCGGGCCTGGTGTCACTTTAAAGAAGTAGTCCAGTTACACATTTGTGGGCTTATAACTTTTCTTCTGAATGTCCTAGAGAGGTCAGGTTTGTTTTAGAGTACTTCAATTAATAGCTCCTACAACCACAAAAAGGAATGGATTCATTAACACTTATGGTTCTTAAATGGCACCCAGAATTATGTTGCACGAAGCACAATTTCACATCATTCTGGGTTCATTTGTGTGAAAACAAGGTCCAATCAGGCTGAAACGTTACAGGAAGTTAGAATCTATTGAGTTGTAAGTGATCTGAACGTTTCATGATGATAGCACTTTCCTAAGGGGGTCAAACCATGTCCCAAAGGTCACCGGATCTGGTGTCAATTTAAAGAAGTAGTCCAGTTACACATTTGTGAGCTTATAACTTGGCTTCTGAATTTCCTAGAGAGATCAGGTTTGTTTTAGTGTACTCCAATCAACAGCCCCTACAACCACAAAAAGGAAGGGAGTCATTAGCACTTATGGTTTGTAAATGGCACCCAGAATTATGTTGCACGAAGCACAATTTCACATCATTCTGGGTCCATTTGTGTGAAAACAAGGTCCAATCAGGCTGAAACGTTACAAGAAGGTAGAATCTATTGAGATGTAAGTGATCTGAATGTTTCATGATGATCGCACATTCCTATTGGGGGTCAAACCATGTCCCAAAGGTCACCGGATCTGGTGTCACTTTAAAGAAGTAGTCCAGTTACACATTTGTGGGCTTATAACTTGGCTTCTGAATATCCTAGAGAGGTCAGGTTTGTTTTAGAGTATTCCAATTAACAGCCCCTACAACCACAAAAAGGAATGGAGTCATTAGCACTTATGGTTTTTAAATGGCACCCAGAATTATGTTGCACGAAGCACAATTTCACATCATTCTGGGTTCATTTGTGTGAAAACAAGGTCCAATCAGGCTGAAACGTTACAAGAAGGTAGAATCTATTGAGTTGTAAGTGATCTGAACGTTTCAAGATGATTGCACATTACTATAGGGGGTCAAACCATGTCCCAAAGGTCACCGGGCCTGGTGTCACTTTAAAGAAGTAGTCCAGTTACACCTTTTTCGGCTTATAACTTTTCTTCTGAATGTCCTAGAGAGGTCAGGTTTGTTTTAGAGTACTTCAATTAATAGCTCCTACAACCACAAAAAGAAGGGAGTCATTAGCACTTATGGTTTGTAAATGGCACCCAGAATTATGTTGCACGAAGCACAATTTCACATCATTCTGGGTCCATTTGTGTGAAAACAAGGTCCAATCAGGCTGAAACGTTACAAGAAGGTAGAATCTATTGAGTTGTAAGTGATCTGAACGTTTCAAGATGATTTCACATTACTATAGGTGGTCAAACCATGTCCCAAAGGTCACCGGGCCTCGTGTCACTTTAAAGAAGTAGTCCAGTTACACATTTGTGGGCTTATAACTTTTCTTCTTAATGTCCTAGAGAGGTCAGGTTTGTTTTAGAGTACTTCAATTAATAGCTCCTACAACCACAAAAAGGAATGGAGTCATTAGCACTTATGGTTCTTAAATGGCACCCAGAATTATGTTGCACGAAGCACAATTTCACATCATTCTGGATTCATTTGTGTGAAAACAAGGTCCAATCAGGCTGAAACGTTGCAGGAAGGTAGAATCTATTGAGTTGTAAGTGATCTGAACGTTTCATGATGATAGCACTTTCCTAAGGGGGTCAAACCATGTCCCAAAGGTCACCGGATCTGGTGTCAATTTAAAGAAGTAGTCCAGTTACACATTTGTGGGCTTATAACTTGGCTTCTGAATGTCCTAGAGAGATCAGGTTTGTTTTAGTGTACTCCAACCAACAGCCCCTACAACCACAAAAAGGAATGGAGTCATTAGCACTTATGGTTTGTAAATGGCACCAAGAATTATGTTGCACGAAGCACAATTTCACATCATTCTGGGTCCATTTGTGTGAACACAAGGTCCAATCAGGCTGAAACGTTACAAGAAGGTAGAATCTATTGAGTTGTAAGTGATCTGAACGTTTCATGATGATCGCACTTTACTATAGGGGGTCAAACCATGTCCCAAAGGTCACCGGGCCTGGTGTCACTTTAAAGAAGTAGTCCAGTTACACCTTTGTGGGCTTATAACTTGGCTTCTGAATATCCTAAAGAGGTCAGGTTTGTTTTAGTGTACTCCAATCAACAGCCTCTACAACCACAAAAAGGAATGGAGTCATTAGCACTTATGGTTTGTAAATGGCACCCAGAATTATGTTGCACGAAGCACAATTTCACATCATTCTGGGTCCATTTGTGTGAAAACAAGGTCCAATCAGGCTGAAACGTTACAAGAAGGTAGAATCTATTGAGTTGTAAGTGATCTGAACGTTTCAAGATGATTGCACATTACTATAGGGGGGTCAAACCATGTCCCAATGGTCACCGGGCCTGGTGTCACTTTAAAGAAGTAGTCCAGTTACACCTTTGTCGGCTTATAACTTTTCTTCTGAATGTCCTAGAGAGGTCAGGTTTGTTTTAGAGTACTTCAATTAATAGCTCCTACAACCACAAAAAGGAATGGAGTCATTAGCACTTATGGTTTGTAAATGGCATCCAGAATTATGTTGTACGAAGCACAATTTCAAATCATTCTGGGTCCATTTGTGTGAAAACAAGGTCCAATCAGGCTGAAACATTACAGGAAGGTAGAATCTATTGAGTTGTAAGTGATCTGAACGTTTCATGCTGATAGCACTTTCCTAAGGAGGTCAAACTATGTCCCAAAGGTCACCGGATCTGGTGTCAATTTAAAGAAGTAGTCCAGTTACACATTTGTGGGCTTATAACTTGGCTTCTGAATGTCCTAGAGAGATCAGGTTTAATTTAGTGTACTCCAATAAACAGCCCCTACAACCACAAAAAGGAATGGAGTCATTAGCACTTATGGTTTGTAAATGGCACCCAGAATTATGTTGCACGAAGCACAATTTCACATCATTCTGGGTTCATTTGTGTGAAAACAAGGTCCAATCATGCTGAAACGTTACAGGAAGGTAGAATCTATTGAGTTGTAAGTGATCTGAACGTTTCATGATGATAGCACTTTCCTAAGGGGGTCAAACCATGTCCCAAAGGTCACCGGATCTGGTGTCAATTTAAAGAAGTAGTCCAGTTACAGATTTGTGGGCTTATAACTTGGCTTCTGAATGTCCTAGAGAAGTCAAGCTTGTTTTAGAGTACTCCAATCAACAGCCCCTACAACCACAAAAAGGAATGGAGTCATTAGCACTTATGGTTTGTAAATGGCACCCAGAATTATGTTGCACGAAGCACAATTTCACATCATTCTGGGTCCATTTGTGTGAAAACAAGGTCCAATCAGGCTGAAACGTTACAGGAAGGTAGAATCTATTGAGTTGTAAGTGATCTGAACGTTTCATGATGATAGCACTTTCCTAAGGGGGTCAAACCATGTCCCAAAGGTCACCGGATCTGGTGTCAATTTAAAGAAGTAGTCCAGTTACACATTTGTGGGCTTATAACTTGGCTTCTGAATTTCCTAGAGAGATCAGGTTTGTTTTAGTGTACTCCAATCAACAGCCCCTACAACCACAAAAAGGAAGGGAGTCATTAGCACTTATGGTTTATAAATGGCACCCAGAATTATGTTGCACGAAGCACAATTTCACATCATTCTGGGTCCATTTGTGTGAAAACAAGGTCCAATCAGGCTGAAACGTTACAAGAAGGTAGAATCTATTGAGTTGTAAGTGATCTGAACGTTTCATGATGATCGCACATTCCTATTGGGGGTCGAACCATGTCCCAAAGGTCACCGGATCTGGTGTCACTTTAAAGAAGTAGTCCAGTTACACATTTGTGGGCTTATAACTTGGCTTCTGAATATCCTAGAGAGGACAGGTTTGTTTTAGAGAACTCCAATTAACAGCCCCTACAACCACAAAAAGGAATGGAGTCATTAGCACTTATGGTTTTTAGATGGCACCCAGAATTATGTTGCACGAAGCACAATTTCACATCATTCTGGGTCCATTTGTGTGAAAACAAGGTCCAATCAGGCTGAAACGTTACAAGAAGGTAGAATCTATTGAGTTGTAAGTGATCTGAACGTTTCATGATGATCGCACATTCCTATAGGGGGTCAAACCATGTCCCAAAGGTCACCGGGCCTGGTGTCACTTTAAAGAAGTAGTCCAGTTACACCTTTGTGGGCTTATAACTTGGCTTCTGAATATCCTAAAGAGGTCAGGTTTGTTTTAGTGTACTCCAATCAACAGCCCCTACAACCACAAAAAGGAATGGAGTCATTAGCACTTATGGTTTTTAAATGGCACCCAGAATTATGTTGCACGAAGCACAATTTCACATCATTCTGGGTTCATTTGTGTGAAAACAAGGTCCAATCAGGCTGAAACGTTACAGGAAGGTAGAATCTATTGAGTTGTAAGTGATCTGAACGTTTCATGATGATAGCACTTTCCTAAGGGGGTCAAACCATGTCCCAAAGGTCACCAGATCTGGTGTCAATTTAAAGAAGTAATCCAGTTACACATTTGTGGGCTTATAACTTGGCTTCTGAATGTCCTAGAGAGATCAGGTTTGTTTTAGTGTACTCCAACCAACAGCCCCTACAACCACAAAAAGGAATGGAGTCATTAGCACTTATGGTTTGTAAATGGCACCCAGAATTATGCTGCACGAAGCACAATTTCACATCATTCTGGGTCCATTTGTGTGAAAACAAGGTCCAATCAGGCTGAAACGTAACAAGAAGGTAGAATCTATTGAGTTGTAAGTGATCTGAACGTTTCATGATGATCGCACATTCCTATAGGGGGTCAAACCATGTCCCAAAGGTCACCGGGCCTGGTGTCACTTTAAAGAAGTAGTCCAGTTACACCTTTGTGGGCTTATAACTTGGCTTCTGAATATCCTAAAGAGGTCAGGTTTGTTTTAGTGTACTCCAATCAACAGCTTCTACAACCACAAAAAGGAATGGAGTCATTAGCACTTATGGTTTGTAAATGGCACCCAGAATTATGTTGCACGAAGCACAATTTCACATCATTCTGGGTCCATTTGTGTGAAAACAAGGTCCAATCAGGCTGAAACGTTACAAGAAGGTAGAATCTATTGAGTTGTAAGTTATCTGAACGTTTCAAGATGATTGCACATTACTATAGGTGGTCAAACCATGTCCCAAAGGTCACCGGGCCTGGTGTCACTTTAAAGAAGTAGTCCAGTTACACATTTGTGGGCTTATAACTTTTCTTCTGAATATCCTAGAGAGGTCAGGTTTGTTTTAGAGTACTTCAATTAATAGCTCCTACAACCACAAAAAGGAAATGAGTCATTAGCACTTATGGTTCTTAAATGGCACCCAGAATTATGTTGCACGAAGCACAATTTCACATCATTCTGGGTTCATTTGTGTGAAAACAAGGTCCAATCAGGCTGAAACGTTACAGGAAGTTAGAATCTATTGAGTTGTAAGTGATCTGAACGTTTCATGATGATAGCACTTTCCTAAGGGGGTCAAACCATGTCCCATATGTCACCGGATCTGGTGTCAATTTAAAGAAGTAGTCCAGTTACACATTTGTGAGCTTATAACTTGGCTTCTGAATTTCCTAGAGAGATCAGGTTTGTTTTAGTGTACTCCAATCAACAGCCCCTACAACCACAAAAGGAAGGGAGTCATTAGCACTTATGGTTTGTAAATGGCACCCAGAATTATGTTGCACGAAGCACAATTTCACATCATTCTGGGTCCATTTGTGTGAAAACAAGGTCCAATCAGGCTGAAACATTACAGGAAGGTAGAATCTATTGAGTTGTAAGTGATCTGAACGTTTCATGATGATCGCACATTCCTATAGGTGGTCAAACCATGTCCCAAAGGTCACCGGGCCTGGTGTCACTTTAAAGAAGTAGTCCAGTTACACATTTGTGGGCTTATAACTTTTCTTCTGAATGTCCTAGAGAGGTCAGGTTTGTTTTAGAGTACTTCAATTAATAGCTCCTACAACCACAAAAAGGAATGGATTCATTAACACTTATGGTTCTTAAATGGCACCCAGAATTATGTTGCACGAAGCACAATTTCACATCATTCTGGGTTCATTTGTGTGAAAACAAGGTCCAATCAGGCTGAAACGTTACAGGAAGTTAGAATCTATTGAGTTGTAAGTGATCTGAACGTTTCATGATGATAGCACTTTCCTAAGGGGGTCAAACCATGTCCCAAAGGTCACCGGATCTGGTGTCAATTTAAAGAAGTAGTCCAGTTACACATTTGTGAGCTTATAACTTGGCTTCTGAATTTCCTAGAGAGATCAGGTTTGTTTTAGTGTACTCCAATCAACAGCCCCTACAACCACAAAAAGGAAGGGAGTCATTAGCACTTATGGTTTGTAAATGGCACCCAGAATTATGTTGCACGAAGCACAATTTCACATCATTCTGGGTCCATTTGTGTGAAAACAAGGTCCAATCAGGCTGAAACGTTACAAGAAGGTAGAATCTATTGAGTTGTAAGTGATCTGAATGTTTCATGATGATCGCACATTCCTATTGGGGGTCAAACCATGTCCCAAAGGTCACCGGATCTGGTGTCACTTTAAAGAAGTAGTCCAGTTACACATTTGTGGGCTTATAACTTGGCTTCTGAATATCCTAGAGAGGTCAGGTTTGTTTTAGAGTATTCCAATTAACAGCCCCTACAACCACAAAAAGGAATGGAGTCATTAGCACTTATGGTTTTTAAATGGCACCCAGAATTATGTTGCACGAAGCACAATTTCACATCATTCTGGGTTCATTTGTGTGAAAACAAGGTCCAATCAGGCTGAAACGTTACAAGAAGGTAGAATCTATTGAGTTGTAAGTGATCTGAACGTTTCAAGATGATTGCACATTACTATAGGGGGTCAAACCATGTCCCAAAGGTCACCGGGCCTGGTGTCACTTTAAAGAAGTAGTCCAGTTACACCTTTTTCGGCTTATAACTTTTCTTCTGAATGTCCTAGAGAGGTCAGGTTTGTTTTAGAGTACTTCAATTAATAGCTCCTACAACCACAAAAAGAAGGGAGTCATTAGCACTTATGGTTTGTAAATGGCACCCAGAATTATGTTGCACGAAGCACAATTTCACATCATTCTGGGTCCATTTGTGTGAAAACAAGGTCCAATCAGGCTGAAACGTTACAAGAAGGTAGAATCTATTGAGTTGTAAGTGATCTGAACGTTTCAAGATGATTTCACATTACTATAGGTGGTCAAACCATGTCCCAAAGGTCACCGGGCCTGGTGTCACTTTAAAGAAGTAGTCCAGTTACACATTTGTGGGCTTATAACTTTTCTTCTTAATGTCCTAGAGAGGTCAGGTTTGTTTTAGAGTACTTCAATTAATAGCTCCTACAACCACAAAAAGGAATGGAGTCATTAGCACTTATGGTTCTTAAATGGCACCCAGAATTATGTTGCACGAAGCACAATTTCACATCATTCTGGGTTCATTTGTGTGAAAACAAGGTCCAATCAGGCTGAAACGTTGCAGGAAGGTAGAATCTATTGAGTTGTAAGTGATCTGAACGTTTCATGATGATAGCACTTTCCTAAGGGGGTCAAACCATGTCCCAAAGGTCACCGGATCTGGTGTCAATTTAAAGAAGTAGTCCAGTTACACATTTGTGGGCTTATAACTTGGCTTCTGAATGTCCTAGAGAGATCAGGTTTGTTTTAGTGTACTCCAACCAACAGCCCCTACAACCACAAAAAGGAATGGAGTCATTAGCACTTATGGTTTGTAAATGGCACCAAGAATTATGTTGCACGAAGCACAATTTCACATCATTCTGGGTCCATTTGTGTGAACACAAGGTCCAATCAGGCTGAAACGTTACAAGAAGGTAGAATCTATTGAGTTGTAAGTGATCTGAACGTTTCATGATGATCGCACTTTACTATAGGGGGTCAAACCATGTCCCAAAGGTCACCGGGCCTGGTGTCACTTTAAAGAAGTAGTCCAGTTACACCTTTGTGGGCTTATAACTTGGCTTCTGAATATCCTAAAGAGGTCAGGTTTGTTTTAGTGTACTCCAATCAACAGCCTCTACAACCACAAAAAGGAATGGAGTCATTAGCACTTATGGTTTGTAAATGGCACCCAGAATTATGTTGCACGAAGCACAATTTCACATCATTCTGGGTCCATTTGTGTGAAAACAAGGTCCAATCAGGCTGAAACGTTACAAGAAGGTAGAATCTATTGAGTTGTAAGTGATCTGAACGTTTCAAGATGATTGCACATTACTATAGGGGGGTCAAACCATGTCCCAATGGTCACCGGGCCTGGTGTCACTTTAAAGAAGTAGTCCAGTTACACCTTTGTCGGCTTATAACTTTTCTTCTGAATGTCCTAGAGAGGTCAGGTTTGTTTTAGAGTACTTCAATTAATAGCTCCTACAACCACAAAAAGGAATGGAGTCATTAGCACTTATGGTTTGTAAATGGCATCCAGAATTATGTTGTACGAAGCACAATTTCAAATCATTCTGGGTCCATTTGTGTGAAAACAAGGTCCAATCAGGCTGAAACATTACAGGAAGGTAGAATCTATTGAGTTGTAAGTGATCTGAACGTTTCATGCTGATAGCACTTTCCTAAGGAGGTCAAACTATGTCCCAAAGGTCACCGGATCTGGTGTCAATTTAAAGAAGTAGTCCAGTTACACATTTGTGGGCTTATAACTTGGCTTCTGAATGTCCTAGAGAGATCAGGTTTAATTTAGTGTACTCCAATAAACAGCCCCTACAACCACAAAAAGGAATGGAGTCATTAGCACTTATGGTTTGTAAATGGCACCCAGAATTATGTTGCACGAAGCACAATTTCACATCATTCTGGGTTCATTTGTGTGAAAACAAGGTCCAATCATGCTGAAACGTTACAGGAAGGTAGAATCTATTGAGTTGTAAGTGATCTGAACGTTTCATGATGATAGCACTTTCCTAAGGGGGTCAAACCATGTCCCAAAGGTCACCGGATCTGGTGTCAATTTAAAGAAGTAGTCCAGTTACACATTTGTGGGCTTATAACTTGGCTTCTGAATGTCCTAGAGAAGTCAAGCTTGTTTTAGAGTACTCCAATCAACAGCCCCTACAACCACAAAAAGGAATGGAGTCATTAGCACTTATGGTTTGTAAATGGCACCCAGAATTATGTTGCACGAAGCACAATTTCACATCATTCTGGGTCCATTTGTGTGAAAACAAGGTCCAATCAGGCTGAAACGTTACAGGAAGGTAGAATCTATTGAGTTGTAAGTGATCTGAACGTTTCATGATGATAGCACTTTCCTAAGGGGGTCAAACCATGTCCCAAAGGTCACCGGATCTGGTGTCAATTTAAAGAAGTAGTCCAGTTACACATTTGTGGGCTTATAACTTGGCTTCTGAATTTCCTAGAGAGATCAGGTTTGTTTTAGTGTACTCCAATCAACAGCCCCTACAACCACAAAAAGGAAGGGAGTCATTAGCACTTATGGTTTATAAATGGCACCCAGAATTATGTTGCACGAAGCACAATTTCACATCATTCTGGGTCCATTTGTGTGAAAACAAGGTCCAATCAGGCTGAAATGTTACAAGAAGGTAGAATCTATTGAGTTGTAAGTGATCTGAACGTTTCATGATGATCGCACATTCCTATTGGGGGTCGAACCATGTCCCAAAGGTCACCGGATCTGGTGTCACTTTAAAGAAGTAGTCCAGTTACACATTTGTGGGCTTATAACTTGGCTTCTGAATATCCTAGAGAGGTCAGGTTTGTTTTAGAGAACTCCAATTAACAGCCCCTACAACCACAAAAAGGAATGGAGTCATTAGCACTTATGGTTTTTAGATGGCACCCAGAATTATGTTGCACGAAGCACAATTTCACATCATTCTGGGTCCATTTGTGTGAAAACAAGGTCCAATCAGGCTGAAACGTTACAAGAAGGTAGAATCTATTGAGTTGTAAGTGATCTGAACGTTTCATGATGATCGCACATTCCTATAGGGGGTCAAACCATGTCCCAAAGGTC
Organism: Nothobranchius furzeri; assembly: GCF_043380555.1. NCBI lineage: Eukaryota > Metazoa > Chordata > Actinopteri > Cyprinodontiformes > Nothobranchiidae > Nothobranchius > Nothobranchius furzeri. The sequence goes on from NC_091745.1 coordinate 20,800,556, forward strand.
ACCGGGCCTGGTGTCACTTTAAAGAAGTAGTCCAGTTACACCTTTGTGGGCTTATAACTTGGCTTCTGAATATCCTAAAGAGGTCAGGTTTGTTTTAGTGTACTCCAATCAACAGCCTCTACAACCACAAAAAGGAATGGAGTCATTAGCACTTATGGTTTGTAAATGGCACCCAGAATTATGTTGCACGAAGCACAATTTCACATCATACTGGGTCCATTTGTGTGAAAACAAGGTCCAATCAGGCTGAAACGTTACAAGAAGGTAGAATCTATTGAGTTGTAAGTGATCTGAACGTTTCAAGATGATTGCACATTACTATAGGTGGTCAAACCATGTCCCAAAGGTCACCGGGCCTGGTGTCACTTTAAAGATGTAGTCCAGTTACACATTTGTGGGCTTATAACTTTTCTTCTGAATTTCCTAGAGAGGTCAGGTTTGTTTTAGAGTATTTCAATTAATAGCTCCTACAACCACAAGAGGAATGGAGTCATTAGCACTTATGGTTCTTAAATGGCACCCAGAATTATGTTGCACGAAGCACAATTTCACATCATTCTGGGTTCATTTGTGTGAAAACAAGGTCCAATCAGGCTGAAACGTTACAGGAAGTTAGAATCTATTGAGTTGTAAGTGATCTGAACGTTTCATGATGATAGCACTTTCCTAAGGGGGTCAAACCATGTCCCAAAGGTCACCGGATCTGGTGTCAATTTAAAGTAGTCCAGTTACACATTTGTGAGCTTATAACTTGGCTTCTGAATTTCCTAGAGAGATCAGGTTTGTTTTAGTGCACTCCAATCAACAGCCCCTACAACCACAAAAAGGAAGGGAGTCATTAGCACTTATGGTTTGTAAATGGCACCCAGAATTATGTTGCACGAAGCACAATTTCACATCATTCTGGGTCCATTTGTGTGAAAACAAGGTCCAATCAGGCTGAAACGTTACAAGAAGGTAGAATCTATTGAGTTGTAAGTGATCTGAACGTTTCATGATGATCACACATTCCTATTCGGGGTCAAACCATGTCCCAAAGGTCACCGGGCCTGGTGTCACTTTAAAGAAGTAGTCCAGTTACAACTTTGTGGGCTTATAACTTGGCTTCTGAATATCCTCAAGAGGTCAGGTTTGTTTTAGTGTACTCCAATCAACAGCCCCTACAACCACAAAAAGGACTGGAGTCATTAGCACTTATGGTTTTTAAATGGCACCCAGAATTATGTTGCACGAAGCACAATTTCACATCATTCTGGGTTCATTTGTGTGAAAACAAGGTCCAATCAGGCTGAAACGTTACAGGAAGGTAGAATCTATTGAGTTGTAAGTGATCTGAACGTTTCATGATGATAGCACTTTCCTAAGGGGGTCAAACCATGTCCCAAAGGTCACCAGATCTGGTGTCAATTTAAAGAAGTAATCCAGTTACACATTTGTGGGCTTATAACTTGGCTTCTGAATGTCCTAGAGAGATCAGGTTTGTTTTAGTGTACTCCAACCAACAGCCCCTACAACCACAAAAAGGAATGGAGTCATTAGCACTTATGGTTTGTAAATGGCACCCAGAATTATGCTGCACGAAGCACAATTTCACATCATTCTGGGTCCATTTGTGTGAAAACAAGGTCCAATCAGGCTGAAACGTAACAAGAAGGTAGAATCTATTGAGTTGTAAGTGATCTGAACGTTTCATGATGATCGCACATTCCTATAGGGGGTCAAACCATGTCCCAAAGGTCACCGGGCCTGGTGTCACTTTAAAGAAGTAGTCCAGTTACACCTTTGTGGGCTTATAACTTGGCTTCTGAATATCCTAAAGAGGTCAGGTTTGTTTTAGTGTACTCCAATCAACAGCTTCTACAACCACAAAAAGGAATGGAGTCATTAGCACTTATGGTTTGTAAATGGCACCCAGAATTATGTTGCACGAAGCACAATTTCACATCATTCTGGGTCCATTTGTGTGAAAACAAGGTCCAATCAGGCTGAAACGTTACAAGAAGGTAGAATCTATTGAGTTGTAAGTTATCTGAACGTTTCAAGATGATTGCACATTACTATAGGTGGTCAAACCATGTCCCAAAGGTCACCGGGCCTGGTGTCACTTTAAAGAAGTAGTCCAGTTACACATTTGTGGGCTTATAACTTTTCTTCTGAATATCCTAGAGAGGTCAGGTTTGTTTTAGAGTACTTCAATTAATAGCTCCTACAACCACAAAAAGGAATGGAGTCATTAGCACTTATGGTTCTTAAATGGCACCCAGAATTATGTTGCACGAAGCACAATTTCACATCATTCTGGGTCCATTTGTGTGAAAACAAGGTCCAATCAGGCTGAAACGTTACAAGAAGGTAGAATCTATTGAGTTGTAAGTGATCTGAATGTTTCATGATGATCGCACATTCCTATTGGGGGTCAAACCATGTCCCAAAGGTCACCGGATCTGGTGTCACTTTAAAGAAGTAGTCCAGTTACACATTTGTGGGCTTATAACTTGGCTTCTGAATATCCTAGAGAGGTCAGGTTTGTTTTAGAGTATTCCAATTAACAGCCCCTACAACCACAAAAAGGAATGGAGTCATTAGCACTTATGGTTTTTAAATGGCACCCAGAATTATGTTGCACGAAGCACAATTTCACATCATTCTGGGTTCATTTGTGTGAAAACAAGGTCCAATCAGGCTGAAACGTTACAAGAAGGTAGAATCTATTGAGTTGTAAGTGATCTGAACGTTTCAAGATGATTGCACATTACTATAGGGGGTCAAACCATGTCCCAAAGGTCACCGGGCCTGGTGTCACTTTAAAGAAGTAGTCCAGTTACACCTTTTTCGGCTTATAACTTTTCTTCTGAATGTCCTAGAGAGGTCAGGTTTGTTTTAGAGTACTTCAATTAATAGCTCCTACAACCACAAAAAGAAGGGAGTCATTAGCACTTATGGTTTGTAAATGGCACCCAGAATTATGTTGCACGAAGCACAATTTCACATCATTCTGGGTCCATTTGTGTGAAAACAAGGTCCAATCAGGCTGAAACGTTACAAGAAGGTAGAATCTATTGAGTTGTAAGTGATCTGAACGTTTCAAGATGATTTCACATTACTATAGGTGGTCAAACCATGTCCCAAAGGTCACCGGGCCTGGTGTCACTTTAAAGAAGTAGTCCAGTTACACATTTGTGGGCTTATAACTTTTCTTCTTAATGTCCTAGAGAGGTCAGGTTTGTTTTAGAGTACTTCAATTAATAGCTCCTACAACCACAAAAAGGAATGGAGTCATTAGCACTTATGGTTCTTAAATGGCACCCAGAATTATGTTGCACGAAGCACAATTTCACATCATTCTGGGTTCATTTGTGTGAAAACAAGGTCCAATCAGGCTGAAACGTTGCAGGAAGGTAGAATCTATTGAGTTGTAAGTGATCTGAACGTTTCATGATGATAGCACTTTCCTAAGGGGGTCAAACCATGTCCCAAAGGTCACCGGATCTGGTGTCAATTTAAAGAAGTAGTCCAGTTACACATTTGTGGGCTTATAACTTGGCTTCTGAATGTCCTAGAGAGATCAGGTTTGTTTTAGTGTACTCCAACCAACAGCCCCTACAACCACAAAAAGGAATGGAGTCATTAGCACTTATGGTTTGTAAATGGCACCAAGAATTATGTTGCACGAAGCACAATTTCACATCATTCTGGGTCCATTTGTGTGAACACAAGGTCCAATCAGGCTGAAACGTTACAAGAAGGTAGAATCTATTGAGTTGTAAGTGATCTGAACGTTTCATGATGATCGCACTTTACTATAGGGGGTCAAACCATGTCCCAAAGGTCACCGGGCCTGGTGTCACTTTAAAGAAGTAGTCCAGTTACACCTTTGTGGGCTTATAACTTGGCTTCTGAATATCCTAAAGAGGTCAGGTTTTTTTTAGTGTACTCCAATCAACAGCCTCTACAACCACAAAAAGGAATGGAGTCATTAGCACTTATGGTTTGTAAATGGCACCCAGAATTATGTTGCACGAAGCACAATTTCACATCATTCTGGGTCCATTTGTGTGAAAACAAGGTCCAATCAGGCTGAAACGTTACAAGAAGGTAGAATCTATTGAGTTGTAAGTGATCTGAACGTTTCAAGATGATTGCACATTACTATAGGGGGGTCAAACCATGTCCCAATGGTCACCGGGCCTGGTGTCACTTTAAAGAAGTAGTCCAGTTACACCTTTGTCGGCTTATAACTTTTCTTCTGAATGTCCTAGAGAGGTCAGGTTTGTTTTAGAGTACTTCAATTAATAGCTCCTACAACCACAAAAAGGAATGGAGTCATTAGCACTTATGGTTTGTAAATGGCATCCAGAATTATGTTGTACGAAGCACAATTTCAAATCATTCTGGGTCCATTTGTGTGAAAACAAGGTCCAATCAGGCTGAAACATTACAGGAAGGTAGAATCTATTGAGTTGTAAGTGATCTGAACGTTTCATGCTGATAGCACTTTCCTAAGGAGGTCAAACTATGTCCCAAAGGTCACCGGATCTGGTGTCAATTTAAAGAAGTAGTCCAGTTACACATTTGTGGGCTTATAACTTGGCTTCTGAATGTCCTAGAGAGATCAGGTTTAATTTAGTGTACTCCAATAAACAGCCCCTACAACCACAAAAAGGAATGGAGTCATTAGCACTTATGGTTTGTAAATGGCACCCAGAATTATGTTGCACGAAGCACAATTTCACATCATTCTGGGTTCATTTGTGTGAAAACAAGGTCCAATCATGCTGAAACGTTACAGGAAGGTAGAATCTATTGAGTTGTAAGTGATCTGAACGTTTCATGATGATAGCACTTTCCTAAGGGGGTCAAACCATGTCCCAAAGGTCACCGGATCTGGTGTCAATTTAAAGAAGTAGTCCAGTTACACATTTGTGGGCTTATAACTTGGCTTCTGAATGCCCTAGAGAAGTCAAGCTTGTTTTAGAGTACTCCAATCAACAGCCCCTACAACCACAAAAAGGAATGGAGTCATTAGCACTTATGGTTTGTAAATGGCACCCAGAATTATGTTGCACGAAGCACAATTTCACATCATTCTGGGTCCATTTGTGTGAAAACAAGGTCCAATCAGGCTGAAACGTTACAGGAAGGTAGAATCTATTGAGTTGTAAGTGATCTGAACGTTTCATGATGATAGCACTTTCCTAAGGGGGTCAAACCATGTCCCAAAGGTCACCGGATCTGGTGTCAATTTAAAGAAGTAGTCCAGTTACACATTTGTGGGCTTATAACTTGGCTTCTGAATTTCCTAGAGAGATCAGGTTTGTTTTAGTGTACTCCAATCAACAGCCCCTACAACCACAAAAAGGAAGGGAGTCATTAGCACTTATGGTTTATAAATGGCACCCAGAATTATGTTGCACGAAGCACAATTTCACATCATTCTGGGTCCATTTGTGTGAAAACAAGGTCCAATCAGGCTGAAACGTTACAAGAAGGTAGAATCTATTGAGTTGTAAGTGATCTGAACGTTTCATGATGATCGCACATTCCTATTGGGGGTCGAACCATGTCCCAAAGGTCACCGGATCTGGTGTCACTTTAAAGAAGTAGTCCAGTTACACATTTGTGGGCTTATAACTTGGCTTCTGAATATCCTAGAGAGGTCAGGTTTGTTTTAGAGAACTCCAATTAACAGCCCCTACAACCACAAAAAGGAATGGAGTCATTAGCACTTATGGTTTTTAGATGGCACCCAGAATTATGTTGCACGAAGCACAATTTCACATCATTCTGGGTCCATTTGTGTGAAAACAAGGTCCAATCAGGCTGAAACGTTACAAGAAGGTAGAATCTATTGAGTTGTAAGTGATCTGAACGTTTCATGATGATCGCACATTCCTATAGGGGGTCAAACCATGTCCCAAAGGTCACCGGGCCTGGTGTCACTTTAAAGAAGTAGTCCAGTTACACCTTTGTGGGCTTATAACTTGGCTTCTGAATATCCTAAAGAGGTCAGGTTTGTTTTAGTGTACTCCAATCAACAGCCTCTACAACCACAAAAAGGAATGGAGTCATTAGCACTTATGGTTTGTAAATGGCACCCAGAATTATGTTGCACGAAGCACAATTTCACATCATACTGGGTCCATTTGTGTGAAAACAAGGTCCAATCAGGCTGAAACGTTACAAGAAGGTAGAATCTATTGAGTTGTAAGTGATCTGAACGTTTCAAGATGATTGCACATTACTATAGGTGGTCAAACCATGTCCCAAAGGTCACCGGGCCTGGTGTCACTTTAAAGATGTAGTCCAGTTACACATTTGTGGGCTTATAACTTTTCTTCTGAATTTCCTAGAGAGGTCAGGTTTGTTTTAGAGTATTTCAATTAATAGCTCCTACAACCACAAGAGGAATGGAGTCATTAGCACTTATGGTTCTTAAATGGCACCCAGAATTATGTTGCACGAAGCACAATTTCACATCATTCTGGGTTCATTTGTGTGAAAACAAGGTCCAATCAGGCTGAAACGTTACAGGAAGTTAGAATCTATTGAGTTGTAAGTGATCTGAACGTTTCATGATGATAGCACTTTCCTAAGGGGGTCAAACCATGTCCCAAAGGTCACCGGATCTGGTGTCAATTTAAAGTAGTCCAGTTACACATTTGTGAGCTTATAACTTGGCTTCTGAATTTCCTAGAGAGATCAGGTTTGTTTTAGTGCACTCCAATCAACAGCCCCTACAACCACAAAAAGGAAGGGAGTCATTAGCACTTATGGTTTGTAAATGGCACCCAGAATTATGTTGCACGAAGCACAATTTCACATCATTCTGGGTCCATTTGTGTGAAAACAAGGTCCAATCAGGCTGAAACGTTACAAGAAGGTAGAATCTATTGAGTTGTAAGTGATCTGAACGTTTCATGATGATCACACATTCCTATTCGGGGTCAAACCATGTCCCAAAGGTCACCGGATCTGGTGTCACTTTAAAGAAGTAGTCCAGTTACACATTTTTGAGCTTATAACTTGGCTTCTGAATTTCCTAGAGAGATCAGGTTTGTTTTAGTGTACTCCAATCAACAGCCCCTACAACCACAAAAAGGAAGGGAGTCATTAGCACTTATGGTTTGTAAATGGCAGCCAGAATTATGTTGCACGGAGCACAATTTCACATCATTCTGGGTCCATTTGTGTGAAAACAAGGTCCAATCAGGCTGAAACGTTACAAGAAGGTAGAATCTATTGAGTTGTAAGTGATCTGAACGTTTCATGATGATAGCACTTTCCTAAGGGGGTCAAACCATGTCCCAAAGGTCACCGGGCCTGGTGTCACTTTAAAGAAGTAGTCCAGTTACAACTTTGTGGGCTTATAACTTGGCTTCTGAATATCCTCAAGAGGTCAGGTTTGTTTTAGTGTACTCCAATCAACAGCCCCTACAACCACAAAAAGGACTGGAGTCATTAGCACTTATGGTTTTTAAATGGCACCCAGAATTATGTTGCACGAAGCACAATTTCACATCATTCTGGGTTCATTTGTGTGAAAACAAGGTCCAATCAGGCTGAAACGTTACAGGAAGGTAGAATCTATTGAGTTGTAAGTGATCTGAACGTTTCATGATGATAGCACTTTCCTAAGGGGGTCAAACCATGTCCCAAAGGTCACCAGATCTGGTGTCAATTTAAAGAAGTAATCCAGTTACACATTTGTGGGCTTATAACTTGGCTTCTGAATGTCCTAGAGAGATCAGGTTTGTTTTAGTGTACTCCAACCAACAGCCCCTACAACCACAAAAAGGAATGGAGTCATTAGCACTTATGGTTTGTAAATGGCACCCAGAATTATGCTGCACGAAGCACAATTTCACATCATTCTGGGTCCATTTGTGTGAAAACAAGGTCCAATCAGGCTGAAACGTAACAAGAAGGTAGAATCTATTGAGTTGTAAGTGATCTGAACGTTTCATGATGATCGCACATTCCTATAGGGGGTCAAACCATGTCCCAAAGGTCACCGGGCCTGGTGTCACTTTAAAGAAGTAGTCCAGTTACACCTTTGTGGGCTTATAACTTGGCTTCTGAATATCCTAAAGAGGTCAGGTTTGTTTTAGTGTACTCCAATCAACAGCTTCTACAACCACAAAAAGGAATGGAGTCATTAGCACTTATGGTTTGTAAATGGCACCCAGAATTATGTTGCACGAAGCACAATTTCACATCATTCTGGGTCCATTTGTGTGAAAACAAGGTCCAATCAGGCTGAAACGTTACAAGAAGGTAGAATCTATTGAGTTGTAAGTTATCTGAACGTTTCAAGATGATTGCACATTACTATAGGTGGTCAAACCATGTCCCAAAGGTCACCGGGCCTGGTGTCACTTTAAAGAAGTAGTCCAGTTACACATTTGTGGGCTTATAACTTTTCTTCTGAATATCCTAGAGAGGTCAGGTTTGTTTTAGAGTACTTCAATTAATAGCTCCTACAACCACAAAAAGGAATGGAGTCATTAGCACTTATGGTTCTTAAATGGCACCCAGAATTATGTTGCACGAAGCACAATTTCACATCATTCTGGGTTCATTTGTGTGAAAACAAGGTCCAATCAGGCTGAAACGTTACAGGAAGTTAGAATCTATTGAGTTGTAAGTGATCTGAACGTTTCATGATGATAGCACTTTCCTAAGGGGGTCAAACCATGTCCCATATGTCACCGGATCTGGTGTCAATTTAAAGAAGTAGTCCAGTTACACATTTGTGAGCTTATAACTTGGCTTCTGAATTTCCTAGAGAGATCAGGTTTGTTTTAGTGTACTCCAATCAACAGCCCCTACAACCACAAAAGGAAGGGAGTCATTAGCACTTATGGTTTGTAAATGGCACCCAGAATTATGTTGCACGAAGCACAATTTCACATCATTCTGGGTCCATTTGTGTGAAAACAAGGTCCAATCAGGCTGAAACATTACAGGAAGGTAGAATCTATTGAGTTGTAAGTGATCTGAACGTTTCATGATGATCGCACATTCCTATAGGTGGTCAAACCATGTCCCAAAGGTCACCGGGCCTGGTGTCACTTTAAAGAAGTAGTCCAGTTACACATTTGTGGGCTTATAACTTTTCTTCTGAATGTCCTAGAGAGGTCAGGTTTGTTTTAGAGTACTTCAATTAATAGCTCCTACAACCACAAAAAGGAATGGATTCATTAACACTTATGGTTCTTAAATGGCACCCAGAATTATGTTGCACGAAGCACAATTTCACATCATTCTGGGTTCATTTGTGTGAAAACAAGGTCCAATCAGGCTGAAACGTTACAGGAAGTTAGAATCTATTGAGTTGTAAGTGATCTGAACGTTTCATGATGATAGCACTTTCCTAAGGGGGTCAAACCATGTCCCAAAGGTCACCGGATCTGGTGTCAATTTAAAGAAGTAGTCCAGTTACACATTTGTGAGCTTATAACTTGGCTTCTGAATTTCCTAGAGAGATCAGGTTTGTTTTAGTGTACTCCAATCAACAGCCCCTACAACCACAAAAAGGAAGGGAGTCATTAGCACTTATGGTTTGTAAATGGCACCCAGAATTATGTTGCACGAAGCACAATTTCACATCATTCTGGGTCCATTTGTGTGAAAACAAGGTCCAATCAGGCTGAAACGTTACAAGAAGGTAGAATCTATTGAGTTGTAAGTGATCTGAATGTTTCATGATGATCGCACATTCCTATTGGGGGTCAAACCATGTCCCAAAGGTCACCGGATCTGGTGTCACTTTAAAGAAGTAGTCCAGTTACACATTTGTGGGCTTATAACTTGGCTTCTGAATATCCTAGAGAGGTCAGGTTTGTTTTAGAGTATTCCAATTAACAGCCCCTACAACCACAAAAAGGAATGGAGTCATTAGCACTTATGGTTTTTAAATGGCACCCAGAATTATGTTGCACGAAGCACAATTTCACATCATTCTGGGTTCATTTGTGTGAAAACAAGGTCCAATCAGGCTGAAACGTTACAAGAAGGTAGAATCTATTGAGTTGTAAGTGATCTGAACGTTTCAAGATGATTGCACATTACTATAGGGGGTCAAACCATGTCCCAAAGGTCACCGGGCCTGGTGTCACTTTAAAGAAGTAGTCCAGTTACACCTTTTTCGGCTTATAACTTTTCTTCTGAATGTCCTAGAGAGGTCAGGTTTGTTTTAGAGTACTTCAATTAATAGCTCCTACAACCACAAAAAGAAGGGAGTCATTAGCACTTATGGTTTGTAAATGGCACCCAGAATTATGTTGCACGAAGCACAATTTCACATCATTCTGGGTCCATTTGTGTGAAAACAAGGTCCAATCAGGCTGAAACGTTACAAGAAGGTAGAATCTATTGAGTTGTAAGTGATCTGAACGTTTCAAGATGATTTCACATTACTATAGGTGGTCAAACCATGTCCCAAAGGTCACCGGGCCTCGTGTCACTTTAAAGAAGTAGTCCAGTTACACATTTGTGGGCTTATAACTTTTCTTCTTAATGTCCTAGAGAGGTCAGGTTTGTTTTAGAGTACTTCAATTAATAGCTCCTACAACCACAAAAAGGAATGGAGTCATTAGCACTTATGGTTCTTAAATGGCACCCAGAATTATGTTGCACGAAGCACAATTTCACATCATTCTGGGTTCATTTGTGTGAAAACAAGGTCCAATCAGGCTGAAACGTTGCAGGAAGGTAGAATCTATTGAGTTGTAAGTGATCTGAACGTTTCATGATGATAGCACTTTCCTAAGGGGGTCAAACCATGTCCCAAAGGTCACCGGATCTGGTGTCAATTTAAAGAAGTAGTCCAGTTACACATTTGTGGGCTTATAACTTGGCTTCTGAATGTCCTAGAGAGATCAGGTTTGTTTTAGTGTACTCCAACCAACAGCCCCTACAACCACAAAAAGGAATGGAGTCATTAGCACTTATGGTTTGTAAATGGCACCAAGAATTATGTTGCACGAAGCACAATTTCACATCATTCTGGGTCCATTTGTGTGAACACAAGGTCCAATCAGGCTGAAACGTTACAAGAAGGTAGAATCTATTGAGTTGTAAGTGATCTGAACGTTTCATGATGATCGCACTTTACTATAGGGGGTCAAACCATGTCCCAAAGGTCACCGGGCCTGGTGTCACTTTAAAGAAGTAGTCCAGTTACACCTTTGTGGGCTTATAACTTGGCTTCTGAATGACCTAAAGAGGTCAGGTTTGTTTTAGTGTACTCCAATCAACAGCCTCTACAACCACAAAAAGGAATGGAGTCATTAGCACTTATGGTTTGTAAATGGCACCCAGAATAATGTTGCACGAAGCACAATTTCACATCATTCTGGGTCCATTTGTGTGAAAACAAGGTCCAATCAGGCTGAAACGTTACAAGAAGGTAGAATCTATTGAGTTGTAAGTGATCTGAACGTTTCAAGATGATTGCACATTACTATAGGGGGGTCAAACCATGTCCCAATGGTCACCGGGCCTGGTGTCACTTTAAAGAAGTAGTCCAGTTACACCTTTGTCGGCTTATAACTTTTCTTCTGAATGTCCTAGAGAGGTCAGGTTTGTTTTAGAGTACTTCAATTAATAGCTCCTACAACCACAAAAAGGAATGGAGTCATTAGCACTTATGGTTTGTAAATGGCATCCAGAATTATGTTGTACGAAGCACAATTTCAAATCATTCTGGGTCCATTTGTGTGAAAACAAGGTCCAATCAGGCTGAAACATTACAGGAAGGTAGAATCTATTGAGTTGTAAGTGATCTGAACGTTTCATGCTGATAGCACTTTCCTAAGGAGGTCAAACTATGTCCCAAAGGTCACCGGATCTGGTGTCAATTTAAAGAAGTAGTCCAGTTACACATTTGTGGGCTTATAACTTGGCTTCTGAATGTCCTAGAGAGATCAGGTTTAATTTAGTGTACTCCAATAAACAGCCCCTACAACCACAAAAAGGAATGGAGTCATTAGCACTTATGGTTTGTAAATGGCACCCAGAATTATGTTGCACGAAGCACAATTTCACATCATTCTGGGTTCATTTGTGTGAAAACAAGGTCCAATCATGCTGAAACGTTACAGGAAGGTAGAATCTATTGAGTTGTAAGTGATCTGAACGTTTCATGATGATAGCACTTTCCTAAGGGGGTCAAACCATGTCCCAAAGGTCACCGGATCTGGTGTCAATTTAAAGAAGTAGTCCAGTTACACATTTGTGGGCTTATAACTTGGCTTCTGAATGTCCTAGAGAAGTCAAGCTTGTTTTAGAGTACTCCAATCAACAGCCCCTACAACCACAAAAAGGAATGGAGTCATTAGCACTTATGGTTTGTAAATGGCACCCAGAATTATGTTGCACGAAGCACAATTTCACATCATTCTGGGTCCATTTGTGTGAAAACAAGGTCCAATCAGGCTGAAACGTTACAGGAAGGTAGAATCTATTGAGTTGTAAGTGATCTGAACGTTTCATGATGATAGCACTTTCCTAAGGGGGTCAAACCATGTCCCAAAGGTCACCGGATCTGGTGTCAATTTAAAGAAGTAGTCCAGTTACACATTTGTGGGCTTATAACTTGGCTTCTGAATTTCCTAGAGAGATCAGGTTTGTTTTAGTGTACTCCAATCAACAGCCCCTACAACCACAAAAAGGAAGGGAGTCATTAGCACTTATGGTTTATAAATGGCACCCAGAATTATGTTGCACGAAGCACAATTTCACATCATTCTGGGTCCATTTGTGTGAAAACAAGGTCCAATCAGGCTGAAACGTTACAAGAAGGTAGAATCTATTGAGTTGTAAGTGATCTGAACGTTTCATGATGATCGCACATTCCTATTGGGGGTCGAACCATGTCCCAAAGGTCACCGGATCTGGTGTCACTTTAAAGAAGTAGTCCAGTTACACATTTGTGGGCTTATAACTTGGCTTCTGAATATCCTAGAGAGGACAGGTTTGTTTTAGAGAACTCCAATTAACAGCCCCTACAACCACAAAAAGGAATGGAGTCATTAGCACTTATGGTTTTTAGATGGCACCCAGAATTATGTTGCACGAAGCACAATTTCACATCATTCTGGGTCCATTTGTGTGAAAACAAGGTCCAATCAGGCTGAAACCTTACAAGAAGGTAGAATCTATTGAGTTGTAAGTGATCTGAACGTTTCAAGATGATTTCACATTACTATAGGTGGTCAAACCATGTCCCAAAGGTCACCGGGCCTGGTGTCACTTTAAAGAAGTAGTCCAGTTACACATTTGTGGGCTTATAACTTTTCTTCTTAATGTCCTAGAGAGGTCAGGTTTGTTTTAGAGTACTTCAATTAATAGCTCCTACAACCACAAAAAGGAATGGAGTCATTAGCACTTATGGTTCTTAAATGGCACCCAGAATTATGTTGCACGAAGCACAATTTCACATCATTCTGGGTTCATTTGTGTGAAAACAAGGTCCAATCAGGCTGAAACGTTGCAGGAAGGTAGAATCTATTGAGTTGTAAGTGATCTGAACGTTTCATGATGATAGCACTTTCCTAAGGGGGTCAAACCATGTCCCAAAGGTCACCGGATCTGGTGTCAATTTAAAGAAGTAGTCCAGTTACACATTTGTGGGCTTATAACTTGGCTTCTGAATGTCCTAGAGAGATCAGGTTTGTTTTAGTGTACTCCAACCAACAGCCCCTACAACCACAAAAAGGAATGGAGTCATTAGCACTTATGGTTTGTAAATGGCACCAAGAATTATGTTGCACGAAGCACAATTTCACATCATTCTGGGTCCATTTGTGTGAACACAAGGTCCAATCAGGCTGAAACGTTACAAGAAGGTAGAATCTATTGAGTTGTAAGTGATCTGAACGTTTCATGATGATCGCACTTTACTATAGGGGGTCAAACCATGTCCCAAAGGTCACCGGGCCTGGTGTCACTTTAAAGAAGTAGTCCAGTTACACCTTTGTGGGCTTATAACTTGGCTTCTGAATATCCTAAAGAGGTCAGGTTTTTTTTAGTGTACTCCAATCAACAGCCTCTACAACCACAAAAAGGAATGGAGTCATTAGCACTTATGGTTTGTAAATGGCACCCAGAATTATGTTGCACGAAGCACAATTTCACATCATTCTGGGTCCATTTGTGTGAAAACAAGGTCCAATCAGGCTGAAACGTTACAAGAAGGTAGAATCTATTGAGTTGTAAGTGATCTGAACGTTTCAAGATGATTGCACATTACTATAGGGGGGTCAAACCATGTCCCAATGGTCACCGGGCCTGGTGTCACTTTAAAGAAGTAGTCCAGTTACACCTTTGTCGGCTTATAACTTTTCTTCTGAATGTCCTAGAGAGGTCAGGTTTGTTTTAGAGTACTTCAATTAATAGCTCCTACAACCACAAAAAGGAATGGAGTCATTAGCACTTATGGTTTGTAAATGGCATCCAGAATTATGTTGTACGAAGCACAATTTCAAATCATTCTGGGTCCATTTGTGTGAAAACAAGGTCCAATCAGGCTGAAACATTACAGGAAGGTAGAATCTATTGAGTTGTAAGTGATCTGAACGTTTCATGCTGATAGCACTTTCCTAAGGAGGTCAAACTATGTCCCAAAGGTCACCGGATCTGGTGTCAATTTAAAGAAGTAGTCCAGTTACACATTTGTGGGCTTATAACTTGGCTTCTGAATGTCCTAGAGAGATCAGGTTTAATTTAGTGTACTCCAATAAACAGCCCCTACAACCACAAAAAGGAATGGAGTCATTAGCACTTATGGTTTGTAAATGGCACCCAGAATTATGTTGCACGAAGCACAATTTCACATCATTCTGGGTTCATTTGTGTGAAAACAAGGTCCAATCATGCTGAAACGTTTCAGGAAGGTAGAATCTATTGAGTTGTAAGTGATCTGAACGTTTCATGATGATAGCACTTTCCTAAGGGGGTCAAACCATGTCCCAAAGGTCACCGGATCTGGTGTCAATTTAAAGAAGTAGTCCAGTTACACATTTGTGGGCTTATAACTTGGCTTCTGAATGTCCTAGAGAAGTCAAGCTTGTTTTAGAGTACTCCAATCAACAGCCCCTACAACCACAAAAAGGAATGGAGTCATTAGCACTTATGGTTTGTAAATGGCACCCAGAATTATGTTGCACGAAGCACAATTTCACATCATTCTGGGTCCATTTGTGTGAAAACAAGGTCCAATCAGGCTGAAACGTTACAGGAAGGTAGAATCTATTGAGTTGTAAGTGATCTGAACGTTTCATGATGATAGCACTTTCCTAAGGGGGTCAAACCATGTCCCAAAGGTCACCGGATCTGGTGTCAATTTAAAGAAGTAGTCCAGTTACACATTTGTGGGCTTATAACTTGGCTTCTGAATTTCCTAGAGAGATCAGGTTTGTTTTAGTGTACTCCAATCAACAGCCCCTACAACCACAAAAAGGAAGGGAGTCATTAGCACTTATGGTTTATAAATGGCACCCAGAATTATGTTGCACGAAGCACAATTTCACATCATTCTGGGTCCATTTGTGTGAAAACAAGGTCCAATCAGGCTGAAACGTTACAAGAAGGTAGAATCTATTGAGTTGTAAGTGATCTGAACGTTTCATGATGATCGCACATTCCTATTGGGGGTCGAACCATGTCCCAAAGGTCACCGGATCTGGTGTCACTTTAAAGAAGTAGTCCAGTTACACATTTGTGGGCTTATAACTTGGCTTCTGAATATCCTAGAGAGGTCAGGTTTGTTTTAGAGAACTCCAATTAACAGCCCCTACAACCACAAAAAGGAATGGAGTCATTAGCACTTATGGTTTTTAGATGGCACCCAGAATTATGTTGCACGAAGCACAATTTCACATCATTCTGGGTCCATTTGTGTGAAAACAAGGTCCAATCAGGCTGAAACGTTACAAGAAGGTAGAATCTATTGAGTTGTAAGTGATCTGAACGTTTCATGATGATCGCACATTCCTATAGGGGGTCAAACCATGTCCCAAAGGTCACCGGGCCTGGTGTCACTTTAAAGAAGTAGTCCAGTTACACCTTTGTGGGCTTATAACTTGGCTTCTGAATATCCTAAAGAGGTCAGGTTTGTTTTAGTGTACTCCAATCAACAGCCTCTACAACCACAAAAAGGAATGGAGTCATTAGCACTTATGGTTTGTAAATGGCACCCAGAATTATGTTGCACGAAGCACAATTTCACATCATACTGGGTCCATTTGTGTGAAAACAAGGTCCAATCAGGCTGAAACGTTACAAGAAGGTAGAATCTATTGAGTTGTAAGTGATCTGAACGTTTCAAGATGATTGCACATTACTATAGGGGGGTCAAACCATGTCCCAATGGTCACCGGGCCTGGTGTCACTTTAAAGAAGTAGTCCAGTTACACCTTTGTCGGCTTATAACTTTTCTTCTGAATGTCCTAGAGAGGTCAGGTTTGTTTTAGAGTACTTCAATTAATAGCTCCTACAACCACAAAAAGGAATGGAGTCATTAGCACTTATGGTTTGTAAATGGCATCCAGAATTATGTTGTACGAAGCACAATTTCAAATCATTCTGGGTCCATTTGTGTGAAAACAAGGTCCAATCAGGCTGAAACATTACAGGAAGGTAGAATCTATTGAGTTGTAAGTGATCTGAACGTTTCATGCTGATAGCACTTTCCTAAGGAGGTCAAACTATGTCCCAAAGGTCACCGGATCTGGTGTCAATTTAAAGAAGTAGTCCAGTTACACATTTGTGGGCTTATAACTTGGCTTCTGAATGTCCTAGAGAGATCAGGTTTAATTTAGTGTACTCCAATAAACAGCCCCTACAACCACAAAAAGGAATGGAGTCATTAGCACTTATGGTTTGTAAATGGCACCCAGAATTATGTTGCACGAAGCACAATTTCACATCATTCTGGGTTCATTTGTGTGAAAACAAGGTCCAATCATGCTGAAACGTTTCAGGAAGGTAGAATCTATTGAGTTGTAAGTGATCTGAACGTTTCATGATGATAGCACTTTCCTAAGGGGGTCAAACCATGTCCCAAAGGTCACCGGATCTGGTGTCAATTTAAAGAAGTAGTCCAGTTACACATTTGTGGGCTTATAACTTGGCTTCTGAATGTCCTAGAGAAGTCAAGCTTGTTTTAGAGTACTCCAATCAACAGCCCCTACAACCACAAAAAGGAATGGAGTCATTAGCACTTATGGTTTGTAAATGGCACCCAGAATTATGTTGCACGAAGCACAATTTCACATCATTCTGGGTCCATTTGTGTGAAAACAAGGTCCAATCAGGCTGAAACGTTACAGGAAGGTAGAATCTATTGAGTTGTAAGTGATCTGAACGTTTCATGATGATAGCACTTTCCTAAGGGGGTCAAACCATGTCCCAAAGGTCACCGGATCTGGTGTCAATTTAAAGAAGTAGTCCAGTTACACATTTGTGGGCTTATAACTTGGCTTCTGAATTTCCTAGAGAGATCAGGTTTGTTTTAGTGTACTCCAATCAACAGCCCCTACAACCACAAAAAGGAAGGGAGTCATTACTACTTATGGTTTATAAATGGCACCCAGAATTATGTTGCACGAAGCACAATTTCACATCATTCTGGGTCCATTTGTGTGAAAACAAGGTCCAATCAGGCTGAAACGTTACAAGAAGGTAGAATCTATTGAGTTGTAAGTGATCTGAACGTTTCATGATGATCGCACATTCCTATTGGGGGTCGAACCATGTCCCAAAGGTCACCGGATCTGGTGTCACTTTAAAGAAGTAGTCCAGTTACACATTTGTGGGCTTATAACTTGGCTTCTGAATATCCTAGAGAGGTCAGGTTTGTTTTAGAGAACTCCAATTAACAGCCCCTACAACCACAAAAAGGAATGGAGTCATTAGCACTTATGGTTTTTAGATGGCACCCAGAATTATGTTGCACGAAGCACAATTTCACATCATTCTGGGTCCATTTGTGTGAAAACAAGGTCCAATCAGGCTGAAACGTTACAAGAAGGTAGAATCTATTGAGTTGTAAGTGATCTGAACGTTTCATGATGATCGCACATTCCTATAGGGGGTCAAACCATGTCCCAAAGGTCACCGGGCCTGGTGTCACTTTAAAGAAGTAGTCCAGTTACACCTTTGTGGGCTTATAACTTGGCTTCTGAATATCCTAAAGAGGTCAGGTTTGTTTTAGTGTACTCCAATCAACAGCCTCTACAACCACAAAAAGGAATGGAGTCATTAGCACTTATGGTTTGTAAATGGCACCCAGAATTATGTTGCACGAAGCACAATTTCACATCATACTGGGTCCATTTGTGTGAAAACAAGGTCCAATCAGGCTGAAACGTTACAAGAAGGTAGAATCTATTGAGTTGTAAGTGATCTGAACGTTTCATGATGATCGCACTTTACTATAGGGGGTCAAACCATGTCCCAAAGGTCACCGGGCCTGGTGTCACTTTAAAGAAGTAGTCCAGTTACACCTTTGTGGGCTTATAACTTGGCTTCTGAATATCCTAAAGAGGTCAGGTTTTTTTTAGTGTACTCCAATCAACAGCCTCTACAACCACAAAAAGGAATGGAGTCATTAGCACTTATGGTTTGTAAATGGCACCCAGAATTATGTTGCACGAAGCACAATTTCACATCATTCTGGGTCCATTTGTGTGAAAACAAGGTCCAATCAGGCTGAAACGTTACAAGAAGGTAGAATCTATTGAGTTGTAAGTGATCTGAACGTTTCAAGATGATTGCACATTACTATAGGGGGGTCAAACCATGTCCCAATGGTCACCGGGCCTGGTGTCACTTTAAAGAAGTAGTCCAGTTACACCTTTGTCGGCTTATAACTTTTCTTCTGAATGTCCTAGAGAGGTCAGGTTTGTTTTAGAGTACTTCAATTAATAGCTCCTACAACCACAAAAAGGAATGGAGTCATTAGCACTTATGGTTTGTAAATGGCATCCAGAATTATGTTGTACGAAGCACAATTTCAAATCATTCTGGGTCCATTTGTGTGAAAACAAGGTCCAATCAGGCTGAAACATTACAGGAAGGTAGAATCTATTGAGTTGTAAGTGATCTGAACGTTTCATGCTGATAGCACTTTCCTAAGGAGGTCAAACTATGTCCCAAAGGTCCCCGGATCTGGTGTCAATTTAAAGAAGTAGTCCAGTTACACATTTGTGGGCTTATAACTTGGCTTCTGAATGTCCTAGAGAGATCAGGTTTAATTTAGTGTACTCCAATAAACAGCCCCTACAACCACAAAAAGGAATGGAGTCATTAGCACTTATGGTTTGTAAATGGCACCCAGAATTATGTTGCACGAAGCACAATTTCACATCATTCTGGGTTCATTTGTGTGAAAACAAGGTCCAATCATGCTGAAACGTTTCAGGAAGGTAGAATCTATTGAGTTGTAAGTGATCTGAACGTTTCATGATGATAGCACTTTCCTAAGGGGGTCAAACCATGTCCCAAAGGTCACCGGATCTGGTGTCAATTTAAAGAAGTAGTCCAGTTACACATTTGTGGGCTTATAACTTGGCTTCTGAATGTCCTAGAGAAGTCAAGCTTGTTTTAGAGTACTCCAATCAACAGCCCCTACAACCACAAAAAGGAATGGAGTCATTAGCACTTATGGTTTGTAAATGGCACCCAGAATTATGTTGCACGAAGCACAATTTCACATCATTCTGGGTCCATTTGTGTGAAAACAAGGTCCAATCAGGCTGAAACGTTACAGGAAGGTAGAATCTATTGAGTTGTAAGTGATCTGAACGTTTCATGATGATAGCACTTTCCTAAGGGGGTCAAACCATGTCCCAAAGGTCACCGGATCTGGTGTCAATTTAAAGAAGTAGTCCAGTTACACATTTGTGGGCTTATAACTTGGCTTCTGAATTTCCTAGAGAGATCAGGTTTGTTTTAGTGTACTCCAATCAACAGCCCCTACAACCACAAAAAGGAAGGGAGTCATTAGCACTTATGGTTTATAAATGGCACCCAGAATTATGTTGCACGAAGCACAATTTCACATCATTCTGGGTCCATTTGTGTGAAAACAAGGTCCAATCAGGCTGAAACGTTACAAGAAGGTAGAATCTATTGAGTTGTAAGTGATCTGAACGTTTCATGATGATCGCACATTCCTATTGGGGGTCGAACCATGTCCCAAAGGTCACCGGATCTGGTGTCACTTTAAAGAAGTAGTCCAGTTACACATTTGTGGGCTTATAACTTGGCTTCTGAATATCCTAGAGAGGTCAGGTTTGTTTTAGAGAACTCCAATTAACAGCCCCTACAACCACAAAAAGGAATGGAGTCATTAGCACTTATGGTTTTTAGATGGCACCCAGAATTATGTTGCACGAAGCACAATTTCACATCATTCTGGGTCCATTTGTGTGAAAACAAGGTCCAATCAGGCTGAAACGTTACAAGAAGGTAGAATCTATTGAGTTGTAAGTGATCTGAACGTTTCATGATGATCGCACATTCCTATAGGGGGTCAAACCATGTCCCAAAGGTCACCGGGCCTGGTGTCACTTTAAAGAAGTAGTCCAGTTACACCTTTGTGGGCTTATAACTTGGCTTCTGAATATCCTAAAGAGGTCAGGTTTGTTTTAGTGTACTCCAATCAACAGCCTCTACAACCACAAAAAGGAATGGAGTCATTAGCACTTATGGTTTGTAAATGGCACCCAGAATTATGTTGCACGAAGCACAATTTCACATCATACTGGGTCCATTTGTGTGAAAACAAGGTCCAATCAGGCTGAAACGTTACAAGAAGGTAGAATCTATTGAGTTGTAAGTGATCTGAACGTTTCAAGATGATTGCACATTACTATAGGTGGTCAAACCATGTCCCAAAGGTCACCGGGCCTGGTGTCACTTTAAAGATGTAGTCCAGTTACACATTTGTGGGCTTATAACTTTTCTTCTGAATTTCCTAGAGAGGTCAGGTTTGTTTTAGAGTATTTCAATTAATAGCTCCTACAACCACAAGAGGAATGGAGTCATTAGCACTTATGGTTCTTAAATGGCACCCAGAATTATGTTGCACGAAGCACAATTTCACATCATTCTGGGTTCATTTGTGTGAAAACAAGGTCCAATCAGGCTGAAACGTTACAGGAAGTTAGAATCTATTGAGTTGTAAGTGATCTGAACGTTTCATGATGATAGCACTTTCCTAAGGGGGTCAAACCATGTCCCAAAGGTCACCGGATCTGGTGTCAATTTAAAGTAGTCCAGTTACACATTTGTGAGCTTATAACTTGGCTTCTGAATTTCCTAGAGAGATCAGGTTTGTTTTAGTGCACTCCAATCAACAGCCCCTACAACCACAAAAAGGAAGGGAGTCATTAGCACTTATGGTTTGTAAATGGCACCCAGAATTATGTTGCACGAAGCACAATTTCACATCATTCTGGGTCCATTTGTGTGAAAACAAGGTCCAATCAGGCTGAAACGTTACAAGAAGGTAGAATCTATTGAGTTGTAAGTGATCTGAACGTTTCATGATGATCACACATTCCTATTCGGGGTCAAACCATGTCCCAAAGGTCACCGGATCTGGTGTCACTTTAAAGAAGTAGTCCAGTTACACATTTTTGAGCTTATAACTTGGCTTCTGAATTTCCTAGAGAGATCAGGTTTGTTTTAGTGTACTCCAATCAACAGCCCCTACAACCACAAAAAGGAAGGGAGTCATTAGCACTTATGGTTTGTAAATGGCAGCCAGAATTATGTTGCACGGAGCACAATTTCACATCATTCTGGGTCCATTTGTGTGAAAACAAGGTCCAATCAGGCTGAAACGTTACAAGAAGGTAGAATCTATTGAGTTGTAAGTGATCTGAACGTTTCATGATGATAGCACTTTCCTAAGGGGGTCAAACCATGTCCCAAAGGTCACCGGGCCTGGTGTCACTTTAAAGAAGTAGTCCAGTTACAACTTTGTGGGCTTATAACTTGGCTTCTGAATATCCTCAAGAGGTCAGGTTTGTTTTAGTGTACTCCAATCAACAGCCCCTACAACCACAAAAAGGACTGGAGTCATTAGCACTTATGGTTTTTAAATGGCACCCAGAATTATGCTGCACGAAGCACAATTTCACATCATTCTGGGTCCATTTGTGTGAAAACAAGGTCCAATCAGGCTGAAACGTAACAAGAAGGTAGAATCTATTGAGTTGTAAGTGATCTGAACGTTTCATGATGATCGCACATTCCTATAGGGGGTCAAACCATGTCCCAAAGGTCACCGGGCCTGGTGTCACTTTAAAGAAGTAGTCCAGTTACACCTTTGTGGGCTTATAACTTGGCTTCTGAATATCCTAAAGAGGTCAGGTTTGTTTTAGTGTACTCCAATCAACAGCTTCTACAACCACAAAAAGGAATGGAGTCATTAGCACTTATGGTTTGTAAATGGCACCCAGAATTATGTTGCACGAAGCACAATTTCACATCATTCTGGGTCCATTTGTGTGAAAACAAGGTCCAATCAGGCTGAAACGTTACAAGAAGGTAGAATCTATTGAGTTGTAAGTTATCTGAACGTTTCAAGATGATTGCACATTACTATAGGTGGTCAAACCATGTCCCAAAGGTCACCGGGCCTGGTGTCACTTTAAAGAAGTAGTCCAGTTACACATTTGTGGGCTTATAACTTTTCTTCTGAATATCCTAGAGAGGTCAGTTTTGTTTTAGAGTACTTCAATTAATAGCTCCTACAACCACAAAAAGGAATGGAGTCATTAGCACTTATGGTTCTTAAATGGCACCCAGAATTATGTTGCACGAAGCACAATTTCACATCATTCTGGGTTCATTTGTGTGAAAACAAGGTCCAATCAGGCTGAAACGTTACAGGAAGTTAGAATCTATTGAGTTGTAAGTGATCTGAACGTTTCATGATGATAGCACTTTCCTAAGGGGGTCAAACCATGTCCCATATGTCACCGGATCTGGTGTCAATTTAAAGAAGTAGTCCAGTTACACATTTGTGAGCTTATAACTTGGCTTCTGATTTTCCTAGAGAGATCAGGTTTGTTTTAGTGTACTCCAATCAACAGCCCCTACAACCACAAAAGGAAGGGAGTCATTAGCACTTATGGTTTGTAAATGGCACCCAGAATTATGTTGCACGAAGCACAATTTCACATCATTCTGGGTCCATTTGTGTGAAAACAAGGTCCAATCAGGCTGAAACGTTACAAGAAGGTAGAATCTATTGAGTTGTAAGTGATCTGAATATTTCATGATGATCGCACATTCCTATTGGGGGTCAAACCATGTCCCAAAGGTCACCGGATCTGGTGTCACTTTAAAGAAGTAGTCCAGTTACACATTTGTGGGCTTATAACTTGGCTTCTGAATATCCTAGAGAGGTCAGGTTTGTTTTAGAGTATTCCAATTAACAGCCCCTACAACCACAAAAAGGAATGGAGTCATTAGCACTTATGGTTTTTAAATGGCACCCAGAATTATGTTGCACGAAGCACAATTTCACATCATTCTGGGTTCATTTGTGTGAAAACAAGGTCCAATCAGGCTGAAACGTTACAAGAAGGTAGAATCTATTGAGTTGTAAGTGATCTGAACGTTTCAAGATGATTGCACATTACTATAGGGGGTCAAACCATGTCCCAAAGGTCACCGGGCCTGGTGTCACTTTAAAGAAGTAGTCCAGTTACACCTTTTTCGGCTTATAACTTTTCTTCTGAATGTCCTAGAGAGGCCAGGTTTGTTTTAGAGTACTTCAATTAATAGCTCCTACAACCACAAAAAGAAGGGAGTCATTAGCACTTATGGTTTGTAAATGGCACCCAGAATTATGTTGCACGAAGCACAATTTCACATCATTCTGGGTCCATTTGTGTGAAAACAAGGTCCAATCAGGCTGAAACGTTACAAGAAGGTAGAATCTATTGAGTTGTAAGTGATCTGAACGTTTCAAGATGATTTCACATTACTATAGGTGGTCAAACCATGTCCCAAAGGTCACCGGGCCTGGTGTCACTTTAAAGAAGTAGTCCAGTTACACATTTGTGGGCTTATAACTTTTCTTCTTAATGTCCTAGAGAGGTCAGGTTTGTTTTAGAGTACTTCAATTAATAGCTCCTACAACCACAAAAAGGAATGGAGTCATTAGCACTTATGGTTCTTAAATGGCACCCAGAATTATGTTGCACGAAGCACAATTTCACATCATTCTGGGTTCATTTGTGTGAAAACAAGGTCCAATCAGGCTGAAACGTTGCAGGAAGGTAGAATCTATTGAGTTGTAAGTGATCTGAACGTTTCATGATGATAGCACTTTCCTAAGGGGGTCAAACCATGTCCCAAAGGTCACCGGATCTGGTGTCAATTTAAAGAAGTAGTCCAGTTACACATTTGTGGGCTTATAACTTGGCTTCTGAATGTCCTAGAGAGATCAGGTTTGTTTTAGTGTACTCCAACCAACAGCCCCTACAACCACAAAAAGGAATGGAGTCATTAGCACTTATGGTTTGTAAATGGCACCAAGAATTATGTTGCACGAAGCACAATTTCACATCATTCTGGGTCCATTTGTGTGAACACAAGGTCCAATCAGGCTGAAACTTTACAAGAAGGTAGAATCTATTGAGTTGTAAGTGATCTGAACGTTTCATGATGATCGCACTTTACTATAGGGGGTCAAACCATGTCCCAAAGGTCACCGGGCCTGGTGTCACTTTAAAGAAGTAGTCCAGTTACACCTTTGTGGGCTTATAACTTGGCTTCTGAATATCCTAAAGAGGTCAGGTTTGTTTTAGTGTACTCCAATCAACAGCCTCTACAACCACAAAAAGGAATGGAGTCATTAGCACTTATGGTTTGTAAATGGCACCCAGAATTATGTTGCACGAAGCACAATTTCACATCATTCTGGGTCCATTTGTGTGAAAACAAGGTCCAATCAGGCTGAAACGTTACAAGAAGGTAGAATCTATTGAGTTGTAAGTGATCTGAACGTTTCAAGATGATTGCACATTACTATAGGGGGGTCAAACCATGTCCCAATGGTCACCGGGCCTGGTGTCACTTTAAAGAAGTAGTCCAGTTACACCTTTGTCGGCTTATAACTTTTCTTCTGAATGTCCTAGAGAGGTCAGGTTTGTTTTAGAGTACTTCAATTAATAGCTCCTACAACCACAAAAAGGAATGGAGTCATTAGCACTTATGGTTTGTAAATGGCATCCAGAATTATGTTGTACGAAGCACAATTTCAAATCATTCTGGGTCCATTTGTGTGAAAACAAGGTCCAATCAGGCTGAAACATTACAGGAAGGTAGAATCTATTGAGTTGTAAGTGATCTGAACGTTTCATGCTGATAGCACTTTCCTAAGGAGGTCAAACTATGTCCCAAAGGTCACCGGATCTGGTGTCAATTTAAAGAAGTAGTCCAGTTACACATTTGTGGGCTTATAACTTGGCTTCTGAATGTCCTAGAGAGATCAGGTTTAATTTAGTGTACTCCAATAAACAGCCCCTACAACCACAAAAAGGAATGGAGTCATTAGCACTTATGGTTTGTAAATGGCACCCAGAATTATGTTGCACGAAGCACAATTTCACATCATTCTGGGTTCATTTGTGTGAAAACAAGGTCCAATCATGCTGAAACGTTACAGGAAGGTAGAATCTATTGAGTTGTAAGTGATCTGAACGTTTCATGATGATAGCACTTTCCTAAGGGGGTCAAACCATGTCCCAAAGGTCACCGGATCTGGTGTCAATTTAAAGAAGTAGTCCAGTTACACATTTTTGGGCTTATAACTTGGCTTCTGAATGTCCTAGAGAAGTCAAGCTTGTTTTAGAGTACTCCAATCAACAGCCCCTACAACCACAAAAAGGAATGGAGTCATTAGCACTTATGGTTTGTAAATGGCACCCAGAATTATGTTGCACGAAGCACAATTTCACATCATTCTGGGTCCATTTGTGTGAAAACAAGGTCCAATCAGGCTGAAACGTTACAGGAAGGTAGAATCTATTGAGTTGTAAGTGATCTGAACGTTTCATGATGATAGCACTTTCCTAAGGGGGTCAAACCATGTCCCAAAGGTCACCGGATCTGGTGTCAATTTAAAGAAGTAGTCCAGTTACACATTTGTGGGCTTATAACTTGGCTTCTGAATTTCCTAGAGAGATCAGGTTTGTTTTAGTGTACTCCAATCAACAGCCCCTACAACCACAAAAAGGAAGGGAGTCATTAGCACTTATGGTTTATAAATGGCACCCAGAATTATGTTGCACGAAGCACAATTTCACATCATTCTGGGTCCATTTGTGTGAAAACAAGGTCCAATCAGGCTGAAACGTTACAAGAAGGTAGAATCTATTGAGTTGTAAGTGATCTGAACGTTTCATGATGATCGCACATTCCTATTGGGGGTCGAACCATGTCCCAAAGGTCACCGGATCTGGTGTCACTTTAAAGAAGTAGTCCAGTTACACATTTGTGGGCTTATAACTTGGCTTCTGAATATCCTAGAGAGGTCAGGTTTGTTTTAGAGAACTCCAATTAACAGCCCCTACAACCACAAAAAGGAATGGAGTCATTAGCACTTATGGTTTTTAGATGGCACCCAGAATTATGTTGCACGAAGCACAATTTCACATCATTCTGGGTTCATTTGTGTGAAAACAAGGTCCAATCAGGCTGAAACGTTACAGGAAGGTAGAATCTATTGAGTTGTAAGTGATCTGAACATTTCATGATGATAGCACTTTCCTAAGGGGGTCAAACCATGTCCCAAAATGTCACCAGATCTGGTGTCAATTTAAAGAAGTAGTCCAATTACACATTTGTGGGCTTATAACTTGGCTTCTGAATGTCCTAG
The DNA here is from genome assembly GCF_043380555.1 of Nothobranchius furzeri. Lineage (NCBI taxonomy): Eukaryota > Metazoa > Chordata > Actinopteri > Cyprinodontiformes > Nothobranchiidae > Nothobranchius > Nothobranchius furzeri. The sequence goes on from NC_091745.1 coordinate 20,827,464, forward strand.
AGAAGTCAAGCTTGTTTTAGTGTACTCCAATCAACAGCCCCTACAACCACAAAAAGGAATGGAGTCATTAGCACTTATGGTTTGTAAATGGCACCCAGAATTATGTTGCACGAAGCACAATTTCACATCATTCTGGGTTCATTTGTGTGAAAACAAGGTCCAATCATGCTGAAACGTTTCAGGAAGGTAGAATCTATTGAGTTGTAAGTGATCTGAACGTTTCATGATGATAGCACTTTCCTAAGGGGGTCAAACCATGTCCCAAAGGTCACCGGATCTGGTGTCAATTTAAAGAAGTAGTCCAGTTACACATTTGTGGGCTTATAACTTGGCTTCTGAATGTCCTAGAGAAGTCAAGCTTGTTTTAGAGTACTCCAATCAACAGCCCCTACAACCACAAAAAGGAATGGAGTCATTAGCACTTATGGTTTGTAAATGGCACCCAGAATTATGTTGCACGAAGCACAATTTCACATCATTCTGGGTCCATTTGTGTGAAAACAAGGTCCAATCAGGCTGAAACGTTACAGGAAGGTAGAATCTATTGAGTTGTAAGTGATCTGAACGTTTCATGATGATAGCACTTTCCTAAGGGGGTCAAACCATGTCCCAAAGGTCACCGGATCTGGTGTCAATTTAAAGAAGTAGTCCAGTTACACATTTGTGGGCTTATAACTTGGCTTCTGAATTTCCTAGAGAGATCAGGTTTGTTTTAGTGTACTCCAATCAACAGCCCCTACAACCACAAAAAGGAAGGGAGTCATTAGCACTTATGGTTTATAAATGGCACCCAGAATTATGTTGCACGAAGCACAATTTCACATCATTCTGGGTCCATTTGTGTGAAAACAAGGTCCAATCAGGCTGAAACGTTACAAGAAGGTAGAATCTATTGAGTTGTAAGTGATCTGAACGTTTCATGATGATCGCACATTCCTATTGGGGGTCGAACCATGTCCCAAAGGTCACCGGATCTGGTGTCACTTTAAAGAAGTAGTCCAGTTACACATTTGTGGGCTTATAACTTGGCTTCTGAATATCCTAGAGAGGTCAGGTTTGTTTTAGAGAACTCCAATTAACAGCCCCTACAACCACAAAAAGGAATGGAGTCATTAGCACTTATGGTTTTTAGATGGCACCCAGAATTATGTTGCACGAAGCACAATTTCACATCATTCTGGGTCCATTTGTGTGAAAACAAGGTCCAATCAGGCTGAAACGTTACAAGAAGGTAGAATCTATTGAGTTGTAAGTGATCTGAACGTTTCATGATGATCGCACATTCCTATAGGGGGTCAAACCATGTCCCAAAGGTCACCGGGCCTGGTGTCACTTTAAAGAAGTAGTCCAGTTACACCTTTGTGGGCTTATAACTTGGCTTCTGAATATCCTAAAGAGGTCAGGTTTGTTTTAGTGTACTCCAATCAACAGCCTCTACAACCACAAAAAGGAATGGAGTCATTAGCACTTATGGTTTGTAAATGGCACCCAGAATTATGTTGCACGAAGCACAATTTCACATCATACTGGGTCCATTTGTGTGAAAACAAGGTCCAATCAGGCTGAAACGTTACAAGAAGGTAGAATCTATTGAGTTGTAAGTGATCTGAACGTTTCAAGATGATTGCACATTACTATAGGTGGTCAAACCATGTCCCAAAGGTCACCGGGCCTGGTGTCACTTTAAAGATGTAGTCCAGTTACACATTTGTGGGCTTATAACTTTTCTTCTGAATTTCCTAGAGAGGTCAGGTTTGTTTTAGAGTATTTCAATTAATAGCTCCTACAACCACAAGAGGAATGGAGTCATTAGCACTTATGGTTCTTAAATGGCACCCAGAATTATGTTGCACGAAGCACAATTTCACATCATTCTGGGTTCATTTGTGTGAAAACAAGGTCCAATCAGGCTGAAACGTTACAGGAAGTTAGAATCTATTGAGTTGTAAGTGATCTGAACGTTTCATGATGATAGCACTTTCCTAAGGGGGTCAAACCATGTCCCAAAGGTCACCGGATCTGGTGTCAATTTAAAGTAGTCCAGTTACACATTTGTGAGCTTATAACTTGGCTTCTGAATTTCCTAGAGAGATCAGGTTTGTTTTAGTGCACTCCAATCAACAGCCCCTACAACCACAAAAAGGAAGGGAGTCATTAGCACTTATGGTTTGTAAATGGCACCCAGAATTATGTTGCACGAAGCACAATTTCACATCATTCTGGGTCCATTTGTGTGAAAACAAGGTCCAATCAGGCTGAAACGTTACAAGAAGGTAGAATCTATTGAGTTGTAAGTGATCTGAACGTTTCATGATGATCACACATTCCTATTCGGGGTCAAACCATGTCCCAAAGGTCACCGGATCTGGTGTCACTTTAAAGAAGTAGTCCAGTTACACATTTTTGAGCTTATAACTTGGCTTCTGAATTTCCTAGAGAGATCAGGTTTGTTTTAGTGTACTCCAATCAACAGCCCCTACAACCACAAAAAGGAAGGGAGTCATTAGCACTTATGGTTTGTAAATGGCAGCCAGAATTATGTTGCACGGAGCACAATTTCACATCATTCTGGGTCCATTTGTGTGAAAACAAGGTCCAATCAGGCTGAAACGTTACAAGAAGGTAGAATCTATTGAGTTGTAAGTGATCTGAACGTTTCATGATGATAGCACTTTCCTAAGGGGGTCAAACCATGTCCCAAAGGTCACCGGGCCTGGTGTCACTTTAAAGAAGTAGTCCAGTTACAACTTTGTGGGCTTATAACTTGGCTTCTGAATATCCTCAAGAGGTCAGGTTTGTTTTAGTGTACTCCAATCAACAGCCCCTACAACCACAAAAAGGACTGGAGTCATTAGCACTTATGGTTTTTAAATGGCACCCAGAATTATGCTGCACGAAGCACAATTTCACATCATTCTGGGTCCATTTGTGTGAAAACAAGGTCCAATCAGGCTGAAACGTAACAAGAAGGTAGAATCTATTGAGTTGTAAGTGATCTGAACGTTTCATGATGATCGCACATTCCTATAGGGGGTCAAACCATGTCCCAAAGGTCACCGGGCCTGGTGTCACTTTAAAGAAGTAGTCCAGTTACACCTTTGTGGGCTTATAACTTGGCTTCTGAATATCCTAAAGAGGTCAGGTTTGTTTTAGTGTACTCCAATCAACAGCTTCTACAACCACAAAAAGGAATGGAGTCATTAGCACTTATGGTTTGTAAATGGCACCCAGAATTATGTTGCACGAAGCACAATTTCACATCATTCTGGGTCCATTTGTGTGAAAACAAGGTCCAATCAGGCTGAAACGTTACAAGAAGGTAGAATCTATTGAGTTGTAAGTTATCTGAACGTTTCAAGATGATTGCACATTACTATAGGTGGTCAAACCATGTCCCAAAGGTCACCGGGCCTGGTGTCACTTTAAAGAAGTAGTCCAGTTACACATTTGTGGGCTTATAACTTTTCTTCTGAATATCCTAGAGAGGTCAGTTTTGTTTTAGAGTACTTCAATTAATAGCTCCTACAACCACAAAAAGGAATGGAGTCATTAGCACTTATGGTTCTTAAATGGCACCCAGAATTATGTTGCACGAAGCACAATTTCACATCATTCTGGGTTCATTTGTGTGAAAACAAGGTCCAATCAGGCTGAAACGTTACAGGAAGTTAGAATCTATTGAGTTGTAAGTGATCTGAACGTTTCATGATGATAGCACTTTCCTAAGGGGGTCAAACCATGTCCCATATGTCACCGGATCTGGTGTCAATTTAAAGAAGTAGTCCAGTTACACATTTGTGAGCTTATAACTTGGCTTCTGATTTTCCTAGAGAGATCAGGTTTGTTTTAGTGTACTCCAATCAACAGCCCCTACAACCACAAAAGGAAGGGAGTCATTAGCACTTATGGTTTGTAAATGGCACCCAGAATTATGTTGCACGAAGCACAATTTCACATCATTCTGGGTCCATTTGTGTGAAAACAAGGTCCAATCAGGCTGAAACGTTACAAGAAGGTAGAATCTATTGAGTTGTAAGTGATCTGAATATTTCATGATGATCGCACATTCCTATTGGGGGTCAAACCATGTCCCAAAGGTCACCGGATCTGGTGTCACTTTAAAGAAGTAGTCCAGTTACACATTTGTGGGCTTATAACTTGGCTTCTGAATATCCTAGAGAGGTCAGGTTTGTTTTAGAGTATTCCAATTAACAGCCCCTACAACCACAAAAAGGAATGGAGTCATTAGCACTTATGGTTTTTAAATGGCACCCAGAATTATGTTGCACGAAGCACAATTTCACATCATTCTGGGTTCATTTGTGTGAAAACAAGGTCCAATCAGGCTGAAACGTTACAAGAAGGTAGAATCTATTGAGTTGTAAGTGATCTGAACGTTTCAAGATGATTGCACATTACTATAGGGGGTCAAACCATGTGCCAAAGGTCACCGGGCCTGGTGTCACTTTAAAGAAGTAGTCCAGTTACACCTTTTTCGGCTTATAACTTTTCTTCTGAATGTCCTAGAGAGGTCAGGTTTGTTTTAGAGTACTTCAATTAATAGCTCCTACAACCACAAAAAGAAGGGAGTCATTAGCACTTATGGTTTGTAAATGGCACCCAGAATTATGTTGCACGAAGCACAATTTCACATCATTCTGGGTCCATTTGTGTGAAAACAAGGTCCAATCAGGCTGAAACGTTACAAGAAGGTAGAATCTATTGAGTTGTAAGTGATCTGAACGTTTCAAGATGATTTCACATTACTATAGGTGGTCAAACCATGTCCCAAAGGTCACCGGGCCTGGTGTCACTTTAAAGAAGTAGTCCAGTTACACATTTGTGGGCTTATAACTTTTCTTCTTAATGTCCTAGAGAGGTCAGGTTTGTTTTAGAGTACTTCAATTAATAGCTCCTACAACCACAAAAAGGAATGGAGTCATTAGCACTTATGGTTCTTAAATGGCACCCAGAATTATGTTGCACGAAGCACAATTTCACATCATTCTGGGTTCATTTGTGTGAAAACAAGGTCCAATCAGGCTGAAACGTTGCAGGAAGGTAGAATCTATTGAGTTGTAAGTGATCTGAACGTTTCATGATGATAGCACTTTCCTAAGGGGGTCAAACCATGTCCCAAAGGTCACCGGATCTGGTGTCAATTTAAAGAAGTAGTCCAGTTACACATTTGTGGGCTTATAACTTGGCTTCTGAATGTCCTAGAGAGATCAGGTTTGTTTTAGTGTACTCCAACCAACAGCCCCTACAACCACAAAAAGGAATGGAGTCATTAGCACTTATGGTTTGTAAATGGCACCAAGAATTATGTTGCACGAAGCACAATTTCACATCATTCTGGGTCCATTTGTGTGAACACAAGGTCCAATCAGGCTGAAACTTTACAAGAAGGTAGAATCTATTGAGTTGTAAGTGATCTGAACGTTTCATGATGATCGCACTTTACTATAGGGGGTCAAACCATGTCCCAAAGGTCACCGGGCCTGGTGTCACTTTAAAGAAGTAGTCCAGTTACACCTTTGTGGGCTTATAACTTGGCTTCTGAATATCCTAAAGAGGTCAGGTTTGTTTTAGTGTACTCCAATCAACAGCCTCTACAACCACAAAAAGGAATGGAGTCATTAGCACTTATGGTTTGTAAATGGCACCCAGAATTATGTTGCACGAAGCACAATTTCACATCATTCTGGGTCCATTTGTGTGAAAACAAGGTCCAATCAGGCTGAAACGTTACAAGAAGGTAGAATCTATTGAGTTGTAAGTGATCTGAACGTTTCAAGATGATTGCACATTACTATAGGGGGGTCAAACCATGTCCCAATGGTCACCGGGCCTGGTGTCACTTTAAAGAAGTAGTCCAGTTACACCTTTGTCGGCTTATAACTTTTCTTCTGAATGTCCTAGAGAGGTCAGGTTTGTTTTAGAGTACTTCAATTAATAGCTCCTACAACCACAAAAAGGAATGGAGTCATTAGCACTTATGGTTTGTAAATGGCATCCAGAATTATGTTGTACGAAGCACAATTTCAAATCATTCTGGGTCCATTTGTGTGAAAACAAGGTCCAATCAGGCTGAAACATTACAGGAAGGTAGAATCTATTGAGTTGTAAGTGATCTGAACGTTTCATGCTGATAGCACTTTCCTAAGGAGGTCAAACTATGTCCCAAAGGTCACCGGATCTGGTGTCAATTTAAAGAAGTAGTCCAGTTACACATTTGTGGGCTTATAACTTGGCTTCTGAATGTCCTAGAGAGATCAGGTTTAATTTAGTGTACTCCAATAAACAGCCCCTACAACCACAAAAAGGAATGGAGTCATTAGCACTTATGGTTTGTAAATGGCACCCAGAATTATGTTGCACGAAGCACAATTTCACATCATTCTGGGTTCATTTGTGTGAAAACAAGGTCCAATCATGCTGAAACGTTACAGGAAGGTAGAATCTATTGAGTTGTAAGTGATCTGAACGTTTCATGATGATAGCACTTTCCTAAGGGGGTCAAACCATGTCCCAAAGGTCACCGGATCTGGTGTCAATTTAAAGAAGTAGTCCAGTTACACATTTTTGGGCTTATAACTTGGCTTCTGAATGTCCTAGAGAAGTCAAGCTTGTTTTAGAGTACTCCAATCAACAGCCCCTACAACCACAAAAAGGAATGGAGTCATTAGCACTTATGGTTTGTAAATGGCACCCAGAATTATGTTGCACGAAGCACAATTTCACATCATTCTGGGTCCATTTGTGTGAAAACAAGGTCCAATCAGGCTGAAACGTTACAGGAAGGTAGAATCTATTGAGTTGTAAGTGATCTGAACGTTTCATGATGATAGCACTTTCCTAAGGGGGTCAAACCATGTCCCAAAGGTCACCGGATCTGGTGTCAATTTAAAGAAGTAGTCCAGTTACACATTTGTGGGCTTATAACTTGGCTTCTGAATTTCCTAGAGAGATCAGGTTTGTTTTAGTGTACTCCAATCAACAGCCCCTACAACCACAAAAAGGAAGGGAGTCATTAGCACTTATGGTTTATAAATGGCACCCAGAATTATGTTGCACGAAGCACAATTTCACATCATTCTGGGTCCATTTGTGTGAAAACAAGGTCCAATCAGGCTGAAACGTTACAAGAAGGTAGAATCTATTGAGTTGTAAGTGATCTGAACGTTTCATGATGATCGCACATTCCTATTGGGGGTCGAACCATGTCCCAAAGGTCACCGGATCTGGTGTCACTTTAAAGAAGTAGTCCAGTTACACATTTGTGGGCTTATAACTTGGCTTCTGAATATCCTAGAGAGGTCAGGTTTGTTTTAGAGAACTCCAATTAACAGCCCCTACAACCACAAAAAGGAATGGAGTCATTAGCACTTATGGTTTTTAGATGGCACCCAGAATTATGTTGCACGAAGCACAATTTCACATCATTCTGGGTTCATTTGTGTGAAAACAAGGTCCAATCAGGCTGAAACGTTACAGGAAGGTAGAATCTATTGAGTTGTAAGTGATCTGAACATTTCATGATGATAGCACTTTCCTAAGGGGGTCAAACCATGTCCCAAAATGTCACCAGATCTGGTGTCAATTTAAAGAAGTAGTCCAATTACACATTTGTGGGCTTATAACTTGGCTTCTGAATGTCCTAGAGAAGTCAAGCTTGTTTTAGTGTACTCCAATCAACAGCCCCTACAACCACAAAAAGGAATGGAGTCATTAGCACTTATGGTTTGTAAATGGCACCCAGAATTATGTTGCACGAAGCACAATTTCACATCATTCTGGGTCCATTTGTGTGAAAACAAGGTCCAATCAGGCTGAAACGTTACAGGAAGGTAGAATCTATTGAGTTGTAAGTGATCTGAACGTTTCATGATGATCGCATATTCCTATAGGGGGTCAAACCATGTCCCAAAGGTCACCGAGCCTGGTGTCACTTTAAAGAAGTAGTCCAGTTACACCTTTGTGAGCTAATAACTTGGCTTCTGAATATCCTAAGGAGGTCAGGTTTGTTTTAGTGTACTCCAATCAACAGCCCCTACAACCACAAAAAGGAATGGAGTCATTAGCACTTATGGTTTTTAGATGGCACCCAGAATTATGTTGCACGAAGCACAATTTCACATCATTCTGGGTTCATTTGTGTGAAAACAAGGTCCAATCAGGCTGAAACGTTACAGGAAGGTAGAATCTATTGAGTTGTAAGTGATCTGAACATTTCATGATGATCGCACATTCCTATAGGTGGTCAAACCATGTCCCAAAGGTCACCGGGCCTGGTGTCACTTTAAAGAAGTAGTCCAGTTACACATTTGTGGGCTTATAACTTTTCTTCTGAATGTCCTAGAGAGGTCAGGTTCGTTTTAGAGTACTTCAATTAATAGCTCCTACAACCACAAAAAGGAATGGAGTCATTAGCACTTATGGTTCTTAAATGGCACCCAGAATTATGTTGCACGAAGCACAATTTCACATCATTCTGGGTTCATTTGTGTGAAAACAAGGTCCAATCAGGCTGAAACGTTACAGGAAGTTAGAATCTATTGAGTTGTAAGTGATCTGAACGTTTCATGATGATAGCACTTTCCTAAGGGGGTCAAACCATGTCCCAAAGGTCACCGGATCTGGTGTCAATTTAAAGAAGTAGTCCAGTTATACATTTGTGAGCTTATAACTTGGCTTCTGAATTTCCTAGAGAGATCAGGTTTGTTTTAGTGTACTCCAATCAACAGCCCCTACAACCACAAAAAGGAAGGGAGTCATTAGCACTTATGGTTTGTAAATGGCACCCAGAATTATGTTGCACGAAGCACAATTTCACATCATTCTGGGTCCATTTGTGTGAAAACAAGGTCCAATCAGGCTGAAACGTTACAAGAAGGTAGAATCTATTGAGTTGTAAGTGATCTGAACGTTTCATGATGATAGCACTTTCCTAAGGGGGTCAAACCATGTCCCATATGTCACCGGGCCTGGTGTCACTTTAAAGAAGTAGTCCAGTTACAACTTTGTGGGCTTATAACTTGGCTTCTGAATATCCTCAAGAGGTCAGGTTTGTTTTAGTGTACTCCAATCAACAGCCCCTACAACCACAAAAAGGACTGGAGTCATTAGCACTTATGGTTTTTAAATGGCACCCAGAATTATGTTGCACGAAGCACAATTTCACATCATTCTGGGTTCATTTGTGTGAAAACAAGGTCCAGTCAGGCTGAAACGTTACAGGAAGGTAGAATTTATTGAGTTGTAAGTGATCTGAACGTTTCATGATGATAGCACTTTCCTAAGGGGGTCAAACCATGTCCCAAAGGTCACCAGATCTTGTGTCAATTTAAAGAAGCAGTCCAGTTACACATTTGTGGGCTTATAACTTGGCTTCTGAATGTGCTAGAGAGATCAGGTTTGTTTTAGTGTACTCCAACCAACAGCCCCTACAACCACAAAAAGGAATGGAGTCATTAGCACTTATGGTTTGTAAATGGCACCCAGAATTATGCTGCACGAAGCACAATTTCACATCATTCTGGGTCCATTTGTGTGAAAACAAGGTCCAATCAGGCTGAAACGTTACAAGAAGGTAGAATCTATTGAGTTGTAAGTGATCTGAACATTTCATGATGATCGCACATTCCTATAGGGGGTCAAACCATGTCCCAAAGGTCACCGGGCCTGGTGTCACTTTAAAGAAGTAGTCCAGTTACACCTTTGTGGGCTTATAACTTGGCTTCTGAATATCCTAAAGAGGTCAGGTTTGTTTTAGTGTACTCCAATCAACAGCCTCTACAACCACAAAAAGGAATGGAGTCATTAGCACTTATGGTTTGTAAATGGCACCCAGAATTATGTTGCACGAAGCACAATTTCACATCATACTGGGTCCATTTGTGTGAAAACAAGGTCCAATCAGGCTGAAACGTTACAAGAAGGTAGAATCTATTGAGTTGTAAGTGATCTGAACGTTTCAAGATGATTGCACATTACTATAGGTGGTCAAACCATGTCCCAAAGGTTACCGGGCCTGGTGTCACTTTAAAGATGTAGTCCAGTTACACATTTGTGGGCTTATAACTTTTCTTCTGAATTTCCTAGAGAGGTCAGGTTTGTTTTAGAGTATTTCAATTAATAGCTCCTACAACCACAAGAGGAATGGAGTCATTAGCACTTATGGTTCTTAAATGGCACCCAGAATTATGTTGCACGAAGCACAATTTCACATCATTCTGGGTTCATTTGTGTGAAAACAAGGTCCAATCAGGCTGAAACGTTACAGGAAGTTAGAATCTATTGAGTTGTAAGTGATCTGAACGTTTCATGATGATAGCACTTTCCTAAGGGGGTCAAACCATGTCCCAAAGGTCACCGGATCTGGTGTCAATTTAAAGAAGTAGTCCAGTTACACATTTGTGAGCTTATAACTTGGCTTCTGAATTTCCTAGAGAGATCAGGTTTGTTTTAGTGCACTCCAATCAACAGCCCCTACAACCACAAAAAGGAAGGGAGTCATTAGCACTTATGGTTTGTAAATGGCACCCAGAATTATGTTGCACGAAGCACAATTTCACATCATTCTGGGTCCATTTGTGTGAAAACAAGGTCCAATCAGGCTGAAACGTTACAAGAAGGTAGAATCTATTGAGTTGTAAGTGATCTGAACGTTTCATGATGATCACACATTCCTATTCGGGGTCAAACCATGTCCCAAAGGTCACCGGATCTGGTGTCACTTTAAAGAAGTAGTCCAGTTACACATTTGTGGGCTTATAACTTGGCTTCTGAATATCCTAGAGAGGTCAGGTTTGTTTTAGAGTATTCCAATTAACACCCCTTACAACCTCAAAAAGGAATGGAGTCATTAGCACTTATGGTTTTTAAATGGCACCCAGAATTATGTTGCACGAAGCACAATTTCACATCATTCTGGGTTCATTTGTGTGAAAACAAGGTCCAATCAGGCTGAAACGTTACAAGAAGGTAGAATCTATTGAGTTGTAAGTGATCTGAACGTTTCAAGATGATTGCAAATTACTATAGGGGGTCAAACCATGTCCCAAAGGTCACCGGGCCTGGTGTCACTTTAAAGAAGTAGTCCAGTTACACCTTTGTCGGCTTATAACTTTTCTTCTGAATGTCCTAGAGAGGTCAGGTTTGTTTTAGAGTACTTCAATTAATAGCTCCTACAACCACAAAAAGGAATGGAGTCATTAGCACTTATGGTTTTTAAATGGCACCCAGAATTATGTTGCACGAAGCACAATTTCACATCATTCTGGGTTCAATTGTGTGAAAACAAGGTCCAATCAGGCTGAAACGTTACAGGAAGGTAGAATCTATTGAGTTGTAAGTGATCTGAACGTTTCATGATGATATCACTTTCCTAAGGGGGTCAAACCATGTCCCAAAGGTCACCGGATCTGGTGTCAATTTAAAGAAGTAGTCCAGTTACACATTTGTGGGCTTATAACTTGGCTTCTGAATTTCCTAGAGAGATCAGGTTTGTTTTAGTGTACTCCAATCAACAGCCCCTACAACCACAAAAAGGAAGGGAGTCATTAGCACTTATGGTTTGTAAATGGCAGCCAGAATTATGTTGCACGGATCACAATTTCACATCATTCTGGGTCCATTTGTGTGAAAACAAGGTCCAATCAGGCTGAAACGTTACAAGAAGGTAGAATCTATTGAGTTGTAAGTGATCTGAACGTTTCATGATGATAGCACTTTCCTAAGGGGGTCAAACCATGTCCCAAAGGTCACCGGGCCTGGTGTCACTTTAAAGAAGTAGTCCAGTTACAACTTTGTGGGCTTATAACTTGGCTTCTGAATATCCTCAAGAGGTCAGGTTTGTTTTAGTGTACTCCAATCAACAGCCCCTACAACCACAAAAAGGACTGGAGTCATTAGCACTTATGGTTTTTAAATGGCACCCAGAATTATGTTGCACGAAGCACAATTTCACATCATTCTGGGTTCATTTGTGTGAAAACAAGGTCCAATCAGGCTGAAACGTTACAGGAAGGTAGAATCTATTGAGTTGTAAGTGATCTGAACGTTTCATGATGATAGCACTTTCCTAAGGGGGTCAAACCATGTCCCAAAGGTCACCAGATCTGGTGTCAATTTAAAGAAGTAGTCCAGTTACACATTTGTGGGCTTATAACTTGGCTTCTGAATGTCCTAGAGAGATCAGGTTTGTTTTAGTGTACTCCAACCAACAGCCCCTACAACCACAAAAAGGAATGGAGTCATTAGCACTTATGGTTTGTAAATGGCACCCAGAATTATGCTGCACGAAGCACAATTTCACATCATTCTGGGTCCATTTGTGTGAAAACAAGGTCCAATCAGGCTGAAACGTAACAAGAAGGTAGAATCTATTGAGTTGTAAGTGATCTGAAAGTTTCATGATGATCGCACATTCCTATAGGGGGTCAAACCATGTCCCAAAGGTCACCGGGCCTGGTGTCACTTTAAAGAAGTAGTCCAGTTACACCTTTGTGGGCTTATAACTTGGCTTCTGAATATCCTAAAGAGGTCAGGTTTGTTTTAGTGTACTCCAATCAACAGCTTCTACAACCACAAAAAGGAATGGAGTCATTAGCACTTATGGTTTGTAAATGGCACCCAGAATTATGTTGCACGAAGCACAATTTCACATCATTCTGGGTCCATTTGTGTGAAAACAAGGTCCAATCAGGCTGAAACGTTACAAGAAGGTAGAATCTATTGAGTTGTAAGTGATCTGAACGTTTCAAGATGATTTCACATTACTATAGGTGGTCAAACCATGTCCCAAAGGTCACCGGGCCTGGTGTCACTTTAAAGAAGTAGTCCAGTTACACATTTGTGGGCTTATAACTTTTCTTCTTAATGTCCTAGAGAGGTCAGGTTTGTTTTAGAGTACTTCAATTAATAGCTCCTACAACCACAAAAAGGAATGGAGTCATTAGCACTTATGGTTCTTAAATGGCACCCAGAATTATGTTGCACAAAGCACAATTTCACATCATTCTGGGTTCATTTGTGTGAAAACAAGGTCCAATCAGGCTGAAACGTTGCAGGAAGGTAGAATCTATTGAGTTGTAAGTGATCTGAACGTTTCATGATGATAGCACTTTCCTAAGGGGGTCAAACCATGTCCCAAAGGTCACCGGATCTGGTGTCAATTTAAAGAAGTAGTCCAGTTACACATTTGTGGGCTTATAACTTGGCTTCTGAATGTCCTAGAGAGATCAGGTTTGTTTTAGTGTACTCCAACCAACAGCCCCTACAACCACAAAAAGGAATGGAGTCATTAGCACTTATGGTTTGTAAATGGCACCAAGAATTATGTTGCACGAAGCACAATTTCACATCATTCTGGGTCCATTTGTGTGAACACAAGGTCCAATCAGGCTGAAACGTTACAAGAAGGTAGAATCTATTGAGTTGTAAGTGATCTGAACGTTTCATGATGATCGCACTTTACTATAGGGGGTCAAACCATGTCCCAAAGGTCACCGGGCCTGGTGTCACTTTAAAGAAGTAGTCCAGTTACACCTTTGTGGGCTTATAACTTGGCTTCTGAATATCCTAAAGAGGTCAGGTTTGTTTTAGTGTACTCCAATCAACAGCCTCTACAACCACAAAAAGGAATGGAGTCATTAGCACTTATGGTTTGTAAATGGCACCCAGAATTATGTTGCACGAAGCACAATTTCACATCATTCTGGGTCCATTTGTGTGAAAACAAGGTCCAATCAGGCTGAAACGTTACAAGAAGGTAGAATCTATTGAGTTGTAAGTGATCTGAACGTTTCAAGATGATTGCACATTACTATAGGGGGGTCAAACCATGTCCCAAAGGTCACCGGGCCTGGTGTCACTTTAAAGAAGTAGTCCAGTTACACCTTTGTCGGCTTATAACTTTTCTTCTGAATGTCCTAGAGAGGTCAGGTTTGTTTTAGAGTACTTCAATTAATAGCTCCTACAACCACAAAAAGGAATGGAGTCATTAGCACTTATGGTTTGTAAATGGCATCCAGAATTATGTTGTACGAAGCACAATTTCAAATCATTCTGGGTCCATTTGTGTGAAAACAAGGTCCAATCAGGCTGAAACATTACAGGAAGGTAGAATCTATTGAGTTGTAAGTGATCTGAACGTTTCATGCTGATAGCACTTTCCTAAGGAGGTCAAACTATGTCCCAAAGGTCACCGGATCTGGTGTCAATTTAAAGAAGTAGTCCAGTTACACATTTGTGGGCTTATAACTTGGCTTCTGAATGTCCTAGAGAGATCAGGTTTAATTTAGTGTACTCCAATAAACAGCCCCTACAACCACAAAAAGGAATGGAGTCATTAGCACTTATGGTTTGTAAATGGCACCCAGAATTATGTTGCACGAAGCACAATTTCACATCATTCTGGGTTCATTTGTGTGAAAACAAGGTCCAATCATGCTGAAACATTACAGGAAGGTAGAATCTATTGAGTTGTAAGTGATCTGAACGTTTCATGATGATAGCACTTTCCTAAGGGGGTCAAACCATGTCCCAAAGGTCACCGGATCTGGTGTCAATTTAAAGAAGTAGTCCAGTTACACATTTGTGGTCTTTTAACTTGGCTTCTGAATGTCCTAGAGAAGTCAAGCTTGTTTTAGTGTACTCCAATCAACAGCCCCTACAACCACAAAAAGGAATGGAGTCATTAGCACTTATGGTTTGTAAATGGCACCCAGAATTATGTTGCACGAAGCACAATTTCACATCATTCTGGGTCCATTTGTGTGAAAACAAGGTCCAATCAGGCTGAAACGTTACAGGAAGGTAGAATCTATTGAGTTGTAAGTGATCTGAACGTTTCATGATGATAGCACTTTCCTAAGGGGGTCAAACCATGTCCCAAAGGTCACCGGATCTGGTGTCAATTTAAAGAAGTAGTCCAGTTACACATTTGTGAGCTTATAACTTGGCTTCTGAATTTCCTAGAGAGATCAGGTTTGTTTTAGTGTACTCCAATCAACAGCCCCTACAACCACAAAAAGGAAGGGAGTCATTAGCACTTATGGTTTGTAAATGGCACCCAGAATTATGTTGCACGAAGCACAATTTCACATCATTCTGGGTCCATTTGTGTGAAAACAAGGTCCAATCAGGCTGAAACGTTACAAGAAGGTAGAATCTATTGAGTTGTAAGTGATCTGAACGTTTCATGATGATAGCACTTTCCTAAGGGGGTCAAACCATGTCCCAAAGGTCACCGGATCTGGTGTCAATTTAAAGAAGTAGTCCAGTTACACATTTGTGGGCTTATAACTTGGCTTCTGAATGTCCTAGAGAGATCAGGTTTGTTTTAGTGTACTCCAATCAACAGCCCCTACAACCACAAAAAGGAATGGAGTCATTAGCACTTATGGTTTGTAAATGGCACCCAGAATTATGTTGCACGAAGCACAATTTCACATCATTCTGGGTTCATTTGTGTGAAAACAAGGTCCAATCAGGCTGAAACGTTACAAGAAGGTAGAATCTATTGAGTTGTAAGTGATCTGAACGTTTCAAGATGATTGCACATTACTATAGGGGGTCAAACCATGTCCCAAAGGTCACCGGGCCTGGTGTCACTTTAAAGAAGTAGTCCAGTTACACCTTTTTCGGCTTATAACTTTTCTTCTGAATGTCCTAGAGAGGTCAGGTTTGTTTTAGAGTACTTCAATTAATAGCTCCTACAACCACAAAAAGAAGGGAGTCATTAGCACTTATGGTTTCTAAATGGCACCCAGAATTATGTTGCACGAAGCACAATTTCACATCATTCTGGGTCCATTTGTGTGAAAACAAGGGCCAATCAGGCTGAAACGTTACAAGAAGGTAGAATCTATTGAGTTGTAAGTGATCTGAACGTTTCAAGATGATTTCACATTACTATAGGTGGTCAAACCATGTCCCAAAGCTCACCGGGCCTGGTGTCACTTTAAAGAAGTAGTCCAGTTACACATTTGTGGGCTTATAACTTTTCTTCTTAATGTCCTAGAGAGGTCAGGTTTGTTTTAGAGTACTTCAATTAATAGCTCCTACAACCACAAAAAGGAATGGAGTCATTAGCACTTATGGTTCTTAAATGGCACCCAGAATTATGTTGCACGAAGCACAATTTCACATCATTCTGGGTTCATTTGTGTGAAAACAAGGTCCAATCAGGCTGAAACGTTGCAGGAAGGTAGAATCTATTGAGTTGTAAGTGATCTGAACGTTTCATGATGATAGCACTTTCCTAAGGGGGTCAAACCATGTCCCAAAGGTCACCGGATCTGGTGTCAATTTAAAGAAGTAGTCCAGTTACACATTTGTGGGCTTATAACTTGGCTTCTGAATGTCCTAGAGAGATGAGGTTTGTTTTAGTGTACTCCAACCAACAGCCCCTACAACCACAAAAAGGAATGGAGTCATTAGCACTTATGGTTTGTAAATGGCACCCAGAATTATGTTGCACGAAGCACAATTTCACATCATTCTGGGTCCATTTGTGTGAACACAAGGTCCAATCAGGCTGAAACGTTACAAGAAGGTAGAATCTATTGAGTTGTAAGTGATCTGAACGTTTCATGATGATCGCACTTTACTATAGGGGGTCAAACCATGTCCCAAAGGTCACCGGGCCTGGTGTCACTTTAAAGAAGTAGTCCAGTTACACCTTTGTGGGCTTATAACTTGGCTTCTGAATATCCTAAAGAGGTCAGGTTTGTTTTAGTGTACTCCAATCAACAGCCTCTACAACCACAAAAAGCAATGGAGTCATTAGCACTTATGGTTTGTAAATGGCACCCAGAATTATGTTGCACGAAGCACAATTTCACATCATTCTGGGTCCATTTGTGTGAAAACAAGGTCCAATCAGGCTGAAACGTTACAAGAAGGTAGAATCTATTGAGTTGTAAGTGATCTGAACGTTTCAAGATGATTGCACATTACTATAGGGGGGTCAAACCATGTCCCAAAGGTCACCGGGCCTGGTGTCACTTTAAAGAAGTAGTCCAGTTACACCTTTGTGGGCTTATAACTTTTCTTCTGAATGTCCTAGAGAGGTCAGGTTTGTTTTAGAGTACTTCAATTAATAGCTCCTACAACAACAAAAAGGAATGGAGTCATTAGCACTTATGGTTTGTAAATGGCATCCAGAATTATGTTGTACGAAGCACAATTTCAAATCATTCTGGGTCCATTTGTGTGAAAACAAGGTCCAATCAGGCTGAAACATTACAGGAATGTAGAATCTATTGAGTTGTAAGTGATCTGAACGTTTCATGCTGATAGCACTTTCCTAAGGAGGTCAAACTATGTCCCAAAGGTCACCGGATCTGGTGTCAATTTAAAGAAGTAGTCCAGTTACACATTTGTGGCTTATAACTTGGCTTCTGAATGTCCTAGACAGATCAGGTTTAATTTAGTGTACTCCAATAAACAGCCCCTACAACCACAAAAAGGAATGGAGTCATTAGCACTTATGGTTTGTAAATGGCACCCAGAATTATGTTGCACGAAGCACAATTTCACATCATTCTGGGTTCATTTGTGTGAAAACAAGGTCCAATCATGCTGAAACGTTACAGGAAGGTAGAATCTATTGAGTTGTAAGTGATCTGAACGTTTCATGATGATAGCACTTTCCTAAGGGGGTCAAACCATGTCCCAAAGGTCACCGGATCTGGTGTCAATTTAAAGAAGTAGTCCAGTTACACATTTGTGGGCTTATAACTTGGCTTCTGAATGTCCTAGAGAAGTCAAGCTTGTTTTAGTGTACTCCAATCAACAGCCCCTACAACCACAAAAAGGACTGGAGTCATTAGCACTTATGGTTTTTAAATGGCACCCAGAATTATGTTGCACGAAGCACAATTTCACATCATTCTGGGTTCATTTGTGTGAAAACAAGGTCCAATCAGGCTGAAACGTTACAGGAAGGTAGAATCTATTGAGTTGTAAGTGATCTGAACGTTTCATGATGATCGCACATTCCTATTGGGGGTCAAACCATGTCCCAAAGGTCACCGGATCTGGTGTCACTTTAAAGAAGTAGTCCAGTTACACATTTGTGGGCTTATAACTTGGCTTCTGAATATCCTAGAGAGGTCAGGTTTGTTTTAGAGTACTCCAATTAACAGCCCCTACAACAACAAAAAGGAATGGAGTCATTAGCACTTATGGTTTTTAAATGGCACCCAGAATTATGTTGCATGAAGCACAATTTCACATCATTCTGGGTTCATTAGTGTGAAAACAAGGTCCAATCAGGCTGAAACGTTACAGGAAGGTAGAATCTATTGAGTTGTTAGTGATCTGAACGTTTCATGATGATAGCACTTTCCTAAGGTGGTCAAACCATGTCCCAAAATGTCACCAGATCTGGTGTCAATTTAAAGAAGTAGTCCAGTTACACATTTGTGGGCTTATAACTTGGCTTCTGAATGTCCTAGAGAGATCAGGTTTAATTTAGTGTACTCCAATAAACAGCCCCTACAACCACAAAAAGGAATGGAGTCATTAGCACTTATGGTTTTTAAATGGCACCCAGAATTATGTTGCACGAAGCACAATTTCACATCATTCTGGGTTCATTTGTGTGAAAACAAGGTCCAATCAGGCTGAAACGTTACAGGAAGGTAGAATCTATTGAGTTGTAAGTGATCTGAACGTTTCATGATGATTGCACTTTCCTAAGGGGGTCAAACCATGTCCCAAAGGTCATCGGATCTGGTGTCAATTTAAAGTAGTCCAGTTACACATTTGTGGGCTTATAACTTGGCTTCTGAATGTCCTAGAGAGGTCAGGCTTGTTTTAGTGTACTCCAATTAACAGCCCCTACAACCACAAAAAAGAATGGAGTCATTAGCACTTATGGTTTGTAAATGGCACCCAGAATTATGTTGCACGAAGCACAATTTCACATCATTCTGGGTCCATTTGTGTGAAAACAAGGTCCAATCAGGCTGAAACGTTACAAGAAGGTAGAATCTATTGAGTTGTAAGTGATCTGAACGTTTCATGATGATCGCACATTCCTATAGGGGGTCAAACCATGTCCCAAAGGTCACCGGGCCTGGTGTCACTTTAAAGAAGTAGTCCAGTTACACCTTTGTGGGCTTATAACTTGGCTTCTGAATATCCTAAAGAGGTCAGGTTTGTTTTAGAGTACTCCAGTTAACAGCCCCCATTACTCCAAAAAGTAATGGAGTCATTAGCACTTATGGTTTTTAAATGGCACCCAGAATTATGTTGCACGAAGCACAATTTCACATCATTCTGGGTTTATTTGTGTGAAAACAAGGTCCAATCAGGCTGAAACGTTACAGGAAGGTAGAATCTATTGAGTTGTAAGTGATCTGAACGTTTCATGATGATAGCACTTTCCTAAGGGGGTCAAACCATGTCCCAAAGGTCACCGGATCTGGTGTCAATTTAAAGAAGTAGTCCAGTTACACATTTGTGGGCTTATAACTTGGCTTCTGAATGTCCTAGAGAGATCAGGTTTCTTTTAGTGTACTCCAATCAACAGCCCCTACAACCACAAAAAGGAATGGAGTCATTAGCACTTATGGTTTGTAAATGGCACCCAGAATTATGCTGCACGAAGCACAATTTCACAACATTCTGGGTCCATTTGTGTGAAAACAAGGTCCAATCAGGCTGAAACGTTACAAGAAGGTAGAATCTATTGAGTTGTAATTGATCTGAACGTTTCATGATGATCGCACATTCCTATAGGGGGTCAAACCATGACCCAAAGGTCACCGGGCCTGGTGTCACTTTAAAGAAGTAGTTCAGTTACACCTTTGTGAGCTAAAAACTTGGCTTCTGAATATCCTAAAGAGGTCAGGTTTGTTTTAGTGTACTCCAATAGACAGCCTCTACAACCACAAAAAGGAATGGAGTCATTAGCACTTATGGTTTGTAAATGGCACCAAGAATTATGTTGCACGAAGCACAATTTCACATCATTCTGGGTCCATTTGTGTGAAAACAAGGTCCAATCAGGCTGAAACGTTACAGGAAGGTAGAATCTATTGAGTTGTAAGTGATCTGAACGTTTCATGATGATAGCACATTCCTATAGGGGGTCAAACCATGTCCCAAAGGTCACCGGATCTGGTGTCAATTTAAAGAAGTAGTCCAGTTACACATTTGTGGGCTTATAACTTGGCTTCTGAATGTCCTAGAGAGATCAGGTTTGTTTTAGTATACTCCAATCAACAGCCCCTACAACCACAAAAAGGAATGGAGTCATTAGCACTTATGGTTTGTAAATGGCACCCAGAATTATGTTGCACGAAGCACAATTTCACATCATTCTGGGTTCATTTGTGTGAAAACAAGGTCCAATCAGGCTGA
This sequence comes from Nothobranchius furzeri, assembly GCF_043380555.1. Lineage (NCBI taxonomy): Eukaryota > Metazoa > Chordata > Actinopteri > Cyprinodontiformes > Nothobranchiidae > Nothobranchius > Nothobranchius furzeri. The sequence goes on from NC_091745.1 coordinate 20,847,843, forward strand.
AACGTTACAGGAAGGTAGAATCTATTGAGTTGTAAGTGATCTGAACGTTTCATGATGATAGGACTTTCCTAAGGGGGTCAAATCATGTCCCAAAGGTCACCGGATCTGGTGTCAATTTAAAGAAGTAGTCCAGTTACACATTTGTGGGCTTATAACTTGGCTTCTGAATGTCCTAGAGCGATCAGGTTTGTTTTAGAGTACTCCAATCAACAGCCCCTACAACCACAAAAAGGAATGGAGTCATTAGCACTTATGGTTTTTAAATGGCACCCAGAATTATGTTGCACGAAGCACAATTTCACATCATTCTGGGTTCATTTGTGTGAAAACAAGGTCCAATCAGGCTGAAACGTTACAGGAAGGTAGAATCTATTGAGTTGTAAGTGATCTGAACGTTTCATGATGATAGCACTTTCCTAAGGGGGTCAAACCATGTCCCAAAGGTCACCGGATCTGGTGTCAATTTAAAGACGTAGTCCAGTACCAACATTTGTGGGCTTATAACTTGGCTTCTGAATGTTCTAGAGAGATCAGGTTTGTTTTAGTGTACTCCAATCAACAGCCCCTACAACCACAAAAAGGAAGGGAGTCATTAGCACTTATGGTTTATAAATGGCACCCAGAATTATGTTGCATGAAGCACAATTTCACATCATTCTGGGTCCATTTGTGTGAAAAAAAGGTCCAATCAGGCTGAAACGTTACAAGAAGGTAGAATCTATTGAGTTGTAAGTGATCTGAACGTTTCATGATGATCGCACATTCCTATTGGGGGTCAAACCATGTCCCAAAGGTCACCGGATCTGGTGTCACTTTAAAGAAGTAGTCCAGTTACACATTTGTGGGCTTATAACTTGGCTTCTGAATATCCTAGAGAGGTCAGGTTTGTTTTAGAGTACTCCAATTAACAGCCCCTACAACAACAAAAAGGAATGGAGTCATTAGCACTTATGGTTTTTAAATGGCACCCAGAATTATGTTGCACGAAGCACAATTTCACATCATTCTGGGTTCATTAGTATGAAAACAAGGTCCAATCAGGCTGAAACGTTACAGGAAGGTAGAATCTATTGAGTTGTTAGTGATCTGAACGTTTCATGATGATAGCACTTTCCTAAGGTGGTCAAACCATGTCCCAAAATGTCACCAGATCTGGTGTCAATTTAAAGAAGTAGTCCAGTTACACATTTGTGGGCTTATAACTTGGCTTCTGAATGTCCTAGAGGGATCAGGTTTGGTTTAGTGTACTCCAATCAACAGCCCCTACAACCACAAAAAGAAATGGAGTCATTAGCACTTATGGTTTGTAAATGGCACCCAGAATTATGTTGCACGAAGCACAATTTCACATCATTCTGGGTCCATTTGTGTGAAAACAAGGTCCAATCAGGCTGAAATGTTACAAGAAGGTAGAATCTATTGAGTTGTAAGTGATCTGAACGTTTCATGACGATCGCACATTCCTATAGGGGGTAAAACCATGTCCCAAAGGTCACCGGGCCTGGTGTCACTTTAAAGAAGTAGTCCAGTTACAACTTTGTGGGCTTATAACTTGGCTTCTGAATATCCTAAAGAGGTCAGGTTTGTTTTAGTGTACTCCAATCAACAGCCCCTACAACCACAAAAAGGACTGGAGTCATTAGCACTTATGGTTTTTAAATGGCACCCAGAATTATGTTGCACGAAGCACAATTTCACATCATTCTGGGTTCATTTGTGTGAAAACAAGGTCCAATCAGGCTGAAACGTTACAGGAAGGTAGAATCTATTGAGTTGTAAGTGATCTGAACGTTTCATGATGATCGCACATTCCTATTGGGGGTCAAACCATGTCCCAAAGGTCACCGGATCTGGTGTCACTTTAAAGAAGTAGTCCAGTTACACATTTGTGGGCTTATAACTTGGCTTCTGAATATCCTAGAGAGGTCAGGTTTGTTTTAGAGTACTCCAATTAACAGCCCCTACAACAACAAAAAGGAATGGAGTCATTAGCACTTATGGTTTTTAAATGGCACCCAGAATTATGTTGCACGAAGCACAATTTCACATCATTCTGGGTTCATTAGTGTGAAAACAAGGTCCAATCAGGCTGAAACGTTACAGGAAGGTAGAATCTATTGAGTTGTTAGTGATCTGAACGTTTCATGATGATAGCACTTTCCTAAGGTGGTCAAACCATGTCCCAAAATGTCACCAGATCTGGTGTCAATTTAAAGAAGTAGTCCAGTTACACATTTGTGGGCTTATAACTTGGCTTCTGAATGTCCTAGAGAGATCAGGTTTAGTTTAGTGTACTCCAATAAACAGCCCCTACAACCACAAAAAGGAATGGAGTCATTAGCACTTATGGTTTTTAAATGGCACCCAGAATTATGTTGCACGAAGCACAATTTCACATCATTCTGGGTTCATTTGTGTGAAAACAAGGTCCAATCAGGCTGAAACGTTACAGGAAGGTAGAATCTATTGAGTTGTAAGTGATCTGAACGTTTCATGATGATTGCACTTTCCTAAGGGGGTCAAACCATGTCCCAAAGGTCATCGGATCTGGTGTCAATTTAAAGTAGTCCAGTTACACATTTGTGGGCTTATAACTTGGCTTCTGAATGTCCTAGAGAGGTCAGGCTTGTTTTAGTGTACTCCAATTAACAGCCCCTACAACCACAAAAAAGAATGGAGTCATTAGCACTTATGGTTTGTAAATGGCACCCAGAATTATGTTGCACGAAGCACAATTTCACATCATTCTGGGTCCATTTGTGTGAAAACAAGGTCCAATCAGGCTGAAACGTTACAAGAAGGTAGAATCTATTGAGTTGTAAGTGATCTGAACGTTTCATGATGATCGCACATTCCTATAGGGGGTCAAACCATGTCCCAAAGGTCACCGGGCCTGGTGTCACTTTAAAGAAGTAGTCCAGTTACACCTTTGTGGGCTTATAACTTGGCTTCTGAATATCCTAAAGAGGTCAGGTTTGTTTTAGAGTACTCCAGTTAACAGCCCCCATTACTCCAAAAAGTAATGGAGTCATTAGCACTTATGGTTTTTAAATGGCACCCAGAATTATGTTGCATGAAGCACAATTTCACATCATTCTGGGTTTATTTGTGTGAAAACAAGGTCCAATCAGGCTGAAACGTTACAGGAAGGTAGAATCTATTGAGTTGTAAGTGATCTGAACGTTTCATGATGATAGCACTTTCCTAAGGGGGTCAAACCATGTCCCAAAGGTCACCGGATCTGGTGTCAATTTAAAGAAGTAGTCCAGTTACACATTTGTGGGCTTATAACTTGGCTTCTGAATGTCCTAGAGAGATCAGGTTTCTTTTAGTGTACTCCAATCAACAGCCCCTACAACCACAAAAAGGAATGGAGTCATTAGCACTTATGGTTTGTAAATGGCACCCAGAATTATGCTGCACGAAGCACAATTTCACAACATTCTGGGTCCATTTGTGTGAAAACAAGGTCCAATCAGGCTGAAACGTTACAAGAAGGTAGAATCTATTGAGTTGTAATTGATCTGAACGTTTCATGATGATCGCACATTCCTATAAGGGGTCAAACCATGACCCAAAGGTCACCGGGCCTGGTGTCACTTTAAAGAAGTAGTTCAGTTACACCTTTGTGAGCTAAAAACTTGGCTTCTGAATATCCTAAAGAGGTCAGGTTTGTTTTAGTGTACTCCAATAGACAGCCTCTACAACCACAAAAAGGAATGGAGTCATTAGCACTTATGGTTTGTAAATGGCACCAAGAATTATGTTGCACGAAGCACAATTTCACATCATTCTGGGTCCATTTGTGTGAAAACAAGGTCCAATCAGGCTGAAACGTTACAGGAAGGTAGAATCTATTGAGTTGTAAGTGATCTGAACGTTTCATGATGATAGCACATTCCTATAGGGGGTCAAACCATGTCCCAAAGGTCACCGGATCTGGTGTCAATTTAAAGAAGTAGTCCAGTTACACATTTGTGGGCTTATAACTTGGCTTCTGAATGTCCTAGAGAGATCAGGTTTGTTTTAGTATACTCCAATCAACAGCCCCTACAACCACAAAAAGGAATGGAGTCATTAGCACTTATGGTTTGTAAATGGCACCCAGAATTATGTTGCACGAAGCACAATTTCACATCATTCTGGGTTCATTTGTGTGAAAACAAGGTCCAATCAGGCTGAAACGTTACAGGAAGGTAGAATCTATTGAGTTGTAAGTGATCTGAACGTTTCATGATGATAGGACTTTCCTAAGGGGGTCAAATCATGTCCCAAAGGTCACCGGATCTGGTGTCAATTTAAAGAAGTAGTCCAGTTACACATTTGTGGGCTTATAACTTGGCTTCTGAATGTCCTAGAGCTATCAGGTTTGTTTTAGAGTACTCCAATCAACAGCCCCTACAACCACAAAAAGGAATGGAGTCATTAGCACTTATGGTTTTTAAATGGCACCCAGAATTATGTTGCACGAAGCACAATTTCACATCATTCTGGGTTCATTTGTGTGAAAACAAGGTCCAATCAGGCTGAAACGTTACAGGAAGGTAGAATCTATTGAGTTGTAAGTGATCTGAACGTTTCATGATGATAGCACTTTCCTAAGGGGGTCAAACCATGTCCCAAAGGTCACCGGATCTGGTGTCAATTTAAAGACGTAGTCCAGTACCAACATTTGTGGGCTTATAACTTGGCTTCTGAATGTCCTAGAGAGGTCAGGCTTGTTTTAGTGTACTCCAGTTAACAGCCCCCATTACCCAAAAAGTAATGGAGTCATTAGCACTTATGGTTTTTAAATGGCACCCAGAATTATGTTGCACGAAGCACAATTTCACATCATTCTGGGTTCATTTGTGTGAAAACAAGGTCCAATCAGGCTGAAACGTTACAGGAAGGTAGAATCTATTGAGTTGTAAGTGATCTGAACGTTTCATGATGATAGCACTTTCCTAAGGGGGTCAAACCATGTCCCAAAGGTCACCGGATCTGGTGTCAATTTAAAGAAGTAGTCCAGTTACACATTTGTGGGCTTATAACTTGGCTTCTGAATGTCCTAGAGAGATCAGGTTTGTTTTAGTGTACTCCAACCAACAGCCCCTACAACCACAAAAAGGAATGGAGTCATTAGCACTTATGGTTTTTAAATGGCACCCAGAATTATGTTGCACGAAGCACAATTTCACATCATTCTGGGTTCATTTGTGTGAAAACAAGGTCCAATCAGGCTGAAACGTTACAGGAAGGTAGAATCTATTGAGTTGTAAGTGATCTGAACGTTTCATGATGATAGCACTTTGCTAAGGGGGTCAAACCATGTCCCAAAGGTCACCGGATCTGGTGTCAATTTAAAGAAGTAGTCCAGTTACACATTTGTGGGCTTATAACTTGGCTTCTGAATGTCCTAGAGAGATCAGGTTTGTTTTAGTGTACTCCAATCAACAGCCCCTACAACCACAAAAAGGAAGGGAGTCATTAGCACTTATGGTTTATAAATGGCACCCAGAATTATGTTGCATGAAGCACAATTTCACATCATTCTGGGTCCATTTGTGTGAAAAAATGGTCCAATCAGGCTGAAACGTTACAAGAAGGTAGAATCTATTGAGTTGTAAGTGATCTGAACGTTTCATGATGATCGCACATTCCTATTGGGGGTCAAACCATGTCCCAAAGGTCACCGGATCTGGTGTCACTTTAAAGAAGTAGTCCAGTTACACATTTGTGGGCTTATAACTTGGCTTCTGAATATCCTAGAGAGGTCAGGTTTGTTTTAGAGTACTCCAATTAACAGCCCCTACAACAACAAAAAGGAATGGAGTCATTAGCACTTATGGTTTTTAAATGGCACCCAGAATTATGTTGCACGAAGCACAATTTCACATCATTCTGGGTTCATTAGTATGAAAACAAGGTCCAATCAGGCTGAAACGTTACAGGAAGGTAGAATCTATTGAGTTGTTAGTGATCTGAACGTTTCATGATGATAGCACTTTCCTAAGGTGGTCAAACCATGTCCCAAAATGTCACCAGATCTGGTGTCAATTTAAAGAAGTAGTCCAGTTACACATTTGTGGGCTTATAACTTGGCTTCTGAATGTCCTAGAGGGATCAGGTTTGGTTTAGTGTACTCCAATCAACAGCCCCTACAACCACAAAAAGAAATGGAGTCATTAGCACTTATGGTTTGTAAATGGCACCCAGAATTATGTTGCACGAAGCACAATTTCAAATCATTCTGGGTCCATTTGTGTGAAAACAAGGTCCAATCAGGCTGAAATGTTACAAGAAGGTAGAATCTATTGAGTTGTAAGTGATCTGAACGTTTCATGACGATCGCACATTCCTATAGGGGGTAAAACCATGTCCCAAAGGTCACCGGGCCTGGTGTCACTTTAAAGAAGTAGTCCAGTTACAACTTTGTGGGCTTATAACTTGGCTTCTGAATATCCTAAAGAGGTCAGGTTTGTTTTAGTGTACTCCAATCAACAGCCCCTACAACCACAAAAAGGACTGGAGTCATTAGCACTTATGGTTTTTAAATGGCACCCAGAATTATGTTGCACGAAGCACAATTTCACATCATTCTGGGTTCATTTGTGTGAAAACAAGGTCCAATCAGGCTGAAACGTTACAGGAAGGTAGAATCTATTGAGTTGTAAGTGATCTGAACGTTTCATGATGATCGCACTTTCCTAAGGGGGTCAAACCATGTCCCAAAGGTCACCGGATCTGGTGTCAATTTAAAGAAGTAGTCCAGTTAAACATTTGTGGGCTTATAACTTGGCTTCTGAATGTCCTAGAGAGATCAGGTTTGTTTTAGTGTACTCCAATCAACAGCCCCTACAACCACAAAAAGGAATGGAGTCATTAGCACTTATGGTTTGTAAATGGCACCCAGAATTATGCTGCACGAAGCACAATTTCACATCATTCTGGGTTCATTTGTGTGAAAACAAGGTCCAATCAGGCTGAAACGTTACAAGAAGGTAGAATCTATTGAGTTGTAAGTGATCTGAACGTTTCATGGTGATCGCACATTCCTATAGGGGGTCAAACCATGTCCCAAAGGTCACCGGGCCTGGTGTCAATTTAAAGAAGTAGTCCAGTTACACATTTGTGGGCTTATAACTTGGCTTCTGAATGTCCTAGAGAGATCAGGTTTCTTTTAGTGTACTCCAATCAACAGCCCCTACAACCACAAAAAGGAATGGAGTCATTAGCACTTATGGTTTGTAAATGGCACCCAGAATTATGCTGCACGAAGCACAATTTCACAACATTCTGGGTCCATTTGTGTGAAAACAAGGTCCAATCAGGCTGAAACGTTACAAGAAGGTAGAATCTATTGAGTTGTAATTGATCTGAACGTTTCATGATGATCGCACATTCCTATAGGGGGTCAAACCATGACCCAAAGGTCACCGGGCCTGGTGTCACTTTAAAGAAGTAGTTCAGTTACACCTTTGTGAGCTAAAAACTTGGCTTCTGAATATCCTAAAGAGGTCAGGTTTGTTTTAGTGTACTCCAATAGACAGCCTCTACAACCACAAAAAGGAATGGAGTCATTAGCACTTATGGTTTGTAAATGGCACCAAGAATTATGTTGCACGAAGCACAATTTCACATCATTCTGGGTCCATTTGTGTGAAAACAAGGTCCAATCAGGCTGAAACGTTACAGGGAGGTAGAATCTATTGAGTTGTAAGTGATCTGAACGTTTCATGATGATAGCACATTCCTATAGGGGGTCAAACCATGTCCCAAAGGTCACCGGATCTGGTGTCAATTTAAAGAAGTAGTCCAGTTCCACATTTGTGGGCTTATAACTTGGCTTCTGAATGTCCTAGAGAGATCAGGTTTGTTTTAGTATACTCCAATCAACAGCCCCTACAACCACAAAAAGGAATGGAGTCATTAGCACTTATGGTTTGTAAATGGCACCCAGAATTATGTTGCACGAAGCACAATTTCACATCATTCTGGGTTCATTTGTGTGAAAACAAGGTCCAATCAGGCTGAAACGTTACAGGAAGGTAGAATCTATTGAGTTGTAAGTGATCTGAACGTTTCATGATGATAGAACTTTCCTAAGGGGGTCAAATCATGTCCCAAAGGTCACCGGATCTGGTGTCAATTTAAAGAAGTAGTCCAGTTACACATTTGTGGGCTTATAACTTGGCTTCTGAATGTCCTAGAGCGATCAGGTTTGTTTTAGAGTACTCCAATCAACAGCCCCTACAACCACAAAAAGGAATGGAGTCATTAGCACTTATGGTTTGTAAATGGCACCCAGAATTATGTTGCACGAAGCACAATTTCACATCATTCTGGGTTCATTTGTGTGAAAACAAGGTCCAATCAGGCTGAAACGTTACAGGAAGGTAGAATCTATTGAGTTGTAAGTGATCTGAACGTTTCATGATGATAGCACTTTCCTAAGGGGGTCAAACCATGTCCCAAAGGTCACCGGATCTGGTGTCAATTTAAAGACGTAGTCCAGTACCAACATTTGTGGGCTTATAACTTGGCTTCTGAATGTCCTAGAGAGGTCAGGCTTGTTTTAGTGTACTCCAGTTAACAGCCCCCATTACCCAAAAAGTAATGGAGTCATTAGCACTTATGGTTTTTAAATGGCACCCAGAATTATGTTGCACGAAGCACAATTTCACATCATTCTGGGTTCATTTGTGTGAAAACAAGGTCCAATCAGGCTGAAACGTTACAGGAAGGTAGAATCTATTGAGTTGTAAGTGATCTGAACGTTTCATGATGATAGCACTTTCCTAAGGGGGTCAAACCATGTCCCAAAGGTCACCGGATCTGGTGTCAATTTAAAGAAGTAGTCCAGTTACACATTTGTGGGCTTATAACTTGGCTTCTGAATGTCCTAGAGAGATCAGGTTTGTTTTAGTGTACTCCAACCAACAGCCCCTACAACCACAAAAAGGAATGGAGTCATTAGCACTTATGGTTTTTAAATGGCACCCAGAATTATGTTGCACGAAGCACAATTTCACATCATTCTGGGTTCATTTGTGTGAAAACAAGGTCCAATCAGGCTGAAACGTTACAGGAAGGTAGAATCTATTGAGTTGTAAGTGATCCGAACGTTTCATGATGATAGCACTTTGCTAAGGGGGTCAAACCATGTCCCAAAGGTCACCGGATCTGGTGTCAATTTAAAGAAGTAGTCCAGTTACACATTTGTGGGCTTATAACTTGGCTTCTGAATGTCCTAGAGAGATCAGGTTTGTTTTAGTGTACTCCAATCAACAGCCCCTACAACCACAAAAAGGAAGGGAGTCATTAGCACTTATGGTTTATAAATGGCACCCAGAATTATGTTGCATGAAGCACAATTTCACATCATTCTGGGTCCATTTGTGTGAAAAAAAGGTCCAATCAGGCTGAAACGTTACAAGAAGGTAGAATCTATTGAGTTGTAAGTGATCTGAACGTTTCATGATGATCGCACATTCCTATTGGGGGTCAAACCATGTCCCAAAGGTCACCGGATCTGGTGTCACTTTAAAGAAGTAGTCCAGTTACACATTTGTGGGCTTATAACTTGGCTTCTGAATATCCTAGAGAGGTCAGGTTTGTTTTAGAGTACTCCAATTAACAGCCCCTACAACAACAAAAAGGAATGGAGTCATTAGCACTTATGGTTTTTAAATGGCACCCAGAATTATGTTGCACGAAGCACAATTTCACATCATTCTGGGTTCATTAGTGTGAAAACAAGGTCCAATCAGGCTGAAACGTTACAGGAAGGTAGAATCTATTGAGTTGTTAGTGATCTGAACGTTTCATGATGATAGCACTTTCCTAAGGTGGTCAAACCATGTCCCAAAATGTCACCAGATCTGGTGTCAATTTAAAGAAGTAGTCCAGTTACACATTTGTGGGCTTATAACTTGGCTTCTGAATGTCCTAGAGGGATCAGGTTTGGTTTAGTGTACTCCAATCAACAGCCCCTACAACCACAAAAAGAAATGGAGTCATTAGCACTTATGGTTTGTAAATGGCACCCAGAATTATGTTGCACGAAGCACAATTTCACATCATTCTGGGTCCATTTGTGTGAAAACAAGGTCCAATCAGGCTGAAATGTTACAAGAAGGTAGAATCTATTGAGTTGTAAGTGATCTGAACGTTTCATGACGATCGCACATTCCTATAGGGGGTAAAACCATGTCCCAAAGGTCACCGGGCCTGGTGTCACTTTAAAGAAGTAGTCCAGTTACAACTTTGTGGGCTTATAACTTGGCTTCTGAATATCCTAAAGAGGTCAGGTTTGTTTTAGTGTACTACAATCAACAGCCCCTACAACCACAAAAAGGAATGGAGTCATTAGCACTTATGGTTTGTAAATGGCACCCAGAATTATGTTGCACGAAGCACAATTTCACATCATTCTGGGTTCATTTGTGTGAAAACAAGGTCCAATCAGGCTGAAACGTTACAGGAAGGTAGAATCTATTGAGTTGTAAGTGATCTGAACGTTTCATGATGATCGCACTTTCCTAAGGGGGTCAAACCATGTCCCAAAGGTCACCGGATCTGGTGTCAATTTAAAGAAGTAGTCCAGTTAAACATTTGTGGGCTTATAACTTGGCTTCTGAATGTCCTAGAGAGATCAGGTTTGTTTTAGTGTACTCCAATCAACAGCCCATACAACCACAAAAAGGAATGGAGTCATTAGCACTTATGGTTTGTAAATGGCACCCAGAATTATGCTGCACGAAGCACAATTTCACAACATTCTGGGTCCATTTGTGTGAAAACAAGGTCCAATCAGGCTGAAACGTTACAGGAAGGTAGAATCTATTGAGTTGTAAGTGATCTGAACGTTTCATGATGATCGCATATTCCTATAGGGGGTCAAACCATGTCCCAAAGGTCACCGAGCCTGGTGTCACTTTAAAGAAGTAGTCCAGTTACACCTTTGTGAGCTAATAACTTGGCTTCTGAATATCCTAAAGAGGTCAGGTTTGTTTTAGTGTACTCCAATCAACAGCCTCTACAACCACAAAAAGGAATGGAGTCATTAGCCCTTATGGTTTGTAAATGGCACCCAGAATTATGTTGCACGAAGCACAATTTCACATCATTCTGGGTCCATTTGTGTGAAAACAAGGTCCAATCAGGCTGAAACGTTACAGGAAGGTAGAATCTATTGAGTTGTAAGTGATCCGAACGTTTCATGATGATAGAAAATTCCTATAGGGGGTCAAACCATGTCCCAAAGGTCACTGGATCTGGTGTCAATTTAAAGAAGTAGTCCAGTTACACATTTGTGGGCTTATAACTTGGCTTCTGAATGTCCTAGAGAGGTCAGGCTTGTTTTAGTGTACTCCAATCAACAGCCCCTACAACCACAAAAAGGAATGGAGTCATTAGCACTTATGGTTTGTAAATGGCACCCAGAATTATGTTGCACGAAGCACAATTTCACATCATTCTGGGTCCATTTGTGTGTAAACAAGGTCCAATCAGGCTGAAACGCTACAAGAAGGTAGAATCTATTGAGTTGTAAGTGATCTGAACGTTTCATGATGATCGCACTTTCCTATAGGGGGTCAAACCATTTCCAAAAAGGTCACCGGGCCTGGTGTCACTTTAAAGAAGTAGTCCAGTTACACCTTTGTGGGCTTATAACTTGGCTTCTGAATATCTTAAAGAGGTCAGGTTTGTTTTAGTGTACTCCAATCAACAGCCTCTACAACCACAAAAAGGAATGGAGTCATTAGCACTTATGGTTTTTAAATGGCACCCAGAATTATGTTGCACGAAGCACAATTTCACATCATTCTGGGTTCATTTGTGTGAAAACAAGGTCCAATCAGGCTGAAACGTTACAGGAAGGTAGAATCTATTGAGTTGTAAGTGATCTGAACGTTTCATGATGATAGCACTTTCCTAAGGGGGTCAAACCATGTCCCAAAGGTCACCGGATCTGGTGTCAATTTAAAGAAGTAGTCCAGTTACACATTTGTGAGCTTATAACTTGGCTTCTGAATTTCCTAGAGAGATCAGGTTTGTTTTTGTCCAATCAACAGCCCCTACAACCACAAAAAGGAAGGGAGTCATTAGCACTTATGGTTTGTAAACGGCAGCCAGAATTATGTTGCACGAAGCACAATTTCACATCATTCTCGGTCCATTTGTGTGAAAACAAGGTCCAATCAGGCTGAAACGTTACAAGAAGGTAGAATCTATTGAGTTGTAAGTGATCTGAACGTTTCATGATGATACCACTTTCCTAAGGGGGTCAAACCATGTCCCAAAGGTCACCGGGCCTGGTGTCACTTTAAAGAAATAGTCCAGTTACAACTTTGTGGGCTTATAACTTGGCTTCTGAATATCCTAAAGAGGTCAGGTTTGTTTTAGTGTACTCCAATCAACAGCCCCTACAACCACAAAAAGGACTGGAGTCATTAGCACTTATGGTTTTTAAATGGCACCCAGAATTATGTTGCACGAAGCACAATTTCACATCATTCTGGGTTCATTTGTGTGAAAACAAGGTCCAATCAGACTGAAACGTTACAGGAAGGTAGAATCTATTGAGTTGTAAGTGATCTGAACGTTTCATGGTGATCGTTCTTTCCTAAGGGGGTCAAACCATGTCCCAAAGGTCACCGGATCTGGTGTCAATTTAAAGAAGTAGTCCAGTTAAACATTTGTGTGCTTATAACTTGGCTTCTGAATGTCCTAGAGAGATCAGGTTTGTTTTAGTGTACTCCAATCAACAGCCCCTACAAACCACAAAAAGGAATGGAGTCATTAGCACTTATGGTTTGTAAATGGCACCCAGAATTATGTTGCACGAAGCACAATTTCACATCATTCTGGGTTCATTTGTGTGAAAACAAGGTCCAATCAGGCTGAAACGTTACAGGAAGGTAGAATCTATTGAGTTGTAAGTGATCTGAACGTTTCATGATGATCGCACTTTCCTAAGGGGGTCAAACCATGTCCCAAAGGTCACCGGATCTGGTGTCAATTTAAAGAAGTAGTCCAGTTAAACATTTGTGGGCTTATAACTTGGCTTCTGAATGTCCTAGAGAGATCAGGTTTGTTTTAGTGTACTCCAATCAACAGCCCCTACAAACCAGAAAAAGGAATGGAGTCATTAGCACTTATGGTTTGTAAATGGCACCCAGAATTATGCTGCACGAAGCACAATTTCACAACATTCTGGGTCCATTTGTGTGAAAACAAGGTCCAATCAGGCTGAAACGTTACAAGAAGGTAGAATCTATTGAGTTGTAAGTGATCTGAACGTTTCATGATGATCGTATATTCCTATAGGGGGTCAAACCATGTCCCAAAGGTCACCGAGCCTGGTGTCACTTTAAAGTAGTCCAGTTACACCTTTGTGGGCTTATAACTTGGCTTCTGAATATCTTAAAGAGGTCAGGTTTGTTTTAGTGTACTCCAATCAACAGCCTCTACAACCACAAAAAGGAATGGAGTCATTAGCACTTATGGTTTTTAAATGGCACCCAGAATTATGTTGCACGAAGCACAATTTCACATCATTCTGGGTTCATTTGTGTGAAAACAAGGTCCAATCAGGCTGAAACGTTACAGGAAGGTAGAATCTATTGAGTTGTAAGTGATCTGAACGTTTCATGATGATAGCACTTTCCTAAGGGGGTCAAACCATGTCCCAAAGGTCACCGGATCTGGTGTCAATTTAAAGAAGTAGTCCAGTTACACATTTGTGAGCTTATAACTTGGCTTCTGAATTTCCTAGAGAGATCAGGTTTGTTTTTGTCCAATCAACAGCCCCTACAACCACAAAAAGGAAGGGAGTCATTAGCACTTATGGTTTGTAAACGGCAGCCAGAATTATGTTGCACGAAGCACAATTTCACATCATTCTGGGTCCATTTGTGTGAAAACAAGGTCCAATCAGGCTGAAACCTTACAAGAAGGTAGAATCTATTGAGTTGTAAGTGATCTGAACGTTTCATGATGATAGCACTTTCCTAAGGGGGTCAAACCATGTCCCAAAGGTCACCGGGCCTGGTGTCACTTTAAAGAAGTAGTCCAGTTACAACTTTGTGGGCTTATAACTTGGCTTCTGAATATCCTAAAGAGGTCAGGTTTGTTTTAGTGTACTCCAATCAACAGCCCCTACAACCACAAAAAGGACTGGAGTCATTAGCACTTATGGTTTTTAAATGGCACCCAGAATTATGTTGCACGAAGCACAATTTCACATCATTCTGGGTTCATTTGTGTGAAAACAAGGTCCAATCAGGCTGAAACGTTACAGGAAGGTAGAATCTATTGAGTTGTAAGTGATCTGAACGTTTCATGATGATCACACTTTCCTAAGGGGGTCAAACCATGTCCCAAAGGTCACCGGATCTGGTGTCAATTTAAAGAAGTAGTCCAGTTAAACATTTGTGGGCTTATAACTTGGCTTCTGAATGTCCTAGAGAGATCAGGTTTGTTTTAGTGTACTCCAATCAACAGCCCCTACAAACCACAAAAAGGAATGGAGTCATTAGCACTTATGGTTTGTAAATGGCACCCAGAATTATGCTGCACGAAGCACAATTTCACAACATTCTGGGTCCATTTGTGTGAAAACAAGGTCCAATCAGGCTGAAACGTTACAAGAAGGTAGAATCTATTGAGTTGTAAGTGATCTGAACGTTTCATGATGATCGCATACTCCTATAGGGGGTCAAACCATGTCCCAAAGGTCACCGAGCCTGGTGTCACTTTAAAGAAGTAGTCCAGTTACACCTTTGTGAGCTAATAACTTGGCTTCTGAATATCCTAAAGAGGTCAGGTTTGTTTTAGTGTACTCCAATCAACAGCCTCTACAACCACAAAAAGGAATGGAGTCATTAGCCCTTATGGTTTGTAAATGGCACCCAGAATTATGTTGCACGAAGCACAATTTCACATCATTCTGGGTCCATTTGTGTGAAAACAAGGTCCAATCAGGCTGAAACGTTACAGGAAGGTAGAATCTATTGAGTTGTAAGTGATCTGAACGTTTCATGATGATAGCAAATTCCTATAGGGGGTCAAACCATGTCCCAAAGGTCACCGGATCTGGTGTCAATTTAAAGAAGTAGTCCAGTTACACATTTGTGGGCTTATAACTTGTCTTCTGAATGTCCTAGAGAGGTCAGGCTTGTTTTAGTGTACTCCAATCAACAGCCCCTACAACCACAAAAAGGAATGGAGTCATAAGCACTTATGGTTTATAAATGGCATCCAGAATTATGTTGTACAAAGCAGAATTTCAAATCATTCGGGGTCCATTTGTGTGAAAACAAGGTCCAATCAGGCTGAAACGTTACAGGAAGGTAGAATCTATTGAGTTGTAAGTGATCTGAACGTTTCATGCATATAGCACTTTCCTAAGGAGGTCAAACTATGTCCCAAATGTCACCAGATCTGGTGTCAATTTAAAGAAGTAGTCCAGTTACACATTTGTGGGCTTATAACTTGGCTTCTGAATGTCCTAGAGAGATCAGGTTTAATTTAGTGTACTCCAATAAACAGCCCCTACAACCACAAAAAGGAATAGAGTCATTAGCACTTATGGTTTTTAAATGGCACCCAGAATTATGTTGCACGAAGCACAATTTCACATCATTCTGGGTTCATTTGTGTGAAAACAAGGTCCAATCAGGCTGAAACGTTACAGGAAGGTAGAATCTATTGAGTTGTAAGTGATCTGAACGTTTCATGATGATTGCACTTTCCTAAGGGGGTCAAACCATGTCCCAAAGGTCATCGGATCTGGTGTCAATTTAAAGTAGTCCAGTTACACATTTGTGGGCTTATAACTTGGCTTCTGAATGTCCTAGAGAGGTCAGGCTTGTTTTAGTGTACTCCAATTAACAGCCCCTACAACCACAAAAAAGAATGGAGTCATTAGCACTTATGGTTTGTAAATGGCACCCAGAATTATGTTGCACGAAGCACAATTTCACATCATTCTGGGTCCATTTGTGTGAAAACAAGGTCCAACCAGGCTGAAACGTTACAAGAAGGTAGAATCTATTGAGTTGTAAGTGATCTGAACGTTTCATGATGATCGCACATTCCTATAGGGGGTCAAACCATGTCCCAAAGGTCACCGGGCCTGGTGTCACTTTAAAGAAGTAGTCCAGTTACACCTTTGTGGGCTTATAACTTGGCTTCTGAATATCCTAAAGAGGTCAGGTTTGTTTTAGAGTACTCCAGTTAACAGCCCCCATTACCCCAAAAAGTAATGGAGTCATTAGCACTTATGGTTTTTAAATGGCACCCAGAATTATGTTGCACAAAGCACAATTTCA
This sequence comes from Nothobranchius furzeri, assembly GCF_043380555.1. Taxonomy (NCBI): domain Eukaryota; kingdom Metazoa; phylum Chordata; class Actinopteri; order Cyprinodontiformes; family Nothobranchiidae; genus Nothobranchius; species Nothobranchius furzeri. The sequence goes on from NC_091745.1 coordinate 20,864,162, forward strand.
CATCATTCTGGGTTTATTTGTGTGAAAACAAGGTCCAATCAGGCTGAAACGTTACAGGAAGGTAGAATCTATTGAGTTGTAAGTGATCTGAACGTTTCATGATGATAGCACTTTCCTAAGGGGGTCAAACCATGTCCCAAAGGTCACCGGATCTGGTGTCAATTTAAAGAAGTAGTCCAGTTACACATTTGTGGGCTTATAACTTGGCTTCTGAATGTCCTAGAGAGATCAGGTTTCTTTTAGTGTACTCCAATCAACAGCCCCTACAACCACAAAAAGGAATGGAGTCATTAGCACTTATGGTTTGTAAATGGCACCCAGAATTATGCTGCACGAAGCACAATTTCACAACATTCTGGGTCCATTTGTGTGAAAACAAGGTCCAATCAGGCTGAAACGTTACAAGAAGGTAGAATCTATTGAGTTGTAATTGATCTGAACGTTTCATGATGATCGCACATTCCTATAGGGGGTCAAACCATGACCCAAAGGTCACCGGGCCTGGTGTCACTTTAAAGAAGTAGTTCAGTTACACCTTTGTGAGCTAAAAACTTGGCTTCTGAATATCCTAAAGAGGTCGGGTTTGTTTTAGTGTACTCCAATAGACAGCCTCTACAACCACAAAAAGGAATGGAGTCATTAGCACTTATGGTTTTTAAATGGCACCAAGAATTATGTTGCACGAAGCACAAATTCACATCATTCTGGGTCCATTTGTGTGAAAACAAGGTCCAATCAGGCTGAAACGTTACAGGAAGGTAGATTCTATTGAGTTGTAAGTGATCTGAACGTTTCATGATGATAGAACATTCCTATAGGGGGTCAAACCATGTCCCAAAGGTCACCGGATCTGGTGTCAATTTAAAGAAGTAGTCCAGTTACACATTTGTGGGCTTATAACTTGGCTTCTGAATGTCCTAGAGAGATCAGGTTTGTTTTAGAATACTCCAATCAACAGCCCCTACAACCACAAAAAAGAATGGAGTCATTAGCACTTATGGTTTGTAAATGGCACCCAGAATTATGTTGCACGAAGCACAATTTCACATCATTCTGGGTCCATTTGTGTGAAAACAAGGTCCAACCAGGCTGAAACGTTACAAGAAGGTAGAATCTATTGAGTTGTAAGTGATCTGAACGTTTCATGATGATCGCACATTCCTATAGGGGGTCAAACCATGTCCCAAAGGTCACCGGGCCTGGTGTCACTTTAAAGAAGTAGTCCAGTTACACCTTTGTGGGCTTATAACTTGGCTTCTGAATATCCTAAAGAGGTCAGGTTTGTTTTAGAGTACTCCAGTTAACAGCCCCCATTACCCCAAAAAGTAATGGAGTCATTAGCACTTATGGTTTTTAAATGGCACCCAGAATTATGTTGCACGAAGCACAATTTCACATCATTCTGGGTTTATTTGTGTGAAAACAAGGTCCAATCAGGCTGAAACGTTACAGGAAGGTAGAATCTATTGAGTTGTAAGTGATCTGAACGTTTCATGATGATAGCACTTTCCTAAGGGGGTCAAACCATGTCCCAAAGGTCACCGGATCTGGTGTCAATTTAAAGAAGTAGTCCAGTTACACATTTGTGGGCTTATAACTTGGCTTCTGAATGTCCTAGAGAGATCAGGTTTCTTTTAGTGTACTCCAATCAACAGCCCCTACAACCACAAAAAGGAATGGAGTCATTAGCACTTATGGTTTGTAAATGGCACCCAGAATTATGCTGCACGAAGCACAATTTCACAACATTCTGGGTCCATTTGTGTGAAAACAAGGTCCAATCAGGCTGAAACGTTACAAGAAGGTAGAATCTATTGAGTTGTAATTGATCTGAACGTTTCATGATGATCGCACATTCCTATAGGGGGTCAAACCATGACCCAAAGGTCACCGGGCCTGGTGTCACTTTAAAGAAGTAGTTCAGTTACACCTTTGTGAGCTAAAAACTTGGCTTCTGAATATCCTAAAGAGGTCAGGTTTGTTTTAGTGTACTCCAATAGACAGCCTCTACAACCACTAAAAGGAATGGAGTCATTAGCACTTATGGTTTTTAAATGGCACCAAGAATTATGTTGCACGAAGCACAATTTCACATCATTCTGGGTCCATTTGTGTGAAAACAAGGTCCAATCAGGCTGAAACGTTACAGGAAGGTAGAATCTATTGAGTTGTAAGTGATCTGAACGTTTCATGATAATAGCACTTTCCTAAGGGGGTCAAATCATGTCCCAAAGGTCACCGGATCTGGTGTCAATTTAAAGAAGTAGTCCAGTTACACATTTGTGGGCTTATAACTTGGCTTCTGAATGTCCTAGAGCGATCAGGTTTGTTTTAGAGTACTCCAATCAACAGCCCCTACAACCACAAAAAGGAGTGGAGTCATTAGCACTTATGGTTTGTAAATGGCACCCAGAATTATGTTGCACGAAGCACAATTTCACATCATTCTGGGTTCATTTGTGTGAAAACAAGGTCCAATCAGGCTGAAACGTTACAGGAAGGTAGAATCTATTGAGTTGTAAGTGATCTGAACGTTTCATGATGATAGCACTTTCCTAAGGGGGTCAAACCATGTCCCAAAGGTCACCGGATCTGGTGTCAATTTAAAGACGTAGTCCAGTACCAACATTTGTGGGCTTATAACTTGGCTTCTGAATGTCCTAGAGAGGTCAGGCTTGTTTTAGTGTACTCCAGTTAACAGCCCCCATTACCCAAAAAAGTAATGGAGTCATTAGCACTTATGGTTTTTAAATGGCACCCAGAATTATGTTGCACGAAGCACAATTTCACATCATTCTGGGTTCATTTGTGTGAAAACAAGGTCCAATCAGGCTGAAACGTTACAGGAAGGTAGAATCTATTGAGTTGTAAGTGATCTGAACGTTTCATGATGATAGCACTTTCCTAAGGGGGTCAAACCATGTCCCAAAGGTCACCGGATCTGGTGTCAATTTAAAGAAGTAGTCCCGTTACACATTTGTGGGCTTATAACTTGGCTTCTGCATGTCCTAGAGAGATCAGGTTTGTTTTAGTGTACTCCAATCAACAGCCCCTACAACCACAAAAAGGAATGGGGTCATTAGCACTTATGGTTTGTAAATGGCACCCAGAATTATGCTGCACGAAGCACAATTTCACATCATTCTGGGTCCATTTGTGTGAAAATAAGGTCCAATCAGGCTGAAATGTTACAAGAAGGTAGAATCTATTGAGTTGTAAGTGATCTGAACGTTTCATGATGATAGCACTTTCCTAAGGGGGTCAAACCATGTCCCAAAGGTCACCGGATCTGGTGTCAATTTAAAGAAGTAGTCCAGTTACACATTTGTGGGCTTATAACTTGGCTTCTGAATGTCCTAGAGAGATCAGGTTTGTTTTAGTATACTCCAATCAACAGCCCCTACAACCACAAAAAGGAATGGAGTCATTAGCACTTATGGTTTGTAAATGGCACCCAGAATTATGTTGCACGAAGCACAATTTCACATCATTCTGGGTTCATTTGTGTGAAAACAAGGTCCAATCAGGCTGAAACGTTACAGGAAGGTAGAATCTATTGAGTTGTAAGTGATCTGAACGTTTCATGATGATAGCACTTTCCTAAGGGGGTCAAATCATGTCCCAAAGGTCACCGGATCTGGTGTCAATTTAAAGAAGTAGTCCAGTTACACATTTGTGGGCTTATAACTTGGCTTCTGAATGTCCTAGAGCGATCAGGTTTGTTTTAGAGTACTCCAATCAACAGCCCCTACAACCACAAAAAGGAATGGAGTCATTAGCACTTATGGTTTGTAAATGGCACCCAGAATTATGTTGCACGAAGCACAATTTCACATCATTCTGGGTTCATTTGTGTGAAAACAAGGTCCAATCAGGCTGAAACGTTACAGGAAGGTAGAATCTATTGAGTTGTAAGTGATCTGAACGTTTCATGATGATAGCACTTTCCTAAGGGGGTCAAACCATGTCCCAAAGGTCACCGGATCTGGTGTCAATTTAAAGACGTAGTCCAGTACCAACATTTGTGGGCTTATAACTTGGCTTCTGAATGTCCTAGAGAGGTCAGGCTTGTTTTAGTGTACTCCAGTTAACAGCCCCTACAACCACAAAAAGCAATGGGGTCATTAGCACTTATGGTTTGTAAATGGCACCCAGAATTATGCTGCACGAAGCACAATTTCACAACATTCTGGGTCCATTTGTGTGAAAACAAGGTCCAATCAAGCTGAAACGTTACAAGAAGGTAGAATCTATTGAGTTGTAAGTGATCTGAACGTTTCATGATGATCGCACATTCCTATAGGGGGTCAAACCATGACCCAAAGGTCACCGGTCCTGGTGTCACTTTAAAGAAGTAGTCCAGTTACACCTTTGTGAGCTAATAACTTGGCTTCTGAATATCCTAAAGAGGTCAGGTTTGTTTTAGTGTACTCCAATAGACAGCCTCTACAACCACAAAAAGGAATGGAGTCATTAGCACTTATGGTTTGTAAATGGCACCCAGAATTATGTTGCACGAAGCACAATTTCACATCATTCTGGGTTCATTTGTGTGAAAACAAGGTCCAATCAGGCTGAAACGTTACAGGAAGGTATATTCTATTGAGTTGTAAGTGATCTGAACGTTTCATGATGATAGCACATTCCTATAGGGGGTCAAACCATGTCCCAAAGGTCACCGGATCTGGTGTCAATTTAAAGAAGTAGTCCAGTTACACATTTGTGGGCTTATAACTTGGCTTCTGAATGTCCTAGAGAGATCAGGTTTGTTTTAGTATACTCCAATCAACAGCCCCTACAACCACAAAAAGGAATGGAGTCATTAGCACTTATGGTTTGTAAATGGCACCCAGATTTATGTTGCACGAAGCACAATTTCACATCATTCTGGGTTCATTTGTGTGAAAACAAGGTCCAATCAGGCTGAAACGTTACAGGAAGGTAGAATCTATTGAGTTGTAAGTGATCTGAACGTTTCATGATGATAGCACTTTCCTAAGGGGGTCAAACCATGTCCCAAAGGTCACCGGATCTGGTGTCAATTTAAAGACGTAGTCCAGTACCAACATTTGTGGGCTTATAACTTGGCTTCTGAATGTCCTGGAGAGGTCAGACTTGTTTTAGTGTACTCCAGTTAACAGCCCCCATTACCCCAAAAAGTAATGGAGTCATTAGCACTTATGGTTTTTAAATGGCACCCAGAATTATGTTGCACGAAGCACAATTTCACATCATTCTGGGTTCATTTGTGTGAAAACAAGGTCAAATCAGGCTGAAACGTTACAGGAAGGTAGAATCTATTGAGTTGTAAGTGATCTGAACGTTTCATGATGATAGCACTTTCCTAAGGGGGTCAAACCATGTCCCAAAGGTCACCGGATCTGGTGTCAATTTAAAGAAGTAGTCCAGTTACACATTTGTGGGCTTATAACTTGGCTTCTGAATGTCCTAGAGAGATCAGGTTTGTTTTAGTGTACTCCAATCAACAGCCCCTACAACCAAAAAAAGGAATGGAGTCATTAGCACTTATGGTTTGTAAATGGCACCCAGAATTATGCTGCACGAAGCACAATTTCACAACATTCTGGGTCCATTTGTGTGAAAACAAGGTCCAATCAGGCTGAAACGTTACAAGAAGGTAGAATCTATTGAGTTGTAAGTGATCTGAACGTTTCATGATGATCGTACATTCCTATAGGGGGTCAAACCATGACCCAAAGGTCACCGGGCCTGGTTTCACTTTAAAGAAGTAGTCCAGTTACACATTTGTGAGCTAATAACTTGGCTTCTGAATATCCTAAAGAGGTCTGGTTTGTTTTAGTGTACTCCAATAGACAGCCTCTACAACCACAAAAAGGAATGGAGTCATTAGCACTTATGGTTTGTAAATGGCACCCAGAATTATGCTGCACGAAGCACAATTTCACATCATTCTGGGTTCATTTGTGTGAAAACAAGGTCCAATCAGGCTGAAACGTTACAGGAAGGTATATTCTATTGAGTTGTAAGTGATCTGAACGTTTCATGATGATAGCACATTCCTATAGGGGGTCAAACCATGTCCCAAAGGTCACCGGATCTGGTGTCAATTTAAAGAAGTAGTCCAGTTACACATTTGTGGGCTTATAACTTGGCTTCTGAATGTCCTAGAGAGATCAGGTTTGTTTTAGTATACTCCAATCAACAGCCCCTACAACCACAAAAAGGAATGGAGTCATTAGCACTTATGGTTTGTAAATGGCACCCAGAATTATGTTGCACGAAGCACAATTTCACATCATTCTGGGTTCATTTGTGTGAAAACAAGGTCTAATCAGGCTGAAACGTTACAGGAAGGTAGAATCTATTGAGTTGTAAGTGATCTGAACGTTTCATGATGATAGCACTTTCCTAAGGGGGTCAAACCATGTCCCAAAGGTCACCGGATCTGGTGTCAATTTAAAGAAGTAGTCCAGTTACACATTTGTGGGCTTATAACTTGGCTTCTGAATGTCCTAGAGAGATCAGGTTTGTTTTAGTGTACTCCAATCAACAGCCCCTACAACCACAAAAAGGAATGGGGTCATTAGCACTTATGGTTTGTAAATGGCACCCAGAATTATGCTGCACGAAGCACAATTTCACAACATTCTGGGTCCATTTGTGTGAAAACAAGGTCCAATCAGGCTGAAACGTTACAAGAAGGTAGAATCTATTGAGTTGTAAGTGATCTGAACGTTTCATGATGATCGCACATTCCTATAGGGGGTCAAACCATGACCCAAAGGTCACCGGGCCTGGTGTCACTTTAAAGAAGTAGTCCAGTTACACCTTTGTGAGCTAATAACTTGGCTTCCGAATATCCTAAAGAGGTCAGGTTTGTTTTAGTGTACTCCAGTAGACAGCCTCTACAACCACAAAAAGGAATGGAGTCATTAGCACTTATGGTTTGTAAATGGCACCCAGAATTATGTTGCACGAAGCACAATTTCACATCATTCTGGGTCCATTTGTGTGAAAACAAGGTCCAATCAGGCTGAAATGTTACAGGAAGGTATATTCTATTGAGTTGTAAGTAATCTGAACGTTTCATGATGATAGCACATTCCTATAGGGGGTCAAACCATGTCCCAAAGGTCACCGGATCTGGTGTCAATTTAAAGAAGTAGTCCAGTTACACATTTGTGGGCTTAAAACTTGGCTTCTGAATGTCCTAGAGATATCAGGTTTGTTTTAGTATACTCCAATCAACAGCCCCTACAACCACAAAAAGGAATGGAGTCATTAGCACTTATGGTTTGTAAATGGCACCCAGAATTATGTTGCACGAAGCACAATTTCACATCATTCTGGGTTCATTTGTGTGAAAACAAGGTCCAATCAGGCTGAAACGTTACAGGAAGGTAGAATCTATTGAGTTGTAAGTGATCTGAACGTTTCATGATGATAGCACTTTCCTAAGGGGGTCAAATCATGTCCCAAAGGTCACCGGATCTGGTGTCAATTTAAAGAAGAAGTCCAGTTACACATTTGTGGGCTTATAACTTGGCTTCTGAATGTCCTAGAGCGATCAGGTTTGTTTAAGTGTACTCCAATCAACAGCCCCTACAACCACAAAAAGGAATGGAGTCATTAGCACTTATGGTTTGTAAATGGCACCCAGAATTATGCTGCACGAAGCACAATTTCACATCATTCTGGGTTCATTTGTGTGAAAACAAGGTCCAATCAGGCTGAAACGTTACAGGAAGGTATATTCTATTGAGTTGTAAGTGATCTGAACGTTTCATGATGATAGCACATTCCTATAGGGGGTCAAACCATGTCCCAAAGGTCACCGGATCTGGTGTCAATTTAAAGAAGTAGTCCAGTTACACATTTGTGGGCTTATAACTTGGCTTCTGAATGTCCTAGAGAGATCAGGTTTGTTTTAGTATACTCCAATCAACAGCCCCTACAACCACAAAAAGGAATGGAGTCATTAGCACTTATGGTTTGTAAATGGCACCCAGAATTATGTTGCACGAAGCACAATTTCACATCATTCTGGGTTCATTTGTGTGAAAACAAGGTCTAATCAGGCTGAAACGTTACAGGAAGGTAGAATCTATTGAGTTGTAAGTGATCTGAACGTTTCATGATGATAGCACTTTCCTAAGGGGGTCAAACCATGTCCCAAAGGTCACCGGATCTGGTGTCAATTTAAAGAAGTAGTCCAGTTACACATTTGTGGGCTTATAACTTGGCTTCTGAATGTCCTAGAGAGATCAGGTTTGTTTTAGTGTACTCCAATCAACAGCCCCTACAACCACAAAAAGGAATGGGGTCATTAGCACTTATGGTTTGTAAATGGCACCCAGAATTATGCTGCACGAAGCACAATTTCACAACATTCTGGGTCCATTTGTGTGAAAACAAGGTCCAATCAGGCTGAAACGTTACAAGAAGGTAGAATCTATTGAGTTGTAAGTGATCTGAACGTTTCATGATGATCGCACATTCCTATAGGGGGTCAAACCATGACCCAAAGGTCACCGGGCCTGGTGTCACTTTAAAGAAGTAGTCCAGTTACACCTTTGTGAGCTAATAACTTGGCTTCCGAATATCCTAAAGAGGTCAGGTTTGTTTTAGTGTACTCCAGTAGACAGCCTCTACAACCACAAAAAGGAATGGAGTCATTAGCACTTATGGTTTGTAAATGGCACCCAGAATTATGTTGCACGAAGCACAATTTCACATCATTCTGGGTCCATTTGTGTGAAAACAAGGTCCAATCAGGCTGAAATGTTACAGGAAGGTATATTCTATTGAGTTGTAAGTAATCTGAACGTTTCATGATGATAGCACATTCCTATAGGGGGTCAAACCATGTCCCAAAGGTCACCGGATCTGGTGTCAATTTAAAGAAGTAGTCCAGTTACACATTTGTGGGCTTAAAACTTGGCTTCTGAATGTCCTAGAGATATCAGGTTTGTTTTAGTATACTCCAATCAACAGCCCCTACAACCACAAAAAGGAATGGAGTCATTAGCACTTATGGTTTGTAAATGGCACCCAGAATTATGTTGCACGAAGCACAATTTCACATCATTCTGGGTTCATTTGTGTGAAAACAAGGTCCAATCAGGCTGAAACGTTACAGGAAGGTAGAATCTATTGAGTTGTAAGTGATCTGAACGTTTCATGATGATAGCACTTTCCTAAGGGGGTCAAATCATGTCCCAAAGGTCACCGGATCTGGTGTCAATTTAAAGAAGAAGTCCAGTTACACATTTGTGGGCTTATAACTTGGCTTCTGAATGTCCTAGAGCGATCAGGTTTGTTTAAGTGTACTCCAATCAACAGCCCCTACAACCACAAAAAGGAATGGAGTCATTAGCACTTATGGTTTGTAAATGGCACCCAGAATTATGTTGCACGAAGCACAATTTCACATCATTCTGGGTTCATTTGTGTGAAAACAAGGTCCAATCAGGCTGAAACGTTACAGGAAGGTATATTCTATTGAGTTGTAAGTGATCTGAACGTTTCATGATGATAGCACATTCCTATAGGGGGTCAAACCATGTCCCAAAGGTCACCGGATCTGGTGTCAATTTAAAGAAGTAGTCCAGTTACACATTTGTGGGCTTATAACTTGGCTTCTGAATGTCCTAGAGAGATCAGGTTGTTTTTAGTATACTCCAATCAACAGCCCCTACAACCACAAAAAGGAATGGAGTCATTAGCACTTATGGTTTGTAAATGGCACCCAGAATTATGTTGCACGAAGCACAATTTCACATCATTCTCGGTTCATTTGTGTGAAAACAAGGTCTAATCAGGCTGAAACGTTACAGGAAGGTAGAATCTATTGAGTTGTAAGTGATCTGAACGTTTCATGATGATAGCACTTTCCTAAGGGGGTCAAACCATGTCCCAAAGGTCACCGGATCTGGTGTCAATTTAAAGAAGTAGTCCAGTTACACATTTGTGGGCTTATAACTTGGCTTCTGAATGTCCTAGAGAGATCAGGTTTGTTTTAGTGTACTCCAATCAACAGCCCCTACAACCACAAAAAGGAATGGGGTCATTAGCACTTATGGTTTGTAAATGGCACCCAGAATTATGCTGCACGAAGCACAATTTCACAACATTCTGGGTCCATTTGTGTGAAAACAAGGTCCAATCAGGCTGAAACGTTACAAGAAGGTAGAATCTATTGAGTTGTAAGTGATCTGAACGTTTCATGATGATCGCACATTCCTATAGGGGGTCAAACCATGACCCAAAGGTCACCGGGCCTGGTGTCACTTTAAAGAAGTAGTCCAGTTACACCTTTGTGAGCTAATAACTTGGCTTCCGAATATCCTAAAGAGGTCAGGTTTGTTTTAGTGTACTCCAATAGACAGCCTCTACAACCACAAAAAGGAATGGAGTCATTAGCACTTATGGTTTGTAAATGGCACCCAGAATTATGTTGCACGAAGCACAATTTCACATCATTCTGGGTCCATTTGTGTGAAAACAAGGTCCAATCAGGCTGAAACGTTACAGGAAGGTATATTCTATTGAGTTGTAAGTGATCTGAACGTTTCATGATGATAGCACATTCCTATAGGGGGTCAAACCATGTCCCAAAGGTCACCGGATCTGGTGTCAATTTAAAGAAGTAGTCCAGTTACACCTTTGTGGGCTTATAACTTGGCTTCTGAATGTCCTAGAGAGATCAGGTTTGTTTTAGTATACTCCAATCAACAGCCCCTACAACCACAAAAAGGAATGGAGTCATTAGCACTTATGGTTTGTAAATGGCACCCAGATTTATGTTGCACGAAGCACAATTTCACATCATTCTGGGTTCATTTGTGTGAAAACAAGGTCCAATCAGGCTGAAACGTTACAGGAAGGTAGAATCTATTGAGTTGTAAGTGATCTGAACGTTTCATGATGATAGCACTTTCCTAAGGGGGTCAAACCATGTCCCAAATGTCACCGGATCTGGTGTCAATTTAAAGACGTAGTCCAGTACCAACATTTGTGGGCTTATAACTTGGCTTCTGAATGTCCTAGAGAGGTCAGGCTTGTTTTAGTGTACTCCAGTTAACAGCCCCCATTACCCCAAAACGTAATGGAGTCATTAGCACATATGGTTTTTAAATGGCATCCAGAATTATGTTGCACGAAGCACAATTTCACATCATTCTGGGTTCATTTGTGTGAAAACAAGGTCCAATCAGGCTGAAACGTTACAGGAAGGTAGAATCTATTGAGTTGTAAGTTATCTGAACGTTTCATGATGATCGCACATTCCTATAGGGGGTCAAACCATGACCCAAAGGTCACCGGGCCTGGTGTCACTTTAAAGAAGTAGTCCAGTTACACCTTTGTGAGCTAATAACTTGGCTTCTGAATATCCTAAAGAGGTCAGGTTTGTTTTAGTGTACTCCAATAGACAGCCTCTACAACCACAAAAAGGAATGGAGTCATTAGCACTTATGGTTTGTAAATGGCACCCAGAATTATGTTGCACGAAGCACAATTTCACATCATTCTGGGTCCATTTGTGTGAAAACAAGGTCCAATCAGGCTGAAACGTTACAGGAAGGTAGAATCTATTGAGTTGGAAGTGATCTGAACGTTTCATGATGATAGCACTTTCCTAAGGGGGTCAAATCATGTCCCAAAGGTCACCGGATCTGGTGTCAATTTAAAGTAGTCCAGTTACACATTTGTGGGCTTATAACTTGGCTTCTGAATGTCCTAGAGCGATCAGGTTTGTTTAAGTGTACTCCAATCAACAGCCCCTACAACCACAAAAAGGAATGGAGTCATTAGCACTTATGGTTTGTAAATGGCACCCAGAATTATGTTGCACGAAACACAATTTCACATCATTCTGGGTTCATTTGTGTGAAAACAAGGTCCAATCAGGCTGAAACGTTACAGGAAGGTATATTGTATTGAGTTGTAAGTGATCTGAACGTTTCATGATGATAGCACATTCCTATAGGGGGTCAAACCATGTCCCAAAGGTCACCGGATCTGGTGTCAATTTAAAGAAGTAGTCCAGTTACACATTTGTGGGCTTATAACTTGGCTTCTGAATGTCCTAGAGGGATCAGGTTTGTTTTAGTATACTCCAATCAACAGCCCCTACAACCACAAAAAGGAATGGAGTCATTAGCACTTATGGTTTGTAAATGGCACCCAGAATTATGCTGCACGAAGCACAATTTCACAACATTCTGGGTCCATTTGTGTGAAAACAAGGTCCAATCAGGCTGAAACGTTACAAGAAGGTAGAATCTATTGAGTTGTAAGTTATCTGAACGTTTCATGATGATCGCACATTCCTATAGGGGGTCAAACCATGACCCAAAGGTCACCGGGCCTGGTGTCACTTTAAAGAAGTAGTCCAGTTACACCTTTGTGAGCTAATAACTTGGCTTCTGAATATCCTAAAGAGGTCAGGTTTGTTTTAGTGTACTCCAATAGACAGCCTCTACAACCACAAAAAGGAATGGAGTCATTAGCACTTATGGTTTGTAAATGGCACCCAGAATTATGTTGCACGAAGCACAATTTCACATCATTCTGGGTCCATTTGTGTGAAAACAAGGTCCAATCAGGCTGAAACGTTACAGGAAGGTAGAATCTATTGAGTTGTAAGTGATCTGAACGTTTCATGATGATAGCACTTTCCTAAGGGGGTCAAATCATGTCCCAAAGGTCACCGGATCTGGTGTCAATTTAAAGTAGTCCAGTTACACATTTGTGGGCTTATAACTTGGCTTCTGAATGTCCTAGAGCGATCAGGTTTGTTTAAGTGTACTCCAATCAACAGCCCCTACAACCACAAAAAGGAATGGAGTCATTAGCACTTATGGTTTGTAAATGGCACCCAGAATTATGTTGCACGAAGCACAATTTCACATCATTCTGGGTTCATTTGTGTGAAAACAAGGTCCAATCAGGCTGAAACGTTACAGGAAGGTATATTCTATTGAGTTGTAAGTGATCTGAACGTTTCATGATGATAGCACATTCCTATAGGGGGTCAAACCATGTCCCAAAGGTCACCGGATCTGGTGTCAATTTAAAGAAGTAGTCCAGTTACACATTTGTGGGCTTATAACTTGGCTTCTGAATGTCCTAGAGGGATCAGGTTTGTTTTAGTATACTCCAATCAACAGCCCCTACAACCACAAAAAGGAATGGAGTCATTAGCACTTATGGTTTGTAAATGGCACCCAGAATTATGTTGCACGAAGCACAATTTCACATCATTCTGGGTTCATTTGTGTGAAAACAAGGTCCAATCAGGCTGAAACGTTACAGGAAGGTAGAATCTATTGAGTTGTAAGTGATCTGAACGTTTCATGATGATAGCACTTTCCTAAGGGGGTCAAATCATGTCCCAAATGTCACCGGATCTGGTGTCAATTTAAAGAAGTAGTCCAGTTACACATTTGTGGGCTTATAACTTGGCTTCTGAATGTCCTAGAGCGATCAGGTTTGTTTAAGTGTACTCCAATCAACAGCCCCTACAACCACAAAAAGGAATGGAGTCATTAGCACTTATGGTTTGTAAATGGCACCCAGAATTATGTTGCACGAAGCACAATTTCACATCATTCTGGGTTCATTTGTGTGAAAACAAGGTCCAATCAGGCTGAAACGTTACAGGAAGGTAGAATCTATTGAGTTGTAAGTGATCTGAACGTTTCATGATGATAGCACTTTCCTAAGGGGGTCAAACCATGTCCCAAAGGTCACCGGATCTGGTGTCAATTTAAAGAAGTAGTCCAGTACCAACATTTGTGGGCTTATAACTTGGCTTCTGAATGTCCTAGAGAGGTCAGGCTTGTTTTAGTGTACTCCAGTCAACAGCCCATACAACTACAAAAAGGAATGGAGTCATTAGCACTTATGGTTTGTAAATGGCATCCAGAATTAAGTTGTACGAAGCACAATTTCAAATCATTCTGGGTCCATTTGTGTGAAAACAAGGTCCAATAAGGCTGAAACGTTACAGGAAGGTAGAATCTATTGAGTTGTAAGTGATCTGAATGTTTCATGCTGATAGCACTTTCCTAAGGAGGTCAAACTATGTCCCAAAGGTCACCGGATCTGGTGTCATTTTAAAGAAGTAGTCCAGTTACACATTTGTGGGCTTATAACTTGGCTTCTGAATGTCCTAGAGAGATCAGGTTTAATTTAATGTACTCCAATAAACAGCCCCTACAACCACAAAAAGGAATGGAGTCATTAGCACTTATGGTTTGTAAATGGCACCCAGAATTATGTTGCACGAAGCACAATTTCACATCATTCTGGGTTTATTTGTGTGAAAACAAGGTACAATCAGGCTGAAACGTTACAGGAAGGTAGAATCTATTTAGTTGTAAGTGATCTGAATGTTTCATGATGATCGCACATTCCTATAGGGGGTCAAACCATGTCCCAAAGGTCACCGGGCCTGGTGTCACTTTAAAGAAGTAGTCCAGTTACACCTTTGTGGGCTTATAACTTGGCTTCTGAATATCCTAAAGAGGTCAGGTTTGTTTTAGAGTACTCCAGTTAACAGCCCCCATTACCCCAAAAAGTAATGGAGTCATTAGCACTTATGGTTTTTAAATGCCACCCAGAATTATGTTGCACGAAGCACAATTTCACATCATTCTGGGTTTATTTGTGTGAAAACAAGGTCCAATCAGGCTGAAACGTTACAGGAAGGTAGAATCTATTGAGTTGTAAGTGATCTGAACGTTTCATGATGATAGCACTTTCCTAAGGGGGTCAAACCATGTCCCAAAGGTCACCGGATCTGGTGTCAATTTAAAGAAGTAGTCCAGTTACACATTTGTGGGCTTATAACTTGGCTTCTGAATGTCCTAGAGAGATCAGGTTTCTTTTAGTGTACTCCAATCAACAGCCCCTACAACCACAAAAAGGAATGGAGTCATTAGCACTTATGGTTTGTAAATGGCACCCAGAATTATGCTGCACGAAGCACAATTTCACAACATTCTGGGTCCATTTGTGTGAAAACAAGGTCCAATCAGGCTGAAACGTTACAAGAAGGTAGAATCTATTGAGTTGTAATTGATCTGAACGTTTCATGATGATCGCACATTCCTATAGGGGGTCAAACCATGACCCAAAGGTCACCGGGCCTGGTGTCACTTTAAAGAAGTAGTTCAGTTACACCTTTGTGAGCTAAAAACTTGGCTTCTGAATATCCTAAAGAGGTCAGGTTTGTTTTAGTGTACTCCAATAGACAGCCTCTACAACCACAAAAAGGAATGGAGTCATTAGCACTTATGGTTTGTAAATGGCACCAAGAATTATGTTGCACGAAGCACAATTTCACATCATTCTGGGTCCATTTGTGTGAAAACAAGGTCCAATCAGGCTGAAACGTTACAGGAAGGTAGATTCTATTGAGTTGTAAGTGATCTGAACGTTTCATGATGATAGCACATTCCTATAGGGGGTCAAACCATGTCCCAAAGGTCACCGGATCTGGTGTCAATTTAAAGAAGTAGTCCAGTTACACATTTGTGGGCTTATAACTTGGCTTCTGAATGTCCTAGAGGGATCAGGTTTGTTTTAGTATACTCCAATCAACAGCCCCTACAACCACAAAAAGGAATGGAGTCATTAGCACTTATGGTTTGTAAATGGCACCCAGAATTATGTTGCACGAAGCACAATTTCACATCATTCTGGGTTCATTTGTGTGAAAACAAGGTCCAATCAGGCTGAAACGTTACAGGAAGGTAGAATCTATTGAGTTGTAAGTGATCTGAACGTTTCATGATGATAGCACTTTCCTAAGGGGGTCAAATCATGTCCCAAATGTCACCGGATCTGGTGTCAATTTAAAGAAGTAGTCCAGTTACACATTTGTGGGCTTATAACTTGGCTTCTGAATGTCCTAGAGCGATCAGGTTTGTTTAAGTGTACTCCAATCAACAGCCCCTACAACCACAAAAAGGAATGGAGTCATTAGCACTTATGGTTTGTAAATGGCACCCAGAATTATGTTGCACGAAGCACAATTTCACATCATTCTGGGTTCATTTGTGTGAAAACAAGGTCCAATCAGGCTGAAACGTTACAGGAAGGTAGAATCTATTGAGTTGTAAGTGATCTGAACGTTTCATGATGATAGCACTTTCCTAAGGGGGTCAAACCATGTCCCAAAGGTCACCGGATCTGGTGTCAATTTAAAGAAGTCGTCCAGTACCAACATTTGTGGGCTTATAACTTGGCTTCTGAATGTCCTAGAGAGGTCAGGCTTGTTTTAGTGTACTCCAGTCAACAGCCCATACAACTACAAAAAGGAATGGAGTCATTAGCACTTATGGTTTGTAAATGGCATCCAGAATTAAGTTGTACGAAGCACAATTTCAAATCATTCTGGGTCCATTTGTGTGAAAACAAGGTCCAATAAGGCTGAAACGTTACAGGAAGGTAGAATCTATTGAGTTGTAAGTGATCTGAATGTTTCATGCTGATAGCACTTTCCTAAGGAGGTCAAACTATGTCCCAAAGGTCACCGGATCTGGTGTCATTTTAAAGAAGTAGTCCAGTTACACATTTGTGGGCTTATAACTTGGCTTCTGAATGTCCTAGAGAGATCAGGTTTAATTTAGTGTACTCCAATAAACAGCCCCTACAACCACAAAAAGGAATGGAGTCATTAGCACTTATGGTTTGTAAATGGCACCCAGAATTATGTTGCACGAAGCACAATTTCACATCATTCTGGGTTCATTTGTGTGAAAACAAGGTACAATCAGGCTGAAACGTTACAGGAAGGTAGAATCTATTTAGTTGTAAGTGATCTGAATGTTTCATGATGATCGCACATTCCTATAGGGGGTCAAACCATGTCCCAAAGGTCACCGGGCCTGGTGTCACTTTAAAGAAGTAGTCCAGTTACACCTTTGTGGGCTTATAACTTGGCTTCTGAATATCCTAAAGAGGTCAGGTTTGTTTTAGAGTACTCCAGTTAACAGCCCCCATTACCCCAAAAAGTAATGGAGTCATTAGCACTTATGGTTTTTAAATGCCACCCAGAATTATGTTGCACGAAGCACAATTTCACATCATTCTGGGTTTATTTGTGTGAAAACAAGGTCCAATCAGGCTGAAACGTTACAGGAAGGTAGAATCTATTGAGTTGTAAGTGATCTGAACGTTTCATGATGATAGCACTTTCCTAAGGGGGTCAAACCATGTCCCAAAGGTCACCGGATCTGGTGTCAATTTAAAGAAGTAGTCCAGTTACACATTTGTGGGCTTATAACTTGGCTTCTGAATGTCCTAGAGAGATCAGGTTTCTTTTAGTGTACTCCAATCAACAGCCCCTACAACCACAAAAAGGAATGGAGTCATTAGCACTTATGGTTTGTAAATGGCACCCAGAATTATGCTGCACGAAGCACAATTTCACAACATTCTGGTTCCATTTGTGTGAAAACAAGGTCCAATCAGGCTGAAACGTTACAAGAAGGTAGAATCTATTGAGTTGTAATTGATCTGAACGTTTCATGATGATCGCACATTCCTATAGGGGGTCAAACCATGACCCAAAGGTCACCGGGCCTGGTGTCACTTTAAAGAAGTAGTTCAGTTACACCTTTGTGAGCTAAAAACTTGGCTTCTGAATATCCTAAAGAGGTCAGGTTTGTTTTAGTGTACTCCAATAGACAGCCTCTACAACCACAAAAAGGAATGGAGTCATTAGCACTTATGGTTTGTAAATGGCACCAAGAATTATGTTGCACGAAGCACAATTTCACATCATTCTGGGTCCATTTGTGTGAAAACAAGGTCCAATCAGGCTGAAACGTTACAGGAAGGTAGATTCTATTGAGTTGTAAGTGATCTGAACGTTTCATGATGATAGCACATTCCTATAGGGGGTCAAACCATGTCCCAAAGGTCACCGGATCTGGTGTCAATTTAAAGAAGTAGTCCAGTTACACATTTGTGGGCTTATAACTTGGCTTCTGAATGTCCTAGAGAGATCAGGTTTGTTTTAGTATACTCCAATCAACAGCCCCTACAACCACAAAAAGGAATGGAGTCATTAGCACTTATGGTTTGTAAATGGCACCCAGAATTATGTTGCACGAAGCACAATTTCACATCATTCTGGGTTCATTTGTGTGAAAACAAGGTCCAATCAGGCTGAAACGTTACAGGAAGGTAGAATCTATTGAGTTGTAAGTGATCTGAACGTTTCATGATGATAGCACTTTCCTAAGGGGGTCAAACCATGTCCCAAAGGTCACCGGATCTGGTGTCAATTTAAAGAAGTAGTCCAGTACCAACATTTGTGGGCTTATAACTTGGCTTCTGAATGTCCTAGAGAGGTCAGGCTTGTTTTAGTGTACTCCAGTCAACAGCCCATACAACTACAAAAAGGAATGGAGTCATTAGCACTTATGGTTTGTAAATGGCATCCAGAATTAAGTTGTACGAAGTACAATTTCAAATCATTCTGGGTCCATTTGTGTGAAAACAAGGTCCAATAAGGCTGAAACGTTACAGGAAGGTAGAATCTATTGAGTTGTAAGTGATCTGAATGTTTCATGCTGATAGCACTTTCCTAAGGAGGTCAAACTATGTCCCAAAGGTCACCGGATCTGGTGTCAATTTAAAGAAGTAGTCCAGTTACACATTTGTGGGCTTATAACTTGGCTTCTGAATGTCCTAGAGAGATCAGGTTTAATTTAGTGTACTCCAATAAACAGCCCCTACAACCACAAAAAGGAATGGAGTCATTAGCACTTATGGTTTGTAAATGGCACCCAGAATTATGTTGCACGAAGCACAATTTCACATCATTCTGGGTTCATTTGTGTGAAAACAAGGTACAATCAGGCTGAAACGTTACAGGAAGGTAGAATCTATTTAGTTGTAAGTGATCTGAATGTTTCATGATGATCGCACATTCCTATAGGGGGTCAAACCATGTCCCAAAGGTCACCGGGCCTGGTGTCACTTTAAAGAAGTAGTCCAGTTACACCTTTGTGGGCTTATAACTTGGCTTCTGAATATCCTAAAGAGGTCAGGTTTGTTTTAGAGTACTCCAGTTAACAGCCCCCATTACCCCAAAAAGTAATGGAGTCATTAGCACTTATGGTTTTTAAATGGCACCCAGAATTATGTTGCACGAAGCACAATTTCACATCATTCTGGGTTTATTTGTGTGAAAACAAGGTCCAATCAGGCTGAAACGTTACAGGAAGGTAGAATCTATTGAGTTGTAAGTGATCTGAACGTTTCATGATGATAGCACTTTCCTAAGGGGGTCAAACCATGTCCCAAAGGTCACCGGATCTGGTGTCAATTTAAAGAAGTAGTCCAGTTACACATTTGTGGGCTTATAACTTGGCTTCTGAATGTCCTAGAGAGATCAGGTTTCTTTTAGTGTACTCCAATCAACAGCCCCTACAACCACAAAAAGGAATGGAGTCATTAGCACTTATGGTTTGTAAATGGCACCCAGAATTATGCTGCACGAAGCACAATTTCACAACATTCTGGGTCCATTTGTGTGAAAACAAGGTCCAATCAGGCTGAAACGTTACAAGAAGGTAGAATCTATTGAGTTGTAATTGATCTGAACGTTTCATGATGATCGCACATTCCTATAGGGGGTCAAACCATGACCCAAAGGTCACCGGGCCTGGTGTCACTTTAAAGAAGTAGTTCAGTTACACCTTTGTGAGCTAAAAACTTGGCTTCTGAATATCCTAAAGAGGTCAGGTTTGTTTTAGTGTACTCCAATAGACAGCCTCTACAACCACAAAAAGGAATGGAGTCATTAGCACTTATGGTTTGTAAATGGCACCAAGAATTATGTTGCACGAAGCACAATTTCACATCATTCTGGGTCCATTTGTGTGAAAACAAGGTCCAATCAGGCTGAAACGTTACAGGAAGGTAGATTCTATTGAGTTGTAAGTGATCTGAACGTTTCATGATGATAGCACATTCCTATAGGGGGTCAAACCATGTCCCAAAGGTCACCGGATCTGGTGTCAATTTAAAGAAGTAGTCCAGTTACACATTTGTGGGCTTATAACTTGGCTTCTGAATGTCCTAGAGGGATCAGGTTTGTTTTAGTATACTCCAATCAACAGCCCCTACAACCACAAAAAGGAATGGAGTCATTAGCACTTATGGTTTGTAAATGGCACCCAGAATTATGTTGCACGAAGCACAATTTCACATCATTCTGGGTTCATTTGTGTGAAAACAAGGTCCAATCAGGCTGAAACGTTACAGGAAGGTAGAATCTATTGAGTTGTAAGTGATCTGAACGTTTCATGATGATAGCACTTTCCTAAGGGGGTCAAATCATGTCCCAAATGTCACCGGATCTGGTGTCAATTTAAAGAAGTAGTCCAGTTACACATTTGTGGGCTTATAACTTGGCTTCTGAATGTCCTAGAGCGATCAGGTTTGTTTAAGTGTACTCCAATCAACAGCCCCTACAACCACAAAAAGGAATGGAGTCATTAGCACTTATGGTTTGTAAATGGCACCCAGAATTATGTTGCACGAAGCACAATTTCACATCATTCTGGGTTCATTTGTGTGAAAACAAGGTCCAATCAGGCTGAAACGTTACAGGAAGGTAGAATCTATTGAGTTGTAAGTGATCTGAACGTTTCATGATGATAGCACTTTCCTAAGGGGGTCAAACCATGTCCCAAAGGTCACCGGATCTGGTGTCAATTTAAAGAAGTCGTCCAGTACCAACATTTGTGGGCTTATAACTTGGCTTCTGAATGTCCTAGAGAGGTCAGGCTTGTTTTAGTGTACTCCAGTCAACAGCCCATACAACTACAAAAAGGAATGGAGTCATTAGCACTTATGGTTTGTAAATGGCATCCAGAATTAAGTTGTACGAAGCACAATTTCAAATCATTCTGGGTCCATTTGTGTGAAAACAAGGTCCAATAAGGCTGAAACGTTACAGGAAGGTAGAATCTATTGAGTTGTAAGTGATCTGAATGTTTCATGCTGATAGCACTTTCCTAAGGAGGTCAAACTATGTCCCAAAGGTCACCGGATCTGGTGTCATTTTAAAGAAGTAGTCCAGTTACACATTTGTGGGCTTATAACTTGGCTTCTGAATGTCCTAGAGAGATCAGGTTTAATTTAGTGTACTCCAATAAACAGCCCCTACAACCACAAAAAGGAATGGAGTCATTAGCACTTATGGTTTGTAAATGGCACCCAGAATTATGTTGCACGAAGCACAATTTCACATCATTCTGGGTTCATTTGTGTGAAAACAAGGTACAATCAGGCTGAAACGTTACAGGAAGGTAGAATCTATTTAGTTGTAAGTGATCTGAATGTTTCATGATGATCGCACATTCCTATAGGGGGTCAAACCATGTCCCAAAGGTCACCGGGCCTGGTGTCACTTTAAAGAAGTAGTCCAGTTACACCTTTGTGGGCTTATAACTTGGCTTCTGAATATCCTAAAGAGGTCAGGTTTGTTTTAGAGTACTCCAGTTAACAGCCCCCATTACCCCAAAAAGTAATGGAGTCATTAGCACTTATGGTTTTTAAATGCCACCCAGAATTATGTTGCACGAAGCACAATTTCACATCATTCTGGGTTTATTTGTGTGAAAACAAGGTCCAATCAGGCTGAAACGTTACAGGAAGGTAGAATCTATTGAGTTGTAAGTGATCTGAACGTTTCATGATGATAGCACTTTCCTAAGGGGGTCAAACCATGTCCCAAAGGTCACCGGATCTGGTGTCAATTTAAAGAAGTAGTCCAGTTACACATTTGTGGGCTTATAACTTGGCTTCTGAATGTCCTAGAGAGATCAGGTTTCTTTTAGTGTACTCCAATCAACAGCCCCTACAACCACAAAAAGGAATGGAGTCATTAGCACTTATGGTTTGTAAATGGCACCCAGAATTATGCTGCACGAAGCACAATTTCACAACATTCTGGGTCCATTTGTGTGAAAACAAGGTCCAATCAGGCTGAAACGTTACAAGAAGGTAGAATCTATTGAGTTGTAATTGATCTGAACGTTTCATGATGATCGCACATTCCTATAGGGGGTCAAACCATGACCCAAAGGTCACCGGGCCTGGTGTCACTTTAAAGAAGTAGTTCAGTTACACCTTTGTGAGCTAAAAACTTGGCTTCTGAATATCCTAAAGAGGTCAGGTTTGTTTTAGTGTACTCCAATAGACAGCCTCTACAACCACAAAAAGGAATGGAGTCATTAGCACTTATGGTTTGTAAATGGCACCAAGAATTATGTTGCACGAAGCACAATTTCACATCATTCTGGGTCCATTTGTGTGAAAACAAGGTCCAATCAGGCTGAAACGTTACAGGAAGGTAGATTCTATTGAGTTGTAAGTGATCTGAACGTTTCATGATGATAGCACATTCCTATAGGGGGTCAAACCATGTCCCAAAGGTCACCGGATCTGGTGTCAATTTAAAGAAGTAGTCCAGTTACACATTTGTGGGCTTATAACTTGGCTTCTGAATGTCCTAGAGAGATCAGGTTTGTTTTAGTATACTCCAATCAACAGCCCCTACAACCACAAAAAGGAATGGAGTCATTAGCACTTATGGTTTGTAAATGGCACCCAGAATTATGTTGCACGAAGCACAATTTCACATCATTCTGGGTTCATTTGTGTGAAAACAAGGTCCAATCAGGCTGAAACGTTACAGGAAGGTAGAATCTATTGAGTTGTAAGTGATCTGAACGTTTCATGATGATAGCACTTTCCTAAGGGGGTCAAACCATGTCCCAAAGGTCACCGGATCTGGTGTCAATTTAAAGAAGTAGTCCAGTACCAACATTTGTGGGCTTATAACTTGGCTTCTGAATGTCCTAGAGAGGTCAGGCTTGTTTTAGTGTACTCCAGTCAACAGCCCATACAACTACAAAAAGGAATGGAGTCATTAGCACTTATGGTTTGTAAATGGCATCCAGAATTAAGTTGTACGAAGCACAATTTCAAATCATTCTGGGTCCATTTGTGTGAAAACAAGGTCCAATAAGGCTGAAACGTTACAGGAAGGTAGAATCTATTGAGTTGTAAGTGATCTGAATGTTTCATGCTGATAGCACTTTCCTAAGGAGGTCAAACTATGTCCCAAAGGTCACCGGATCTGGTGTCAATTTAAAGAAGTAGTCCAGTTACACATTTGTGGGCTTATAACTTGGCTTCTGAATGTCCTAGAGAGATCAGGTTTAATTTAGTGTACTCCAATAAACAGCCCCTACAACCACAAAAAGGAATGGAGTCATTAGCACTTATGGTTTGTAAATGGCACCCAGAATTATGTTGCACGAAGCACAATTTCACATCATTCTGGGTTCATTTGTGTGAAAACAAGGTACAATCAGGCTGAAACGTTACAGGAAGGTAGAATCTATTTAGTTGTAAGTGATCTGAATGTTTCATGATGATCGCACATTCCTATAGGGGGTCAAACCATGTCCCAAAGGTCACCGGGCCTGGTGTCACTTTAAAGAAGTAGTCCAGTTACACCTTTGTGGGCTTATAACTTGGCTTCTGAATATCCTAAAGAGGTCAGGTTTGTTTTAGAGTACTCCAGTTAACAGCCCCCATTACCCCAAAAAGTAATGGAGTCATTAGCACTTATGGTTTTTAAATGGCACCCAGAATTATGTTGCACGAAGCACAATTTCACATCATTCTGGGTTTATTTGTGTGAAAACAAGGTCCAATCAGGCTGAAACGTTACAGGAAGGTAGAATCTATTGAGTTGTAAGTGATCTGAACGTTTCATGATGATAGCACTTTCCTAAGGGGGTCAAACCATGTCCCAAAGGTCACCGGATCTGGTGTCAATTTAAAGAAGTAGTCCAGTTACACATTTGTGGGCTTATAACTTGGCTTCTGAATGTCCTAGAGAGATCAGGTTTCTTTTAGTGTACTCCAATCAACAGCCCCTACAACCACAAAAAGGAATGGAGTCATTAGCACTTATGGTTTGTAAATGGCACCCAGAATTATGCTGCACGAAGCACAATTTCACAACATTCTGGGTCCATTTGTGTGAAAACAAGGTCCAATCAGGCTGAAACGTTACAAGAAGGTAGAATCTATTGAGTTGTAATTGATCTGAACGTTTCATGATGATCGCACATTCCTATAGGGGGTCAAACCATGACCCAAAGGTCACCGGGCCTGGTGTCACTTTAAAGAAGTAGTTCAGTTACACCTTTGTGAGCTAAAAACTTGGCTTCTGAATATCCTAAAGAGGTCAGGTTTGTTTTAGTGTACTCCAATAGACAGCCTCTACAACCACAAAAAGGAATGGAGTCATTAGCACTTATGGTTTGTAAATGGCACCAAGAATTATGTTGCACGAAGCACAATTTCACATCATTCTGGGTCCATTTGTGTGAAAACAAGGTCCAATCAGGCTGAAACGTTACAGGAAGGTAGATTCTATTGAGTTGTAAGTGATCTGAACGTTTCATGATGATAGCACATTCCTATAGGGGGTCAAACCATGTCCC
Organism: Nothobranchius furzeri; assembly: GCF_043380555.1. Classification (NCBI taxonomy): domain Eukaryota; kingdom Metazoa; phylum Chordata; class Actinopteri; order Cyprinodontiformes; family Nothobranchiidae; genus Nothobranchius; species Nothobranchius furzeri. The sequence continues at coordinate 20,888,698 of NC_091745.1, forward strand.
AAAGGTCACCGGATCTGGTGTCAATTTAAAGAAGTAGTCCAGTTACACATTTGTGGGCTTATAACTTGGCTTCTGAATGTCCTAGAGAGATCAGGTTTGTTTTAGTATACTCCAATCAACAGCCCCTACAACCACAAAAAGGAATGGAGTCATTAGCACTTATGGTTTGTAAATGGCACCCAGAATTATGTTGCACGAAGCACAATTTCACATCATTCTGGGTTCATTTGTGTGAAAACAAGGTCCAATCAGGCTGAAACGTTACAGGAAGGTAGAATCTATTGAGTTGTAAGTGATCTGAACGTTTCATGATGATAGCACTTTCCTAAGGGGGTCAAACCATGTCCCAAAGGTCACCGGATCTGGTGTCAATTTAAAGAAGTAGTCCAGTACCAACATTTGTGGGCTTATAACTTGGCTTCTGAATGTCCTAGAGAGGTCAGGCTTGTTTTAGTGTACTCCAGTCAACAGCCCATACAACTACAAAAAGGAATGGAGTCATTAGCACTTATGGTTTGTAAATGGCATCCAGAATTAAGTTGTACGAAGCACAATTTCAAATCATTCTGGGTCCATTTGTGTGAAAACAAGGTCCAATAAGGCTGAAACGTTACAGGAAGGTAGAATCTATTGAGTTGTAAGTGATCTGAATGTTTCATGCTGATAGCACTTTCCTAAGGAGGTCAAACTATGTCCCAAAGGTCACCGGATCTGGTGTCAATTTAAAGAAGTAGTCCAGTTACACATTTGTGGGCTTATAACTTGGCTTCTGAATGTCCTAGAGAGATCAGGTTTAATTTAGTGTACTCCAATAAACAGCCCCTACAACCACAAAAAGGAATGGAGTCATTAGCACTTATGGTTTGTAAATGGCACCCAGAATTATGTTGCACGAAGCACAATTTCACATCATTCTGGGTTCATTTGTGTGAAAACAAGGTACAATCAGGCTGAAACGTTACAGGAAGGTAGAATCTATTTAGTTGTAAGTGATCTGAATGTTTCATGATGATCGCACATTCCTATAGGGGGTCAAACCATGTCCCAAAGGTCACCGGGCCTGGTGTCACTTTAAAGAAGTAGTCCAGTTACACCTTTGTGGGCTTATAACTTGGCTTCTGAATATCCTAAAGAGGTCAGGTTTGTTTTAGAGTACTCCAGTTAACAGCCCCCATTACCCCAAAAAGTAATGGAGTCATTAGCACTTATGGTTTTTAAATGGCACCCAGAATTATGTTGCACGAAGCACAATTTCACATCATTCTGGGTTTATTTGTGTGAAAACAAGGTCCAATCAGGCTGAAACGTTACAGGAAGGTCGAATCTATTGAGTTGTAAGTGATCTGAACGTTTCATGATGATAGCACTTTCCTAAGGGGGTCAAACCATGTCCCAAAGGTCACCGGATCTGGTGTCAATTTAAAGAAGTAGTCCAGTTACACATTTGTGGGCTTATAACTTGGCTTCTGAATGTCCTAGAGAGATCAGGTTTCTTTTAGTGTACTCCAATCAACAGCCCCTACAACCACAAAAAGGGATGGAGTCATTAGCACTTATGGTTTGTAAATGGCACCCAGAATTATGCTGCACGAAGCACAATTTCACAACATTCTGGGTCCATTTGTGTGAAAACAAGGTCCAATCAGGCTGAAACGTTACAAGAAGGTAGAATCTATTGAGTTGTAATTGATCTGAACGTTTCATGATGATCGCACATTCCTATAGGGGGTCAAACCATGACCCAAAGGTCACCGGGCCTGGTGTCACTTTAAAGAAGTAGTTCAGTTACACCTTTGTGAGCTAAAAACTTGGCTTCTGAATATCCTAAAGAGGTCAGGTTTGTTTTAGTGTACTCCAATAGACAGCCTCTACAACCACAAAAAGGAATGGAGTCATTAGCACTTATGGTTTGTAAATGGCACCAAGAATTATGTTGCACGAAGCACAATTTCACATCATTCTGGGTCCATTTGTGTGAAAACAAGGTCCAATCAGGCTGAAACGTTACAGGAAGGTAGATTCTATTGAGTTGTAAGTGATCTGAACGTTTCATGATGATAGCACATTCCTATAGGGGGTCAAACCATGTCCCAAAGGTCACCGGATCTGGTGTCAATTTAAAGAAGTAGTCCAGTTACACATTTGTGGGCTTATAACTTGGCTTCTGAATGTCCTAGAGAGATCAGGTTTGTTTTAGTATACTCCAATCAACAGCCCCTACAACCACAAAAAGGAAGGGAGTCATTAGCACTTATGGTTTGTAAATGGCACCCAGAATTATGTTGCACGAAGCACAATTTCACATCATTCTGGGTTCATTTGTGTGAAAACAAGGTCCAATCAGGCTGAAACGTTACAGGAAGGTAGAATCTATTGAGTTGTAAGTGATCTGAACGTTTCATGATGATAGCACTTTCCTAAGGGGGTCAAATCATGTCCCAAAGGTCACCGGATCTGGTGTCAATTTAAAGAAGTAGTCCAGTTACACATTTGTGGGCTTATAACTTGGCTTCTGAATGTCCTAGAGCGATCAGGTTTGTTTTAGAGTACTCCAATCAACAGCCCCTACAACCACAAAAAGGAATGGAGTCATTAGCACTTATGGTTTGTAAATGGCACCCAGAATTATGTTGCACGAAGCACAATTTCACATCATTCTGGGTTCATTTGTGTGAAAACAAGGTCCAATCAGGCTGAAACGTTACAGGAAGGTAGAATCTATTGAGTTGTAAGTGATCTGAACGTTTCATGATGATAGCACTTTCCTAAGGGGGTCAAACCATGTCCCAAAGGTCACCGGATCTGGTGTCAATTTAAAGACGTAGTCCAGTACCAACATTTGTGGGCTTATAACTTGGCTTCTGAATGTCCTAGAGAGGTCAGGCTTGTTTTAGTGTACTCCAGTTAACAGCCCCCATTACCCAAAAAAGTAATGGAGTCATTAGCACTTATGGTTTTTAAATGGCACCCAGAATTATGTTGCACGAAGCACAATTTCACATCATTCTGGGTTCATTTGTGTGAAAACAAGGTCCAATCAGGCTGAAACGTTACAGGAAGGTAGAATCTATTGAGTTGTAAGTGATCTGAACGTTTCATGATGATAGCACTTTCCTAAGGGGGTCAAACCATGTCCCAAAGGTCACCGGATCTGGTGTCAATTTAAAGAAGTAGTCCAGTTACACATTTGTGGGCTTATAACTTGGCTTCTGAATGTCCTAGAGAGATCAGGTTTGTTTTAGTGTACTCCAATCAACAGCCCCTACAACCACAAAAAGGAATGGGGTCATTAGCACTTATGGTTTGTAAATGGCACCCAGAATTATGCTGCACGAAGCACAATTTCACAACATTCTGGGTCCATTTGTGTGAAAACAAGGTCCAATCAAGCTGAAACGTTACAAGAAGGTAGAATCTATTGAGTTGTAAGTGATCTGAACGTTTCATGATGATCGCACATTCCTATAGGGGGTCAAACCATGACCCAAAGGTCACCGGGCCTGGTGTCACTTTAAAGAAGTAGTCCAGTTACACCTTTGTGAGCTAATAACTTGGCTTCTGAATATCCTAAAGAGGTCAGGTTTGTTTTAGTGTACTCCAATAGACAGCCTCTACAACCACAAAAAGGAATGGAGTCATTAGCACTTATGGTTTGTAAATGGCACCCAGAATTATGTTGCACGAAGCACAATTTCACATCATTCTGGGTTCATTTGTGTGAAAACAAGGTCCAATCAGGCTGAAACGTTACAGGAAGGTATATTCTATTGAGTTGTAAATGATCTGAACGTTTCATGATGATAGCACATTCCTATAGGGGGTCAAACCATGTACCAAAGGTCACCGGATCTGGTGTCAATTTAAAGAAGTAGTCCAGTTACACATTTGTGGGCTTATAACTTGGCTTCTGAATGTCCTAGAGAGGTCAGGCTTGTTTTAGTGTACTCCAGTCAACAGCCCATACAACTACAAAAAGGAATGGAGTCATTAGCACTTATGGTTTGTAAATGGCATCCAGAATTAAGTTGTACGAAGCACAATTTCAAATCATTCTGGGTCCATTTGTGTGAAAACAAGGTCCAATAAGGCTGAAACGTTACAGGAAGGTAGAATCTATTGAGTTGTAAGTGATCTGAATGTTTCATGCTGATAGCACTTTCCTAAGGAGGTCAAACTATGTCCCAAAGGTCACCGGATCTGGTGTCAATTTAAAGAAGTAGTCCAGTTACACATTTGTGGGCTTATAACTTGGCTTCTGAATGTCCTAGAGAGATCAGGTTTAATTTAGTGTACTCCAATAAACAGCCCCTACAACCACAAAAAGGAATGGAGTCATTAGCACTTATGGTTTGTAAATGGCACCCAGAATTATGTTGCACGAAGCACAATTTCACATCATTCTGGGTTCATTTGTGTGAAAACAAGGTACAATCAGGCTGAAACGTTACAGGAAGGTAGAATCTATTTAGTTGTAAGTGATCTGAATGTTTCATGATGATCGCACATTCCTATAGGGGGTCAAACCATGTCCCAAAGGTCACCGGGCCTGGTGTCACTTTAAAGAAGTAGTCCAGTTACACCTTTGTGGGCTTATAACTTGGCTTCTGAATATCCTAAAGAGGTCAGGTTTGTTTTAGAGTACTCCAGTTAACAGCCCCCATTACCCCAAAAAGGAATGGAGTCATTAGCACTTATGGTTTTTAAATGGCACCCAGAATTATGTTGCACGAAGCACAATTTCACATCATTCTGGGTTTATTTGTGTGAAAACAAGGTCCAATCAGGCTGAAACGTTACAGGAAGGTAGAATCTATTGAGTTGTAAGTGATCTGAACGTTTCATGATGATAGCACTTTCCTAAGGGGGTCAAACCATGTCCCAAAGGTCACCGGATCTGGTGTCAATTTAAAGAAGTAGTCCAGTTACACATTTGTGGGCTTATAACTTGGCTTCTGAATGTCCTAGAGAGATCAGGTTTCTTTTAGTGTACTCCAATCAACAGCCCCTACAACCACAAAAAGGGATGGAGTCATTAGCACTTATGGTTTGTAAATGGCACCCAGAATTATGCTGCACGAAGCACAATTTCACAACATTCTGGGTCCATTTGTGTGAAAACAAGGTCCAATCAGGCTGAAACGTTACAAGAAGGTAGAATCTATTGAGTTGTAATTGATCTGAACGTTTCATGATGATCGCACATTCCTATAGGGGGTCAAACCATGACCCAAAGGTCACCGGGCCTGGTGTCACTTTAAAGAAGTAGTTCAGTTACACCTTTGTGAGCTAAAAACTTGGCTTCTGAATATCCTAAAGAGGTCAGGTTTGTTTTAGTGTACTCCAATAGACAGCCTCTACAACCACAAAAAGGAATGGAGTCATTAGCACTTATGGTTTGTAAATGGCACCAAGAATTATGTTGCACGAAGCACAATTTCACATCATTCTGGGTCCATTTGTGTGAAAACAAGGTCCAATCAGGCTGAAACGTTACAGGAAGGTAGATTCTATTGAGTTGTAAGTGATCTGAACGTTTCATGATGATAGCACATTCCTATAGGGGGTCAAACCATGTCCCAAAGGTCACCGGATCTGGTGTCAATTTAAAGAAGTAGTCCAGTTACACATTTGTGGGCTTATAACTTGGCTTCTGAATGTCCTAGAGAGATCAGGTTTGTTTTAGTATACTCCAATCAACAGCCCCTACAACCACAAAAAGGAAGGGAGTCATTAGCACTTATGGTTTGTAAATGGCACCCAGAATTATGTTGCACGAAGCACAATTTCACATCATTCTGGGTTCATTTGTGTGAAAACAAGGTCCAATCAGGCTGAAACGTTACAGGAAGGTAGAATCTATTGAGTTGTAAGTGATCTGAACGTTTCATGATGATAGCACTTTCCTAAGGGGGTCAAATCATGTCCCAAAGGTCACCGGATCTGGTGTCAATTTAAAGAAGTAGTCCAGTTACACATTTGTGGGCTTATAACTTGGCTTCTGAATGTCCTAGAGCGATCAGGTTTGTTTTAGAGTACTCCAATCAACAGCCCCTACAACCACAAAAAGGAATGGAGTCATTAGCACTTATGGTTTGTAAATGGCACCCAGAATTATGTTGCACGAAGCACAATTTCACATCATTCTGGGTTCATTTGTGTGAAAACAAGGTCCAATCAGGCTGAAACGTTACAGGAAGGTAGAATCTATTGAGTTGTAAGTGATCTGAACGTTTCATGATGATAGCACTTTCCTAAGGGGGTCAAACCATGTCCCAAAGGTCACCGGATCTGGTGTCAATTTAAAGACGTAGTCCAGTACCAACATTTGTGGGCTTATAACTTGGCTTCTGAATGTCCTAGAGAGGTCAGGCTTGTTTTAGTGTACTCCAGTTAACAGCCCCCATTACCCAAAAAAGTAATGGAGTCATTAGCACTTATGGTTTTTAAATGGCACCCAGAATTATGTTGCACGAAGCACAATTTCACATCATTCTGGGTTCATTTGTGTTAAAACAAGGTCCAATCAGGCTGAAACGTTACAGGAAGGTAGAATCTATTGAGTTGTAAGTGATCTGAACGTTTCATGATGATAGCACTTTCCTAAGGGGGTCAAACCATGTCCCAAAGGTCACCGGATCTGGTGTCAATTTAAAGAAGTAGTCCAGTTACACATTTGTGGGCTTATAACTTGGCTTCTGAATGTCCTAGAGAGATCAGGTTTGTTTTAGTGTACTCCAATCAACAGCCCCTACAACCACAAAAAGGAATGGGGTCATTAGCACTTATGGTTTGTAAATGGCACCCAGAATTATGCTGCACGAAGCACAATTTCACAACATTCTGGGTCCATTTGTGTGAAAACAAGGTCCAATCAAGCTGAAACGTTACAAGAAGGTAGAATCTATTGAGTTGTAAGTGATCTGAACGTTTCATGATGATCGCACATTCCTATAGGGGGTCAAACCATGACCCAAAGGTCACCGGGCCTGGTGTCACTTTAAAGAAGTAGTCCAGTTACACCTTTGTGAGCTAATAACTTGGCTTCTGAATATCCTAAAGAGGTCAGGTTTGTTTTAGTGTACTCCAATAGACAGCCTCTACAACCACAAAAAGGAATGGAGTCATTAGCACTTATGGTTTGTAAATGGCACCCAGAATTATGTTGCACGAAGCACAATTTCACATCATTCTGGGTTCATTTGTGTGAAAACAAGGTCCAATCAGGCTGAAACGTTACAGGAAGGTATATTCTATTGAGTTGTAAATGATCTGAACGTTTCATGATGATAGCACATTCCTATAGGGGGTCAAACCATGTACCAAAGGTCACCGGATCTGGTGTCAATTTAAAGAAGTAGTCCAGTTACACATTTGTGGGCTTATAACTTGGCTTCTGAATGTCCTAGAGAGATCAGGTTTGTTTTAGTGTACTCCAATCAACAGCCCCTACAACCACAAAAAGGAATGGAGTCATTAGCACTTATGGTTTGTAAATGGCACCCAGATTTATGTTGCACGAAGCACAATTTCACATCATTCTGGGTTCATTTGTGTGAAAACAAGGTCCAATCAGGCTGAAACGTTACAGGAAGGTAGAATCTATTGAGTTGTAAGTGATCTGAACGTTTCATGATGATAGCACTTTCCTAAGGGGGTCAAACCATGTCCCAAAGGTCACCGGATCTGGTGTCAATTTAAAGACGTAGTCCAGTACCAACATTTGTGGGCTTATAACTTGGCTTCTGAATGTCCTGGAGAGGTCAGGCTTGTTTTAGTGTACTCCAGTTAACAGCCCCCATTACCCCAAAAAGTAATGGAGTCATTAGCACTTATGGTTTTTAAATGGCACCCAGAATTATGTTGCACGAAGCACAATTTCACATCATTCTGGGTTCATTTGTGTGCAAACAAGGTCCAATCAGGCTGAAACGTTACAGGAAGGTAGAATCTATTGAGTTGTAAGTGATCTGAACGTTTCATGATGATCGTACATTCCTATAGGGGGTCAAACCATGACCCAAAGGTCACCGGGCCTGGTGTCACTTTAAAGAAGTAGTCCAGTTACACCTTTGTGAGCTAATAACTTGGCTTCTGAATATCCTAAAGAGGTCAGGTTTGTTTTAGTGTACTCCAATAGACAGCCTCTACAACCACAAAAAGGAATGGAGTCATTAGCACTTATGGTTTGTAAATGGCACCCAGAATTATGTTGCACGAAGCACAATTTCACATCATTCTGGGTCCATTTGTGTGAAAACAAGGTCCAATCAGGCTGAAACGTTACAGGAAGGTATATTCTATTGAGTTGTAAGTGATCTGAACGTTTCATGATGATAGCACATTCCTATAGGGGGTCAAACCATGTCCCAAAGGTCACCGGATCTGGTGTCAATTTAAAGAAGTAGTCCAGTTACACATTTGTGGGCTTAAAACTTGGCTTCTGAATGTCCTAGAGATATCAGGTTTGTTTTAGTATACTCCAATCAACAGCCCCTACAACCACAAAAAGGAATGGAGTCATTAGCACTTATGGTTTGTAAATGGCACCCAGAATTATGTTGCACGAAGCACAATTTCACATCATTCTGGGTTCATTTGTGTGAAAACAAGGTCCAATCAGGCTGAAACGTTACAGGAAGGTAGAATCTATTGAGTTGTAAGTGATCTGAACGTTTCATGATGATAGCACTTTCCTAAGGGGGTCAAATCATGTCCCAAAGGTCACCGGATCTGGTGTCAATTTAAAGAAGAAGTCCAGTTACACATTTGTGGGCTTATAACTTGGCTTCTGAATGTCCTAGAGCGATCAGGTTTGTTTAAGTGTACTCCAATCAACAGCCCCTACAACCACAAAAAGGAATGGAGTCATTAGCACTTATGGTTTGTAAATGGCACCCAGAATTATGTTGCACGAAGCACAATTTCACATCATTCTGGGTTCATTTGTGTGAAAACAAGGTCCAATCAGGCTGAAACGTTACAGGAAGGTATATTCTATTGAGTTGTAAGTGATCTGAACGTTTCATGATGATAGCACATTCCTATAGGGGGTCAAACCATGTCCCAAAGGTCACCGGATCTGGTGTCAATTTAAAGAAGTAGTCCAGTTACACATTTGTGGGCTTATAACTTGGCTTCTGAATGTCCTAGAGAGATCAGGTTTGTTTTAGTATACTCCAATCAACAGCCCCTACAACCACAAAAAGGAATGGAGTCATTAGCACTTATGGTTTGTAAATGGCACCCAGAATTATGTTGCACGAAGCACAATTTCACATCATTCTGGGTTCATTTGTGTGAAAACAAGGTCTAATCAGGCTGAAACGTTACAGGAAGGTAGAATCTATTGAGTTGTAAGTGATCTGAACGTTTCATGATGATAGCACTTTCCTAAGGGGGTCAAACCATGTCCCAAAGGTCACCGGATCTGGTGTCAATTTAAAGAAGTAGTCCAGTTACACATTTGTGGGCTTATAACTTGGCTTCTGAATGTCCTAGAGAGATCAGGTTTGTTTTAGTGTACTCCAATCAACAGCCCCTACAACCACAAAAAGGAATGGGGTCATTAGCACTTATGGTTTGTAAATGGCACCCAGAATTATGCTGCACGAAGCACAATTTCACAACATTCTGGGTCCATTTGTGTGAAAACAAGGTCCAATCAGGCTGAAACGTTACAAGAAGGTAGAATCTATTGAGTTGTAAGTGATCTGAACGTTTCATGATGATCGCACATTCCTATAGGGGGTCAAACCATGACCCAAAGGTCACCGGGCCTGGTGTCACTTTAAAGAAGTAGTCCAGTTACACCTTTGTGAGCTAATAACTTGGCTTCCGAATATCCTAAAGAGGTCAGGTTTGTTTTAGTGTACTCCAATAGACAGCCTCTACAACCACAAAAAGGAATGGAGTCATTAGCACTTATGGTTTGTAAATGGCACCCAGAATTATGTTGCACGAAGCACAATTTCACATCATTCTGGGTCCATTTGTGTGAAAACAAGGTCCAATCAGGCTGAAACGTTACAGGAAGGTATATTCTATTGAGTTGTAAGTGATCTGAACGTTTCATGATGATAGCACATTCCTATAGGGGGTCAAACCATGTCCCAAATGTCACCGGATCTGGTGTCAATTTAAAGAAGTAGTCCAGTTACACCTTTGTGGGCTTATAACTTGGCTTCTGAATGTCCTAGAGAGATCAGGTTTGTTTTAGTATACTCCAATCAACAGCCCCTACAACCACAAAAAGGAATGGAGTCATTAGCAGTTATGGTTTGTAAATGGCACCCAGATTTATGTTGCACGAAGCACAATTTCACATCATTCTGGGCTCATTTGTGTGAAAACTAGGTCCAATCAGGCTGAAACGTTACAGGAAGGTAGAATCTATTGAGTTGTAAGTGATCTGAACGTTTCATGATGATAGCACTTTCCTAAGGGGGTCAAACCATGTCCCAAATGTCACCGGATCTGGTGTCAATTTAAAGACGTAGTCCAGTACCAACATTTGTGGGCTTATAACTTGGCTTCTGAATGTCCTAGAGAGGTCAGGCTTGTTTTAGTGTACTCCAGTTAACAGCCCCCATTACCCCAAAACGTAATGGAGTCATTAGCACTTATGGTTTTTAAATGGCACCCAGAATTATGTTGCACGAAGCACAATTTCACATCATTCTGGGTTCATTTGTGTGAAAACAAGGTCCAATCAGGCTGAAACGTTACAGGAAGGTAGAATCTATTGAGTTGTAAGTGATCTGAACGTTTCATGATGATAGCACTTTCCTAAGGGGGTCAAACCATGTCCCAAAGGTCACCGGATCTGGTGTCAATTTAAAGAAGTAGTCCAGTTACACATTTGTGGGCTTATAACTTGGCTTCTGAATGTCCTAGAGAGATCAGGTTTGTTTTAGTGTACTCCAATCATCAGCCCCTACAACCACAAAAAGGAATGGAGTCATTAGCACTTATGGTTTGTAAATGGCACCCAGAATTATGCTGCACGAAGCACAATTTCACATCATTCTGGGTCCATTTGTGTGAAAACAAGGTCCAATCAGGCTGAAACGTTACAAGAAGGTAGAATCTATTGAGTTGTAAGTTATCTGAACGTTTCATGATGATCGCACATTCCTATAGGGGGTCAAACCATGACCCAAAGGTCACCGGGCCTGGTGTCACTTTAAAGAAGTAGTCCAGTTACACCTTTGTGAGCTAATAACTTGGCTTCTGAATATCCTAAAGAGGTCAGGTTTGTTTTAGTGTACTCCAATAGACAGCCTCTACAACCACAAAAAGGAATGGAGTCATTAGCACTTATGGTTTGTAAATGGCACCCAGAATTATGTTGCACGAAGCACAATTTCACATCATTCTGGGTCCATTTGTGTGAAAACAAGGTCCAATCAGGCTGAAACGTTACAGGAAGGTATATTCTATTGAGTTGTAAGTGATCTGAACGTTTCATGATGATAGCACATTCCTATAGGGGGTCAAACCATGTCCCAAAGGTCACCGGATCTGGTGTCAATTTAAAGAAGTAGTCCAGTTACACATTTGTGGGCTTATAACTTGGCTTCTGAATGTCCTAGAGAGATCAGGTTTGTTTTAGTATACTCCAATCAACAGCCCCTACAACCACAAAAAGGAATGGAGTCATTAGCACTTATGGTTTGTAAATGGCACCCAGAATTATGTTGCACGAAGCACAATTTCACATCATTCTGGGTTCATTTGTGTGAAAACAAGGTCCAATCAGGCTGAAACGTTACAGGAAGGTAGAATCTATTGAGTTGGAAGTGATCTGAACGTTTCATGATGATAGCACTTTCCTAAGGGGGTCAAATCATGTCCCAAAGGTCACCGGATCTGGTGTCAATTTAAAGAAGTAGTCCAGTTACACATGTGTGGAGTTATAACTTGGCTTCTGAATGTCCTAGAGCGATCAGGTTTGTTTAAGTGTACTCCAATCAACAGCCCCTACAACCACAAAAAGGAATGGAGTCATTAGCACTTATGGTTTGTAAATGGCACCCAGAATTATGTTGCACGAAGCACAATTTCACATCATTCTGGGTTCATTTGTGTGAAAACAAGGTCCAATCAGGCTGAAACGTTACAGGAAGGTATATTCTATTGAGTTGTAAGTGATCTGAACGTTTCATGATGATAGCACATTCCTATAGGGGGTCAAACCATGTCCCAAAGGTCACCGGATCTGGTGTCAATTTAAAGAAGTAGTCCAGTTACACATTTGTGGGCTTATAACTTGGCTTCTGAATGTCCTAGAGGGATCAGGTTTGTTTTAGTATACTCCAATCAACAGCCCCTACAACCACAAAAAGGAATGGAGTCATTAGCACTTATGGTTTGTAAATGGCACCCAGAATTATGTTGCACGAAGCACAATTTCACATCATTCTGGGTTCATTTGTGTGAAAACAAGGTCCAATCAGGCTGAAACGTTACAGGAAGGTAGAATCTATTGAGTTGTAAGTGATCTGAACGTTTCATGATGATAGCACTTTCCTAAGGGGGTCAAATCATGTCCCAAATGTCACCGGATCTGGTGTCAATTTAAAGAAGTAGTCCAGTTACACATTTGTGGGCTTATAACTTGGCTTCTGAATGTCCTAGAGCGATCAGGTTTGTTTAAGTGTACTCCAATCAACAGCCCCTACAACCACAAAAAGGAATGGAGTCATTAGCACTTATGGTTTGTAAATGGCACCCAGAATTATGTTGCACGAAGCACAATTTCACATCATTCTGGGTTCATTTGTGTGAAAACAAGGTCCAATCAGGCTGAATAGTTACAGGAAGGTAGAATCTATTGAGTTGTAAGTGATCTGAACGTTTCATGATGATAGCACTTTCCTAAGGGGGTCAAACCATGTCCCAAAGGTCACCGGATCTGGTGTCAATTTAAAGAAGTAGTCCAGTACCAACATTTGTGGGCTTATAACTTGGCTTCTGAATGTCCTAGAGAGGTCAGGCTTGTTTTAGTGTACTCCAGTCAACAGCCCATACAACTACAAAAAGGAATGGAGTCATTAGCACTTATGGTTTGTAAATGGCATCCAGAATTAAGTTGTACGAAGCACAATTTCAAATCATTCTGGGTCCATTTGTGTGAAAACAAGGTCCAATAAGGCTGAAACGTTACAGGAAGGTAGAATCTATTGAGTTGTAAGTGATCTGAATGTTTCATGCTGATAGCACTTTCCTAAGGAGGTCAAACTATGTCCCAAAGGTCACCGGATCTGGTGTCAATTTAAAGAAGTAGTCCAGTTACACGTTTGTGGGCTTATAACTTGGCTTCTGAATGTCCTAGAGAGATCAGGTTTAATTTAGTGTACTCCAATAAACTGCCCCTACAACCACAAAAAGGAATGGAGTCATTAGCACTTATGGTTTGTAAATGGCACCCAGAATTATGTTGCACGAAGCACAATTTCACATCATTCTGGGTTCATTTGTGTGAAAACAAGGTACAATCAGGCTGAAACGTTACAGGAAGGTAGAATCTATTTAGTTGTAAGTGATCTGAATGTTTCATGATGATAGCACTTTCCTAAGGGGGTCAAACCATGTCCCAAAGGTCACCGGATCTGGTGTCAATTTAAAGAAGTAGTCCAGTTACACATTTGTGGGCTTATAACTTGGCTTCTGAATATCCTAGAGAGGTCAGGCTTGTTTTAGTGTACTCCAATCAACAGCCCCTACAACCACAAAAAGGAATGGAGTCATTAGCACTTATGGTTTGTAAATGGCACCCAGAATTATGTTGCACGAAGCACAATTTCACATCATTCTGGGTCCATTTGTGTGAAAACAAGGTCCAATCAGGCTGAAACGTTACAAGAAGGTAGAATCTATTGAGTTGTAAGTGATCTGAACGTTTCATGATGATCGCACATTCCTATAGGGGGTCAAACCATGTCCCAAAGGTCACCGGGCCTGGTGTCACTTTAAAGAAGTAGTCCAGTTACACCTTTGTGGGCTTATAACTTGGCTTCTTAATATCCTAAAGAGGTCAGGTTTGTTTTAGAGTACTCCAGTTAACAGCCCCCATTACCCCAAAAAGGAATGGAGTCATTAGCACTTATGGTTTTTAAATGGCACCCAGAATTATGTTGCACGAAGCACAAATTCACATAATTCTGGGTTCATTTGTGTGAAAACAAGGTCCAATCAGGCTGAAACGTTACAGGAAGGTAGAATCTATTGAGTTGTAAGTGATCTGAACGTTTCATGATGATAGCACTTTCCTAAGGGGGTCAAACCATGTCCCAAAGGTCACCGGATCTGGTCTCAATTTAAAGAAGTAGTCCAGTACCAACATTTGTGGGCTTATAACTTGGCTTCTGAATGTCCTAGAGAGGTCAGGCTTGTTTTAGTGTACTCCAGTCAACAGCCCCTACAACTACAAAAAGGAATGGAGTCATTAGCACTTATGGTTTTTAAATGGCACCCAGAATTATGTTGCACGAAGCACAATTTCACATCATTCTGGGTCCATTTGTGTGAAAACAAGGTCCAATCAGGCTGAAATGTTACAAGAAGGTAGAATCTATTGAGTTGTAAGTGATCTGAACGTTTCATGATGATTGCACATTCCTTTAGGGGGTCAAACCATGTCCCAAAGGTCACCGGGCCTGGTGTCACTTTAAAGAAGTAGTCCAGTTACATTTTTGTGAGCTAATAACTTGGCTTCTGAATATCCTAAAGAGGTCAGGTTTGTTTTAGTGTACTCCAATCAACAGCCCCTACAACCACAAAAAGGACTGGAGTCATTAGCACTTATGGTTTTTAAAAGGCACCCAGAATTATGTTGCACGAAAAACAATTTCACATCATTCTGGGTTCATTTGTGTGAAAACAAGGTCCAATCAGGCTGAAACGTTACAGGAAGGTAGAATCTATTGAGTTGTAAGTGATCTGAACGTTTCATGATGATAGCACTTTCCTAAGCGGGTCAAACCATGTCCCAAAGGTCACCGGATCTGGTGTCAATTTAAAGAAGTAGTCCAGTTACACATTTGTGGGCTTATAACTTGGCTTCTGAATGTCCTAGAGAGATCAGGTTTGTTTTAGTGTACTCCAATCAACAGCCCCTACAACCACAAAAAGGAATGGAGTCATTAGCACTTATGGTTTGTAAATGGCACCCAGAATTATGCTGCACGAAGCACAATTTCACAACATTCTGGGTCCATTTGTGTGAAAACAAGGTCCAATCCGGCTGAAACGTTACAGGAACGTAGAATCTATTGAGTTGTAAGTGATCTGAACGTTTCATGATGATCGCACGTTCCTATAGGGGGTCAAACCATGTCCCAAAGGTCACCGGGCCTGGTGTCACTTTAAAGAAGTAGTCCAGTTACAACTTTGTGAGCTAATAACTTGGCTTCTGAAGATCCTAAAGAGGCCAGGTGTGTTTTAGCGTACTCCAATCAACAGCCTCTACAACCACAAAAAGGAATGGAGTCATTAGCACTTATGGTTTGTAAATGGCACCCAGAATTATGTTGCACGAAGCACAATTTCACATCATTCTGGGTCCATTTGTGTCAAAACAAGGTCCAATCAGGCTGAAACGTTACAGGAAGGTAGAATCTATTGAGTTGTAAGTTATCTGAACGTTTCATGATGATAGCACATTCCTATAGGGGGTCAAACTATGTCCCAAAGGTCACCGGATCTGGTGTCAATTTAAAGAAGTAGTCCAGTTACACATTTGTGGGCTTATAACTTGGCTTCTGAATGTCCTAGAGAGATCAGGTTTGTTTTAATGTACTCCAACCAACAGCCCCTACAACCACAAAAAGAAATGGAGTCATTAGCACTTATGGTTTTTAAATGGCACCCAGAATTATGTTGCACGAAGCACAATTTCACATCATTCTGGGTCCATTTGTGTGGAAACAAGGTCCAATCAGGCTGAAATGTTACAAGAAGGTAGAATCTATTGAGTTGTAAGTGATCTGAACGTTTCATGATGATTGCACATTCCTTTAGGGGGTCAAACCATGTCCCAAAGGTCACCGGGCCTGGTGTCACTTTAAAGAAGTAGTCCAGTTACAACTTTGTGAGCTAATAACTTGGCTTCTGAATATCCTAAAGAGGTCAGGTTTGTTTTAGTGTACTCCAATCAACAGCCCCTACAACCACAAAAAGGACTGGAGTCATTAGCACTTATGGTTTTTAAAAGGCACCCAGAATTATGTTGCACGAAAAACAATTTCACATCATTCTGGGTTCATTTGTGTGAAAACAAGGTCCAATCAGGCTGAAACGTTACAGGAAGGTAGAATCTATTGAGTTGTAAGTGATCTGAACGTTTCATGATGATAGCACTTTCCTAAGCGGGTCAAACCATGTCCCAAAGGTCACCGGATCTGGTGTCAATTTAAAGAAGTAGTCCAGTTACACATTTGTGGGCTTATAACTTGGCTTCTGAATGTCCTAGAGAGATCAGGTTTGTTTTAGTGTACTCCAATCAACAGCCCCTACAACCACAAAAAGGAATGGAGTCATTAGCACTTATGGTTTGTAAATGGCACCCAGAATTATGCTGCACGAAGCACAATTTCACAACATTCTGGGTCCATTTGTGTGAAAACAAGGTCCAATCCGGCTGAAACGTTACAGGAACGTAGAATCTATTGAGTTGTAAGTGATCTGAACGTTTCATGATGATCGCACGTTCCTATAGGGGGTCAAACCATGTCCCAAAGGTCACCGGGCCTGGTGTCACTTTAAAGAAGTAGTCCAGTTACACCTTTGTGAGCTAATAACTTGGCTTCTGAAGATCCTAAAGAGGCCAGGTGTGTTTTAGCGTACTCCAATCAACAGCCTCTACAACCACAAAAAGGAATGGAGTCATTAGCACTTATGGTTTGTAAATGGCACCCAGAATTATGTTGCACGAAGCACAATTTCACATCATTCTGGGTCCATTTGTGTCAAAACAAGGTCCAATCAGGCTGAAACGTTACAGGAAGGTAGAATCTATTGAGTTGTAAGTTATCTGAACGTTTCATGATGATAGCACATTCCTATAGGGGGTCAAACTATGTCCCAAAGGTCACCGGATCTGGTGTCAATTTAAAGAAGTAGTCCAGTTACACATTTGTGGGCTTATAACTTGGCTTCTGAATGTCCTAGAGAGATCAGGTTTGTTTTAATGTACTCCAACCAACAGCCCCTACAACCACAAAAAGAAATGGAGTCATTAGCACTTATGGTTTGTAAATGGCACCCAGAATTATATTGCACGAAGCAGAATTTCACATCATTCTGGGTCCATTTGTGTGAAAACAAGGTACAATCAGGCTGAAACGTTACAAGAAGGTAGAATCTATTGAGTTGTAAGTGATCTGAACGTTTCATGATGATCGCACATTCCTATAGGGGGTCAAACCATGTCCCAAAGGTCACCGGGCCTGGTGTCACTTTAAAGAAGTAGTCCAATTACACCTTTGAGGGCGTATAACTTGGTTTCTGAATGTCCTAGAGAGATCAGGTTTGTTTTAGTATACTCCAATCAACAGCCCCTACAACCACAAAAAGGAATGGAGTCATTAGCACTTATGGTTTTTAAATGGCACCCAGAATTATGTTGCACGAAGCACAATTTCACATCATTCTGGGTTCATTTGTGTGAAAACAAGGTACAATCAGGCTGAAACGTTACAGGAAGGTAGAATCTATTGAGTTGTAAGTTATCTGAACGTTTCATGATGATAGTACTTTCCTAAGGGGATCAAACCATGTCCCAAATGTCACCGGATCTGGTGTCAATTTAAAGAAGTAGTCCAGTTACACATTTGTGGGCTTATAACTTGGCTTCTGAATGTCCTAGAGAGATCAGGTTTGTTTTAGTGTACTCCAATCAACAGCCCCTACACCCACAAAAAGGAATGGAGTCATTAGCACTTATGGTTTGTAAATGGCACCCAGAATTATGCTGCACGAAGCACAATTTCACAACATTCTGGGTCCATTTGTGTGAAAACAAGGTCCAATCAGGCTGAAACGTTACAGGAACGTAGAATCTATTGAGTTGTAAGTGATCTGAACGTTTCATGATGATCGCACATTCCTATAGGGGGTCAAACCATGTCCCAAAGGTCACCGGGCCTGGTGTCACTTTAAAGAAGTAGTCCAGTTACACCTTTGTGAGCTAATAACTTGGCTTCTGAATATCCTGAAGAGGCCAGGTTTGTTTTAGTGTACTCCAATCAACAGCCTCTACAACCACAAAAAGGAATGGAGTCATTAGCACTTATGGTTTGTAAATGGCACCCAGAATTATGTTGCACGAAGCACAATTTCACAACATCCTGGGTCCATTTGTGTCAAAACAAGGTCCAATCAGGCTGAAACGTTACAGGAAGGTAGAATCTATGGAGTTGTAAGTGATCTGAACGTTTCATGATGATAGCACATTCCTATAGGGGGTCAAACTATGTCCCAAAGGTCACCGGATCTGGTGTCAATTTAAAGAAGTAGTCCAGTTACACATTTGTGGGCTTATAACTTGGCTTCTGAATGTCCTAGAGAGATCAGGTTTGTTTTAATGTACTCCAACCAACAGCCCCTACAACCACAAAAAGAAATGGAGTCATTAGCACTTATGGTTTGTAAATGGCACCCAGAATTATATTGCACGAAGCACAATTTCACATCATTCTGGGTCCATTTGTGTGAAAACAAGGTCCAATCAGGCTGAAACGTTACAAGAAGGTAGAATCTATTGAGTTGTAAGTGATCTGAACGTTTCATGATGATCGCACATTCCTATAGGGGGTCAAACCATGTCCCAAAGGTCACCGGGCCTGGTGTCACTTTAAAGAAGTAGTCCAATTACACCTTTGAGGGCTTATAACTTGGTTTCTGAATGTCCTAGAGAGATCAGGTTTGTTTTAGTATACTCCAATCAACAGCCCCTACAACCACAAAAAGGAATGGAGTCATTAGCACTTATGGTTTTTAAATGGCACCCAGAATTATGTTGCACGAAGCACAATTTCACATCATTCTGGGTTCATTTGTGTGAAAACAAGGTACAATCAGGCTGAAATGTTACAGGAAGGTAGAATCTATTGAGTTGTAAGTGATCTGAACGTTTCATGATGATAGCACTTTCCTAAGGGGGTCAAACCATGTCCCAAAGGTCACCGGATCTGGTGTCAATTTAAAGAAGTAGTCCAGTTACACATTTGTGGGCTTATAACTTGGCTTCTGAATGTCCTAGAGAGATCAGGTTTGTTTTAGTATACTCCAATCAACAGCCCCTACAACCACAAAAAGGAATGGAGTCATTAGCACTTGTGGTTTTTAAATGGCACCCAGAATTATGTGGTACGAAGCACAATTTCACATCATTCTGGGTTCATTTGTGTGAAAACAAGGTCCAATCAAGCTGAAACGTTACAGGAAGGTAGAATCTATTGAGTTGTAAGTTATCTGAACGTTTCATGATGATAGTACTTTCCTAAGGGGATCAAACCATGTCCCAAATGTCACCGGATCTGGTGTCAATTTAAAGAAGTAGTCCAGTTACACATTTGTGGGCTTATAACTTGGCTTCTGAATGTCCTAGAGAGATCAGGTTTGTTTTAATGTACTCCAATCAACAGCCCCTACAACCACAAAAAAGGAATGGAGTCATTAGCACTTATGGTTTGTAAATGGCACCCAAGATTATGTTGCACGAAGCACAATTTCACATCATTCTGGGTCCATTTGTGTGAAAACAAGGTCCAATCAGGCTGAAACGTTACAGGAAGGTAGAATCTATTGAGTTGTAAGTGATCTGAACGTTTCGTGATTATCGCACATTCCTATAGGGGGTCAAACCATGTCCCAAAGGTCACCGGGCCTGGTGTCACTTTAAAGAAGTAGTCCAGTTACACCTTTGAGGGCTTATAACTTGGCTTCTGAATGTCCTAGAGAGATCAGGTTTGTTTTAGTATACTCCAATCAACAGCCCCTACAACCACAAAAATGAATGGAGTCATTAGCACTTATGGTTTTTAAATGGCACCCAGAATTATGATGCACGAAGCATTATTTCACATCATTCTGGGTTCATTTGTGTGAAAACAAGGTCCAATCAGGCTGAAACGTTACAGGAAGGTAGAATCTATTGAGTTGTAAGTGATCTGAACGTTTCATGATGATAGCACTTTCCTAAGGGGGTCAAACCATGTCCCAAAGGTCACCGGATCTGGTGTCAATTTAAAGAAGTAGTCCAGTTACACATTAGTGGGCTTATAACTTGGCTTCTGAATGTCCTAGAGCGATCAGGTTTGTTTTAGTGTACTCCAATCAACAGCCCCTACAACCACAAAAAGGAATGGAGACATTAGCACTTATGGTTTGTAAATGGCACCCAGAATTATGTTGCACGAAGCACAATTTCACATCATTCTGGGTTCATTTGTGTGAAAACAAGGTCCAATCAGGCTGAAACGTTACAGGAAGGTAGAATCTACTGAGTTGTAAGTGATCTGAACGTTTCATGATGATAGCACTTTCCTAAGGGGGTCAAACCATGTCCCAAAGGTCACCGGATCTGGTGTCAATTTAAAGAAGTAGTCCAGTTACACATTTGTGGGCTTATAACTTGGCTTCTGAATGTCCTAGAGAGATCAGGTTTGTTTTAGTGTACTCCAATCAACAGCCCCTACAACCACAAAAAGGAATGGAGTCATTAGCCCTTATGGTTTTTAAATGGCACCCAGAATTATGTTGCACGAAGCACAATTTCACATCATTCTGGGTTCATTTGTGTGAAAACAAGGTCCAATCAGGCTGAAACGCTACAAGAAGGTAGAATCTATTGAGCTGTAAGTGATCTGAACGTTTCAAGATGATCGCACATTCCTATAGGGGGTAATACCATGTCCCAAAGGTCACCGGGCCTGGTGTGACTTTAAAGAAGTAGTCCAGTTACACCCTTGTGGGCTTATAACTGCGCTTCTGAATGTCCTAGAGAGGTTAGGTTTGTTTTAGTGTACTCCAATCAACAGCCCCTACAACCACAAAAAGGAATGGAGTCATTAGCTTTTTTGGTTTGTAAATGGCACCCAGAATTATGTTGCACGAAGCACAATTTCACTTCATTCTGGGTCCATTTGTGTGAAAACAAGGTCCAGTCAGGCTGAAACGTTACAGGAAGGTAGAATCTATTGAGTTGTAAGTGATCTGAACGTTTCATGATGATAGCACTTTCCTAAGGGGGTCAAACCATGTCCCAAAGGTCACGGGATCTGGTGTCAATTTAAAGAAGTAGTCCAGTTACAACTTTGTGAGCTAATAACTTGGCTTCTGAATATCCTAAAGAGGTCAGGTTTGTTTTAGTGTACTCCAATCAACAGCCCCTACAACCACAAAAAGGACTGGAGTCATTAGCACTTATGGTTTTTAAAAGGCACCCAGAATTATGTTGCACGAAAAACAATTTCACATCATTCTGGGTTCATTTGTGTGAAAACAAGGTCCAATCAGGCTGAAACGTTACAGGAAGGTAGAATCTATTGAGTTGTAAGTGATCTGAACGTTTCATGATGATAGCACTTTCCTAAGCGGGTCAAACCATGTCCCAAAGGTCACCGGATCTGGTGTCAATTTAAAGAAGTAGTCCAGTTACACATTTGTGGGCTTATAACTTGGCTTCTGAATGTCCTAGAGAGATCAGGTTTGTTTTAATGTACTCCAATCAACAGCCCCTACAACCACAAAAAGGAATGGAGTCATTAGCACTTATGGTTTGTAAATGGCACCCAGAATTATGCTGCACGAAGCACAATTTCACAACATTCTGGGTCCATTTGTGTGAAAACAAGGTCCAATCAGGCTGAAACGTTACAGGAACGTAGAATCTATTGAGTTGTAAGTGATCTGAACGTTTCATGATGATCGCACGTTCCTATAGGGGGTCAAACCATGTCCCAAAGGTCACCGGGCCTGGTGTCACTTTAAAGAAGTAGTCCAGTTACACCTTTGTGAGCTAATAACTTGGATTCTGAAGATCCTAAAGAGGCCAGGTGTGTTTTAGCGTACTCCAATCAACAGCCTCTACAACCACAAAAAGGAATGGAGTCATTAGCACTTATGGTTTGTAAATGGCACCCAGAATTATGTTGCACGAAGCACAATTTCACATAATTCTGGGTCCATTTGTGTCAAAACAAGGTCCAATCAGGCTGAAACGTTACAGGAAGGTAGAATCTATTGAGTTGTAAGTGATCTGAACGTTTCATGATGATAGCACATTCCTATAGGGGGTCAAACTATGTCCCAAAGGTCACCGGATCTGGTGTCAATTTAAAGAAGTAGTCCAGTTACACATTAGTGGGCTTATAACTTGGCTTCTGAATGTCCTAGAGAGATCAGGTTTGTTTTAATGTACTCCAACCAACAGCCCCTACAACCACAAAAAGAAATGGAGTCATTAGCACTTATGGTTTGTAAATGGCACCCAGAATTATATTGCACGAAGCACAATTTCACATCATTCTGGGTCCATTTGTGTGAAAACAAGGTACAATCAGGCTGAAACGTTACAAGAAGGTAGAATCTATTGAGTTGTAAGTGATCTGAACGTTTCATGATGATCGCACATTCCTATAGGGGGTCAAACCATGTCCCAAAGGTCACCGGGCCTGGTGTCACTTTAAAGAAGTAGTCCAATTACACCTTTGAGGGCGTATAACTTGGTTTCTGAATGTCCTAGAGAGATCAGGTTTGTTTTAGTATACTCCAATCAACAGCCCCTACAACCACAAAAAGGAATGGAGTCATTAGCACTTATGGTTTTTAAATGGCACCCAGAATTATGTTGCACGAAGCACAATTTCACATCATTCTGGGTTCATTTGTGTGAAAACAAGGTACAATCAGGCTGAAACGTTACAGGAAGGTAGAATCTATTGAGTTGTAAGTTATCTGAACGTTTCATGATGATAGTACTTTCCTAAGGGGATCAAACCATGTCCCAAATGTCACCGGATCTGGTGTCAATTTAAAGAAGTAGTCCAGTTACACATTTGTGGGCTTATAACTTGGCTTCTGAATGTCCTAGAGAGATCAGGTTTGTTTTAGTGTACTCCAATCAACAGCCCCTACACCCACAAAAAGGAATGGAGTCATTAGCACTTATGGTTTGTAAATGGCACCCAGAATTATGCTGCACGAAGCACAATTTCACAACATTCTGGGTCCATTTGTGTGAAAACAAGGTCCAATCAGGCTGAAACGTTACAGGAACGTAGAATCTATTGAGTTGTAAGTGATCTGAACGTTTCATGATGATCGCACATTCCTATAGGGGGTCAAACCATGTCCCAAAGGTCACCGGGCCTGGTGTCACTTTAAAGAAGTAGTCCAGTTACACCTTTGTGAGCTAATAACTTGGCTTCTGAATATCCTGAAGAGGCCAGGTTTGTTTTAGTGTACTCCAATCAACAGCCTCTACAACCACAAAAAGGAATGGAGTCATTAGCACTTATGGTTTGTAAATGGCACCCAGAATTATGTTGCACGAAGCACAATTTCACATCATTCTGGGTCCATTTGTGTCAAAACAAGGTCCAATCAGGCTGAAACGTTACAGGAAGGTAGAATCTATTGAGTTGTAAGTGATCTGAACGTTTCATGATGATAGCACATTCCTATAGGGGGTCAAACTATGTCCCAAAGGTCACCGGATCTGGTGTCAATTTAAAGAAGTAGTCCAGTTACACATTTGTGGGCTTATAACTTGGCTTCTGAATGTCCTAGAGAGATCAGGTTTGTTTTAATGTACTCCAACCAACAGCCCCTACAACCACAAAAAGAAATGGAGTCATTAGCACTTATGGTTTGTAAATGGCACCCAGAATTATATTGCACGAAGCACAATTTCACATCATTCTGGGTCCATTTGTGTGAAAACAAGGTCCAATCAGGCTGAAACGTTACAAGAAGGTAGAATCTATTGAGTTGTAAGTGATCTGAACGTTTCATGATGATCGCACATTCCTATAGGGGGTCAAACCATGTCCCAAAGGTCACCGGGCCTGGTGTCACTTTAAAGAAGTAGTCCAATTACACCTTTGAGGGCTTATAACTTGGTTTCTGAATGTCCTAGAGAGATCAGGTTTGTTTTAGTATACTCCAATCAACAGCCCCTACAACCACAAAAAGGAATGGAGTCATTAGCACTTATGGTTTTTAAATGGCACCCAGAATTATGTTGCACGAAGCACAATTTCACATCATTCTGGGTTCATTTGTGTGAAAACAAGGTACAATCAGGCTGAAACGTTACAGGAAGGTAGAATCTATTGAGTTGTAAGTGATCTGAACGTTTCATGATGATAGCACTTTCCTAAGGGGGTCAAACCATGTCCCAAAGGTCACCGGATCTGGTGTCAATTTAAAGAAGTAGTCCAGTTACACATTTGTGGGCTTATAACTTGGCTTCTGAATGTCCTAGAGAGATCAGGTTTGTTTTAGTATACTCCAATCAACAGCCCCTACAATCACAAAAAGGAATGGAGTCATTAGCACTTGTGGTTTTTAAATGGCACCCAGAATTATGTGGTACGAAGCACAATTTCACATCATTCTGGGTTCATTTGTGTGAAAACAAGGTCCAATCAAGCTGAAACGTTACAGGAAGGTAGAATCTATTGAGTTGTAAGTTATCTGAACGTTTCATGATGATAGTACTTTCCTAAGGGGATCAAACCATGTCCCAAATGTCACCGGATCTGGTGTCAATTTAAAGAATTAGTCCAGTTACACATTTGTGGGCTTATAACTTGGCTTCTGAATGTCCTAGAGAGATCAGGTTTGTTTTAATGTACTCCAATCAACAGCCCCTACAACCACAAAAAAGGAATGGAGTAATTAGCACTTATGGTTTGTAAATGGCACCCAAGATTATGTTGCACGAAGCACAATTTCACATCATTCTGGGTCCATTTGTGTGAAAACAAGGTCCAATCAGGCTGAAACGTTACAGGAAGGTAGAATCTATTGAGTTGTAAGTGATCTGAACGTTTCGTGATTATCGCACATTCCTATAGGGGGTCAAACCATGTCCCAAAGGTCACCGGGCCTGGTGTCACTTTAAAGAAGTAGTCCAGTTACACCTTTGACGGCTTTTAACTTGGCTTCTGAATGTCCTAGAGAGATCAGGTTTGTTTTAGTATACTCCAATCAACAGCCCCTACAACCACAAAAATGAATGGAGTCATTAGCACTTATGGTTTTTAAATGGCACCCAGAATTATGATGCACGAAGCATTATTTCACATCATTCTGGGTTCATTTGTGTGAAAACAAGGTCCAATCAGGCTGAAACGTTACAGGAAGGTAGAATCTATTGAGTTGTAAGTGATCTGAACGTTTCATGATGATAGCACTTTCCTAAGGGGGTCAAACCATGTCCCAAAGGTCACCGGATCTGGTGTCAATTTAAAGAAGTAGTCCAGTTACACATTAGTGGGCTTATAACTTGGCTTCTGAATGTCCTAGAGCGATCAGGTTTGTTTTAGTGTACTCCAATCAACAGCCCCTACAACCACAAAAAGGAATGGAGACATTAGCACTTATGGTTTTTAAATGGCACCCAGAATTATGTTGCACGAAGCACAATTTCACATCATTCTGGGTTCATTTGTGTGAAAACAAGGTCCAATCAGGCTGAAACGTTACAGGAAGGTAGAATCTACTGAGTTGTAAGTGATCTGAACGTTTCATGATAATAGCACTTTCCTAAGGGGGTCAAACCATGTCCCAAAGGTCACCGGATCTGGTGTCAATTTAAAGAAGTAGTCCAGTTACACATTTGTGGGCTTATAACTTGGCTTCTGAATGTCCTAGAGAGATCAGGTTTGTTTTAGTGTACTCCAATCAACAGCCCCTACAACCACAAAAAGGAATGGAGTCATTAGCCCTTATGGTTTTTAAATGGCACCCAGAATTATGTTGCACGAAGCACAATTTCACATCATTCTGGGTTCATTTGTGTGAAAACAAGGTCCAATCAGGCTGAAACGCTACAAGAAGGTAGAATCTATTGAGCTGTAAGTGATCTGAACGTTTCAAGATGATCGCACATTCCTATAGGGGGTAATACCATGTCCCAACGGTCACCGGGCCTGGTTTGACTTTAAAGAAGTAGTCCAGTTACACCTTTGTGGGCTTATAACTTGGCTTCTGAATGTCCTAGAGAGGTTAGGTTTGTTTTAGTGTACTCCAATCAACAGCCCCTACAACCACAAAAAGGAATGGAGTCATTAGCTTTTTTGGTTTGTAAATGGCACCCTGAATTATGTTGCACGAAGCACAATTTCACTTCATTCTGGGTCCATTTGTGTGAAAACAAGGTCCAGTCAGGCTGAAACGTTACAGGAAGGTAGAATCTATTGAGTTGTAAGTGATCTGAACGTTTCATGATGATAGCACTTTCCTAAGGGGGTCAAACCATGTCCCAAAGGTCACCGGATCTGGTGTCAATTTAAAGAAGTAGTCCAGTTACACATTTGTGGGCTTATAACTTGGCTTCTGAATGTCCTAGAGAGATCAGGTTTGTTTTAGTGTACTCCAATCAACAGCGCCTACAACCACAAAAAGGAATGGAGTCATTAGCACTTATGGTTTTTAAATGGCACCCAGAATTATGTTGCACGAAGCACAATTTCACATCATTCTGGGTTCATTTGTGTGAAAACAAGGTCCAATCAGGCTGAAACGTTACAGGAAGGTATATTCTATTGAGTTGTAAGTGATCTGAACGTTTCATGATGATAGCACATTCCTATAGGGGGTCAAACCATGTCCCAAAGGTCACCGGATCTGGTGTCAATTTAAAGAAGTAGTCCAGTTACACATTTGTGGGCTTATAACTTGGCTTCTGAATGTCCTAGAGAGATCAGGTTTGTTTTAGTATACTCCAATCAACAGCCCCTACAACCACAAAAAGGAATGGAGTCATTAGCACTTATGGTTTGTAAATGGCACCCAGAATTATGTTGCATGAAGAACAATTTCACATCATTCTGGGTTCATTTGTGTGAAAACAAGGTCCAATCAGGCTGAAACGTTACAGGAAGGTAGAATCTATTGAGTTGTAAGTGATCTGAACGTTTCATGATGATAGCACTTTCCTAAGGGGGTCAAACCATGTCCCAAAGGTCACCGGATCTGGTGTCAATTTAAAGAAGTAGTCCAGTTACACATTTGTGGGCTTATAACTTGGCTTCTGAATGTCCTAGAGAGATCAGGTTTGTTTTAGTGTACTCCAATCAACAGCCCTTACAACCACAAAAAGGAATGGGGTCATTAGCACTTATGGTTTGTAAATGGCACCCAGAATTATGCTGCACGAAGCACAATTTCACAACATTCTGGGTCCATTTGTGTGAAAACAAGGTCCAATCAGGCTGAAACGTTACAAGAAGGTAGAATCTATTGAGTTGTAAGTGATCTGAACGTTTCATGATGATCGCACATTCCTATAGGGGGTCAAACCATGACCCAAAGGTCACTGGTTTTGGTGTCACTTTAAAGAAGTAGTCCAGTTACACCTTTGTGAGCTAATAACTTGGCTTCTGAATATCCTAAAGAGGTCAGGTTTGTTTTAGTGTACTCTAATAGACAGCCTCTACAACCACAAAAAGGAATGGAGTCATTAGCACTTATGGTTTGTAAATGGCACCCAGAATTATGTTGCACGAAGCACAATTTCACATCATTCTGGGTCCATTTGTGTGAAAACAAGGTCCAATCAGGCTGAAACGTTACAGGAAGGTATATTCTATTGAGTTGTAAGTGATCTGAACGTTTCATGATGATAGCACATTCCTATAGGGGGTCAAACCATGTCCCAAAGGTCACCGGATCTGGTGTCAATTTAAAGAAGTAGTCCAGTTACACATTTGTGGGCTTATAACTTGGCTTCTGAATGTCCTAGAGAGATCAGGTTTGTTTTAGTATACTCCAATCAACAGCCCCTACAACCACAAAAAGGAATGGAGTCATTAGCACTTATGGTTTGTAAATGGCACCCAGATTTATGTTGCACGAAGCACAATTTCACATCATTCTGGGTTCATTTGTGTGAAAACTAGGTCCAATCAGGCTGAAACGTTACAGGAAGGTAGAATCTATTGAGTTGTACGTGATCTGAACGTTTCATGATGATAGCACTTTCCTAAGGGGGTCAAACCATGTCCCAAAGGTCACCGGATCTGGTGTCAATTTAAAGACGTAGTCCAGTACCAACATTTGTGGGCTTATAACTTGGCTTCTGAATGTCCTAGAGAGGTCAGGCTTGTTTTATTGTACTCCAGTTAACAGCCCCTACAACCACAAAAAGGAATGGAGTCATTAGCACTTATGGTTTGTAAATGGCACCCAGAATTATGCTGCACGAAGCACAATTTCGCAACATTCTGGGTCCATTTGTGTGAACACAAGGTCCAATCAGGCTGAAACGTTACAAGAAGGTAGAATCTATTGAGTTGTAAGTTATCTGAACGTTTCATGATGATCGCACATTCCTATAGGGGGTCAAACCATGACCCAAAGGTCACCGGGCCTGGTGTCACTTTAAAGAAGTAGTCCAGTTACACCTTTGTGAGCTAATAACTTGGCTTCTGAATATCCTAAAGAGGTCAGGTTTGTTTTAATGTACTCCAATCAACAGCCCCTACAACCACAAAAAAGGAATGGAGTAATTAGCACTTATGGTTTGTAAATGGCACCCAAGATTATGTTGCACGAAGCACAATTTCACATCATTCTGGGTCCATTTGTGTGAAAACAAGGTCCAATCAGGCTGAAACGTTACAGGAAGGTAGAATCTATTGAGTTGTAAGTGATCTGAACGTTTCGTGATTATCGCACATTCCTATAGGGGGTCAAACCATGTCCCAAAGGTCACCGGGCCTGGTGTCACTTTAAAGAAGTAGTCCAGTTACACCTTTGACGGCTTTTAACTTGGCTTCTGAATGTCCTAGAGAGATCAGGTTTGTTTTAGTATACTCCAATCAACAGCCCCTACAACCACAAAAATGAATGGAGTCATTAGCACTTATGGTTTTTAAATGGCACCCAGAATTATGATGCACGAAGCATTATTTCACATCATTCTGGGTTCATTTGTGTGAAAACAAGGTCCAATCAGGCTGAAACGTTACAGGAAGGTAGAATCTATTGAGTTGTAAGTGATCTGAACGTTTCATGATGATAGCACTTTCCTAAGGGGGTCAAACCATGTCCCAAAGGTCACCGGATCTGGTGTCAATTTAAAGAAGTAGTCCAGTTACACATTAGTGGGCTTATAACTTGGCTTCTGAATGTCCTAGAGCGATCAGGTTTGTTTTAGTGTACTCCAATCAACAGCCCCTACAACCACAAAAAGGAATGGAGACATTAGCACTTATGGTTTTTAAATGGCACCCAGAATTATGTTGCACGAAGCACAATTTCACATCATTCTGGGTTCATTTGTGTGAAAACAAGGTCCAATCAGGCTGAAACGTTACAGGAAGGTAGAATCTACTGAGTTGTAAGTGATCTGAACGTTTCATGATAATAGCACTTTCCTAAGGGGGTCAAACCATGTCCCAAAGGTCACCGGATCTGGTGTCAATTTAAAGAAGTAGTCCAGTTACACATTTGTGGGCTTATAACTTGGCTTCTGAATGTCCTAGAGAGATCAGGTTTGTTTTAGTGTACTCCAATCAACAGCCCCTACAACCACAAAAAGGAATGGAGTCATTAGCCCTTATGGTTTTTAAATGGCACCCAGAATTATGTTGCACGAAGCACAATTTCACATCATTCTGGGTTCATTTGTGTGAAAACAAGGTCCAATCAGGCTGAAACGCTACAAGAAGGTAGAATCTATTGAGCTGTAAGTGATCTGAACGTTTCAAGATGATCGCACATTCCTATAGGGGGTAATACCATGTCCCAACGGTCACCGGGCCTGGTTTGACTTTAAAGAAGTAGTCCAGTTACACCTTTGTGGGCTTATAACTTGGCTTCTGAATGTCCTAGAGAGGTTAGGTTTGTTTTAGTGTACTCCAATCAACAGCCCCTACAACCACAAAAAGGAATGGAGTCATTAGCTTTTTTGGTTTGTAAATGGCACCCTGAATTATGTTGCACGAAGCACAATTTCACTTCATTCTGGGTCCATTTGTGTGAAAACAAGGTCCAGTCAGGCTGAAACGTTACAGGAAGGTAGAATCTATTGAGTTGTAAGTGATCTGAACGTTTCATGATGATAGCACTTTCCTAAGGGGGTCAAACCATGTCCCAAAGGTCACCGGATCTGGTGTCAATTTAAAGAAGTAGTCCAGTTACACATTTGTGGGCTTATAACTTGGCTTCTGAATGTCCTAGAGAGATCAGGTTTGTTTTAGTGTACTCCAATCAACAGCGCCTACAACCACAAAAAGGAATGGAGTCATTAGCACTTATGGTTTTTAAATGGCACCCAGAATTATGTTGCACGAAGCACAATTTCACATCATTCTGGGTTCATTTGTGTGAAAACAAGGTCCAATCAGGCTGAAACGTTACAGGAAGGTATATTCTATTGAGTTGTAAGTGATCTGAACGTTTCATGATGATAGCACATTCCTATAGGGGGTCAAACCATGTCCCAAAGGTCACCGGATCTGGTGTCAATTTAAAGAAGTAGTCCAGTTACACATTTGTGGGCTTATAACTTGGCTTCTGAATGTCCTAGAGAGATCAGGTTTGTTTTAGTATACTCCAATCAACAGCCCCTACAACCACAAAAAGGAATGGAGTCATTAGCACTTATGGTTTGTAAATGGCACCCAGAATTATGTTGCATGAAGAACAATTTCACATCATTCTGGGTTCATTTGTGTGAAAACAAGGTCCAATCAGGCTGAAACGTTACAGGAAGGTAGAATCTATTGAGTTGTAAGTGATCTGAACGTTTCATGATGATAGCACTTTCCTAAGGGGGTCAAACCATGTCCCAAAGGTCACCGGATCTGGTGTCAATTTAAAGAAGTAGTCCAGTTACACATTTGTGGGCTTATAACTTGGCTTCTGAATGTCCTAGAGAGATCAGGTTTGTTTTAGTGTACTCCAATCAACAGCCCTTACAACCACAAAAAGGAATGGGGTCATTAGCACTTATGGTTTGTAAATGGCACCCAGAATTATGCTGCACGAAGCACAATTTCACAACATTCTGGGTCCATTTGTGTGAAAACAAGGTCCAATCAGGCTGAAACGTTACAAGAAGGTAGAATCTATTGAGTTGTAAGTGATCTGAACGTTTCATGATGATCGCACATTCCTATAGGGGGTCAAACCATGACCCAAAGGTCACTGGTTTTGGTGTCACTTTAAAGAAGTAGTCCAGTTACACCTTTGTGAGCTAATAACTTGGCTTCTGAATATCCTAAAGAGGTCAGGTTTGTTTTAGTGTACTCTAATAGACAGCCTCTACAACCACAAAAAGGAATGGAGTCATTAGCACTTATGGTTTGTAAATGGCACCCAGAATTATGTTGCACGAAGCACAATTTCACATCATTCTGGGTCCATTTGTGTGAAAACAAGGTCCAATCAGGCTGAAACGTTACAGGAAGGTATATTCTATTGAGTTGTAAGTGATCTGAACGTTTCATGATGATAGCACATTCCTATAGGGGGTCAAACCATGTCCCAAAGGTCACCGGATCTGGTGTCAATTTAAAGAAGTAGTCCAGTTACACATTTGTGGGCTTATAACTTGGCTTCTGAATGTCCTAGAGAGATCAGGTTTGTTTTAGTATACTCCAATCAACAGCCCCTACAACCACAAAAAGGAATGGAGTCATTAGCACTTATGGTTTGTAAATGGCACCCAGATTTATGTTGCACGAAGCACAATTTCACATCATTCTGGGTTCATTTGTGTGAAAACTAGGTCCAATCAGGCTGAAACGTTACAGGAAGGTAGAATCTATTGAGTTGTACGTGATCTGAACGTTTCATGATGATAGCACTTTCCTAAGGGGGTCAAACCATGTCCCAAAGGTCACCGGATCTGGTGTCAATTTAAAGACGTAGTCCAGTACCAACATTTGTGGGCTTATAACTTGGCTTCTGAATGTCCTAGAGAGGTCAGGCTTGTTTTATTGTACTCCAGTTAACAGCCCCTACAACCACAAAAAGGAATGGAGTCATTAGCACTTATGGTTTGTAAATGGCACCCAGAATTATGCTGCACGAAGCACAATTTCGCAACATTCTGGGTCCATTTGTGTGAACACAAGGTCCAATCAGGCTGAAACGTTACAAGAAGGTAGAATCTATTGAGTTGTAAGTTATCTGAACGTTTCATGATGATCGCACATTCCTATAGGGGGTCAAACCATGACCCAAAGGTCACCGGGCCTGGTGTCACTTTAAAGAAGTAGTCCAGTTACACCTTTGTGAGCTAATAACTTGGCTTCTGAATATCCTAAAGAGGTCAGGTTTGTTTTAGTGTACTCCAATAGACAGCCTCTACAACCACAAAAAGGAATGGAGTCATTAGCACTTATGGTTTGTAAATGGCAGCCAGAATTATGTTGCACGAAGCACAATTTCACATCATTCTGGGTCCATTTGTGTGAAAACAAGGTCCAATCAGGCTGAAACGTTACAGGAAGGTATATTCTATTGAGTTGTAAGTGTTCTGAACGTTTCATGATGATAGCACATTCCTATAGGTTGTCAAACCATGTCCCAAAGGTCACCGGATCTGGTGTCAATTTAAAGAAGTAGTCCAGTTACACATTTGTGGGCTTATAACTTGGCTTCTGAATGTCCTAGAGAGATCAGGTTTGTTTTAGTATACTCCAATCAACAGCCCCTACAACCACAAAAAGGAATGGAGTCATTAGCACTTATGGTTTGTAAATGGCACCCAGAATTATGTTGCACGAAGCACAATTTCACATCATTCTGGGTTCATTTGTGTGAAAACAAGGTCCAATCAGGCTGAAACGTTACAGGAAGGTAGAATCTATTGAGTTGTAAGTGATCTGAACGTTTCATGATGATAGAACTTTCCTAAGGGGGTCAAATCATGTCCAAAAGGTCACCGGATCTGGTGTCAATTTAAAGAAGTAGTCCAGTTACACATTTGTGGGCTTATAACTTGGCTTCTGAATGTCCTAGAGCGATCAGGTTTGTTTAAGTGTACTCCAATCAACAGCCCCTACAACCACAAAAAGGAATGTAGTCATTAGCACTTATGGTTTGTAAATGGCACCCAGAATTATGTTGCACGAAGCACAATTTCACATCATTCTGGGTTCATTTGTGTGAAAACAAGGTCCAATCAGGCTGAAACGTTACAGGAAGGTATATTCTATTGAGTTGTAAGTGATCTGAACGTTTCATGATGATAGCACATTCCTATAGGGGGTCAAACCATGTCCCAAAGGTCACCGGATCTGGTGTCAATTTAAAGAAGTAGTCCAGTTATACATTTGTGGGCTTATAACTTGGCTTCTGAATGTCCTAGAGAGATCAGGTTTGTTTTAGTATACTCCAATCAACAGCCCCTACAACCACAAAAAGGAATGGAGTCATTAGCACTTATGGTTTGTAAATGGCACCCAGATTTATGTTGCACGAAGCACAATTTCACATCATTCTGGGTTCATTTGTGTGAAAACTAGGTCCAATCAGGCTGAAACGTTACAGGAAGGTAGAATCTATTGAGTTGTACGTGATCTGAACGTTTCATGATGATAGCACTTTCCTAAGGGGGTCAAACCATGTCCCAAAGGTCACCGGATCTGGTGTCAATTTAAAGACGTAGTCCAGTACCAACATTTGTGGGCTTATAACTTGGCTTCTGAATGTCCTAGAGAGGTCAGGCTTGTTTTAGTGTACTCCAGTTAACAGCCCCTACAACCACAAAAAGGAATAGAGTCATTAGCACTTATGGTTTGTAAATGGCACCCAGAATTATGCTGCACGAAGCACAATTTCACAACATTCTGGGTCCATTTGTGTGAAAACAAGGTCCAATCAGGCTGAAACGTTACAAGAAGGTAGAATCTATTGAGTTGTAAGTTATCTGAACGTTTCATGATGATCGCACATTCCTATAGGGGGTCAAACCATGACCCAAAGGTCACCGGGCCTGGTGTCACTTTAAAGAAGTAGTCCAGTTACACCTTTGTGAGCTAATAACTTGGCTTCTGAATATCCTAAAGAGGTCAGGTTTGTTTTAGTGTACTCCAATAGACAGCCTCTACAACCACAAAAAGGAATGGAGTCATTAGCACTTATGGTTTGTAAATGGCACCCAGAATTATGTTGCACGAAGCACAATTTCACATCATTCTGGGTCCATTTGTGTGAAAACAAGGTCCTATCAGGCTGAAACGTTACAGGAAGGTATATTCTATTGAGTTGTAAGTGATCTGAACGTTTCATGATGATAGCACATTCCTATAGGTTGTCAAACCATGTCCCAAAGGTCACCGGATCTGGTGTCAATTTAAAGAAGTAGTCCAGTTACACATTTGTGGGCTTATAACTTGGCTTCTGAATGTCCTAGAGAGATCAGGTTTGTTTTAGTATACTCCAATCAACAGCCCCTACAACCACAAAAAGGAATGGAGTCATTAGCACTTATGGTTTGTAAATGGCACCCAGAATTATGTTGCACGAAGCACAATTTCACATCATTCTGGGTTCATTTGTGTGAAAACAAGGTCCAATCAGGCTGAAACGTTACAGGAAGGTAGAATCTATTGAGTTGTAAGTGATCTGAACGTTTCATGATGATAGCACTTTCCTAAGGGGGTCAAATCATGCCCAAAAGGTCACCGGATCTGGTGTCAATTTAAAGAAGTAGTCCAGTTACACCTTTGTGGGCTTATAACTTGGCTTCTGAATGTCCTAGAGCGATCAGGTTTGTTTAAGTGTACTCCAATCAACAGCCCCTACAACCACAAAAAGGAATGGAGTCATTAGCACTTATGGTTTGTAAATGGCACCCAGAATTATGTTGCACGAAGCACTATTTCACATCATTCTGGGTTCATTTGTGTGAAAACAAGGTCCAATTAGGCTGAAACGTTACAGGAAGGTATATTCTATTGAGTTGTAAGTGATCTGAACGTTTCATGATGATAGCACATTCCTATAGGGGGTCAAACCATGTCCCAAAGGTCACCGGATCTGGTGTCAATTTAAAGAAGTAGTCCAGTTACACATTTGTGGGCTTATAACTTGGCTTCTGAATGTCCTAGAGAGATCAGGTTTGTTTTAGTATACTCCAATCAACAGCCCCTACAACCACAAAAAGGAATGGAGTCATTAGCACTTATGGTTTGTAAATGGCACCCAGAATTATGTTGCACGAAGCACAATTTCACATCATTCTGGGTTCATTTGTGTGAAAACAAGGTCCAATCAGGCTGAAACGTTACAGGAAGGTAGAATCTATTGAGTTGTAAGTGATCTGAACGTTTCATGATGATAGCACTTTCCTAAGGGGGTCAAATCATGTCCCAAAGGTCACCGGATCTGGTGTCAATTTAAAGAAGTAGTCCAGTTACACATTTGTGGGCTTATAACTTGGCTTCTGAATGTCCTAGAGCGATCAGGTTTGTTTAAGTGTACTCCAATCAACAGCCCAAACAACCACAAAAAGGAATGGAGTCATTAGCACTTATGGTTTGTAAATGGCACCCAGAATTATGTTGCACGAAGCACAATTTCACATCATTCTGGGTTCATTTGTGTGAAAACAAGGTCCAATCAGGCTGAAACGTTACAGGAAGGTAGAATCTATTGAGTTGTAAGTGATCTGAACGTTTCATGATGATAGCACTTTCCTAAGGGGGTCAAATCATGTCCCAAAGGTCACCGGATCTGGTGTCAATTTAAAGAAGTAGTCCAGTTACACATTTGTGGGCTTATAACTTGGCTTCTGAATGTCCTAGAGCGATCAGGTTTGTTTAAGTGTACTCCAATCAACAGCCCCTACAACCACAAAAAGGAATGGAGTCATTAGCACTTATGGTTTGTAAATGGCACCCAGAATTATGTTGCACGAAGCACAATTTCACATCATTCTGGGTTCATTTGTGTCAAAACAAGGTACAATCAGGCTGAAACGTTACAGGAAGGTAGAATCTATTTAGTTGTAAGTGATCTGAACGTTTCATGATGATAGCACTTTCCTAAGGGGTCAAACCATGTCCCAAAGGTCACCGGATCTGGTGTCAATTTAAAGAAGTAGTCCAGTACCAACATTTGTGGGCTTATAACTTGGCTTCTGAATGTCCTAGAGAGGTCAGGCTTGTTTTAGTGTACTCCAGTCAACAGCCCCTACAACTACAAAAAGGAATGGAGTCATTAGCACTTATGGTTTGTAAATGGCATCCAGAATTAAGTTGTACGAAGCACAATTTCAAATCATTCTGGGTCCATTTGTGTGAAAACAAGGTCCAATAAGGCTGAAACGTTACAGGAAGGTAGAATCTATTGAGTTGTAAGTGATCTGAATGTTTCATGCTGATAGCACTTTCCTAAGGAGGTCAAACTATGTCCCAAAGGTCACCGGATCTGGTGTCAATTTAAAGAAGTAGTCCAGTTACACATTTGTGGGCTTATAACTTGGCTTCTGAATGTCCAAGAGAGATCAGGTTTAATTTAGTGTACTCCAATAAACAGCCCCTACAACCACAAAAAGGAATGGAGTCATTAGCACTTATGGTTTGTAAATGGCACCCAGAATTATGTTGCACGAAGCACAATTTCACATCATTCTGGGTTCATTTGTGTCAAAACAAGGTACAATCAGGCTGAAACGTTACAGGAAGGTAGAATCTATTTAGTTGTAAGTGATCTGAACGTTTCATGATGATAGCACTTTCCTAAGGGGGTCAAACCATGTCCCAAAGGTCACCGGATCTGGTGTCAATTTAAAGAAGTAGTCTAGTTACACATTTGTGGGCTTATAACTTGGCTTCTGAATGTCATAGAGAGGTCAGGCTTGTTTTAGTGTACTCCAATCAACAGCCCCTACAACCACAAAAAGGAATGGAGTCATTAGCACTTATGGTTTGTAAATGGCACCCAGAATTATGTTGCACGAAGCACAATTTCACATCATTCTGGGTCCATTTGTGTGAAAACAAGGTCCAATCAGGCTGAAACGTTACAAGAAGGTAGAATCTATTGAGTTGTAAGTGATCTGAACGTTTCATGATGATCGCACATTCCTATAGGGGGTCAAACCATGTCCCAAAGGTCACCGGGCCTGGTGTCACTTTAAAGAAGTAGTCCAGTTACAACTTTGTGGGCTTATAACTTGGCTTCTGAATATCCTAAAGAGGTCAGGTTTGTTTTAGTGTACTCCAATCAACAGCCCCTACAACCACAAAAAGGACTGGAGTCATTAGCACTTATGGTTTTTAAATGGCACCCAGAATTATGTTGCACGAAGCACAATTTCACATCATTCTGGGTCCATTTGTGTGAAAACAAGGTCCAATCAGGCTGAAACGTTACAAGAAGGTAGAATCTATTGAGTTGTAAGTGATCTGAACGTTTCATGATGATCGCACATTCCTATAGGGGGTCAAACCATGTCCCAAAGGTCACCGGGCCTGGTGTCACTTTAAAGAAGTAGTCCAGTTACAACTTTGTGGGCTTATAACTTGGCTTCTGAATATCCTAAAGAGGTCAGGTTTGTTTTAGTGTACTCCAATCAACAGCCCCTACAACCACAAAAAGGACTGGAGTCATTAGCACTTATGGTTTTTAAATGGCACCCAGAATTATGTTGCACGAAGCTCAATTTCACATCATTCTGGGTCCATTTGTGTGAAAACAAGGTCCAATCAGGCTGAAAAGTTACAGGAACGTAGAATCTATTGAGTTGTAAGTGATCTGAACGTTTCATGATGATCGCACATTCCTATAGGGGGTCAAACCATGTCCCAAAGGTCACCGGGCCTGGTGTCACTTTAAAGAAGTAGTCCAGTTACACCTTTGTGAGCTAATAACTTGGCTTCTGAATATCCTAAAGAGGCCAGGTTTGTTTTAGCATACTCCAATCAACAGCCTCTACAACCACAAAAAGGAATGGAGTCATTAGCACTTATGGTTTGTAAATGGCACCCAGAATTATGTTGCACGAAGCACAATTTCACATCATTCTGGGTCCATTTGTGTCAAAACAAGGTCCAATCAGGCTGAAACGTTACAGGAAGGTAGAATCTATTGAGTTGTAAGTGATCTGAACGTTTCATGATGATAGCACATTCCTATAGGGGGTCATACTATGTCCCAAAGGTCACCGGATCTGGTGTCAATTTAAAGAAGTAGTCCAGTTACATATTTGTGGGCTTATAACTTGGCTTCTGAATGTCCTAGAGAGATCAGGTTTGTTTTAATGTACTCCAACCAACAGCCCCTACAACCACAAAAAGAAATGGAGTCATTAGCACTTATGGTTTGTAAATGGCACCCAGAATTATATTGCACGAAGCACAATTTCACATCATTCTGGGTCCATTTGTGTGAAAACAAGGTACAATCAGGCTGAAACGTTACAAGAAGGTAGAATCTATTGAGTTGTAAGTGATCTGAACGTTTCATGATGATCGCACATTCCTATAGGGGGTCAAACCATGTCCCAAAGGTCACCGGGCCTGGTGTCACTTTAAAGAAGTAGTCCAATTACACCTTTGAGGGCTTATAACTTGGTTTCTGAATGTCCTAGAGAGATCAGGTTTGTTTTAGTATACTCCAATCAACAGCCCCTACAACCACAAAAAGGAATGGAGTCATTAGCACTTATGGTTTTTAAATGGCACCCAGAATTATGTTGCACGAAGCACAATTTCATATCATTCTGGGTTCATTTGTGTGAAAACAAGGTCCAATCAAGCTGAAACGTTACAGGAAGGTAGAATCTATTGAGTTGTAAGTTATCTGAACGTTTCATGATGATAGTACTTTCCTAAGGGGATCAAACCATGTCCCAAAGGTCACCGGATCTGGTGTCAATTTAAAGAAGTAGTCCAGTTACACATTTGTGGGCTCATAACTTGGCTTCTGAATGTCCTAGAGAGATCAGGTTTGTTTTAGTGTACTCCAATCAACAGCCCCTACAACCACAAAAAGGAATGGAGTCATTATCACTTTTGGTTTGTAAATGGCACCCAGAATAATGCTGCACGAAGCACAATTTCACAACATTCTGGGTTCATTTGTGTGAAAACAAGGTACAATCAGGCTGTAACGTTACAGGAAGGTAGAATCTATTGAGTTGTAAGTGATCTGAACGTTTCATGATGATAGCACTTTCCTAAGGGGGTCAAACCATGTCCCAAAGGTCACCGGATCTTGTGTCAATTTAAAGAAGTAGTCCAGTTACACATTTGTGGGCTTATAACTTGGCTTCTGAATGTCCTAGAGAGATCAGGTTTGTTTTAGTATACTCCAATCAACAGCCCCTACAACCACAAAAAGGAATGGAGTCATTAGCACTTGTGGTTTTTAAATGGCACCCAGAATTATGTGGTACGGACCACAATTTCACATCATTCTGGGTTCATTTGTGTGAAAACAAGGTCCAATCAAGCTGAAACGTTACAGGAAGGTAGAATCTATTGAGTTGTAAGTTATCTGAACGTTTCATGATGATAGTACTTTCCTAAGGGGATCAAACCATGTCCCAAAGGTCACCGGATCTGGTGTCAATTTAAAGAAGTAGTCCAGTTACACATTTGTGGGCTTATAACTTGGCTTCTGAATGTCCTAGAGAGATCAGGTTTGTTTTAGTGTACTCCAATCAACAGCCCCTACAACCACAAAAAGGAATGGAGTCATTAGCACTTATGGTTTGTAAATGGCACCCAGAATTATGCTGCACGAAGCACAATTTCACAACATCCTGGGTCCATTTGTGTGAAAACAAGGTCCAATCAGGCTGAAACGTTACAGGAACGTAGAATCTATTGAGTTGTAAGTGATCTGAACGTTTCATGATGATAGCACTTTCCTAAGGGGGTCAAACCATGTCCCAAAGGTCACCGGGCCTGGTGTCACTTTAAAGAAGTAGTCCAGTTACACCTTTGTGAGCTAATAACTTGGCTTCTGAATATCCTGAAGAGGCCAGGTTTGTTTTAGTGTACTCCAATCAACAGCCTCTACAACCACAAAAAGGAATTGAGTCATTAGCACTTATGGTTTGTAAATGGCACCCAGAATTATGTTGCACGAAGCACAATTTCACATCATTCTGGGTCCATTTGTGTGAAAACAAGGTCCAATCAGGCTGAAACGTTACAGGAAGGTAGAATCTATTGAGTTGTAAGTGATCTGAACGTTTCATGATGATAGCACATTCCTATAGGGGGTCAAACTATGTCCCAAAGGTCACCGGATCTGGTGTCAATTTAAAGAAGTAGTCCAGTTACACATTTGTGGGCTTATAACTTGGCTTCTGAATAACCTAGAGAGATCAGGTTTGTTTTAATGTACTCCAACCAACAGCCCCTACAACCACAAAAAGAAATGGAGTCATTAGCACTTATGGTTTGTAAATGGCACCTAGAATTATATTGCACAAAGCACAATTTCACATCATTCAGGGTTCATTTGTGTGAAAACAAGGTACAATCAGGCTGTAACGTTACAGGAAGGTAGAATCTATTGAGTTGTAAGTGATCTGAACGTTTCATGATGATAGCACTTTCCTAAGGGGGTCAAACCATGTCCCAAAGGTCACCGGATCTGGTGTCAATTTAAAGAAGTAGTCCAGTTACACATTTGTGGGCTTATAACTTGGCTTCTGAATGTCCTAGAGAGATCAGGTTTGTTTTAGTATACTCCAATCAACAGCCCCTACAACCACAAAAAGGAATGGAGTCATTAGCACTTGTGGTTTTTAAATGGCACCCAGAATTATGTGGTACGAAGCACAATTTCACATCATTCTGGGTTCATTTGTGTGAAAACAAGGTCCAATCAAGCTGAAACGTTACAAGAAGGTAGAATCTATTGAGTTGTAAGTGATCTGAACGTTTCATGATGATCGCACATTCCTATAGGGGGTCAAACCATGTCCCAAAGGTCACCGGGCCTGGTGTCACTTTAAAGAAGTAGTCCAATTACACCTTTGAGGGCTTATAACTTGGTTTCTGAATGTCCTAGAGAGATCAGGTTTGTTTTAGTGTACTCCAATCAACAGCCCCTACAACCTCAAAAAGGAATGGAGTCATTAGCACTTATGGTTTTTAAATGGCACCCAGAATTATGTTGCACAAAGCACAATTTCACATCATTCTGGGTTCATTTGTGTGAAAACAAGGTCCAATCAGGCTGAAACGTTACAGGAAGGTAGAATCTATTGAGTTGTAAGTGATCTGAATGTTTCATGATGATAGCACCTTCCTAAGGGGGTCAAACCATGTCCCAAAGGTCACCGGATCTGGTGTCAATTTAAAGAAGTAGTCCAGTTACACATTTGTGGGCTTATAACTTGGCTTCTGAATGTCCTAGAGAGATCAGATTTGTTTTAGTATACTCCAATCAACAGCCCCCACAACCACAAAAATGAATGGAATCATTAGCACGTATGGTTTTTAAATTGCACCCAGAATTATGTTGCACGAAGCATTATTTCACATCATTCTGGGTTCATTTGTGTG
This sequence comes from Nothobranchius furzeri, assembly GCF_043380555.1. Taxonomy (NCBI): domain Eukaryota; kingdom Metazoa; phylum Chordata; class Actinopteri; order Cyprinodontiformes; family Nothobranchiidae; genus Nothobranchius; species Nothobranchius furzeri. Next base: position 20,930,418 of record NC_091745.1, read on the forward strand.
AAAACAAGGTCCAATCAGGCTGAAACGTTACAGGAAGGTAGAATCTATTGAGTTGTAAGTGATCTGAACGTTTCATGATGATAGCACTTTCCTAAGGGGGTAAAACCATGTCCCAAAGGTCACCGGATCTGGTGTCAATTTAAAGAAGTAGTCCAGTTACACATTTGTGGGCTTATAACTTGGCTTCTGAATGTCCTAGAGCGATCAGGTTTGCTTTAGTGTACTACAATCAACAGCCCCTACAACCACAAAAAGGAATGGAGACATTAGCACTTATGGTTTTTAAATGGGACCCAGAATTATGTTGCACGAAGCACAATTTCACATCATTCTGGGTTCATTTGTGTGAAAACAAGGTCCAATCAGGCTGAAACGTTACAGGAAGGTAGAATCTATTGAGTTGTAAGTGATCTGAACGTTTCATGATGATAAAACTTTCCTATAGGGGGTCAAACCATGTCCCAAAGGTCACCGGATCTGGTGTCACTTTAAAGAAGTAGTCCAGTTTCACATTTGTGGGCTTATAACTTGGCTTCTGAATGTCCTGGAGAGGTCAGGTTTGTTTTAGTGTACTCCAATCAACAGGCCCTACAACCACAAAAAGGAATGGAGACATTAGCACTTATGGTTTGTAAATGGCACCCAGAATTATGTTGCACGAAGCACAATTTCACATCATTCTGGGTTCATTTGTGTGAAAACAAGGTCCAATCAGGCTGAAACGTTACAGAAAGGTAGAATCTATTGAGTTGTAAGTGATCTGAACGTTTCATGATGATAGCAATTTCCTAAGGGGGTCAAACCATGTCCCAAAGGTCACCGGATCTGGTGTCAATTAAAAGAAGTAGTCCAGTTACACATTTGTGGGCTTATAACTTGGCTTCTGAATGTCCAAGAGAGATCAGGTTTAATTTAGTGTACTCCAATAAACAGCCCCTACAACCACAAAAAGGAATGGAGTCATTAGCACTTATGGTTTGTAAATGGCACCCAGAATTATGTTGCACGAAGCACAATTTCACATCATTCTGGGTTCATTTGTGTCAAAACAAGGTACAATCAGGCTCAAACGTTACAGGAAGGTAGAATCTATTTAGTTGTAAGTTATCTGAACGTTTCATGATGATAGCACTTTCCTAAGGGGGTCAAACCATGTCCCAAAGGTCACCGGATCTGGTGTCAATTTAAAGAAGTAGTCTAGTTACACATTTGTGGGCTTATAACTTGGCTTCTGAATGTCATAGAGAGGTCAGGCTTGTTTTAGTGTACTCCAATCAACAGCCCCTACAACCACAAAAAGGAATGGAGTCATTAGCACTTATGGTTTGTAAATGGCACCCAGAATTATGTTGCACGAAGCACAATTTCACATCATTCTGGGTCCATTTGTGTGAAAACAAGGTCCAATCAGGCTGAAACGTTACAAGAAGGTAGAATCTATTGAGTTGTAAGTGATCTGAACGTTTCATGATGATCGCACATTCCTATAGGGGGTCAAACCATGTCCCAAAGGTCACCGGGCCTGGTGTCACTTTAAAGAAGTAGTCCAGTTACAACTTTGTGGGCTTATAACTTGGCTTCTGAATATCCTAAAGAGGTCAGGTTTGTTTTAGTGTACTCCAATCAACAGCCCCTACAACCACAAAAAGGAATGGAGTCATTAGCACTTATGGTTTGTAAATGGCACCCAGAATTATGCTGCACGAAGCACAATTTCACAACATCCTGGGTCCATTTGTGTGAAAACAAGGTCCAATCAGGCTGAAACGTTACAGGAACGTAGAATCTATTGAGTTGTAAGTGATCTGAACGTTTCATGATGATAGCACTTTCCTAAGGGGGTCAAACCATGTCCCAAAGGTCACCGGGCCTGGTGTCACTTTAAAGAAGTAGTCCAGTTACACCTTTGTGAGCTAATAACTTGGCTTCTGAATATCCTGAAGAGGCCAGGTTTGTTTTAGTGTACTCCAATCAACAGCCTCTACAACCACAAAAAGGAATGGAGTCATTAGCACTTATGGTTTGTAAATGGCACCCAGAATTATGTTGCACGAAGCACAATTTCACATCATTCTGGGTCCATTTGTGTGAAAACAAGGTCCAATCAGGCTGAAACGTTACAGGAAGGTAGAATCTATTGAGTTGTAAGTGATCTGAACGTTTCATGATGATAGCACATTCCTATAGGGGGTCAAACTATGTCCCAAAGGTCACCGGATCTGGTGTCAATTTAAAGAAGTAGTCCAGTTACACATTTGTGGGCTTATAACTTGGCTTCTGAATAACCTAGAGAGATCAGGTTTGTTTTAATGTACTCCAACCAACAGCCCCTACAACCACAAAAAGAAATGGAGTCATTAGCACTTATGGTTTGTAAATGGCACCTAGAATTATATTGCACAAAGCACAATTTCACATCATTCAGGGTTCATTTGTGTGAAAACAAGGTACAATCAGTCTGTAACGTTACAGGAAGGTAGAATCTATTGAGTTGTAAGTGATCTGAACGTTTCATGATGATAGCACTTTCCTAAGGGGGTCAAACCATGTCCCAAAGGTCACCGGATCTGGTGTCAATTTAAAGAAGTAGTCCAGTTACACATTTGTGGGCTTATAACTTGGCTTCTGAATGTCCTAGAGAGATCAGGTTTGTTTTAGTATACTCCAATCAACAGCCCCTAATACCACAAAAAGGAATGGAGTCATTAGCACTTGTGGTTTTTAAATGGCACCCAGAATTATGTGGTACGAAGCACAATTTCACATCATTCTGGGTTCATTTGTGTGAAAACAAGGTCCAATCAAGCTGAAACGTTACAGGAAGGTAGAATCTATTGAGTTGTAAGTTATCTGAACGTTTCATGATGATAGTACTTTCCTAAGGGGATCAAACCATGTCCCAAATGTCACCGGATCTGGTGTCAATTTAAAGAAGTAGTCCAGTTACACATTTGTGGGCTTATATCTTGGCTACTGAATGTCCTAGAGAGATCAGGTTTGTTTTAATGTACTCCAATCAACAGCCCCTACAACCACAAAAAAGGAATGGAGTCATTAGCACTTATGGTTTGTAGATGGCACCCAAGATTATGTTGCACGAAGCACAATTTCACATCATTCTGGGTCCATTTGTGTGAAAACAAGGTCCAATCAGGCTGAAACGTTACAAGAAGGTAGAATCTATTGAGTTGTAAGTGATCTGAACGTTTCATGATGATCGCACATTCCCATAGGGGGTCAAACCATGTCCCAAAGGTCACCGGGCCTGGTGTCACTTTAAAGAAGTAGTCCAATTACACCTTTGAGGGCTTATAACTTGGTTTCTGAATGTCCTAGAGAGATCAGGTTTGTTTTAGTGTACTCCAATCAACAGCCCCTACAACCTCAAAAAGGAATGGAGTCATTAGCACTTATGGTTTTTAAATGGCACCCAGAATTATGTTGCACAAAGCACAATTTCACATCATTCTGGGTCCATTTGTGTGAAAACAAGGTCCAATCAGGCTGAAACTTTACAAGAAGGTAGAATCTATTGAGTTGTAAGTGATCTGAACGTTTCATGATGATCGCACATTCCTATTGGGGGTCAAACATTGTCCCAAAGGTCACCGGGCCTGGTGTAACTTTAAAGAAGTAGTCTTGTTACACCTTTGTGGGATTATAACTTGGCTTCTGAATATCCTAGAGAGGTCAGGTTTGTTTTAGAGTACTCCAATTAGCAGCCCCCATTACCACTAAAAGGAACGGAGTCATTAGCACTTATGGTTTTTAAATGGCACCCAGAATTATGTTGCACGAAGCACAATTTCACATCATTCTGGGTTCATTTGTGTGAAAACAAGGTCCAATCAGGCTGAAACGTTACAGGAAGGTAGAATCTATTGAGTTGTAAGTGATCTGAATGTTTCATGATGATAGCACCTTCCTAAGGGGGTCAAACCATGTCCCAAAGGTCACCGGATCTGGTGTCAATTTAAAGAAGTAGTCCAGTTACACACTTGTGGGCTTATAACTTGGCTTCTGAATGTCCTAGAGAGATCAGATTTGTTTTAGTATACTCCAATCAACAGCCCCCACAACCACAAAAATGAATGGAATCATTAGCACGTATGGTTTTTAAATTGCACCCAGAATTATGTTGCACGAAGCATTATTTCACATCATTCTGGGTTCATTTGTGTGAAAACAAGGTCCAATCAGGCTGAAACGTTACAGGAAGGTAGAATCTATTGAGTTGTAAGTGATCTGAACGTTTCATGATGATAGCACTTTCCTAAGGGGGTAAAACCATGTCCCAAAGGTCACCGGATCTGGTGTCAATTTAAAGAAGTAGTCCAGTTACACATTTGTGGGCTTATAACTTGGCTTCTGAATGTCCTAGAGCGATCAGGTTTGCTTTAGTGTACTACAATCAACAGCCCCTACAACCACAAAAAGGAATGGAGACATTAGCACTTATGGTTTTTAAATGGCACCCAGAATTATGTTGCACGAAGCACAATTTCACATCATTCTGGGTTCATTTGTGTGAAAACAAGGTCCAATCAGGCTGAAACGTTACAGGAAGGTAGAATCTATTGAGTTGTAAGTGATCTGAACGTTTCATGATGATAAAACTTTCCTATAGGGGGTCAAACCATGTCCCAAAGGTCACCGGATCTGGTGTCACTTTAAAGAAGTAGTCCAGTTTCACATTTGTGGGCTTATAACTTGGCTTCTGAATGTCCTGGAGAGGTCAGGTTTGTTTTAGTGTACTCCAATCAACAGGCCCTACAACCACAAAAAGGAATGGAGACATTAGCACTTATGGTTTGTAAATGGCACCCAGAATTATGTTGCACGAAGCACAATTTCACATCATTCTGGGTTCATTTGTGTGAAAACAAGGTCCAATCAGGCTGAAACGTTACAGAAAGGTAGAATCTATTGAGTTGTAAGTGATCTGAACGTTTCATGATGATAGCACTTTCCTAAGGGGGTCAAACCATGTCCCAAAGGTCACCGGATCTGGTGTCAATTTAAAGAAGTAGTCCAGTTACACATTTGTGGGCTTATAACTTGGCTTCTGAATGTCCAAGAGAGATCAGGTTTAATTTAGTGTACTCCAATAAACAGCCCCTACAACCACAAAAAGGAATGGAGTCATTAGCACTTATGGTTTGTAAATGGCACCCAGAATTATGTTGCACGAAGCACAATTTCACATCATTCTGGGTTCATTTGTGTCAAAACAAGGTACAATCAGGCTCAAACGTTACAGGAAGGTAGAATCTATTTAGTTGTAAGTGATCTGAACGTTTCATGATGATAGCACTTTCCTAAGGGGGTCAAACCATGTCCCAAAGGTCACCGGATCTGGTGTCAATTTAAAGAAGTAGTCTAGTTACACATTTGGGGGCTTATAACTTGGCTTCTGAATGTCATAGAGAGGTCAGGCTTGTTTTAGTGTACTCCAATCAACAGCCCCTACAACCACAAAAAGGAATGGAGTCATTAGCACTTATGGTTTGTAAATGGCACCCAGAATTATGTTGCACGAAGCACAATTTCACATCATTCTGGGTCCATTTGTGTGAAAACAAGGTCCAATCAGGCTGAAACGTTACAAGAAGGTAGAATCTATTGAGTTGTAAGTGATCTGAACGTTTCATGATGATCGCACATTCCTATAGGGGGTCAAACCATGTCCCAAAGGTCACCGGGCCTGGTGTCACTTTAAAGAAGTAGTCCAGTTACAACTTTGTGGGCTTATAACTTGGCTTCTGAATATCCTAAAGAGGTCAGGTTTGTTTTAGTGTACTCCAATCAACAGCCCCTACAACCACAAAAAGGACTGGAGTCATTAGCACTTATGGTTTTTAAATGGCACCCAGAATTATGTTGCACGAAGCTCAATTTCACATCATTCTGGGTCCATTTGTGTGAAAACAAGGTCCAATCAGGCTGAAAAGTTACAGGAACGTAGAATCTATTGAGTTGTAAGTGATCTGAACGTTTCATGATGATCGCACATTCCTATAGGGGGTCAAACCATGTCCCAAAGGTCACCGGGCCTGGTGTCACTTTAAAGAAGTAGTCCAGTTACACCTTTGTGAGCTAATAACTTGGCTTCTGAATATCCTAAAGAGGCCAGGTTTGTTTTAGCATACTCCAATCAACAGCCTCTACAACCACAAAAAGGAATGGAGTCATTAGCACTTATGGTTTGTAAATGGCACCCAGAATTATGTTGCACGAAGCACAATTTCACATCATTCTGGGTCCATTTGTGTCAAAACAAGGTCCAATCAGGCTGAAACGTTACAGGAAGGTAGAATCTATTGAGTTGTAAGTGATCTGAACGTTTCATGATGATAGCACATTCCTATAGGGGGTCAAACTATGTCCCAAAGGTCACCGGATCTGGTGTCAATTTAAAGAAGTAGTCCAGTTACATATTTGTGGGCTTATAACTTGGCTTCTGAATGTCCTAGAGAGATCAGGTTTGTTTTAATGTACTCCAACCAACAGCCCCTACAACCACAAAAAGAAATGGAGTCATTAGCACTTATGGTTTGTAAATGGCACCCAGAATTATATTGCACGAAGCACAATTTCACATCATTCTGGGTCCATTTGTGTGAAAACAAGGTACAATCAGGCTGAAACGTTACAAGAAGGTAGAATCTATTGAGTTGTAAGTGATCTGAACGTTTCATGATGATCGCACATTCCTATAGGGGGTCAAACCATGTCCCAAAGGTCACCGGGCCTGGTGTCACTTTAAAGAAGTAGTCCAATTACACCTTTGAGGGCTTATAACTTGGTTTCTGAATGTCCTAGAGAGATCAGGTTTGTTTTAGTATACTCCAATCAACAGCCCCTACAACCACAAAAAGGAATGGAGTCATTAGCACTTATGGTTTTTAAATGGCACCCAGAATTATGTTGCACGAAGCACAATTTCATATCATTCTGGGTTCATTTGTGTGAAAACAAGGTCCAATCAAGCTGAAACGTTACAGGAAGGTAGAATCTATTGAGTTGTAAGTTATCTGAACGTTTCATGATGATAGTACTTTCCTAAGGGGATCAAACCATGTCCCAAAGGTCACCGGATCTGGTGTCAATTTAAAGAAGTAGTCCAGTTACACATTTGTGGGCTCATAACTTGGCTTCTGAATGTCCTAGAGAGATCAGGTTTGTTTTAGTGTACTCCAATCAACAGCCCCTACAACCACAAAAAGGAATGGAGTCATTATCACTTTTGGTTTGTAAATGGCACCCAGAATTATGCTGCACGAAGCACAATTTCACAACATTCTGGGTTCATTTGTGTGAAAACAATGTACAATCAGGCTGAAACGTTACAGGAAGGTAGAATCTATTGAGTTGTAAGTGATCTGAACGTTTCATGATGATAGCACTTTCCTAAGGGGGTCAAACCATGTCCCAAAGGTCACCGGATCTTGTGTCAATTTAAAGAAGTAGTCCAGTTACACATTTGTGGGCTTATAACTTGGCTTCTGAATGTCCTAGAGAGATCAGGTTTGTTTTAGTATACTCCAATCAACAGCCCCTACAACCACAAAAAGGAATGGAGTCATTAGCACTTGTGGTTTTTAAATGGCACCCAGAATTATGTGGTACGGACCACAATTTCACATCATTCTGGGTTCATTTGTGTGAAAACAAGGTCCAATCAAGCTGAAACGTTACAGGAAGGTAGAATCTATTGAGTTGTAAGTTATCTGAACGTTTCATGATGATAGTACTTTCCTAAGGGGATCAAACCATGTCCCAAAGGTCACCGGATCTGGTGTCAATTTAAAGAAGTAGTCCAGTTACACATTTGTGGGCTTATAACTTGGCTTCTGAATGTCCTAGAGAGATCAGGTTTGTTTTAGTGTACTCCAATCAACAGCCCCTACAACCACAAAAAGGAATGGAGTCATTAGCACTTATGGTTTGTAAATGGCACCCAGAATTATGCTGCACGAAGCACAATTTCACAACATCCTGGGTCCATTTGTGTGAAAACAAGGTCCAATCAGGCTGAAACGTTACAGGAACGTAGAATCTATTGAGTTGTAAGTGATCTGAACGTTTCATGATGATAGCACTTTCCTAAGGGGGTCAAACCATGTCCCAAAGGTCACCGGGCCTGGTGTCACTTTAAAGAAGTAGTCCAGTTACACCTTTGTGAGCTAATAACTTGGCTTCTGAATATCCTGAAGAGGCCAGGTTTGTTTTAGTGTACTCCAATCAACAGCCTCTACAACCACAAAAAGGAATGGAGTCATTAGCACTTATGGTTTGTAAATGGCACCCAGAATTATGTTGCACGAAGCACAATTTCACATCATTCTGGGTCCATTTGTGTGAAAACTAGGTCCAATCAGGCTGAAACGTTACAGGAAGGTAGAATCTATTGAGTTGTAAGTGATCTGAACGTTTCATGATGATAGCACATTCCTATAGGGGGTCAAACTATGTCCCAAAGGTCACCGGATCTGGTGTCAATTTAAAGAAGTAGTCCAGTTACACATTTGTGGGCTTATAACTTGGCTTCTGAATAACCTAGAGAGATCAGGTTTGTTTTAATGTACTCCAACCAACAGCCCCTACAACCACAAAAAGAAATGGAGTCATTAGCACTTATGGTTTGTAAATGGCACCTAGAATTATATTGCACGAAGCACAATTTCACATCATTCAGGGTTCATTTGTGTGAAAACAAGGTACAATCAGGCTGTAACGTTACAGGAAGGTAGAATCTATTGAGTTGTAAGTGATCTGAACGTTTCATGATGATAGCACTTTCCTAAGGGGGTCAAACCATGTCCCAAAGGTCACCGGATCTGGTGTCAATTTAAAGAAGTAGTCCAGTTACACATTTGTGGGCTTATAACTTGGCTTCTGAATGTCCTAGAGAGATCAGGTTTGTTTTAGTATACTCCAATCAACAGCCCCTACAACCACAAAAAGGAATGGAGTCATTAGCACTTGTGGTTTTTAAATGGCACCCAGAATTATGTGGTACGAAGCACAATTTCACATCATTCTGGGTTCATTTGTGTGAAAACAAGGTCCAATCAAGCTGAAACGTTACAGGAAGGTAGAATCTATTGAGTTGTAAGTTATCTGAACGTTTCATGATGATAGTACTTTCCTAAGGGGATCAAACCATGTCCCAAATGTCACCGGATCTGGTGTCAATTTAAAGAAGTAGTCCAGTTACACATTTGTGGGCTTATAACTTGGCTTCTGAATGTCCTAGAGAGATCAGGTTTGTTTTAATGTACTCCAATCAACAGCCCCTACAACCACAAAAAAGGAATGGAGTCATTAGCACTTATGGTTTGTAGATGGCACCCAAGATTATGTTGCACGAAGCACAATTTCACATCATTCTGGGTCCATTTGTGTGAAAACAAGGTCCAATCAGGCTGAAACGTTACAAGAAGGTAGAATCTATTGAGTTGTAAGTGATCTGAACGTTTCATGATGATCGCACATTCCTATAGGGGGTCAAACCATGTCCCAAAGGTCACCGGGCCTGGTGTCACTTTAAAGAAGTAGTCCAATTACACCTTTGAGGGCTTATAACTTGGTTTCTGAATGTCCTAGAGAGATCAGGTTTGTTTTAGTGTACTCCAATCAACAGCCCCTACAACCTCAAAAAGGAATGGAGTCATTAGCACTTATGGTTTTTAAATGGCACCCAGAATTATGTTGCACAAAGCACAATTTCACATCATTCTGGGTCCATTTGTGTGAAAACAAGGTCCAATCAGGCTGAAACTTTACAAGAAGGTAGAATCTATTGAGTTGTAAGTGATCTGAACGTTTCATGATGATCGCACATTCCTATTGGGGGTCAAACATTGTCCCAAAGGTCACCGGGCCTGGTGTAACTTTAAAGAAGTAGTCTTGTTACACCTTTGTGGGATTATAACTTGGCTTCTGAATATCCTAGAGAGGTCAGGTTTGTTTTAGAGTACTCCAATTAGCAGCCCCCATTACAACTAAAAGGAACGGAGTCATTAGCACTTATGGTTTTTAAATGGCACCCAGAATTATGTTGCACGAAGCACAATTTCACATCATTCTGGGTTCATTTGTGTGAAAACAAGGTCCAATCAGGCTGAAACGTTACAGGAAGGTAGAATCTATTGAGTTGTAAGTGATCTGAATGTTTCATGATGATAGCACCTTCCTAAGGGGGTCAAACCATGTCCCAAAGGTCACCGGATCTGGTGTCAATTTAAAGAAGTAGTCCAGTTACACATTTGTGGGCTTATAACTTGGCTTCTGAATGTCCTAGAGAGATCAGATTTGTTTTAGTATACTCCAATCAACAGCCCCCACAACCACAAAAATGAATGGAGTCATTAGCACGTATGGTTTTTAAATTGCACCCAGAATTATGTTGCACGAAGCATTATTTCACATCATTCTGGGTTCATTTGTGTGAAAACAAGGTCCAATCAGGCTGAAACGTTACAGGAAGGTAGAATCTATTGAGTTGTAAGTGATCTGAACGTTTCATGATGATAGTACTTTCCTAAGGGGATCAAACCATGTCCCAAAGGTCACCGGATCTGGTGTCAATTTAAAGAAGTAGTCCAGTTACACATTTGTGGGCTCATAACTTGGCTTCTGAATGTCCTAGAGAGATCAGGTTTGTTTTAGTGTACTCCAATCAACAGCCCCTACAACCACAAAAAGGAATGGAGTCATTATCACTTTTGGTTTGTAAATGGCAACCAGAATTATGTTGCACGAAGCACAATTTCACATCATTCTGGGTCCATTTGTGTCAAAACAAGGTCCAATCAGGCTGAAACGTTACAGGAAGGTAGAATCTATTGAGTTGTAAGTGATCTGAACGTTTCATGATGATAGCACATTCCTATAGGGGGTCAAACTATGTCCCAAAGGTCACCGGATCTGGTGTCAATTTAAAGAAGTAGTCCAGTTACATATTTGTGGGCTTATAACTTGGCTTCTGAATGTCCTAGAGAGATCAGGTTTGTTTTAATGTACTCCAACCAACAGCCCCTACAACCACAAAAAGAAATGGAGTCATTAGCACTTATGGTTTGTAAATGGCACCCAGAATTATATTGCACGAAGCACAATTTCACATCATTCTGGGTCCATTTGTGTGAAAACAAGGTACAATCAGGCTGAAACGTTACAAGAAGGTAGAATCTATTGAGTTGTAAGTGATCTGAACGTTTCATGATGATCGCACATTCCTATAGGGGGTCAAACCATTTCCCAAAGGTCACCGGGCCTGGTGTCACTTTAAAGAAGTAGTCCAATTACACCTTTGAGGGCTTATAACTTGGTTTCTGAATGTCCTAGAGAGATCAGGTTTGTTTTAGTATACTCCAATCAACAGCCCCTACAACCACAAAAAGGAATGGAGTCATTAGCACTTATGGTTTTTAAATGGCACCCAGAATTATGTTGCACGAAGCACAATTTCATATCATTCTGGGTTCATTTGTGTGAAAACAAGGTCCAATCAAGCTGAAACGTTACAGGAAGGTAGAATCTATTGAGTTGTAAGTTATCTGAACGTTTCATGATGATAGTACTTTCCTAAGGGGATCAAACCATGTCCCAAAGGTCACCGGATCTGGTGTCAATTTAAAGAAGTAGTCCAGTTACACATTTGTGGGCTCATAACTTGGCTTCTGAATGTCCTAGAGAGATCAGGTTTGTTTTAGTGTACTCCAATCAACAGCCCCTACAACCACAAAAAGGAATGGAGTCATTATCACTTTTGGTTTGTAAATGGCACCCAGAATTATGCTGCACGAAGCACAATTTCACAACATTCTGGGTTCATTTGTGTGAAAACAAGGTACAATCAGGCTGAAACGTTACAGGAAGGTAGAATCTATTGAGTTGTAAGTGATCTGAACGTTTCATGATGATAGCACTTTCCTAAGGGGGTCAAACCATGTCCCAAAGGTCACCGGATCTTGTGTCAATTTAAAGAAGTAGTCCAGTTACACATTTGTGGGCTTATAACTTGGCTTCTGAATGTCCTAGAGAGATCAGGTTTGTTTTAGTATACTCCAATCAACAGCCCCTACAACCACAAAAAGGAATGGAGTCATTAGCACTTGTGGTTTTTAAATGGCACCCAGAATTATGTGGTACGGACCACAATTTCACATCATTCTGGGTTCATTTGTGTGAAAACAAGGTCCAATCAAGCTGAAACGTTACAGGAAGGTAGAATCTATTGAGTTGTAAGTTATCTGAACGTTTCATGATGATAGTACTTTCCTAAGGGGATCAAACCATGTCCCAAAGGTCACCGGATCTGGTGTCAATTTAAAGAAGTAGTCCAGTTACACATTTGTGGGCTTATAACTTGGCTTCTGAATGTCCTAGAGAGATCAGGTTTGTTTTAGTGTACTCCAATCAACAGCCCCTACAACCACAAAAAGGAATGGAGTCATTAGCACTTATGGTTTGTAAATGGCACCCAGAATTATGCTGCACGAAGCACAATTTCACAACATCCTGGGTCCATTTGTGTGAAAACAAGGTCCAATCAGGCTGAAACGTTACAGGAACGTAGAATCTATTGAGTTGTAAGTGATCTGAAGGTTTCATGATGATAGCACTTTCCTAAGGGGGTCAAACCATGTCCCAAAGGTCACCGGGCCTGGTGTCACTTTAAAGAAGTAGTCCAGTTACACCTTTGTGAGCTAATAACTTGGCTTCTGAATATCCTGAAGAGGCCAGGTTTGTTTTAGTGTACTCCAATCAACAGCCTCTACAACCACAAAAAGGAATGGAGTCATTAGCACTTATGGTTTGTAAATGGCACCCAGAATTATGTTGCACGAAGCACAATTTCACATCATTCTGGGTCCATTTGTGTGAAAACTAGGTCCAATCAGGCTGAAACGTTACAGGAAGGTAGAATCTATTGAGTTGTAAGTGATCTGAACGTTTCATGATGATAGCACATTCCTATAGGGGGTCAAACTATGTCCCAAAGGTCACCAGATCTGGTGTCAATTTAAAGAAGTAGTCCAGTTACACATTTGTGGGCTTATAACTTGGCTTCTGAATAACCTAGAGAGATCAGGTTTGTTTTAATGTACTCCAACCAACAGCCCCTACAACCACAAAAAGAAATGGAGTCATTAGCACTTATGGTTTGTAAATGGCACCTAGAATTATATTGCACGAAGCACAATTTCACATCATTCAGGGTTCATTTGTGTGAAAACAAGGTACAATCAGGCTGTAACGTTACAGGAAGGTAGAATCTATTGAGTTGTAAGTGATCTGAACGTTTCATGATGATAGCACTTTCCTAAGGGGGTCAAACCATGTCCCAAAGGTCACCGGATCTGGTGTCAATTTAAAGAAGTAGTCCAGTTACACATTTGTGGGCTTATAACTTGGCTTCTGAATGTCCTAGAGAGATCAGGTTTGTTTTAGTATACTCCAATCAACAGCCCCTACAACCACAAAAAGGAATGGAGTCATTAGCACTTGTGGTTTTTAAATGGCACCCAGAATTATGTGGTACGAAGCACAATTTCACATCATTCTGGGTTCATTTGTGTGAAAACAAGGTCCAATCAAGCTGAAACGTTACAGGAAGGTAGAATCTATTGAGTTGTAAGTTATCTGAACGTTTCATGATGATAGTACTTTCCTAAGGGGATCAAACCATGTCCCAAATGTCACCGGATCTGGTGTCAATTTAAAGAAGTAGTCCAGTTACACATTTGTGGGCTTATAACTTGGCTTCTGAATGTCCTAGAGAGATCAGGTTTGTTTTAATGTACTCCAATCAACAGCCCCTACAACCACAAAAAAGGAATGGAGTCATTAGCACTTATGGTTTGTAGATGGCACCCAAGATTATGTTGCACGAAGCACAATTTCACATCATTCTGGGTCCATTTGTGTGAAAACAAGGTCCAATCAGGCTGAAACGTTACAAGAAGGTAGAATCTATTGAGTTGTAAGTGATCTGAACGTTTCATGATGATCGCACATTCCTATAGGGGGTCAAACCATGTCCCAAAGGTCACCGGGCCTGGTGTCACTTTAAAGAAGTAGTCCAATTACACCTTTGAGGGCTTATAACTTGGTTTCTGAATGTCCTAGAGAGATCAGGTTTGTTTTAGTGTACTCCAATCAACAGCCCCTACAACCTCAAAAAGGAATGGAGTCATTAGCACTTATGGTTTTTAAATGGCACCCAGAATTATGTTGCACAAAGCACAATTTCACATCATTCTGGGTCCATTTGTGTGAAAACAAGGTCCAATCAGGCTGAAACTTTACAAGAAGGTAGAATCTATTGAGTTGTAAGTGATCTGAACGTTTCATGATGATCGCACATTCCTATTGGGGGTCAAACATTGTCCCAAAGGTCACCGGGCCTGGTGTAACTTTAAAGAAGTAGTCTTGTTACACCTTTGTGGGATTATAACTTGGCTTCTGAATATCCTAGAGAGGTCAGGTTTGTTTTAGAGTACTCCAATTAGCAGCCCCCATTACAACTAAAAGGAACGGAGTCATTAGCACTTATGGTTTTTAAATGGCACCCAGAATTATGTTGCACGAAGCACAATTTCACATCATTCTGGGTTCATTTGTGTGAAAACAAGGTCCAATCAGGCTGAAACGTTACAGGAAGGTAGAATCTATTGAGTTGTAAGTGGTCTGAATGTTTCATGATGATAGCACCTTCCTAAGGGGGTCAAACCATGTCCCAAAGGTCACCGGATCTGGTGTCAATTTAAAGAAGTAGTCCAGTTACACATTTGTGGGCTTATAACTTGGCTTCTGAATGTCCTAGAGAGATCAGATTTGTTTTAGTATACTCCAATCAACAGCCCCCACAACCACAAAAATGAATGGAGTCATTAGCACGTATGGTTTTTAAATTGCACCCAGAATTATGTTGCACGAAGCATTATTTCACATCATTCTGGGTTCATTTGTGTGAAAACAAGGTCCAATCAGGCTGAAACGTTACAGGAAGGTAGAATCTATTGAGTTGTAAGTGATCTGAACGTTTCATGATGATAGCACTTTCCTAAGGGGGTCAAACCATGTCCCAAAGGTCACCGGATCTGGTGTCAATTTAAAGAAGTAGTCCAGTTACACATTTGTGGGCTTATAACTTGGCTTCTGAATGTCCTAGAGCGATCAGGTTTGCTTTAGTGTACTACAATCAACAGCCCCTACAACCACAAAAAGGAATGGAGACATTAGCACTTATGGTTTTTAAATGGCACCCAGAATTATGTTGCACGAAGCACAATTTCACATCATTCTGGGTTCATTTGTGTGAAAACAAGGTCCAATCAGGCTGAAACGTTACAGGAAGGTAGAATCTATTGAGTTGTAAGTGATCTGAACGTTTCATGATGATAAAACTTTCCTATAGGGGGTCAAACCATGTCCCAAAGGTCACCGGATCTGGTGTCACTTTAAAGAAGTAGTCCAGTTTCACATTTGTGGGCTTATAACTTGGCTTCTGAATGTCCTGGAGAGGTCAGGTTTGTTTTAGTGTACTCCAATCAACAGCCCCTACAACCACAAAAAGGAATGGAGACATTAGCACTTATGGTTTGTAAATGGCACCCAGAATTATGTTGCACGAAGCACAATTTCACATCATTCTGGGTTCATTTGTGTGAAAACAAGGTCCAATCAGGCTGAAACGTTACAGGAAGGTAGAATCTATTGAGTTGTAAGTGATCTGAACGTTTCATGATGATAGCACTTTCCTAAGGGGGTCAAACCATGTCCCAAAGGTCACCGGATCTGGTGTCAATTTAAAGAAGTAGTCCAGTTACACATTAGTGGGCTTATAACTTGGCTTCTGAATGTCCTAGAGCGATCAGGTTTGTTTTAGTGTACTCCAATCAACAGCCCCTACAACCACAAAAAGGAATGGAGACATTAGCACTTATGGTTTGTAAATGGCACCCAGAATTATGTTGCACGAAGCACAATTTCACATCATTCTGGGTTCATTTGTTTGAAAACAAGGTCCAATCAGGCTGAAACGTTACAGGAAGGTAGAATCTACTGAGTTGTAAGTGATCTGAACGTTTCATGATGATAGCACTTTCCTAAGGGGGTCAAACCATGTCCCAAAGGTCACCGGATCTGGTGTAAATTTAAAGAAGTAGTCCAGTTACACATTTGTGGGCTTATAACTTGGCTTCTGAATGTCCTAGAGAGAACAGGTTTGTTTTAGTGTACTCCAATCAACAGCCCCTACAACCACAAAAAGGAATGGAGTCATTAGCCCTTATGGTTTTTAAATGGCACCCAGAATTATGTTGCACGAAGCACAATTTCACATCATTCTGGGTTCATTTGTGTGAAAACAAGGTCCAATCAGGCTGAAACGCTACAAGAAGGTAGAATCTATTGAGCTGTAAGTGATCTGAACGTTTCAAGATGATCGCACATTCCTATGGGGGTCAAACATTGTCCCAAAGGTCACCGGGCCTGGTGTAACTTTAAAGAAGTAGTCTTGTTATACCTTTGTGGGATTATAACTTGGCTTCTGAATATCCTAGAGAGGTCAGGTTTGTTTTAGAGTACTCCAATTAGCAGCCCCCATTACCACTAAAAGGAACGGAGTCATTAGCACTTATGGTTTTTAAATGGCACCCAGAATTATGTTGCACGAAGCACAATTTCACATCATTCTGGGTTCATTTGTGTGAAAACAAGGTCCAATCAGGCTGAAACGTTACAGGAAGGTAGAATCTATTGAGTTGTAAGTGATCTGAACGTTTCATGATGATAGCACCTTCCTAAGGGGGTCAAACCATGTCCCAAAGGTCACCGGATCTGGTGTCAATTTAAAGAAGTAGTCCAGTTACACATTTGTGGGCTTATAACTTGGCTTCTGAATGTCCTAGAGAGATCATATTTGTTTTAGTATACTCCAATCAACAGCCCCTACAACCACAAAAATGAATGGAGTCATTAGCACTTATGGTTTTTAAATGGCACCCAGAATTATGTTGCACGAAGCATTATTTCACATCATTCTGGGTTCATTTGTGTGAAAACAAGGTCCAATCAGGCTGAAACGTTACAGGAAGGTAGAATCTATTGAGTTGTAAGTGATCTGAACGTTTCATGATGATAGCACTTTCCTAAGGGGGTCAAACCATGTCCCAAAGGTCACCGGATCTGGTGTCAATTTAAAGAAGTAGTCCAGTTACACATTTGTGGGCTTATAACTTGGCTTCTGAATGTCCTAGAGCGATCAGGTTTGTTTTAGTGTACTACAATCAACAGCCCCTACAACCACAAAAAGGAATGGAGACATTAGCACTTATGGTTTTTAAATGGCACCCAGAATTATGTTGCACGAAGCACAACTTCACATCATTCTGGGTTCATTTGTGTGAAAACAAGGTCCAATCAGGCTGAAACGTTACAGGAAGGTAGAATCTATTGAGTTGTAAGTGATCTGAACGTTTCATGATGATAGAACTTTCCTATAGGGGGTCAAACCATGTCCCAAAGGTCACCGGATCTGGTGTCACTTTAAAGAAGTAGTCCAGTTACACATTTGTGGGCTTATAACTTGGCTTCTGAATGTCCTGGAGAGGTCAGGTTTGTTTTAGTGTACTCCAATCAACAGCCCCTACAACCACAAAAAGGAATGGAGACATTAGCACTTATGGTTTGTAAATGGCACCCAGAATTATGTTGCACGAAGCACAATTTCACATCATTCTGGGTTCATTTGTGTGAAAACAAGGTCCAATCAGGCTGAAACGTTACAGGAAGGTAGAATCTATTGAGTTGTAAGTGATCTGAACGTTTCATGATGATAGCACTTTCCTAAGGGGGTCAAACCATGTCCCAAAGGTCACCGGATCTGGTGTCAATTTAAAGAAGTAGTCCAGTTACACATTAGTGGGCTTATAACTTGGCTTCTGAATGTCCTAGAGCGATCAGGTTTGTTTTAGTGTACTCCAATCAACAGCCCCTACAAACACAAAAAGGAATGGAGACATTAGCACTTATGGTTTGTAAATGGCAACCAGAATTATGTTGCACGAAGCACAATTTCACATCATTCTGGGTTCATTTGTGTGAAAACAAGGTCCAATCAGGCTGAAACGTTACAGGAAGGTAGAATCTACTGAGTTGTAAGTGATCTGAACGTTTCATGATGATAGCACTTTCCTAAGGGGGTCAAACCATGTCCCAAAGGTCACCGGATCTGGTGTAAATTTAAAGAAGTAGTCCAGTTACACATTTGTGGGCTTATAACTTGGCTTCTGAATGTCCTAGAGAGATCAGGTTTGTTTTAGTCTACTCCAATCAACAGCCCCTACAACCACAAAAAGGAATGGAGTCATTAGCCCTTATGGTTTTTAAATGGCACCCAGAATTATGTTGCACGAAGCACAATTTCACATCATTCTGGGTTCATTTGTGTGAAAACAAGGTCCAATCAGGCTGAAACGCTACAAGAAGGTAGAATCTATTGAGCTGTAAGTGATCTGAACGTTTCAAGATGATCGCACATTCCTATAGGGGGTAAAACCATGTCCCAAAGGTCACCGGGCCTGGTGTAACTTTAAAGAAGTAGTCCAGTTACACCTTTGTGGGCTTATAACTTGGCTTCTGAATGTCCTAGAGAGGTTAGGTTTGTTTTAGTGTACTCCAATCAACAGCCCCTACAACCACAAAAAGGAATGGAGTCATTAGCTTTTTTGGTTTGTAAATGGCACCCAGAATTATGTTGCACGAAGCACAATTTCACTTCATTCTGGGTCCATTTGTGTGAAAACAAGGTCCAGTCAGGCTGAAACGTTACAGGAAGGTAGAATCTATTGAGTTGTAAGTGATCTGAACGTTTCATGATGATAGCACCTTCCTAAGGGGGTCAAACCATGTCCCAAAGGTCACCGGATCTGGTGTCAATTTAAAGAAGTAGTCCAGTTACACATTTGTGGGCTTATAACTTGGCTTCTGAATGTCCTAGAGAGATCAGGTTTGTTTTAGTGTACTCCAATCAACAGCACCTACAACCACAAAAAGGAATGGAGTCATTAGCACTTATGGTTTTTAAATGGCACCCAGAATTATGTTGCACGAAGCACAATTTCACATCATTCTGGGTTCATTTGTGTGAAAACAAGGTCCAATCAGGCTGAAACGTTACAGGAAGGTAGAATCTATTGAGTTGTAAGTGATCTGAACGTTTCATGATGATAGCACTTTCCTAAGGGGGTCAAACCATGTCCCAAAGGTCACCGGATCTGGTGTCAATTTAAAGAAGTAGTCCAGTTACACATTTGTGGGCTTATAACTTGGCTTCTGAATGTCCTAGAGAGATCAGGTTTGTTTTAATGTACTCCAATCAACGGCCCCTACAACCACAAAAAGGAATGGAGTCATTAGCACTTATGGTTTGTAAATGGCACCCAGAATTATGTTGCACGAAGCACAATTTCACATCATTCTGGGTCCATTTCTGTGAAAACAAGGTCCAATCAGGCTGAAACGCTACAAGAAGGTAGAATCTATTGAGTTGTAAGTGATCTGAACGTTTCGAGATGATCGCACATTCCTATAGGGGGTAAAACCATGTCCCAAAGGTCACCGGGCCTGGTGTCACTTTAAAGAAGTAGTCCAGTTACACCTTTGTGGGCTTATAACTTGGCTTCTAAATGTCCTAGAGAGGTTAGGTTTGTTTTAGTGTACTCCAATCAAAAGCCCCTACAACCACAATCAGGAATGGAGTCATTAGCACTTATGGTTTGTAAATGGCACCCAGAATTATGTTGCACGAAGCACAATTTCACATCATTCTGGGTTCATTTGTGTGAAAACAAGGTCCAATCAGGCTGAAACGTTACAGGAAGGTAGAATCTACTGAGTTGTAAGTGATCTGAACGTTTCATGATGATAGCACTTTCCTAAGGGGGTCAAACCATGTCCCAAAGGTCACTGGATCTGGTGTAAATTTAAAGAAGTAGTCCAGTTACACATTTGTGGGCTTATAACTTGGCTTCTGAATGTCCTAGAGAGATCATGTTTGTTTTAGTGTACTCCAATCAACAGCCCCTACAACCACAAAAAGGAATGGAGTCATTAGCCCTTATGGTTTTTAAATGGCACCCAGAATTATGTTGCACGAAGCACAATTTCACATCATTCTGGGTTCATTTGTGTGAAAACAAGGTCCAATCAGGCTGAAACGCTACAAGAAGGTAGAATCTATTGAGCTGTAAGTGATCTGAACGTTTCAAGATGATCGCACATTCCTATAGGGGGTAAAACCATGTCCCAAAGGTCACCGGGCCTGGTGTGACTTTAAAGAAGTAGTCCAGTTACACCTTTGTGGGCTTATAACTTGGCTTCTGAATGTCCTAGAGAGGTTAGGTTTGTTTTAGTGTACTCCAATCAACAGCCCCTACAACCACAATAAGGAATGGAGTCATTAGCTTTTTTGGTTTTTAAATGGCACCCAGAATTATGTTGCACGAAGCACAATTTCACTTCATTCTGGGTCCATTTGTGTGAAAACAAGGTCCAGTCAGGCTGAAACGTTACAGGAAGGTAGAATCTATTGAGTTGTAAGTGATCTGAACGTTTCATGATGATAGCACTTTCCTAAGGTGGTCAAACCATGTCCCAAAGGTCACCGGATCTGGTGTCAATTTAAAGAAGTAGTCCAGTTACACATTTGTGGGCTTATAACTTGGCTTCTGAATGTCCTAGAGAGATCAGGTTTGTTTTAGTGTACTCCAATCAACAGCACCTACAACCACAAAAAGGAATGGAGTCATTAGCACTTATGGTTTGTAAATGGCACCCAGAATTATGTTGCACGAAGCACAATTTCACATCATTCTGGGTTCATTTGTGTGAAAACAAGGTCCAATCAGGCTGAAACGTTACAGGAAGGTAGAATCTATTGAGTTGTAAGTGATCTGAACGTTTCATGATGATAGCACTTTCCTAAGGGGGTCAAACCATGTTCCAAAGGTCACCGGATCTGGTGTCAATTTAAAGAAGTAGTCCAGTTACACATTTGTGGGCTTATAACTTGGCTTCTGAATGTCCTAGAGAGATCAGGTTTGTTTTAATGTACTCCAATCAACGGCCCCTACAACCACAAAAAGGAATGGAGTAGTTAGCACTTATGGTTTGTAAATGGCACCCAGAATTATGTTGCACGAAGCACAATTTCACATCATTCTGGGTCCATTTCTGTGAAAACAAGGTCCAATCAGGCTGAAACGCTACAAGAAGGTAGAATCTATTGAGTTGTAAGTGATCTGAACGTTTCGAGATGATCGCACATTCCTATAGGGGGTAAAACCATGTCCCAAAGGTCACCGGGCCTGGTGTCACTTTAAAGATGTAGTCCAGTTACACCTTTGTGGGCTTATAACTTGGCTTCTAAATGTCCTAGAGAGGTTAGGTTTGTTTTAGTGTACTCCAATCAAAAGCCCCTACAACCACAAACAGGAATGGAGTCATTAGCACTTATGGTTTGTAAATGGCACCCAGAATTATGTTGCACGAAGCACAATTTCACATCATTCTGGGTTCATTTGTGTGAAAACAAGGTCCAATCAGGCTGAAACGTTACAGGAAGGTAGAATCTATTGAGTTGTAAGTTATCTGAACGTTTCATGATGATAGCACTTTCCTAAGGGGGTCAAACCATGTCCCAAAGGTCACCGGATCTGGTGTCAATTTAAAGAAGTAGTCCAGTTACACATTTGTGGGCTTATAACGTGGCTTCTGAATGACCTAGAGAGATCAGGCTTGTTTTAATATACTCCAATCAACAGCCCCTACAACCACAAAAAGGAATGGAGTCATTAGCACTTATGGTTTTTAAATGGCACCCAGAATTATGTTGCACGAAGCACAATTTCACATCATTCTGGGTTCATTTGTGTGAAAACAAGCTCCAATCAGGCTGAAACGTTACAGGAAGGTAGAATCTATTGAGTCGTAAGTGATCTGAACGTTTCATGATGATAGCACTTTCCTATAGGGGGTCAAACCATGTCCCAAAGGTCACCGGATCTGGTGTCAATTTAAAGAAGTAGTCCAGTTACACATTTGTGGGCTTATAACTTGGCTTCTGAATGTCTTAGAGAGACCAGGTTTGTTTTAATGTACTCCAATCAGCAGCCCCTACAACCACAAAAAGGAATGGAGTCATTAGCACTTATGGTTTGTAAATGGCACCCAGAATTATGTTGCACGAAGCACAATTTCACATCATTCTGGCTTCATTTGTGTGAAAACAAGGTCCAATCAGGCTGAAACGTTACAGGAAGGTAGAATCTATTGAGTTGTAAGTTATTTGAACGTTTCATGATGATAGCACTTTCCTAAGGGGGTCAAACCATGTCCCAAAAGTCACCGGATCTGGTGTCAATTTAAAGAAGTAGTCCAGTTACACATTTGTGGGCTTATAACTTTGCTTCTGAATGTCCTAGAGAGATCAGGTTTGTTTTAGTGTACTCCAATCAACAGCCCCTACAACCACAAAAAGGAATAGAGTCATTAGCACTTATGGTTTGTAAATGGCACCCAGAATTATGTTGCACGAAGCACAATTTCACATCATTCTGGGTCCATTTGTGTGAAAACAAGGTCCAATCAGGCTGAAACGCTACAAGAAGGTAGAATCTATTGAGTTGTAAGTGATCTGAACGTTTCAAGATGATCGCACATTCCTATAGGGGGTAAAACAATGTCCCAAAGGTCACCTGGCCTGGTGTCACTTTAAAGATGTAGTCCAGTTACACCTTTGTGGGCTTATAACTTGGCTTCTAAATGCCCTAGAGAGGTTAGGTTTGTTTTAGTGTACTCCAATCAAAAGCCCCTACAACCACAAACAGGAATGGAGTCATTAGCACTTATGGTTTGTAAATGGCACCCAGAATTATGTTGCACGAAGCACAATTTCACATCATTCTGGGTTCATTTGTGTGAAAACAAGGTCCAATCAGGCTGAAACGTTACAGGAAGGTAGAATCTATTGAGTTGTAAGTGATCTGAACGTTTCATGATGATAGCACTTTCCTAAGGGGGTCAAACCATGTCCCAAAGGTCACCGGATCTGGTGTCAATTTAAAGAAGTAGTCCAGTTACACATTTGTGGGCTTATAACTTGGCTTCTGAATGTCCTAGAGAGATCAGGTTTGTTTTAGGGTACTCCAATCAACAGCCCCTACAACCACAAAAAGGAATGGAGTCATTAGCACTTGTGGTTTTTAAATGGCACCCAGAATTATGTTGCACGAAGCACAATTTCACATCATTCTGGGTTCATTTGTGTGAAAACAAGCTCCAATCAGGCTGAAACGTTACAGGAAGGTAGAATCTATTGAGTTGTAAGTGATCTGAACGTTTCATGATGATAGCACTTTCCTAAGGGGGTCAAACCATGTCCCAAAGGTCACCGGATCTGGTGTCAATTTAAAGAAGTAGTCCAGTTACACATTTGTGGGCTTATAACTTTGCTTTTGAATGTCCTAGAGAGATCAGGTTTGTTTTAGTATACTCCAATCAACAGCCCCTACAACCACAAAAAGGAATGGAGTCATTAGCACTTATGGTTTTTAAATGGCACCCAGAATTATGTTGCACGAAGCACAATTTCACATCATTCTGGGTTCATTTGTGTGAAAACAAGGTCCAATCAGGCTGAAACGTTACAGGAAGGTAGAATCTATTGAGTTGTAAGTGATCTGAACGTTTCATGATGATAGCACTTTCCTAAGGGGGTCAAACTATGTCCCAAAGGTCACAGGATCTGGTGTCAATTTAGAGAAGTAGTCCAGTTACACATTTGTGGGCTTATAACTTGGCTTCTGAATGTCCTAGAGAGGTTAGGTTTGTTTAAGTGTACTCCAATCAACAGCCCCTACAACCACAAAAAGGAATGGAGTCATTAGCACTTATGGTTTGTAAATGGCACCCAGAATTATGTTGCACGAAGCACAATTTCACATCATTCTGGGTCCATTTGTGTGAAAACAAGGTCCAATCAGGCTGAAACACTACAAGAAGGTAGAATCTATTGAGTTGTAAGTGATCTGAACGTTTCAAGATGATCGCACATTCCTATAGGGGGTAAAACCATTTCCCAAAGGTCACCGGGCCTGGAGTCACTTTAAAGAAGTAGTCCAGTTACACCTTTGTGGGCTTATAACTTGGCTTCTGAATTTCCTAGAGAGGTTAGATTTGTTTTAGTGTACTGCAATCAAAAACCCTACAACCACAAAAAGGAATGGTGTCATTAGCACTTATGGTTTGTAAATGGCACCCAGAATTATGTTGCACGAAGCACAATTTCACATCATTCTGGGTTCATTTGTGTGAAAACAAGGTCCAATCAGGCTGAAACGTTACAGGAAGGTAGAATCTATTGAGTTGTAAGTGATCTGAACGTTTCATGATGATAGCACTTTCCTAAGGGGGTCAAACCATGTCCCAAAGGTCACTGGATCTGGTGTCAATTTAAAGAAGTGGTCCAGTTACACATTTGAGGGCTTATAACTTGGCTTCTGAATGTCCAAGAGAGTTCAGGTTTGTTTTAATGTACTCCAATCAACAGCCCCTACAACCACAAAAAGGAATGGAGTCATTAGCACTTATGGTTTTTAAATGGCACCCAGAATTATGTTGCACGAAGCACAATTTCACATCATTCTGGGTTCATTTGTGTGAAAACAAGGTCCAATCAGGCTGAAACTTTACAGAAAGGTAGAATCTATTGAGTTGTAAGTGATCTGAACGTTTCTTGATGATAGCACTTTCCGAAGGGGGTCAAACCATGTCCCAAAGGTCACCGGATCTGGTGTCAATTTAAAGAAGCAGTCCAGTTACACATTTGTGGGCTTATAACTTGGCTTCTGAATGTCCTAGAGAGATCAGGTTTGTTTTAATGTACTCCAATCAACAGCCCCTACAACCACAAAAAGGACTGGAGTCATTAGCACTTATGGTTTGTAAATGGTACCCAGAATTATGTTGCACGAAGCACAATTTCACATCATTCTGGGTTCATTTGTGTGAAAACAAGGTCCAATCAGGCTGAAACGTTACAGGAAGGTAGAATCTTTTGAGTTGTAAGTGATCTGAACGTTTCATGATGATAGCACTTTCCTAAGGGGGTCAAACCATGTCCCAAAGGTCACCGGATCTGGTGTCACTTTAAAGAAGTAGTCCAGTTACACATTTGTGGGCTTATAACTTGGCTTCTGAATGTCCTAGAGAGGTCAGGTTTGTTTTAGTGTACTCCAATCAACAGCCCCTACAACCACAAAAAGGAATGGAGTCATTAGCACTTATGGTTTGTAAATGGCACCCAGAATTATTTTGCACGAAGCACAATTTCACATCATTCTGGGTCCATTTGTGTGAAAACAAGGTCCAATCAGGCTGAAACGCTACATGAAGGTAGAATCTATTGAGTTGTAAGTGATCTGAACGTTTCAAGATGATCGCTCATTCCTATAGGGGGTAAAACCATGTCCCAAAGGTCACCGGGCCTGGTGTCACTTTAAAGAAGTAGTCCAGTTACACCTTTGTGGGCTTATAACTTGGCTTCTGAATGTCCTAGAGAGGTTAGGTTTGTTTTAGTGTACTCCAATCAACAGCCCCTAAAACCAAAAAAAGGAATGGAGTCATTAGCACTTATGGTTTTTAAATGGCACCCAGAATTATGTTGCACGAAGCACAATTTCACATCATTCTGGGTTCATTTGTGTGAAAACAAGGTCCAATCAGGCTGAAACGTTACAGGAAGGTAGAATCTATTGAGTTGTAAGTGATCTGAACGTTTCATGATGATAGCACTTTCCTAAGGGGGTCAAACCATGTCCCAAAGGTCACAGGATCTGGTGTCAATTTAGAGAAGTAGTCCAGTTACACATTTGTGGGCTTATAACTTGGCTTCTGAATGTCCTAGAGAGGTTAGGTTTGTTTTAGTGTACTCCAATCAACAGCCCCTACAACCACAAAAAGGAATGGAGTCATTAGCACTTATGGTTTGTAAATGGCACCCAGAATTATGTTGCACGAAGCACAATTTCACATCATTCTGGGTCCATTTGTGTGAAAACAAGGTCCAATCAGGCTGAAACGCTACAAGAAGGTAGAATCTATTGAGTTGTAAGTGATCTGAACGTTTCAAGATGATCGCACATTCCTATAGGGGGTAAAACCATTTCCCAAAGGTCACCGGGCCTGGAGTCACTTTAAAGAAGTAGTCCAGTTACACATTTGTGGGCTTATAACTTGGCTTCTGAAATTCCTAGAGAGGTTAGATTTGTTTTAGTGTACTGCAATCAAAAGCCCCTACAACCACAAAAAGGAATGGAGTCATTAGCACTTATGGTTTGTAAATGGCACCCAGAATTATGTTGCACGAAGCACAATTTCACAACATTCTGGGTTCATTTGTGTGAAAACAAGGTCCAATCAGGCTGAAACGTTACAGGAAGGTAGAATCTATTGAGTTGTAAGTGATCTGAACGTTTCATGATGATAGCACTTTCCTAAGGGGGTCAAACCATGTCCCAAAGGTCACTGGATCTGGTGTCAATTTAAAGAAGTAGTCCAGTTACACATTTGTGGGCTTATAACTTGGCTTCTGAATGTCCAAGAGAGTTCAGGTTTGTTTTAATGTACTCCAATCAACAGCCCCTACA
Source organism: Nothobranchius furzeri (assembly GCF_043380555.1). Classification (NCBI taxonomy): domain Eukaryota; kingdom Metazoa; phylum Chordata; class Actinopteri; order Cyprinodontiformes; family Nothobranchiidae; genus Nothobranchius; species Nothobranchius furzeri. The sequence goes on from NC_091745.1 coordinate 20,957,141, forward strand.
ACCACAAAAAGGAATGGAGTCATTAGCACTTATGGTTTTTAAATGGCACCCAGAATTATGTTGCACGAAGCACAATTTCACATCATTCTGGGTTCATTTGTGTGGAAACAATCTCCAATCAGGCTGAAACGTTACAGGAAGGTAGAATCTATTGAGTCGTAAGTGATCTGAACGTTTCATGATGATAGCACTTTCCTAAGGGGGTCAAACCATGTCCCAAAGGTCACCGGATCTGTTGTCATTTTAAAGAAGTAGTCCAGTTACACATTTGTGGGCTTATAACTTGGCTTCTGAATGTCTTAGAGAGACCACGTTTGTTTTAATGTACTCCAATCAGCAGCCCCTACAACCACAAAAAGGAATGGAGTCATTAGCACTTATGGTTTGTAAATGGCACCCAGAATTATGTTGCACGAAGCACAATTTCACATCATTCTGGCTTCATTTGTGTCAAAACAAGGTCCAATCAGATTGAAACGTTACAGGAAGGTAGAATCTATTGAGTTGTAAGTTATCTGAACGTTTCATGATGATAGCACTTTCCTAAGGGGGTCAAACCATGTCCCAAAAGTCACCGGATCTGGTGTCAATTTAAAGAAGTAGTCCAGTTACACATTTGTGGGCTTATAACTTTGCTTCTGAATGTCCTAGAGAGATCAGGTTTGTTTTAGTGTACTCCAATCAACAGCCCCTACAACCACAAAAAGGAATAGAGTCATTAGCACTTATGGTTTGTAAATGGCACCCAGAATTATGTTGCACGAAGCACAATTTCACATCATTCTGGGTCCATTTGTGTGAAAACAAGGTCCAATCAGGCTGAAACGCTACAAGAAGGTAGAATCTATTGAGTTGTAAGTGATCTGAATGTTTCAAGATGATCGCACATTCCTATAGGGGGTCAAACCATGTCCCAAAGGTCACCGGGCCTGGTGTCACTTTAAAGAAGTAGTCCAGTTACACCTTTGAGGGCTTATAACTTGGCTTCTGAATGTCCTAGAGAGATCAGGTTTGTTTTAGTGTACTCCAATCAACAGCCCCTACAACCTCAAAAAGGAATGGAGTCATTAGCACTTATGGTTTTTAAATGGCACCCAGAATTATGTTGCACGAAGCACAATTTCACATCATTCTGGGTTCATTTGTGTGAAAACAAGGTCCAATCAGGCTGAAACGTTACAGGAAGGTAGAATCTATTGAGTTGTAAGTGATCTGAACGTTTCATGATGATAGCACTTTCCTAAGGGGGTCAAACCATGTCCCAAAGGTCACCGGATCTGGTGTCAATTTAAAGAAGTAATCCAGTTACACATTTGTGGGCTTATAACTTGGCTTCTGAATGTCCTAGAGAGATCAGGTTTGTTTTAGTGTACTCCAATCAACAGCCCCTACAACCACAAAAAGGAATGGAGTCATTAGCACTTAAGGTTTGTAAATGGCACCCAGAATTATGTTGCACGAAGCACAATTTCACATCATTCTGGGTCCATTTGTGTGAAAACAAGGTCCAATCAGGCGGAAACTCTACAAGAAGGTGGAACCTATTGAGTTGTAAATGATCTGAACGTTTCAAGATGATCGCACATTCCTATAGGGGGTAAAACCATGTCCCAAAGGTCACCGGGCCTGGTGTCTCTTTAAAGAAGTAGTCCAGTTACACATTTGTGGGCTTATAACTTGGCTTCTGAATGTCCCTGAGAGATCAGGTTTGTTTTAGTATACTCCAATCAACAGCCCCTACAACCACAAAAAGGAATGGAGTCATTAGCACTTATGGTTTTTAAATGGCACCCAGAATTATGTTGCACGAAGCACAATTTCACATCATTCTGGGTTCATTTGTGTGAAAACAAGGTCCAATCAGGCTGAAACGTTACAGGAAGGTAGAATCTATTGAGTTGTAAGTGATCTGAACGTTTCATGATGATAGCACTTTCCTAAGGGGGTCAAACCATGTCCCAAAGGTCACCGGATCTGGTGTCAATTCAAAGAAGTAGTCCAGTTACATATTTGTGGGCTTATAACTTGGCTTCTGAATGTCCTAGAGAGATCAGGTTTGTTTTAATGTACTCCAATTAGCAGCCCCTACAACCACAAAAAGGAATGGAGTCATTAGCACTTATGGTTTGTAAATGGCACCCAGAATTATGTTGCACGAAGCACAATTTCACATCATTCTGGGTTCATTTGTGTGAAAACAAGGTCCAATCAGGCTGAAATGTTACAGGAAGGTAGAATCTATTGAGTTGTAAGTGATCTGAATGTTTCATGATGATAGCACTTTCCTAAGGGGGTCAAACCATTTTCCAAAGGTCACCGGATCTGGTGTCAATTTAAAGAAGTAATCCAGTTACACATTTGTGGGCTTATAACTTGGCTTCTTAATGTCCTAGAGAGATCAGGTTTGTTTTAGTGTACTCCAATCAACAGCCCCTACAACCACAAAAAGGAATGGAGTCATCAGCACTTAAGGTTTGTAAATGGCACCCAGAATTATGTTGCACGAAGCACAATTTCACATCATTCTGGGTCCATTTGTGTGAAAACAAGGTCCAATCAGGCTGAAACGCTACAAGAAGGTAGAATCTATTGAGTTGTAAGTGATCTGAACGTTTCAAGATGATCGCACATTCCTATAGGGGTAAAATCATGTCCCAAAGGTCACCGGGCCTGGTGTCACTTTAAAGAAGTAGTCCAGTTACACCTTTGTGGGCTTATAACTTGGCTTCTGAATGTCCTAGAGAGGTTAGGTTTGTTTTAGTGTTCTCCAATCAACAGCCCCTACAACCACAAAAAGGAATGGAGTCATTAGCACTTATGGTTTGTAAATGGCACCCAGAATTATGTTGCACGAAGCACAATTTCACATCATTCTGGGTTCATTTGTGTGAAAACAAGGTCCAATCAGGCTGAAATGTTACAGGAAGGTAGAATCTATTGAGTTGTAAGTGATCTGAACGTTTCATGATGATAGCACTTTCCTAAGGGGGTCAAACCATGTCCCAAAGGTCACAGGATCTGGTGTCAATTTAAAGAAGTAGTACAGTTACACCTTTGTGGGCTTATAACTTGGCTTCTGAATGTCCTAGAGAGATCAGGTTTGTTTTATTATACTCCAATCAACAGCCCCTACAACCACAAAAAGGAATGGAGTCATTAGCACTTATGGTTTTTTAATGGCACCCAGAATTATGTTGCACGAAGCACAATTTCACATCATTCTGGGTTCATTTGTGTGAAAACAAGGTCCAATCAGGCTGAAACGTTACAGGAAGGTAGAATCTATTGAGTTGTTAGTGATCTGAACGTTTCAAGATGATCGCACATTCCTATAGGGGGTAAAACCATGTCCCAAAGGTCACCGGATCTGGTGTCTCTTTAAAGAAGTAGTCCAGTTACACATTTGTGGGCTCATAACTTGGCTTCTGAATGTCCTAGAGAGATCAGGTTTGTTTTAGTATACTCCAATCAACAGCCCCTACAACCACAAAAAGGAATGGAGTCATTAGCACTTATGGTTTTTTAATGGCACCCAGAATTATGTTGCACGAAGCACAATTTCACATCATTCTGGGTTCATTTGTGTGAAAACAAGGTCCAATCAGGCTGAAACGTTACAGGAAGGTAGAATCTATTGAGTTGTAAGTGATCTGAACGGTTCATCATGATATCACTTTCCTAAGGGGGTCAAACCATGTCCCAAAGGTCACCGGATCTGGTGTCAATTCAAAGAAGTAGTCCAGTTACACCTTTGTGGGCTTATAACTTTGCTTCTGAATGTCCTAGAGAGATCAGGTTTGTTTTAATGTACTCCAATCAACAGCCCCTACAACCACAAAAAGGAATGGAGTCATTAGCACTTATGGTTTGTAAATGGCACCCAGAATTACGTTGCACGAAACACAATTTCACATCATTCTGGGTTCATTTGTGTGAAAACAAGGTCCATTCAGGCTGAAACGCTACAAGAAGGTAGAATCTATTGAGTTGTAAGTGATCTGAACGTTTCAAGATGATCGCACATTCCAATAGGGGGTAAAACCATGTCCCAAAGGTCACCGGGCCTGGTGTCACTTTAAAGAAGTAGTCCAGTTACACCTTTGAGGGCTTATAACTTGGCTTCTGAATGTCCTAGAGAGATCAGGTTTGTTTTAGTGTACTCCAATCAACAGCCCCTACAACCTCCAAAAGGAATGGAGTCATTAGCACTCATGGTTTTTAAATGGCACCCAGAATTGTTGCACGAAGCACAATTTCACATCATTTTGGGTTCATTTGTGTGAAAACAAGGTCCAATCAGGCTGAAACGTTACAGGAAGGTAGAATCTATTGAGTTGTAATTGATCTGAACATTTCATGATGATAGCACTTTCCTAAGGGGGTCAAACCATGTCCCAAAGGTCACTGGATCTGGTGTCAATTTTAAAGTAGTCCAGTTACACATTTGTGGGCTTATAACTTGGCTTCTGAATGTCCTAGAGAGATCAGGTTTGTTTTAGTGTACTCCAATCAACAACCCCTACAACCACAAAAAGGAATGGAGTCATTAGCACTTAAGGTTTGTAAATGGCACCCAGAATTATGTTGCACGAAGCACAATTTCACATCATTCTGGGTCCATTTGTGTGAAAACAAGGTCCAATAAGGCTGAAACGCTACAAGAAGGTAGAACCTATTGAGTTGTAAGTGATCTGAACGTTTCAAGATGATCGCACATTCCTATAGGGGGAAAAACGGGGTCCCAAAGGTCACTGGGCCTGGTGTCTCTTTAAAGAAGTAGTCCAGTTACACATTTGTGGGCTTATAACTTGGCTTCTGAATGTCCTAGAGAGGTTAGGTTTGTTTTAGTGTACTCCAATCAACAGCCCCTACAACCACAAAAAGGAATGGAGTCATTAGCACTTATGGTTTGTAAATGGCACCCAGAATTTTGTTGCACGAAGCACAATTTCACATCATTCTGGGTTCATTTGTGTGAAAACAAGGTCCAATCAGGCTGAAACGTTACAGGAAGGTAGAATCTATTGAGTTGTAAGTGATCTGAACGTTTCATGATGATAGCACTTTCCTAAGGGGGTCAAACCATGTCCCTAAGGTCACCGGATCTGGTGTCAATTTAAAGAAGTAGTCCAGTTACACATTTGTGGGCTTGTAACTTGGCTTCTGAATGTCCTAGAGAGATCAGGTTTGTTTTAGTGTACTCCAATCAACATCCCCTACAACCACAAAAAGGAATGGAGTCATTAGCACTTATGGTTTGTAAATGGCACCCAGAATTATGTTGCACAAAGCACAATTTCACATCATTCTGGGTCCATTTGTGTGAAAACAAGGTCCATTCAGGCTGAAACGTTACAGGAAGGTAGAATCTATTGAGTTGTAAGTAATCTGAACGTTTCATGATGATCACACATTCCTAAGGGGGTCAAACCATTTTCCAAAGGTCACCGGATCTGGTGTCAATTTAAAGAAGTAATCCAGTTACACATTTGTGGGCTTATAACTTGGCTTCTTAATGTCCTAGAGAGATCAGGTTTGTTTTAGTGTACTCCAATCAACAGCCCCTACAACCACAAAAAGGAATGGAGTCATTAGCACTTAAGGCTTGTAAATGGCACCCAGAATTATGTTGCACGAAGCACAATTTCACATCATTCTGGGTCCATTTGTGTGAAAACAAGGTCCAATCAGGCTGAAACGCTACAAGAAGGTAGAATCTATTGAGTTGTAAGTGATCTGAACGTTCCAAGATGATCGCACATTCCTATAGGGGTAAAACCATGTCCCAAAGGTCACCGGGCCTGGTGTCACTTTAAAGAAGTAGTCCAGTTACACCTTTGTGGGCTTATAACTTGGCTTCTGAATGTCCTAGAGAGGTTAGGTTTGTTTTAGTGTTCTCCAATCAACAGCCCCTACAACCACAAAAAGGAATGGAGTCATTAGCACTTATGGTTTGTAAATGGCACCCAGAATTATGTTGCACGAAGCACAATTTCACATCATTCTGGGTTCATTTGTGTGAAAACAAGGTCCAATCAGGCTGAAACGTTACAGGAAGGTAGAATCTATTGAGTTGTAAGTGATCTGAACGTTTCAGGATGATAGCACTTTCCTAAGGGGGTCAAACCATGTCCCAAAGGTCACCTGATCTGGTGTCAATTTAAAGAAGTAGTCCAGTTACACATTTGTGGGCTTATAACTTGGCTTCTGAATGTCCTAGAGAGATCAGGTTTGTTTTAGTGTACTCCAAACAACAGCCCCTACAACCTCAAACAGGAATGGAGCCATTAGCACTTATGGTTTTTAAATGGCACCCAGAATTATGTTGCACGAAGCACAATTTCACATCATTCTGGGTTCATTTGTGTGAAAACAAGGTCCAATCAGGCTGAAATGTTACAGGAAGGTAGAATCTATTGAGTTGTAAGTGATCTGAACGTTTCATGATGATAGCACTTTCCTAAGGGGGTCAAACCATGTCCCAAAGGTCACAGGATCTGGTGTCAATTTAAAGAAGTAGTACAGTTACACCTTTGTGGGCTTATAACCTGGCTTCTGAATGTCCTAGAGAGATCAGGTTTGTTTTATTATATCCCAATCAACAGCCCCTACAACCACAAAAAGGAATGGAGTCATTAGCACTTATGGTTTTTTAATGGCACCCAGAATTATGTTGCACGAAGCACAATTTCACATCATTCCGGGTTCATTTGTGTGAAAACAAGGTCCAATCAGGCTGAACCGTTACAGGAAGGTAGAATCTATTGAGTTGTAAGTGATATGAACGTTTCAAGATGATCGCACATTCCTATAGGGGGTAAAACCATGTCCCAAAGGTCACCGGGCCTGGTGTCTCTTTAAAGAAGTAGTCCAGTTACACATTTGTGGGCTTATAACTTGGCTTCTGAATGTCCTAGAGAGATCAGGTTTGTTTTAGTATACTCCAATCAACAGCCCCTACAACCACAAAAAGGAATGGAGTCATTAGCACTTATGGTTTTTTAATGGCACCCAGAATTATGTTGCACGAAGCACAATTTCACATCATTCTGGGTTCATTTGTGTGAAAACAAGGTCCAATCAGGCTGAAACGTTACAGGAAGGTAGAATCTATTGAGTTGTAAGTGATCTGAACGGTTCATCATGATATCACTTTCCTAAGGGGGTCAAACCATGTCCCAAAGGTCACCGGATCTGGTGTCAATTTAAAGAAGTAGTCCAGTTACACATTTGTGGGCTTATAACTTGGCTTCTGAATGTCCTAGAGAGATCAGGTTTGTTTTAATGTACTCCAATCAACAGCCCCTACAACCACAAAAAGGAATGGAGTCATTAGCACTTATGGTTTGTAAATGGCACCCAGAATTATGTTGCACGAAGCACAATTTCACATCATTCTGGGTTCATTTGTGTGAAAACAAGGTCCAATCAGGCTGAAACGCTACAAGAAGGTAGAATCTATTGAGTTGTAAGTGATCTGAACGTTTCATGATGATAGCACTTTCCTAAGGGGGTCAAACCATGTCCCAAAGGTCACCGGACCTGGTGTCACTTTAAAGAAGTAGTCCAGTTACACCTTTGTGGGCTTATAACTTGGCTTCTGAATGTCCTAGAGAGATCAGGTTTGTTTTAATGTACTCCAATCAGTAGCCCCTACAACCACAAAAGGAATGGAGTCATTAGCACTTATGGTTTGTAAATGGCACCCAGAATAATGTTGCACGAAGCACAATTTCACATCATTCTGGGTCCATTTGTGTGAAAACAAGGTCCAATCAGGCTGAAACGCTACAAGAAGGTAGAATCTATTGAGTTGTAAGTGATCTGAACGTTTCAAGATGATCGCACATTCTTATAGGGGGTAAAACCATGTCCCAAAGGTCACCGGGCCTGGTGTCACTTTAAACAAGTAGTCCAGTTACACCTTTGTGGGCTTATAACTTGGCTTCTGAATGTCCTAGAGAGGTTAGGTTTGTTTTAGTGTACTCCAATAAACAGCCCCTACAACCACAAAAAGGAATGGAGTCATTAGCACTTATGGTTTGTAAACGGCACCCAGAATTATGTTGCACAATGCACAATTTCACATCATTCTGGGTTCATTTGTGTGAAAACAAGGTCCAATCAGGCTGAAACATTACAGGAAGGTAGAATCTATTGAGTTGTAAGTGATCTGAACGTTTCATGATGATAGCACTTTCCTAAGGGGTTCAAACCATGTCCCAAAGGTCACCGGATCTGGTGTCAATTTAAAGAAGTAGTCCGGTTACACATTGGTGGGCTTATAACTTGGCTTCTGAATGTCCTAGAGAGATCAGGTTTGTTTTAGTGTACTCCAATCAACATCCCCTACAACCTCAAAAAGGAATGGAGTCATTAGCACTTATGGTTTTTAAATGGCACCCAGAATTATGCTGCACTAAGCACAATTTCACATCATTCTGGGTTCATTTGTGTGAAAACAAGGTCCAATCAGGCTGAAACGTTACAGGAAGGTAGAATCTATTGAGTTGTAAGTGATCTGAACGTTTCATGATGATAGCCCTTTCCTTAGGGGGTCAAACCATGTCCCAAAGGTCACCGGATCTGGTGTCAATTTAAAGAAGTAGTCCAGTTACACATTTGTGGGCTTATAACTTGGCTTCTGAATGTCCTAGAGAGATCAGGTTTGTTTTAATGTACTCCAACCAACAGCCCCTACAACCACAAAAAGGAATGGAGTCATTAGCACTTATGGTTTGTAAATGGCACCCAGAATTATGTTGCATGAAGCACAATTTCACATCATTCTGGGTTCATTTAGGTGAAAACAAGGTCCAATAAGGCTGAAACGTTACAAGAAGGTAGAATCTATTGAGTTGTAAGTGATCTGAACATTTCATGATGATCGCACATTCCTATAGGGGGTCAAACCATGCCCCAAAGGTCACCGGGCCTGGTGTCACTTTAAAGAAGTAGTCCAGTTACACCTTTGAGGGCTTATAACTTGGCTTCTGAATATCCTAGAGAGATCAGGTTTGTTTTAGTGTACTCTAATCAACAGGCCCTACAAGCTCAAAATGGAATAGAGTCATTAGCACTTATGGTTTGTAAATGGCACCCAGAATTATGTTGCACGAAGCACAATTTCACATCATTCTGGGTTCATTTGTGTGAAAACAAGGTCCAATCAGGCTGAAACGTTACAGGAAGGTAGAATCTATTGAGTTGTAAGTTATCTGAAAGTTTCATGATGATAGCACTTTCCTAAGGGGGTCAAACCCTGTCCCAAAGGTCACCGGGCCTGGTGTCACTTTAAAGATGTAGTCCAGTTACACCATTGTGGGCTTATAACTTGGCTTCTAAATGCCCTAGAGAGGTTAGGTTTGTTTTAGTGTACTCCAATCAAAAGCGCCTACAACCACAAAAAGGAATGGAGTCATTAGCACTTATGGTTTGTAAATGGCACCCAGAATTATGTTGCACAAAGCACAATTTCACATCATTCTGGGTTCATTTGTGTGAAAACAAGGTCCAATCAGGCTGAAACGTTACAGGAAGGTAGAATCTATTGAGTTGTAAGTGATCGGAACGTTTCAGGATGATAGCACTTTCCTAAGGGGGTCAAACCATGTCCCAAAGGTCACCGGATCTGGTGTCAATTTAAAGAAGTAGTCCAGTTACACATTTGTGGGCTAATAACTTGGCTTCTGAATGTCCTAGAGAGATCAGGTTTGTTTTAGTGTACTCCAGTCAACAGCCCCTACAACCACAAAAAGGAATGGAGACATTAGCACTTATGGTTTTTAAATGGCACCCAGAATTATGTTGCACGAAGCACAATTTCACATCGTTCTGGGTTCATTTGTGTGAAAACAAGGTCCAATCAGGCTGAAACGTTACAGGAAGGTAGAATCTATTGAGTTGTAAGTGATCTGAACGTTTCATGATGATAGCACTTTCCTAAGGGGGTCAAACCATGTCCCAAAGGTCACCGGATCTGGTGTCACTTTAAAGTAGTAGTCCAGTTACACATTTGTGGGCTTATAACTTGGCTTCTGAATGTCCTAGAGAGGTCAGGTTTGTTTTAGTGTACTCCAATCAACAGCCCCTACAACCACAAAAAGGAATGGAGTCATTAGCACTTATGGTTTTTAAATGGCACCCAGAATTTTGTTGCACGAAGCACAATTTCACATCATTCTGGGTTCATTTGTGTGAAAACAAGGTGCAATCAGGCTGAAACGTTACAGGAAGGTAGAATCTATTGAGTTGTAAGTGATCTGAACGTTTCAAGATGATCGCACATTCTTATAGGGGGTAAAACCATGTCCCAAAGGTCACCGGGCCTGGTGTCACTTTAAACAAGTAGTCCAGTTACACCTTTGTGGGCTTATAACTTGGCTTCTGAATGTCCTAGAGAGGTTAGGTTTGTTTTAGTGTACTCCAATAAACAGCCCCTACAACCACAAAAAGGAATGGAGTCATTAGCACTTATGGTTTGTAAATGGCACCCAGAATTATGTTGCACAATGCACAATTTCACATCATTCTGGGTTCATTTGTGTGAAAACAAGGTCCAATCAGGCTGAAACATTACAGGAAGGTAGAATCTATTGAGTTGTAAGTGATCTGAACGTTTCATGATGATCGCACTTTCCTAAGGGGTTCAAACCATGTCCCAAAGGTCACCGGATCTGGTGTCAATTTAAAGAAGTAGTCCGGTTACACATTGGTGGGCTTATAACTTGGCTTCTGAATGTCCTAGAGAGATCAGGTTTGTTTTAGTGTACTCCAATCAACATCCCCTACAACCTCAAAAAGGAATGGAGTCATTAGCACTTATGGTTTGTAAATGGCACCCAGAATTATGTTGCATGAAGCACAATTTCACATCATTCTGGGTTCATTTAGGTGAAAACAAGGTCCAATAAGGCTGAAACGTTACAGGAAGGTAGAATCTATTGAGTTGTAAGTGATCTGAACGTTTCATGATGATAGCACTTTCCTAAGGGGGTCAAACCATGTCCCAAAGGTCACCGGATCTGGTGTCACTTTAAAGTAGTAGTCCAGTTACACATTTGTGGGCTTATAACTTGGCTTCTGAATGTCCTAGAGAGGTCAGGTTTGTTTTAGTGTACTCCAATCAACAGCCCCTACAACCACAAAAAGGAATGGAGTCATTAGCACTTATGGTTTTTAAATGGCACCCAGAATTTTGTTGCACGAAGCACAATTTCACATCATTCTGGGTTCATTTGTGTGAAAACAAGGTGCAATCAGGCTGAAACGTTACAGGAAGGTAGAATCTATTGAGTTGTAAGTGATCTGAACGTTTCAAGATGATCGCACATTCTTATAGGGGGTAAAACCATGTCCCAAAGGTCACCGGGCCTGGTGTCACTTTAAACAAGTAGTCCAGTTACACCTTTGTGGGCTTATAACTTGGCTTCTGAATGTCCTAGAGAGGTTAGGTTTGTTTTAGTGTACTCCAATAAACAGCCCCTACAACCACAAAAAGGAATGGAGTCATTAGCACTTATGGTTTGTAAATGGCACCCAGAATTATGTTGCACAATGCACAATTTCACATCATTCTGGGTTCATTTGTGTGAAAACAAGGTCCAATCAGGCTGAAACATTACAGGAAGGTAGAATCTATTGAGTTGTAAGTGATCTGAACGTTTCATGATGATCGCACTTTCCTAAGGGGTTCAAACCATGTCCCAAAGGTCACCGGATCTGGTGTCAATTTAAAGAAGTAGTCCGGTTACACATTGGTGGGCTTATAACTTGGCTTCTGAATGTCCTAGAGAGATCAGGTTTGTTTTAGTGTACTCCAATCAACATCCCCTACAACCTCAAAAAGGAATGGAGTCATTAGCACTTATGGTTTGTAAATGGCACCCAGAATTATGTTGCATGAAGCACAATTTCACATCATTCTGGGTTCATTTAGGTGAAAACAAGGTCCAATAAGGCTGAAACGTTACAAGAAGGTAGAATCTATTGAGTTGTAACTGATCTGAACATTTCATGATGATCGCACATTCCTATAGGGGGTCAAACCATGCCCCAAAGGTCACCGGGCCTGGTGTCACTTTAAAGAAGTAGTCCAGTTACACCTTTGAGGGCTTATAACTTGGCTTCTGAATATCCTAGAGAGATCAGGTTTGTTTTAGTGTACTCTAATCAACAGCCCCTACAAGCTCAAAATGGAATGGAGTCATTAGCACTTATGGTTTGTAAATGGCACCCAGAATTATGTTGCACGAAGCACAATTTCACATCATTCTGGGTTCATTTGTGTGAAAACAAGGTCCAATCAGGCTGAAACGTTACAGGAAGGTAGAATCTATTGAGTTGTAAGTGATCTGAACGTTTCATGATGATAGCACTTTCCTAAGGGGGTCAAACCATGTCCCAAAGGTCACCGGGCCTGGTGTCACTTTAAAGTTGTAGTCCAGTTACACCATTGTGGGCTTATAACTTGGCTTCTAAATGCCCTAGAGAGGTTAGGTTTGTTTTAGTGTACTCCAATCAAAAGAGCCTACAACCACAAAAAGGAATGGAGTCATTAGCACTTATGGTTTGTAAATGGCACCCAGAATTATGTTGCACGAAGCACAATTTCACATCATTCTGGGTTCATTTGTGTGAAAACAAGGTCCAATCAGGCTGAAACGTTATAGAAAGGTAGAATCTATTGAGTTGTAAGTGATCTGAACGTTTCATGATGATAGCACTTTCCTAAGGGGGTCAAACCATGTCCCAAAGGTCACCGGATCTGGTGTCAATTTAAAGAAGTAGTCCAGTTACACATTTGTGGGCTAATAACTTGGCTTCTGAATGTCCTAGAGAGATCAGGTTTGTTTTAGTGTACTCCAGTCAACAGCCCCTACAACCACAAAAAGGAATGGAGACATTAGCACTTATGGTTTTTAAATGGCACCCAGAATTATGTTGCACGAAGCACAATTTCACATCATTCTGGGTTCATTTGTGTGAAAACAAGGTCCAATCAGGCTGAAACGTTACAGGAAGGTAGAATCTATTGAGTTGTAAGTGATCTGAACGTTTCATGATGATAGCACTTTCCTAAGGGGGTCAAACCATGTCCCAAAGGTCACCGGATCTGGTGTCACTTTAAAGTAGTAGTCCAGTTACACATTTGTGGGCTTATAACTTGGCTTCTGAATGTCCTAGAGAGGTCAGGTTTGTTTTAGTGTACTCCAATCAACAGCCCCTACAACCACAAAAAGGAATGGAGTCATTAGCACTTATGGTTTTTAAATGGCACCCAGAATTATGTTGCACGAAGCACAATTTCACATCATTCTGGGTTCATTTGTGTGAAAACAAGGTGCAATCAGGCTGAAACGTTACAGGAAGGTAGAATCTATTGAGTTGTAAGTGATCTGAACGTTTCATGATAATAGCACTTTCCTAAGGGGGTCAAACCATGTCCCAAAGATCACCGGATCTGGTGTCAATTTAAAGAAGTAGTCCAGTTACACCTTTGTGGGCTTATAACTTGGCTTCTGAATATCCTAAAGAGGTCAGGTTTGTTTTAGAGTACTCCAGTTAACAGCCCCCATTACCCCAAAAAGTAATGGAGTCATTAGCACTTATGGTTTTTAAATGGCACCCAGAATTATGTTGCACGAAGCACAATTTCACATCATTCTGGGTTTATTTGTGTGAAAACAAGGTCCAATCAGGCTGAAACGTTACAGGAAGGTAGAATCTATTGAGTTGTAAGTGATCTGAACGTTTCATGATGATAGCACTTTCCTAAGGGGGTCAAACCATGTCCCAAAGGTCACCGGATCTGGTGTCAATTTAAAGAAGTAGTCCAGTTACACATTTGTGGGCTTATAACTTGGCTTCTGAATGTCCTAGAGAGATCAGGTTTGTTTTAATGTACTCCAACCAACAGCCCCTACAACCACAAAAAGGAATGGAGTCATTAGCACTTATGGTTTGTAAATGGCACCCAGAATTATGTTGCATGAAGCACAATTTCACATCATTCTGGGTTCATTTAGGTGAAAACAAGGTCCAATAAGGCTGAAACGTTACAAGAAGGTAGAATCTATTGAGTTGTAAGTGATCTGAACATTTCATGATGATCGCACATTCCTATAGGGGGTCAAACCATGTCCCAAAGGTCACCGGGCCTGGTGTCACTTTAAAGAAGTAGTCCAGTTACACCTTTGAGGGCTTATAACTTGGCTTCTGAATATCCTAGAGAGATCAGGTTTGTTTTAGTGTACTCTAATCAACAGCCCCTACAAGCTCAAAATGGAATGGAGTCATGAGCACTTATGGTTTGTAAATGGCACACAGAATTATGTTGCACGAAGCACAGTTTCACATCATTCTGGGTTCATTTGTGTGAAAACAAGGTCCAATCAGGCTGAAACGTTACAGGAAGGTAGAATCTATTGAGTTGTAAGTTATCTGAACGTTTCATGATGATAGCACTTTCCTAAGGGGGTCAAACCATGTCCCAAAGGTCACCGGGCCTGGTGTCACTTTAAAGATGTAGTCCAGTTACACCATTGTGGGCTTATAACTTGGCTTCTAAATGCCCTAGAGAGGTTAGGTTTGATTTAGTGTACTCCAATCAAAAGCGCCTACAACCACAAAAAGGAATGGAGTCATTAGCACTTATGGTTTGTAAATGGCACCCAGAATTATGTTGCACGAAGCACAATTTCACATCATTCTGGGTTCATTTGTGTGAAAACAAGGTCCAATCAGGCTGAAACGTTACAGGAAGGTAGAATCTATTGAGTTGTAAGTGATCTGAACGTTTCATGATGATAGCACTTTCCTAAGGGGGTCAAACCATGTCCCAAAGGTCACCGGATCTGGTGTCAATTTAAAGAAGTAGTCCAGTTACACATTTGTGGGCTAATAACTTGGCTTCTGAATGTCCTAGAGAGATCAGGTTTGTTTTAGTGTACTCCAGTCAACAGCCCCTACAACCACAAAAAGGAATGGAGACATTAGCACTTATGGTTTTTAAATGGCACCCAGAATTATGTTGCACGAAGCACAATTTCACATCATTCTGGGTTCATTTGTGTGAAAACAAGGTCCAATCAGGCTGAAACGTTACAGGAAGGTAGAATCTATTGAGTTGTAAGTGATCTGAACGTTTCATGATGATAGCACTTTCCTAAGGGGGTCAAACCATGTCCCAAAGGTCACCGGATCTGGTGTCACTTTAAAGTAGTAGTCCAGTTACACCTTTGTGGGCTTATAACTTGGCTTCTGAATGTCCTAGAGAGGTCAGGTTTGTTTTAGTGTACTCCAATCAACAGCCCCTACAACCTCAAAAAGGAATGGAGTCATTAGCACTTATGGTTTTTAAATGGCACCCAGAATTATGTTGCACGAAGCACAATTTCACATCATTCTGGGTTCATTTGTGTGAAAACAAGGTGCAATCAGGCTGAAACGTTACAGGAAGGTAGAATCTATTGAGTTGTAAGTGATCTGAACGTTTCATGATAATAGCACTTTCCTAAGGGGGTCAAACCATGTCCCAAAGATCACCGGATCTGGTGTCAATTTAAAGAAGTAGTCCAGTTACACCTTTGTGGGCTTATAACTTGGCTTCTGAATATCCTAAAGAGGTCAGGTTTGTTTTAGAGTACTCCAGTTAACAGCCCCCATTACCCCAAAAAGTAATGGAGTCATTAGCACTTATGGTTTTTAAATGGCACCCAGAATTATGTTGCACGAAGCACAATTTCACATCATTCTGGGTTTATTTGTGTGAAAACAAGGTCCAATCAGGCTGAAACGTTACAGGAAGGTAGAATCTATTGATTTGTAAGTGATCTGAACGTTTCATGATGATAGCACTTTCCTAAGGGGGTCAAACCATGTCCCAAAGGTCACCGGATCTGGTGTCAATTTAAAGAAGTAGTCCAGTTACACATTTGTGGGCTTATAACTTGGCTTCTGAATGTCCTAGAGAGATCAGGTTTGTTTTAATGTACTCCAACCAACAGCCCCTACAACCACAAAAAGGAATGGAGTCATTAGCACTTATGGTTTGTAAATGGCACCCAGAATTATGTTGCATGAAGCACAATTTCACATCATTCTGGGTTCATTTAGGTGAAAACAAGGTCCAATAAGGCTGAAACGTTACAAGAAGGTAGAATCTATTGAGTTGTAAGTGATCTGAACATTTCATGATGATCGCACATTCCTATAGGGGGTCAAACCATGTCCCAAAGGTCACCGGGCCTGGTGTCACTTTAAAGAAGTAGTCCAGTTACACATTTGTGGGCTTATAACTTGGCTTCTGAATGTCCTAGAGAGATCAGGTTTGTTTTAGTGTACTCCAAACAACAGCCCCTAAAACCTCAAACAGGAATGGAGTCATTAGCACTTATCGTTTTTAAATGGCACCCAGAATTATGTTGCACGAAGCACAATTTCACATCATTCTGGGTTCATTTGTGTGAAAACAAGGTCCAATCAGGCTGAAACGTTACAGGAAGGTAGAATCTATTGAGTTGTAAGTGATCTGAACGTTTCATGATGATAGCACTTTCCTAAGGGGGTCAAACCATGTCCCAAAGGTCACCGGATCTGGTGTCAATTTAAAGAAGTAATCCAGTTACACATTTGTGGGCTTATAACTTGGCTTCTGAATGTCCTAGAGAGATCAGGTTTGTTTTAGTGTACTCTAATCAACAGCCCCTACAACCACAAAAAGGAATGGAGTCATTAGCACTTAAGGTTTGTAAATGGCACCCAGAATTATGTTGCACGAAGCACAATTTCACATCATTCTGGGTCCATTTGTGTGAAAACAAGGTCCAATCAGGCTGAAACGCTACAAGAAGGTGGAACCTATTGAGTTGTAAGTGATCTGAACGTTTCAAGATGATCGCACATTCCTATAGGGGGTAAAACCATGTCCCAAAGGTCACCGGGCCTGGTGTCTCTTTAAAGAAGTAGTCCAGTTACACATTTGTGGGCTTATAACTTGGCTTCTGAATGTCCCTAAGAGATCAGGTTTGTTTTAGTATACTCCAATCAACAGCCCCTACAACCACAAAAAGGAATGGAGTCATTAGCACTTATGGTTTTTAAATGGCACCCAGAATTATGTTGCACGAAGCACAATTTCACATCATTCTGGGTTCATTTGTGTGAAAACAAGGTCCAATCAGGCTGAAACGTTACAGGAAGGTAGAATCTATTGAGTTGTAAGTGATCTGAACATTTCATGATGATAGCACTTTCCTAAGGGGGTCAAACCATGTCCCAAAGGTCACCGGATCTGGTGTCAATTCAAAGAAGTAGTCCAGTTACATATTTGTGGGCTTATAACTTGGCTTCTGAATGTCCTAGAGAGATCAGGTTTGTTTTAATGTACTCCAATTAACAGCCCCTACAACCACAAAAAGGAATGGAGTCATTAGCACTTATGGTTTGTAAATGGCACCCAGAATTACATTGCACGAAGCACAATTTCACATCATTCTGGGTCCATTTGTGTGAAAACAAGGTCCAATCAGGCTGAAACGCTTTAAGAAGGTAGAATCTATTGAGTTGTAAGTGATCTGAACGTTTCAAGATGATCGCACATTCCTATAGGGGGTAAAACCATGTCCCAAAGGTCACCGGGCCTGGTGTCTCTTTAAAGAAGTAGTCCAGTTACACATTTGTGGGCTTATAACTTGGCTTCTGAATGTCCTAGAGAGATCAGGTTTGTTTTAGTATACTCCAATCAACAGCCCCTACAACCACAAAAAGGAATGGAGTCATTAGCACTTATGGTTTTTTAATGGCACCCAGAATTACGTTGCACGAAGCACAATTTCACATCATTCTGGGTTCATTTGTGTGAAAACAAGGTCCAATCAGGCTGAAACGTTACAGGAAGGTAGAATCTATTGAGTTGTAAGTGATCTGAACGTTTCATCATGATATCACTTTCCTAAGGGGGTCAAACCATGTCCCAAAGGTCACCGGATCTGGTGTCAATTTAAAGAAGTAGTCCAGTTACACATTTGTGGGCTTATAACTTGGCTTCTGAATGTCCTAGAGAGATCAGGTTTGTTTTAATGTACTCCAATCAACAGCCCCTACAACCACAAAAAGGAATGGAGTAATTAGCACTTATGGTTTGTAAATGGCACCCAGAATTATGTTGCACGAAGCACAATTTCACATCATTCTGGGTTCATTTGTGTGAAAACAAGGTCCAATCAGGCTGAAACGCTACAAGAAGGTAGAATCTTTTGAGTTGTAAGTGATCTGAATGTTTCATGATGATAGCACTTTCCTAAGGGGGTCAAACCATGTCCCAAAGGTCACCGGATCTGGTGTAAATTCAAAGAAGTAGTCCAGTTACACCTTTGTGGGCTTATAACTTTGCTTCTGAATGTCCTAGAGAGATCAGGTTTGTTTTAATGTACTCCAATCAACAGCCCCTACAACCACAAAAAGGAATGGAGTCATTAGCACTTATGGTTTGTAAATGGCACCCAGAATTACGTTGCACGAAACACAATTTCACATCATTCTGGGTTCATTTGTGTGAAAACAAGGTCCATTCAGGCTGAAACGCTACAAGAAGGTAGAATCTATTGAGTTGTAAGTGATCTGAACGTTTCAAGATGATCGCACATTCCAATAGGGGGTAAAACCATGTCCCAAAGGTCACCGGGCCTGGTGTCTCTTTAAAGAAGTAGTCCAGTTACACATTTGTGGGCTTATAACTTGGCTTCTGAATGTCCCTGAGAGATCAGGTTTGTTTTAGTATACTCCAATCAACAGCCCCTACAACCACAAAAAGGAATGGAGTCATTAGCTTTTATGGTTTTTAAATGGCACACAGAATTATGTTGCACGAAGCACAATTTCACATTATTCTGGGTTCATTTGTGTGAAAACAAGGTCCAATCAGGATGAAACGTTACAGGAAGGTAGAATCTATTGAGTTGTAAGTGATCTGAACGTTTCATGATGATAGAACTTTCCTAAGGGGGTCAAACCATGTCCCAAAGGTCACCGGATCTGGTGTCAATTCAAAGAAGTAGTCCAGTTACACATTTGTGGGCTTATAACTAGGCTTCTGAATGTCCTAGAGAGATCAGGTTTGTTTTAATGTACTCCAATCAACAGCCCCTACAACCACAAAAAGGAATGGAGTCATTAGCACTTAAGGTTTGTAAATGGCACCCAGAATTATGTTGCACGAAGCACAATTTCACATCATTCTGGGTCCATTTTTGTGAAAACAAGGTCCAATCAGGCTGAAACGCTACAAGAAGGTAGATCCTATTGAGTTGTAAGTGATCTGAACGTTTCAAGATGATCGCACATTCCTATAGGGGGTCAAACCATGTCCCAAAGGTCGCCGGGCCTGGTGTCTCTTTAAAGAAGTAGTCCAGTTACACATTTGTGGGCTTATAATTTGGCTTCTGAATGTCCTAGAGAGGTCAGGCTTGTTTTAGTGTACTCCAATCAACAGCCCCTACAACCACAAAAAGGAATGGAGTCATTAGCACTTATGGTTTGTAAATGGCACCCAGAATTATGTTGCACGAAGCACAATTTCACATCATTCTGGGTCCATTTGTGTGAAAACAAGGTCCAATCAGGCTGAAACGTTACAAGAAGGTTGAACCTATTGAGTTGTAAGTGATCTGAACGTTTCGTGATTATTGCAAATTCCTATAGGGGGTCAAACCATGTCCCAAAGGTCACCGGGCCTGGTGTCACTTTAAAGAAGTAGTCCAGTTACACCTTTGAGGGCTTATAACTTGGCTTCTGAATGTCCTAGAGAGATCAGGTTTGTTTTAGTGTACTCCAATCAACAGCCCCTACAACCTCAAAAAGGAATGGAGTAATTAGCACTTATGGTTTTTAAATGGCACCCAGAATTATGTTGCACGAAGCACAATTTCACATCATTCTGGGTTCAATTGTGTGAAAACAAGGTCCAATCAGGCTGAAACGTTACAGGAAGGTAGAATCTATTGAGTTGTAAGTGATCTGAACGTTTCATGATGATAGCACTTTCCTAAGGGGGTCAAACCATGTCCCAAAGGTCACCGGATCTGGTGTCAATTTAAAGAAGTAGTCCAGTTACACATTTGTGGGCTTATAACTTGGCTTCTGAATGTCCTAGAGAGATCACATTTGTTTTAGTGTACTCCAATCAACAGCCCCTACAACCACAAAAAGGAATGGAGTCATTAGCACTTAAGGTTTGTAAATGGCACCCAGAATTATGTTGCACGAAGCACAATTTCACATCATTCTGGGTCCATTTGTGTGAAAACAAGGTCCAATCAGGCTGAAACGCTACAAGAAGGTGGAACCTATTGAGTTGTAAGTGATCTGAACGTTTCAAGATGATCGCACATTCCTATAGGGGGTAAAACCATGTCCCAAAGGTCACCGGGCCTGGTGTCTCTTTAAAGAAGTAGTCCAGTTACACATTTGTGGGCTTATAACTTGGCTTCTGAATGTCCCTGAGAGATCAGGTTTGTTTTAGTATACTCCAATCAACAGCCCCTACAACCACAAAAAGGAATGGAGTCATTAGCACTTATGGTGTTTAAATGGCACCCAGAATTATGTTGCACGAAGCACAATTTCACATCATTCTGGGTCCAATTGTGTGAAAACAAGGTCCATTAGGGCTGAAACATTACAGGAAGGTAGAATCTATTGAGTTGTAAGTAATCTGAACGTTTCATGATGATCACACATTCCTAAGGGGGTCAAACCATTTTCCAAAGGTCACCGGATCTGGTATCAATTTAAAGAAGTAATCCAGTTACACATTTGTGGGCTTATAACTTGGCTTCTTAATGTCCTAGAGAGATCAGGTTTGTTTTAGTGTACTCCAATCAACAGCCCCTACAACCACAAAAAGGAATGGAGTCATTAGCACTTAAGGCTTGTAAATGGCACCCAGAATTATGTTGCACGAAGCACAATTTCACATCATTCTGGGTCCATTTGTGTGAAAACAAGGTCCAATCAGGCTGAAACGCTACAAGAAGGTAAAATCTATTGAGTTGTAAGTGATCTGAACGTTTCAAGATGATCGCACATTCCTATAGGGGTAAAACCATGTCCCAAAGGTCACCGGGCCTGGGGTCACTTTAAAGAAGTAGTACAGTTACACCTTTGTGGGCTTATAACTTGGCTTCTGAATGTCCTAGAGAGGTTAGGTTTGTTTTAGTGTTCTCCAATCAACAGCCCCTACAACCACAAAAAGGAATGGAGTCATTAGCACTTATGGTTTGTAAATGGCACCCAGAATTATGTTGCACGAAGCACAATTTCACATCATTCTGGGTTCATTTGTGTGAAAACAAGGTCCAATCAGGCTGAAACGTTACAGGAAGGTAGAATCTATTGAGTTGTAAGTGATCTGAACGTTTCAGGATGATAGCACTTTCCTAAGGGGGTCAAACCATGTCCCAAAGGTCACCTGATCTGGTGTCAATTTAAAGAAGTAGTCCAGTTACACATTTGTGGGCTTATAACTTGGCTTCTGAATGTCCTAGAGAGATCAGGTTTGTTTTAGTGTACTCCAAACAACAGCCCCTACAACCTCAAACAGGAATGGAGTCATTAGCTCTTATGGTTTTTAAATGGCACCCAGAATTATGTTGCACGAAGCACAATTTCACATCATTCTGGGT
This sequence comes from Nothobranchius furzeri, assembly GCF_043380555.1. Taxonomy (NCBI): domain Eukaryota; kingdom Metazoa; phylum Chordata; class Actinopteri; order Cyprinodontiformes; family Nothobranchiidae; genus Nothobranchius; species Nothobranchius furzeri. The sequence goes on from NC_091745.1 coordinate 20,978,824, forward strand.
TCATTTGTGTGAAAACAAGGTCCAATCAGGCTGAAATGTTACAGGAAGGTAGAATCTATTGAGTTGTAAGTGATCTGAACGTTTCATGATGATAGCACTTTCCTAAGGGGGTCAAACCATGTCCCAAAGGTCACAGGATCTGGTGTCAATTTAAAGAAGTAGTACAGTTACACCTTTGTGGGCTTATAACTTGGCTTCTGAATGTCCTAGAGAGATCAGGTTTGTTTTATTATATCCCAATCAACAGCCCCTACAACCACAAAAAGGAATGGAGTCATTAGCACTTATGGTTTGTAAATGGCACCCAGAATTATGTTGCACGAAGCACAATTTCACATCATTCTGGGTTCATTTGTGTGAAAACAAGGTCCAATCAGGCTGAAACGCTACAAGAAGGTAGAATCTATTGAGTTGTAAGTGATCTGAAGGTTTCATGATGATAGCACTTTCCTAAGGGGGTCAAACCATGTCCCAAAGGTCACCGGACCTGGTGTCACTTTAAAGAAGTAGTCCAGTTACACCTTTGTGGGCTTATAACTTTGTTTCTGAATGTCCTAGAGAGATCAGGTTTGTTTTAATGTACTCCAATCAACAGCCCCTACAACCACAAAAGGAATGGAGTCATTAGCACTTATGGTTTGTAAATGGCACCCAGAATTATGTTGCACGAAGCACAATTTCACATCATTCTGGGTCCATTTGTGTGAAAACAAGGTCCAATCAGGCTGAAACTCTACAAGAAGGTAGAATCTATTGAGTTGTAAGTGATCTGAACGTTTCAAGATGATCGCACATTCTTATAGGGGGTAAAGCCATGTCCCAAAGGTCACCGGGCCTGGTGTCACTTTAAACAAGTAGTCCAGTTACACCTTTGTGGGCTTATAACTTGGCTTCTTAATGTCCTAGAGAGGTTAGGTTTGTTTTAGTGTACTCCAATCAACAGCCCCTACAACCACAAAAAGGAATGGAGTCATTAGCACTTATGGTTTGTAAATGGCACCCAGAATTATGTTGCACAATGCACAATTTCACATCATTCTGGGTTCATTTGTGTGAAAACAAGGTCCAATCAGGCTGAAACATTACAGGAAGGTAGAATCTATTGAGTTGTAAGTGATCTGAACGTTTCATGATGATAGCACTTTCCTAAGGGGTTCAAACCATGTCCCAAAGGTCACCGGATCTGGTGTCAATTTAAAGAAGTAGTCCGGTTACACATTGGTGGGCTTATAACTTGGCTTCTGAATGTCCTAGAGAGATCAGGTTTGTTTTAGTGTACTCCAATCAACATCCCCTACAACCTCAAAAAGGAATGGAGTCATTAGCACTTATGGTTTTTAAATGGCACCCAGAATTATGTTGCACGAAGCACAATTTCACATCATTCTGGGTTCATTTGTGTGAAAACAAGGTCCAATCAGGCTGAAACGCTACAAGAAGGTAGAATCTATTGAGTTGTAAGTGATCTGAACGTTTCATGATGATAGCACTTTTCTAAGGGGGTCAAACCATGTCCCAAAGGTCACCGGACCTGGTGTCACTTTAAAGAAGTAGTCCAGTTACACATTTGTGGGCTTATAACTTGGCTTCTGAATGTCCTAGAGAGATCAGGTTTGTTTTAATGTACTCCAATCAACAGCCCCTACAACCACAAAAGGAATGGAGTCATTAGCACTAATGGTTTGTAAATGGCACCCAGAATTATGTTGCACGAAGCACAATTTCACATCATTATGGGTCCATTTGTGTGAAAACAAGGTCCAATCAGGCTGAAACGCTACAAGAAGGTAGAATCTATTGAGTTGTAAGTGATCTGAACGTTTCAAGATGATCGCACATTCTTATAGGGGGTAAAACCATGTCCCAAAGGTCACCGGGCCTGGTGTCACTTTAAACAAGTAGTCCAGTTACACCTTTGTGGGCTTATAACTTGGCTTCTGAATGTCCTAGAGAGGTTAGGTTTGTTTTAGTGTACTCCAATCAACAGCCCCTACAACCACAAAAAGGAATGGAGTCATTAGCACTTATGGTTTGTAAATGGAACCCAGAATTATGTTGCACAATGCACAATTTCACATCATTCTGGGTTCATTTGTGTGAAAACAAGGTCCAATCAGGCTGAAACATTACAGGAAGGTAGAATCTATTGAGTTGTAAGTGATCTGAACGTTTCATGATGATAGCACTTTCCTAAGGGGTTCAAACCATGTCCCAAAGGTCACCGGATCTGGTGTCAATTTAAAGAAGTAGTCCGGTTACACATTGGTAGGCTTATAACTTGGCTTCTGAATGTCCTAGAGAGATCAGGTTTGTTTTAGTGTACTCCAATCAACATCCCCTACAACCTCAAAAAGGAATGGAGTCATTAGCACTTATGGTTTTTAAATGGCACCCAGAAGTATGCTGCACTAAGCACAATTTCACATCATTCTGGGTTCATTTGTGTGAAAACAAGGTCCAATCAGGCTGAAACGTTACAGGAAGGTAGAATCTATTGAGTTGTAAGTGATCTGAACGTTTCATGATGATAGCCCTTTCCTTAGGGGGTCAAACCATGTCCCAAAGGTCACCGGATCTGGTGTCAATTTAAAGAAGTAGTCCAGTTACACATTTGTGGGCTTATAACTTGGCTTCTGAATGTCCTAGAGAGATCAGGTTTGTTATAATGTACTCCAATCAACATCCCCTACAACCTCAAAAAGGAATGGAGTCATTAGCACTTATGGTTTGTAAATGGCACCCAGAATTATGTTGCATGAAGCACAATTTCACATCATTCTGGGTTCATTTAGGTGAAAACAAGGTCCAATAAGGCTGAAACGTTACAAGAAGGTAGAATCTATTGAGTTGTAAGTGATCTGAACATTTCATGATGATCGCACATTCCTAGAGGGGGTCAAACCATGTCCCAAAGGTCACCGGGCCTGGTGTCACTTTAAAGAAGTAGTCCAGTTACACCTTTGAGGGCTTATAACTTGGCTTCTGAATATCCTAGAGAGATCAGGTTTGTTGTAGTGTACTCTAATCAACAGCCCCTACAAGCTCAAAATGGAATGGAGTCATTAGCACTTATGGTTTGTAAATTGCACCCAGAATTATGTTGCACGAAGCACAATTTCATATCATTCTGGGTTCATTTGTGTGAAAACAAGGTCCAATCAGGCTGAAACGTTACAGGAAGGTAGAATCTATTGAGTTGTAAGTTATCTGAACGTTTCATGATGATAGCACTTTCCTAAGGGGGTCAAACCATGTCCCAAAGGTCACCGGGCCTGGTGTCACTTTAAAGATGTAGTCCAGTTACACCATTGTGGGCTTATAACTTGGCTTCTAAATGCCCTAGAGAGGTTAGGTTTGTTTTAGTGTACTCCAATCAAAAGCGCCTACAACCACAAAAAGGAATGGAGTCATTAGCACTTATGTTTGTAAATGGCACCCAGAATTATGTTGCACGAAGCACAATTTCCCATCATTCTAGGTTCATTTGTGTGAAAACATTCCAATCAGGCTGAAACGTTACAGGAAGGTAGAATCTATTGAGTTGTAAGTGATCTGAACGTTTCATGATGATAGCACTTTCCTAAGGGGGTCAAACCATGTCCCAAAGGTCACCGTATCTGGTGTCAATTTAAAGAAGTAGTCCAGTTACACATTTGTGGGCTAATAACTTGGCTTCTGAATGTCCTAGAGAGATCAGGTTTGTTTTAGTGTACTCCAATCAACAGCCCCTACAACCACAAAAAGGAATGGAGACATTAGCACTTATGGTTTTTAAATGGCACCCAGAATTATGTTGCACGAAGCACAATTTCACATCATTCTGGGTTCATTTGTGTGAAAACAAGGTCCAATCAGGCTGAAACGTCACGTGAAGGTAGAATCTATTGAGTTGTAAGTGATCTGAACGTTTCATGATGATAGCACTTTCCTAAGGGGGTCAAACCATGTCCCAAAGGTCACCGGATCTGGTGTCACTTTAAAGTAGTAGTCCAGTTACACATTTGTGGGCTTATAACTTGGCTTCTGAATGTCCTAGAGAGATCAGGTTTGTTTTAGTGTACTCCAATCAACAGCCCCTACAACCACAAAAAGGAATGGAGTCATTAGCACTTAAGGCTTGTAAATGGCACCCAGAATTATGTTGCACGAAGCACAATTTCACATCATTCTGGGTCCATTTGTGTGAAAACAAGGTCCAATCAGGCTGAAACGCTACAAGAAGGTAGAATCTATTGAGTTGTAAGTGATCTGAACGTTTCAAGATGATCGCACATTCCTATAGGGGTAAAACCATGTCCCAAAGGTCACCGGGCCTGGGGTCACTTTAAAGAAGTAGTCCAGTTACACCTTTGTGGGCTTATAACTTGGCTTCTGAATGTCCTAGAGAGGTTAGGTTTGTTTTAGTGTTCTCCAATCAACAGCCCCTACAACCACAAAAAGGAATGGAGTCATTAGCACTTATGGTTTGTAAATGGCACCCAGAATTATGTTGCACGAAGCACAATTTCACATTATTCTGGGTTCATTTGTGTGAAAACAAGGTCCAATCAGGCTGAAACGTTACAGGAAGGTAGAATCTATTGAGTTGTAAGTGATCTGAACGTTTCAGGATGATAGCACTTTCCTAAGGGGGTCAAACCATGTCCCAAAGGTCACCTGATCTGGTGTCAATTTAAAGAAGTAGTCCAGTTACACATTTGTGGGCTTATAACTTGGCTTCTGAATGTCCTAGAGAGATCAGGTTTGTTTTAGTGTACTCCAAACAACAGCCCCTACAACCTCAAACAGGAATGGAGTCATTAGCACTTATGGTTTTTAAATGGCACCCAGAATTATGTTGCACGAAGCACAATTTCACATCATTCTGGGTCCATTTGTGTGAAAACAAGGTCCAATCAGGCTGAAATGTTACAGGAAGGTAGAATCTATTGAGTTGTAAGTGATCTGAACGTTTCATGATGATAGCACTTTCCTAAGGGGGTCAAACCATGTCCCAAAGGTCACAGGATCTGGTGTCAATTTAAAGAAGTAGTACAGTTACACCTTTGTGGGCTTATAACTTGGCTTCTGAATGTCCTAGAGAGATCAGGTTTGTTTTATTATATCCCAATCAACAGCCCCTACAACCACAAAAAGGAATGGAGTCATTAGCACTTATGGTTTGTAAATGGCACCCAGAATTATGTTGCACAATGCACAATTTCACATCATTCTGGGTTCATTTGTGTGAAAACAAGGTCCAATCAGGCTGAAACATTACAGGAAGGTAGAATCTATTGAGTTGTAAGTGATCTGAACGTTTCATGATGATAGCACTTTCCTAAGGGGTTCAAACCATGTCCCAAAGGTCACCGGATCTGGTGTCAATTTAAAGAAGTAGTCCGGTTACACATTGGTGGGCTTATAACTTGGCTTCTGAATGTCCTAGAGAGATCAGGTTTGTTTTAGTGTACTCCAATCAACATCCCCTACAACCTCAAAAAGGAATGGAGTCATTAGCACTTATGGTTTTTAAATGGCACCCAGAATTATGTTGCACGAAGCACAATTTCACATCATTCTGGGTTCATTTGTGTGAAAACAAGGTCCAATCAGGCTGAAACGCTACAAGAAGGTAGAATCTATTGAGTTGTAAGTGATCTGAACGTTTCATGATGATAGCACTTTCCTAAGGGGGTCAAACCATGTCCCAAAGGTCACCGGACCTGGTGTCACTTTAAAGAAGTAGTCCAGTTACACCTTTGTGGGCTTATAACTTGGCTTCTGAATGTCTTAGAGAGATCAGGTTTGTTTTAATGTACTCCAATCAACAGCCCCTACAACCACAAAAGGAATGGAGTCATTAGCACTAATGGTTTGTAAATGGCACCCAGAATTATGTTGCACGAAGCACAATTTCACATCATTCTGGGTCCATTTGTGTGAAAACAAGGTCCAATCAGGCTGAAACGCTACAAGAAGGTAGAATCTATTGAGTTGTAAGTGATCTGAACGTTTCAAGATGATCGCACATTCTTATAGGGGGTAAAACCATGTCCCAAAGGTCACCGGGCCTGGTGTCACTTTAAACAAGTAGTCCAGTTACACCTTTGTGGGCTTATAACTTGGCTTCTGAATGTCCTAGAGAGGTTAGGTTTGTTTTAGTGTACTCCAATCAACAGCCCCTACAACCACAAAAAGGAATGGAGTCATTAGCACTTATGGTTTGTAAATGGAACCCAGAATTATGTTGCACAATGCACAATTTCACATCATTCTGGGTTCATTTGTGTGAAAACAAGGTCCAATCAGGCTGAAACATTACAGGAAGGTGGAATCTATTGAGTTGTAAGTGATCTGAACGTTTCATGATGATAGCACTTTCCTAAGGGGTTCAAACCATGTCCCAAAGGTCACCGGATCTGGTGTCAATTTAAAGAAGTAGTCCGGTTACACATTGGTAGGCTTATAACTTGGCTTCTGAATGTCCTAGAGAGATCAGGTTTGTTTTAGTGTACTCCAATCAACATCCCCTACAACCTCAAAAAGGAATGGAGTCATTAGCACTTATGGTTTTTAAATGGCACCCAGAAGTATGCTGCACTAAGCACAATTTCACATCATTCTGGGTTCATTTGTGTGAAAACAAGGTCCAATCAGGCTGAAACGTTACAGGAAGGTAGAATCTATTGAGTTGTAAGTGATCTGAACGTTTCATGATGATAGCCCTTTCCTTAGGGGGTCAAACCATGTCCCAAAGGTCACCGGATCTGGTGTCAATTTAAAGAAGTAGTCCAGTTACACATTTGTGGGCTTATAACTTGGCTTCTGAATGTCCTAGAGAGATCAGGTTTGTTTTAATGTACTCCAATCAACATCCCCTACAACCTCAAAAAGGAATGGAGTCATTAGCACTTATGGTTTGTAAATGGCACCCAGAATTATGTTGCATGAAGCACAATTTCACATCATTCTGGGTTCATTTAGGTGAAAACAAGGTCCAATAAGGCTGAAACGTTACAAGAAGGTAGAATCTATTGAGTTGTAAGTGATCTGAACATTTCATGATGATCGCACATTCCTATAGGGGGTCAAACCATGTCCCAAAGGTCACCGGGCCTGGTGTCACTTTAAAGAAGTAGTCCAGTTACACCTTTGAGGGCTTATAACTTGGCTTCTGAATATCCTAGAGAGATCAGGTTTGTTTTAGTGTACTCTAATCAACAGCCCCTACAAGCTCAAAATGGAATGGAGTCATTAGCACTTATGGTTTGTAAATGGCACCCAGAATTATGTTGCACGAAGCACAATTTCACATCATTCTGGGTTCATTTGTGTGAAAACAAGGTCCAATCAGGCTGAAAAGTTACAGGAAGGTAGAATCTATTGAGTTGTAAGTTATCTGAACGTTTCATGATGATAGCACTTTCCTAAGGGGGTCAAACCATGTCCCAAAGGTCACCGGGCCTGGTGTCACTTTAAAGATGTAGTCCAGTTACACCATTGTGGGCTTATAACTTGGCTTCTAAATGCCCTAGAGAGGTTAGGTTTGTTTTAGTGTACTCCAATCAAAAGCGCCTACAACCACAAAAAGGAATGGAGTCATTAGCACTTATGGTTTGTAAATGGCACCCAGAATTATGTTGCACGAAGCACAATTTCACATCATTCTGGGTTCATTTGTGTGAAAACAAGGTCCAATCAGGCTGAAACGTTACAGGAAGGTAGAATCTATTGAGTTGTAAGTGATCTGAACGTTTCATGATGATATCACTTTCCTAAGGGGGTCAAACCATGTCCCAAAGGTCACCGTATCTGGTGTCAATTTAAAGAAGTAGTCCAGTTACACATTTGTGGGCTAATAACTTGGCTTCTGAATGTCCTAGAGAGATCAGGTTTGTTTTAGTGTACTCCAATCAACAGCCCCTACAACCACAAAAAGGAATGGAGACATTAGCACTTATGGTTTTTAAATGGCACCCAGAATTATGTTGCACGAAGCACAATTTCACATCATTCTGGGTTCATTTGTGTGAAAACAAGGTCCAATCAGGCTGAAACGTCACAGGAAGGTAGAATCTATTGAGTTGTAAGTGATCTGAACGTTTCATGATGATAGCACTTTCCTAAGGGGGTCAAACCATGTCCCAAAGGTCACCGGATCTGGTGTCACTTTAAAGTAGTAGTCCAGTTACACATTTGTGGGCTTATAACTTGGCTTCTGAATGTCCTAGAGAGGTCAGGTTTGTTTTAGTGTACTCCAATCAACAGCCCCTACAACCACAAAAAGGAATGGAGTCATTAGCACTTATGGTTTGTAAATGGCACCCAGAATTATGTTGCACGAAGCACAATTTCACATCATTCTGGGTTCATTTGTGTGAAAACAAGGTGCAATCAGGCGGAAACGTTACAGGAAGGTAGAATCTATTGAGTTGTAAGTGATCTGAACGTTTCATGATAATAGCACTTTCCTAAGGGGGTCAAACCATGTCCCAAAGATCACCGGATCTGGTGTCAATTTAAAGAAGTAGTCCAGTTACACATTTGTGGGCTTATAACTTGGCTTCTGAATGGCCTAGAGAGATCAGGTTTGTTTTAATGTACTCCAATCAACAGCCCCTACAACCACAAAAAGGAATGGAGTCATTAGCACTTATGGTTTGTAAATGGCACCCAGAATTATGTTGCACGAAGCACAATTTCACATCATTCTGGGTTCATTTGTGTGAAAACAAGGTCCAATCAGGCTGAAACGTTACAGGAAGGTAGAATCTATTGAGTTGTAAGTGATCTGAACATTTCATGATGATAGCACTTTCCTAAGGGGGTCAAACCATGTCCCAAAGGTCAACGGATCTGGTGTCAATTTAAAGAAGTAGTCCAGTTACACATTTGTGGGCTTATAACTCTGCTTCTGAATGTCCTAGAGAGATCAGGTTTGTTTTAATGTACTCCAACCAACAGCCCCTACAACCACAAAAAGGAATGGAGTCATTAGCACTTATGGTTTGTAAATGGCACCCAGAATTATGTTGCACGAAGCACAATTTCCCATCATTCTGGGTCCATTTGTGTGAAAACAAGGTCCAATCAGGCTGAAACGTTACAAGAAGGTAGAATATATTGAGTTGTAAGTGATCTGAACGTTTCATGATGATCGCACATTCCTATAGGGGGTCAAACCATGTCCCAAAGATCACCGGTCCTGGTGTCACTTTAAAGAAGTAGTCCAGTTACACCTTTGAGGGCTTATAACTTGGCTTCTGAATGTCCTAGAGAGATCAGGTTTGTTTTAGTGTACTCCAATCAACAGCCCCTACAACCTCAAAAAGGAATGGAGTCATTAGCACTTATGGTTTTTAAATGGCACCCAGAATTATGTTGCACGAAGCACAATTTCACATCATTCTGGGTTCATTTGTGTGAAAACAAGGTCCAATCAGGCTGAAACGTTACAGGAAGGTAGAATCTATTGAGTTGTAAGTGATCTGAACGTTTCATGATGATAGCACTTTCCTAAGGGGGTCAAACCATGTCCCAAAGGTCACCGGATCTGGTGTCAATTTAAAGAAGTAGTCCAGTTACACATTTGTGGGCTTATAACTTGGCTTCTGAATGTCCTAGAGAGATCAGGTTTGTTTTAGTGTACTCCAATCAACAGCCCCTACAACCACAAAAAGGAATGGAGTCATTAGCACTTAAGGTTTGTAAATGGCACCCAGAATTATGTTGCACGAAGCACAATTTCACATCATTCTGGGTCCATTTGTGTGAAAACAAGGTCCAATCAGGCTGAAACGCTACAAGAAGGTAGAACCTATTGAGTTGTAAGTGATCTGAACGTTTCAAGATGATCGCACATTCACATAGGGGGTAAAACCATGTCCCAAAGGTCACCGGTCCTGGTGTCTCTTTAAAGAAGTAGTCCAGTTACACATTTGTGGGCTTATAACTTGGCTTCTGAATGTCCTAGAGAGATCAGGTTTGTTTTAATGTACTCCAACCAACAGCCCCTACAACCACAAAAAGGAATGGAGTCATTAGCACTTATGGTTTGTAAATGGCACCCAGAATTATGTCGCACGAAGCACAATTTCCCATCATTCTGGGTCCATTTGTGTGAAAACAAGGTCCAATCAGGCTGAAACATTACAGGAAGGTAGAATCTATTGAGTTGTAAGTGATCTGAACGTTTCATGATGATAGCACTTTCCTAAGGGGTTCAAACCATGTCCCAAAGGTCACCGGATCTGGTGTCAATTTAAAGAAGTAGTCCGGTTACACATTGGTGGGCTTATAACTTGGCTTCTGAATGTCCTAGAGAGATCAGGTTTGTTTTAGTGTACTCCAATCAACATCCCCTACAACCTCAAAAAGGAATGGAGTCATTGGCACTTATGGTTTTTAAATGGCACCCAGAATTATGCTGCACTAAGCACAATTTCACATCATTCTGGGTTCATTTGTGTGAAAACAAGGTCCAATCAGGCTGAAACGTTACAGGAAGGTAGAATCTATTGAGTTGTAAGTGATCTGAACGTTTCATTATGATAGCCCTTTCCTTAGGGGGTCAAACCATGTCCCAAAGGTCACCGGATCTGGTGTCAATTTAAAGAAGTAGTCCAGTTACACATTTGTGGGCTTATAACTTGGCTTCTGAATGTCCTAGAGAGATCAGGTTTGTTTTAATGTACTCCAACCAACAGCCCCTACAACCACAAAAAGGAATGGAGTCATTAGCACTTATGGTTTGTAAATGGCACCCAGAATTATGTTGCATGAAGCACAATTTCACATCATTCTGGGTTCATTTAGGTGAAAACAAGGTCCAATAAGGCTGAAACGTTACAAGAAGGTAGAATCTATTGAGTTGTAAGTGATCTGAACATTTCATGATGATCGCACATTCCTATAGGGGGTCAAACCATGTCCCAAAGGTCACCGGGCCTGGTGTCACTTTAAAGAAGTAGTCCAGTTACACCTTTGAGGGCTTATAACTTGGCTTCTGAATATCCTAGAGAGATCAGGTTTGTTTTAGTGTACTCTAATCAACAGCCCCCACAAGCTCAAAATGGAATGGAGTCATTAGCACTTATGGTTTGTAAATGGCACCCAGAATTATGTTGCACGAAGCACAATTTCACATCATTCTGGGTTCATTTGTGTGAAAACAAGGTCCAATCAGGCTGAAACGTTACAGGAAGGTAGAATCTATTGAGTTGTAAGTTATCTGAACGTTTCATGATGATAGCACTTTCCTAAGGGGGTCAAACCATGTCCCAAAGGTCACCAGATCTGGTGTCAATTTAAAGAAGTAATCCAGTTACACATTTGTGGGCTTATAACTTGGCTTCTGAATGTCCTAGAGAGATCAGGTTTGTTTTAGTGTACTCTAATCAACAGCCCCTACAACCACAAAAAGGAATGGAGTCATTAGCACTTAAGGTTTGTAAATGGCACCCAGAATTATGTTGCACGAAGCACAATTTCACATCATTCTGGGTTCATTTTTGTGAAAACAAGGTCCAATCAGGCTGAAACGCTACAAGAAGGTAGAATCTATTGAGTTGTAAGTGATCTGAACGTTTCATGATGATAGCCCTTTCCTAAGGGGGTCAAACCATGTCCCAAAGGTCACCGGATCTGGTGTCAATTTAAAGAAGTAGTCCAGTTACACATTTGTGGGCTTATAACTTGGCTTCTGAATGTCCTAGAGAGATCAGGTTTGTTTTAGTGTACTCCAAACAACAGCCAATAGAACCACAAAAAGGAATGGAGTCATTAGCACTTATGAATCCAGAATGATGTGAAATTGTGCTTAGTGCAGCATAATTCTGGGTGCCATTTAAAAACCATAAGTGCTAATGACTCCATTCCTTTTTGAGGTTGTAGGGGATGTTGATTGGAGTACACTAAAACAAACCTGATCTCTCTAGGACATTCAGAAGCCAAGTTATAAGCCCACCAATGTGTAACCGGACTACTTCTTTAAATTGACACCAGATCCGGTGACCTTTGGGACATGGTTTGAACCCCTTAGGAAAGTGCTATCATCATGAAACGTTCAGATCACTTACAACTCAATAGATTCTACCTTCCTGTAACGTTTCAGCCTGATTGGACCTTGTTTTCACACAAATGAACCCAGAATGATGTGAAATTGTGCTTCGTGCAACATAATTCTGGGTGCCATTTAAAAACCATAAGTGCTAATGACTCCATTCCTTTTTGAGGTTGTAGGGGCTGTTGATTGGAGTACACTAAAACAAACCTGATCTCTCTAGGACATTCAGAAGCCAAGTTATAAGCCCTCAAAGGTGTAACTGTACTACTTCTTTAAAGTGACACCAGGCCCGGTGATCTTTGGGACATGGTTTGACCCCCTATAGGAATGTGCGATCATCATGAAACGTTCAGATCGCTTACAACTCAATAGATTCTACCTTCTTGTAACGTTTCAGCCTGATTGGACCTTGTTTTCACACAAATGGACCCAGAATGATGGGAAATTGTGCTTCGTGCAACATAATTCTGGGTGCCATTTACAAACCATAAGTGCTAATGACTCCATTCCTTTTTGTGGTTGTAGGGGCTGTTGGTTGGAGTACATTAAAACAAACCTGATCTCTCTAGGACATTCAGAAGCCAAGTTATAAGCCCACAAATGTGTAACTGGACTACTTCTTTAAATTGACACCAGATCCGTTGACCTTTGGGACATGGTTTGACCCCCTTAGGAAAGTGCTATCATGATGAAACGTTCAGATCACTTACAACTCAATAGATTCTACCTTCCTGTAACGTTTCAGCCTGATTGGACCTTGTTTTCACACAAATGAACCCAGAATGATGTGAAATTGTGCTTCGTGCAACATAATTCTGGGTGCCATTTACAAACCATAAGTGCTAATGACTCCATTCCTTTTTGTGGTTGTAGGGGCTGTTGATTGGAGTTCATTAAAACAAACCTGATCTCTCTAGGACATTCAGAAGCCAAGTTATAAGCCCACAAATGTGTATCTGGACTACTTCTTTAAATTGACACCAGATCCGGTGATCTTTGGGACATGGTTTGACCCCCTTAGGAAAGTGCTATTATCATGAAACGTTCCGATCACTTACAACTCAATAGATTCTACCTTCCTGTAACGTTTCAGCCTGATTGGACCTTGTTTTCACACAAATGAACCCAGAATGATGTGAAATTGTGCTTCGTGCAACATAATTCTGGGTGCCATTTAAAAACCATAAGTGCTAATGACTCCATTCCTTTTTGTGGTTGTAGGGGCTGTTGATTGGAGTACACTAAAACAAACCTGACCTCTCTAGCACATTCAGAAGCCAAGTTATAAGCCCACAAATGTGTAACTGGACTACTACTTTAAAGTGACACCAGATCCGGTGACCTTTGGGACATGGTTTGACCCCCTTAGGAAAGGGCTATCATCATGAAACGTTCAGATCACTTACTACTCAATAGATTCTACCATCCTGTAACGTTTCAGCCTGATTGGACCTTGTTTTCACACAAATGAACCCAGAATGATGTGAAATTGTGCTTCGTGCAACATAATTCTGGGTGCCATTTACAAACCATAAGTACTAATGACTCCATTCCTTTTTGTGGTTGTAGGCACTTTTGATTGGAGTACACTAAAACAAACCTAACCTCTCTAGGGCATTTAGAAGCCAAGTTATAAGCCCACAATGGTGTAACTGGACTACATCTTTAAAGTGACACCAGGCCCGGTGACCTTTGGGACATGGTTTGAACCCCTTAGGAAAGTGCTATCATCATGAAACGTTCAGATAACTTACAACTCAATAGATTCTACCTTCCTGTAACGTTTCAGCCTGATTGGACCTTGTTTTCACACAAATGAACCCAGAATGATGTGAAATTGTGCTTCGTGCAACATAATTCTGGGTGCCATTTACAAACCCTAAGTGCTAATGACTCCATTCCATTTTGAGCTTGTAGGGGCTGTTGATTAGAGTACACTAAAACAAACCTGATCTCTCTAGGATATTCAGAAGCCAAGTTATAAGCCCTCAAAGGTGTAACTGGACTACTTCTTTAAAGTGACACCAGGCCCGGTGACCTTTGGGACATGGTTTGACCCCCTATAGGAATGTGCGATCATCATGAAATGTTCAGATCACTTACAACTCAATAGATTCTACCTTCTTGTAACGTTTCAGCCTTATTGGACCTTGTTTTCACCTAAATGAACCCAGAATGATGTGAAATTGTGCTTCATGCAACATAATTCTGGGTGCCATTTACAAACCATAAGTGCTAATGACTCCATTCCTTTTTGTGGTTGTAGGGGCTGTTGGTTGGAGTACATTAAAACAAACCTGATCTCTCTAGGACATTCAGAAGCCAAGTTATAAGCCCACAAATGTGTAACTGGACTACTTCTTTAAATTGACACCAGATCCGGTGACCTTTGGGACATGGTTTGACCCCCTAAGGAAAGGGCTATCATCATGAAACGTTCAGATCACTTACAACTCAATAGATTCTACCTTCCTGTAACGTTTCAGCCTGATTGGACCTTGTTTTCACACAAATGAACCCAGAATGATGTGAAGTTGTGCTTAGTGCAGCATAATTCTGGGTGCCATTTAAAAACCATAAGTGCTAATGACTCCATTCCTTTTTGAGGTTGTAGGGGATGTTGATTGGAGTACACTAAAACAAACCTGATCTCTCTAGGACATTCAGAAGCCAAGTTATAAGCCCACCAATGTGTAACCGGACTACTTCTTTAAATTGACACCAGATCCGGTGACCTTTGGGACATGGTTTGAACCCCTTAGGAAAGTGCTATCATCATGAAACGTTCAGATCACTTACAACTCAATAGATTCTACCTTCCTGTAATGTTTCAGCCTGATTGGACCTTGTTTTCACACAAATGAACCCAGAATGATGTGAAATTGTGCATTGTGCAACATAATTCTGGGTGCCATTTACAAACCATAAGTGCTAATGACTCCATTCCTTTTTGTGGTTGTAGGGGCTGTTGATTGGAGTACACTAAAACAAACCTAACCTCTCTAGGACATTCAGAAGCCAAGTTATAAGCCCACAAAGGTGTAACTGGACTACTTGTTTAAAGTGACACCAGGCCCGGTGACCTTTGGGACATGGTTTTACCCCCTATAAGAATGTGCGATCATCATGAAACGCTCAGATCACTTACAACTCAATAGATTCTACCTTCTTGTAACGTTTCAGCCTTATTGGACCTTGTTTTCACCTAAATGAACCCAGAATGATGTGAAATTGTGCTTCATGCAACATAATTCTGGGTGCCATTTACAAACCATAAGTGCTAATGACTCCATTCCTTTTTGTGGTTGTAGGGGCTGTTGGTTGGAGTACATTAAAACAAACCTGATCTCTCTAGGACATTCAGAAGCCAAGTTATAAGCCCACAAATGTGTAACTGGACTACTTCTTTAAATTGACACCAGATCCGGTGACCTTTGGGACATGGTTTGACCCCCTAAGGAAAGGGCTATCATCATGAAACGTTCAGATCCCTTACAACTCAATAGATTCTACCTTCCTGTAACGTTTCAGCCTGATTGGACCTTGTTTTCACACAAATGAACCCAGAATGATGTGAAATTGTGCTTAGTGCAGCATAATTCTGGGTGCCATTTAAAAACCATAAGTGCTAATGACTCCATTCCTTTTTGAGGTTGTAGGGGATGTTGATTGGAGTACACTAAAACAAACCTGATCTCTCTAGGACATTCAGAAGCCAAGTTATAAGCCCACCAATGTGTAACCGGACTACTTCTTTAAATTGACACCAGATCCGGTGACCTTTGGGGCATGGTTTGAACCCCTTAGGAAAGTGCTATCATCATGAAACGTTCAGATCACTTACAACTCAATAGATTCTACCTTCCTGTAATGTTTCAGCCTGATTGGACCTTGTTTTCACACAAATGAACCCAGAATGATGTGAAATTGTGCATTGTGCAACATAATTCTGGGTGCCATTTACAAACCATAAGTGCTAATGACTCCATTCCTTTTTGTGGTTGTAGGGGCTGTTGATTGGAGTACACTAAAACAAACCTAACCTCTCTAGGACATTCAGAAGCCAAGTTATAAGCCCACAAAGGTGTAACTGGACTACTTGTTTAAAGTGACACCAGGCCCGGTGACCTTTGGGACATGGTTTTACCCCCTATAAGAATGTGCGATCATCTTGAAACGTTCAGATCACTTACAACTCAATAGATTCTACCTTCTTGTAACGTTTCAGCCTTATTGGACCTTGTTTTCACCTAAATGAACCCAGAATGATGTGAAATTGTGCTTCATGCAACATAATTCTGGGTGCCATTTACAAACCATAAGTGCTAATGACTCCATTCCTTTTTGTGGTTGTAGGGGCTGTTGGTTGGAGTACATTAAAACAAACCTGATCTCTCTAGGACATTCAGAAGCCAAGTTATAAGCCCACAAATGTGTAACTGGACTACTTCTTTAAATTGACACCAGATCCGGTGACCTTTGGGACATGGTTTGACCCCCTAAGGAAAGGACTATCATCATGAAACGTTCAGATCACTTACAACTCAATAGATTCTACCTTCCTGTAACGTTTCTGCCTGATTGGACCTTGTTTTCACACAAATGAACCCAGAATGATGTGAAATTGTGCTAAGTGCAGCATAATTCTGGGTGCCATTTAAAAAC
This sequence comes from Nothobranchius furzeri, assembly GCF_043380555.1. NCBI lineage: Eukaryota > Metazoa > Chordata > Actinopteri > Cyprinodontiformes > Nothobranchiidae > Nothobranchius > Nothobranchius furzeri. Next base: position 20,995,535 of record NC_091745.1, read on the forward strand.
CATAAGTGCTAATGACTCCATTCCTTTTTGAGGTTGTAGGGGATGTTGATTGGAGTACACTAAAACAAACCTGATCTCTCTAGGACATTCAGAAGCCAAGTTATAAGCCCACCAATGTGTAACCGGACTACTTCTTTAAATTGACACCAGATCCGGTGACCTTTGGGACATGGTTTGAACCCCTTAGGAAAGTGCTATCATCATGAAACGTTCAGATCACTTACAACTCAATAGATTCTACCTTCCTGTAATGTTTCAGCCTGATTGGACCTTGTTTTCACACAAATGAACCCAGAATGATGTGAAATTGTGCATTGTGCAACATAATTCTGGGTGCCATTTACAAACCATAAGTGCTAATGACTCCATTCCTTTTTGTGGTTGTAGGGGCTGTTGATTGGAGTACACTAAAACAAACCTAACCTCTCTAGGACATTCAGAAGCCAAGTTATAAGCCCACAAAGGTGTAACTGGACTACTTGTTTAAAGTGACACCAGGCCCGGTGACCTTTGGGACATGGTTTTACCCCCTATAAGAATGTGCGATCATCTTGAAACGTTCAGATCACTTACAACTCAATAGATTCTACCTTCTTGTAGCGTTTCAGCCTGATTGGACCTTGTTTTCACACAAATGGTGTCATGCCACCACTCCAGCCAGGCCCGGTTTCCCCAGCAACCACAACCAGCTCATCATCTACCTGATTCAAACCACCTGTCTCACATTAACTCATCAGCTCCACCTGCAACCACCTCTATATAACATCAGGAGAAACACCAAGCCAGTGCCAGATTTTTGAAAGCATTTGTTAGTAGATTATCCAGCATTCTAAAACCCTGCCTAAACCTCAAGTTCCTGACCTTGTTTCTGAACCTCGACCTTGCCACCTGCCTGCTCCCTGACTGGATTATCTCACAGTTTCTGATCTTCTGGACTCCTGACCTTGGATTTGTTACATGGACTCTGCCTCTGGATTTCCCCTCCTGACCAAGCCTTCTGCTACTGCCCTTCCTACAGACTGGTAACACTCCCCTGTGTGTTCTCAAATAAAAACTTTAAAGCGTCTTACCTTCCTGTAACGTTTCAATCTGATTGGACCTTGTTTTGACACAAAAGAAGCCAGAATGATGTGAAATTGTGCTTCGTGCAACATAATTCTGGGTACCATTTACAAACCATAAGTGCTAATGACTCCATTCCTTTTTGTGGTTGTAGGGGCTGTTGATTGGAGTATACTAAAACAAACCTGATCTCTCAGGGACATTCAGAAGCCAAGTTATAAGCCCACAAATGTGTAACTGGACTACTTCTTTAAAGAGACACCAGGCCCGGTGACCTTTGGGACATGGTTTTACCCCCTATAGTGAATGTGCGATCATCTTGAAACGTTCAGATCACTTACAACTCAATAGGTTCCACCTTCTTGTAGAGTTTCCGCCTGATTGGACCTTGTTTTCACACAAATGGACCCAGAATGATGTGAAATTGTGCTTCGTGCAACATAATTCTGGGTGCCATTTACAAACCTTAAGTGCTAATGACTCCATTCCTTTTTGTGGTTGTAGGGGCTGTTGATTGGAGTACACTAAAACAAACCTGATCTCTCTAGGACATTCAGAAGCCAAGTTATAAGCCCACAAATGTGTAACTGGATTACTTCTTTGAATTGACACCAGATCCGGTGACCTTTGGGACATGGTTTGACCCCCTTAGGAAAGTGCTATCATCATGAAACGTTCAGATCACTTACAACTCAATAGATTCTACCTTCCTGTAACGTTTCAGCCTGATTGGACCTTGTTTTCACACAAATGAACCCAGAATGATGTGAAATTGTGCTTCGTGCAACATAATTCTGGGTGCCATTTAAAAACCATAAGTGCTAATGACTCCATTCCTTTTTGAGGTTGTAGGGGCTGTTGATTGGAGTACACTAAAACAAACCTGATCTCTCTAGGACATTCAGAAGCCAAGTTATAAGCCCTCAAAGGTGTAACTGGACTACTACTTTAAAGTGACACCAGGCCCGGTGACCTTTGGGACATGGTTTGACCCCCTTAGGAAAGTGCTATCATCATGAAACGTTCAGATCACTTACAACTCAATAGATTCTACCTTCCTGTAACGTTTCAGCCTGATTGGACCTTGTTTTCACACAAATGAACCCAGAATTATGTTGCACGAAGCACAATTTCACATCATTCTGGGTCCATTTGTGTGAAAACAAGGTCCAATCAGGCTGAAACGTTACAGGAAGGTAGAATCTATTGAGTTGTAAGTGATCTGAACGTTTCAAGATGATCGCACATTCCTATAGGGGGTAAAACCATGTCCCAAAGGTCACCGGGCCTGGTGTCTCTTTAAAGAAGTAGTCCAGTTACACATTTGTGGGCTTATAACTTGGCTTCTGAATGTCCTAGAGAGATCAGGTTTGTTTTAGTATACTCCAATCAACAGCCCCTACAACCACAAAAAGGAATGGAGTCATTAGCACTTATGGTTTTTTAATGGCACCCAGAATTATGTTGCACGAAGCACAATTTCAAATCATTCTGGGTTCATTTGTGTGAAAACAAGGTCCAATCAGGCTGAAACGTTACAGGAAGGTAGAATCTATTGAGTTGTAAGTGATCTGAATGGTTCATCATGATATCACTTTCCTAAGGGGGTCAAACCATGTCCCAAAGGTCACCGGATCTGGTGTCAATTTAAAGAAGTAGTCCAGTTACACATTTGTGGGCTTATAACTTGGCTTCTGAATGTCCTAGAGAGATCAGGTTTGTTTTAATGTACTCCAATCAACAGCCCCTACAACCACAAAAAGGAATGGAGTCATTAGCACTTATGGTTTGTAAATGGCACCCAGAATTATGTTGCACGAAGCACAATTTCACATCATTCTGGGTTCATTTGTGTGAAAACAAGGTCCAATCAGGCTGAAACGCTACAAGAAGGTAGAATCTATTGAGTTGTAAGTGATCTGAACGTTTCATGATGATAGCACTTTCCTAAGGGGGTCAAACCATGTCCCAAAGGTCACCGGACCTGGTGTCACTTTAAAGAAGTAGTCCAGTTACACCTTTGTGGGCTTATAACTTGGCTTCTGAATGTCCTATAGAGATCAGGTTTGTTTTAATGTACTCCAATCAACAGCCCCTACAACCACAAAAAGGAATGGAGTCATTAGCACTTATGGTTTGTAAATGGCACCCAGAATTATGTTGCACGAAGCACAATTTCACATCATTCTGGGTTCATTTGTGTGAAAACAAGGTCCAATCAGGCTGAAACGCTACAAGAAGGTAGAATCTATTGAGTTGTAAGTGATCTGAACGTTTCATGATGATAGCACTTTCCTAAGGGGGTCAAACCATGTCCCAAAGGTCACCGGATCTGGTGTCAATTCAAAGAAGTAGTCCAGTTACACCTTTGAGGGCTTATAACTTGGCTTCTGAATGTCCTAGAGAGATCAGGTTTGTTTTAGTGTACTCCAATCAACAGCCCCTACAACCACAAAAAGGAATGGAGTCATTAGCACTTATGGTTTTTAAATGGCACCCAGAATTATGTTGCACGAAGCACAATTTCACATCATTCTGGGTTCATTTGTGTGAAAACAAGGTCCAATCAGGCTGAAACGTTACAGGAAGGTAGAATCTATTGAGTTGTAAGTGATCTGAACGTTTCAAGATGATAGCACTTTCCTAAGGGGGTCAAACCATGTCCCAAAGGTCACCGGATCTGGTGTCAATTTATCATCATGAAACGTTCAGATCACTTACAACTCATAAGATTCTACCTTCCTGTAACGTTTCAGCCTGATTGGACCTTGTTTTCACACAAATGAACCCACGTGGTCAGGCTGAAACGTTACAAGAAGGTAGAATCTATTGAGTTGTAAGTGATCTGAACGTTTCATGATGATCGAACTTTCCTATAGGGGGTCAAACCATGTCCCAAAGGTCACCGGGCCTGGTGTCACTTTAAAGAAGTAGTCCAGTTACACCTTTGTGGGCTTATAACTTGGCTTCTGAATATCCTAAAGAGGTCAGGTTTGTTTTAGTGTACTCCAATAAACAGCCCCTACAACCACAAAAAGGAATGGAGTCATTAGCACTTATGGTTTGTAAATGGCACCCAGAATTATTTTGCACGAAGCACAATTTCACATCATTCTGGGTTCATTTGTGTGAAAACAAGGTCCAATCATGCTGAAACGTTACAGGAAGGTAGAATCTATTGAGTTGTAAGTGATCTGAACGTTTCATGATGATAGCACTTTCCTAAGGGGGTCAAACCATGTCCCAAAGGTCACCGGATCTGGTGTCAATTTAAAGAAGTAGTCCAGTTACACATTTGTGGGCTTATAACTTGGCTTCTGAATGTCCTAGAGAGGTCAGGCTTGTTTTAGTGTACTCCAATCAACAGCCCCTACAACCACAAAAAGGAATGGAGTCATTAGCACTTATGGTTTGTAAATGGCACCCAGAATTATGTTGCACGACGCACAATTTCACATCATTCTGGGTCCATTTGTGTGAAAACAAGGTCCAATCAGGCTGAAACGTTACAAGAAGGTAGAATCTATTGAGTTGTAAGTGATCTGAACTTTTCATGATGATCGCACAATCCTATAGGGGGTCAAACAATGTCCCAAAGGTCACCGGGCCTGGTGTCACTTTAAAGAAGTAGTCCAGTTACACCTTTGTGGGCTTATAACTTGTCTTCTGAATATCCTAAAGAGGTCAGGTTTGTTTTAGAGTACTCCAGTTAACAGCCCCCATTACCCCAAAAAGGAATGGAGTCATTAGCACTTATGGTTTTTAAATGGAACCCAGAATTATGTTGCACAAAGCACAATTTCACATAATTCTGGGTTCATTTGTGTGAAAACAAGGTCCAATCAGGCTGAAACGTTACAAGACGGTAGAATCTAGTGAGTTGTAAGTGATCTGAACGTTTCATGATGATAGCACTTTCCTAAGGGGGTCAAATCATGTCCCAAAGGTCACCGGATCTGGTGTCAATTTAAAGAAGTAGTCCAGTTACACATTTGTGGGCTTATAACTTGGCTTCTGAATGTCCTAGAGAGATCAGGTTTGTTTTAGTGTACTCCAATCAATAGCCTCTACAACCACAAAAAGGAATGGAGTCATTAGCACTTATGGTTTGTAAATGGCACCCAGAATTATGTTGCACGAAGCACAATTTCACATCATTCTGGGTTCATTTGTGTGAAAACAAGGTCCAATCAGGCTGAAACGTTACAAGAAGGTAGAATCTATTGAGTTGTAAGTGATCTGAACGTTTCAAGATGATTGCACATTACTATAGGGGGTCAAACCATGTCCCAAAGGTCACCGGGCCTGGTGTCACTTTAAAGAAGTAGTCCAGTTACACCTTTGTCGGCTTATAACTTTTCTTCTGAATGTCCTAGAGAGGTCAGGTTTGTTTTAGAGTACTTCAATTAATAGCTCCTACAACCACAAAAAGGAATGGAGTCATTAGCACTTATGGTTTGTAAATGGCATCCAGAATTATGTTGTACGAAGCACAATTTCAAATCATTCTGGGTCCATTTGTGTGAAAACAAGGTCCAATCAGGCTGAAACATTACAGGAAGGTAGAATCTATTGAGTTGTAAGTGATCTGAACGTTTCATGCTGATAGCAGTTTCCTAAGGAGGTCAAACTATGTCCCAAAGGTCACCGGATCTGGTGTCAATTTAAAGAAGTAGTCCAGTTACACATTTGTGGGCTTATAACTTGGCTTCTGAATGTCCTAGAGAGATCAGGTTTAATTTAGTGTACTCCAATAAACAGCCCCTACAACCACAAAAAGGAATGGAGTCATTAGCACTTATGGTTTGTAAATGGCACCCAGAATTATGTTGCACGAAGCACAATTTCACATCATTCTGGGTTCATTTGTGTGAAAACAAGGTCCAATCATGCTGAAACGTTACAGGAAGGTAGAATCTATTTAGTTGTAAGTGATCTGAACGTTTCATGATGATAGCACTTTCCTAAGGGGGTCAAACCATGTCCCAAAGGTCACCGGATCTGGTGTCAATTTAAAGAAGTAGTCCAGTTACATATTTGTGGGCTTATAACTTGGCTTCTGAATGTCCTAGAGAGGTCAGGCTTGTTTTAGTGTACTCCAATCAACAGCCCCTACAACCACAAAAAGGAATGGAGTCATTAGCACTTATGGTTTGTAAATGGCACCCAGAATTATGTTGCACGAAGCACAATTTCACATCATTCTGGGTCCATTTGTGTGAAAACAAGGTCCAATCAGGCTGAAACGTTACAAGAAGGTAGAATCTATTGAGTTGTAAGTGATCTGAACTTTTCATGATGAACGCACAATCCTATAGGGGGTCAAACCATGTCCCAAAGGTCACCGGGCCTGGTGTCACTTTAAAGAAGTAGTCCAGTTACACCTTTGTGGGCTTATAACTTGGCTTCTGAATATCCTAAAGAGGTCAGGTTTGTTTTAGAGTACTCCAGTTAACAGCCCCCATTACCCCAAAAAGGAATGGAGTCATTAGCACTTATGGTTTTTAAATGGAACCCAGAATTATGTTGCACGAAGCACAATTTCACATAATTCTGGGTTCATTTGTGTGAAAACAAGGTCCAATCAGGCTGAAACGTTACAAGACGGTAGAATCTAGTGAGTTGTAAGTGATCTGAACGTTTCATGATGATAGCACTTTCCTAAGGGGGTCAAATCATGTCCCAAAGGTCACCGGATCTGGTGTCAATTTAAAGAAGTAGTCCAGTTACACATTTGTGGGCTTATAACTTGGCTTCTGAATGTCCTAGAGAGATCAGGTTTGTTTTAGTGTACTCCAATCAACAGCCCCTACAACCACAAAAATGAATGGAGACATTAACACTTGTGGTTTTTAAATGGCACCCAGAATTATGTTGCACGAAGCACAATTTCACATCATTCTGGGTTCATTTGTGTGAAAACAAGGTCCAATCAGGCTGAAACGTTACACGAAGGTAGAATCTATTGAGTTGTAAGTGATCTGAACGTTTCAAGATGATTGCACGTTACTATAGGGGGTCAAACCATGTCCCAAAGGTCACCGGGCCTGGTGTCACTTTAAAGAAGTAGTCCAGTTACACCTTTGTCGGCTTATAACTTTTCTTCTGAATGTCCTAGAGAGGTCAGGTTTGTTTTAGAGTACTTAAATTAATAGCTCCTACAACCACAAAAAGGAATGGAGTCATTAGCACTTATGGTTTGTAAATGGCACCCAGAATTATGTTGTACGAAGCACAATTTCAAATCATTCTGCGTCCATTTGTGTGAAAACAAGGTCCAATCAGGCTGAAACATTAAAGGAAGGTAGAATCTATTGAGTTGTAAGTGATCTGAACGTTTCATGCTGATAGCACTTTCCTAAGGAGGTCAAACTATGTCCCAAAGGTCACCGGATCTGGTGTCAATTTAAAGAAGTAGTCCAGTTACACATTTGTGGGCTTATAACTTGGCTTCTGAATGTCCTAGAGGGATCAGGTTTAATTTAGTGTACTCCAATAAACAGCCCCTACAACCACAAAAAGGAATGGAGTCATTAGCACTTATGGTTTGTAAATGGCACCCAGAATTATTTTGCACGAAGCACAATTTCACATCATTCTGGGTTCATTTGTGTGAAAACAAGGTCCAATCATGCTGAAACGTTACAGGAAGGTAGAATCTATTGAGTTGTAAGTGATCTGAACGTTTCATGATGATAGCACTTCCCTAAGGGGGTCAAACCATGTCCCAAAGGTCACCGGATCTGGTGTCAATTTAAAGAAGTAGTCCAGTTACACATTTGTGGGCTTATAACTTGGCTTCTGAATGTCCTAGAGAGGTCAGGCTTGTTTTAGTGTACTCCAGTTAACAGCCCCCATTACCCCAAAAAGGAATGGAGTCATTAGCACTTATGGTTTTTAAATGGAACCCAGAATTATGTTGCACGAAGCACAATTTCACATAATTCTGGGTTCATTTGTGTGAAAACAAGGTCCAATCAGGCTGAAACGTTACAAGACGGTAGAATCTAGTGAGTTGTAAGTGATCTGAACGTTTCATGATGATAGCACTTTCCTAAGGGGGTCAAATCATGTCCCAAAGGTCACCGGATCTGGTGTCAATTTAAAGAAGTAGTCCAGTTACACATTTGTGGGCTTATAACTTGGCTTCTGAATGTCCTAGTGAGACCAGGTTTGTTTTAGTGTACTCCAATCAACAGCCCCTACAACCACAAAAAGGAATGGAGTCATTAGCACTTATGGTTTTTAAATGGCACCCAGAATTATGTTGCACGAAGCACAATTTCACATCATTCTGGGTTCATTTGTGTGAAAACAAGGTCCAATCAGGCTGAAACGTTACAGGAAGGTAGAATCTATTGAGTTGTAAGTGATCTGAACGTTTCATGATGATAGCACTTTCCTAAGGAGGTCAAACCATGTCCCAAAGGTCACCGGATCTGGTGTCAATTTAAAGAAGTAGTCCAGTTACACATTTGTGGGCTTATAACTTGGCTTCTGAATTTCCTAGTGAGGTCAGGTTTGTTTTAGAGTATTCCAATTAACAGCCCCTACAACCACAAAAAGGAATGGAGTCATTAGCACTTAAGGTTTTTAAATGGCACCCAGAATTATGTTGCACGAAGCACAATTTCACATCATTCTGGGTTCATTTGTGTGAAAACAAGGTCCAATCAGGCTGAAACGTTACAAGAAGGTAGAATCTATTGAGTTGTAAGTGATCTGAAGGTTTCAAGATGATTGCACATTACTATAGGGGGTCAAACCATGTCCCAAAGGTCACCGGGCCTGGTGTCACTTTAAAGTAGTCCAGTTACACCTTTGTCGGCTTATAACTTTTCTTCTGAATGTCCTAGAGAGGTCAGGTTTGTTTTAGAGTATTTCAATTAATAGCTCCTACAACCACAAAAAGGAATGGAGTCATTAGCACTTATGGTTTTTAAATGGCACCCAGAATTATGTTGCACGAAGCACAATTTCACATCATTCTGGGTTCAATTGTGTGAAAACAAGGTCCAATCAGGCTGAAACGTTACAGATAGGTAGAATCTATTGAGTTGTAAGTGATCTGAACGTTTCATGATGATATCACTTTCCTAAGGGGGTCAAACCATGTCCCAAAGGTCACCGGATCTTGTGTCAATTTAAAGTGGTAGTCCAGTTACACATTTGTGAGCTTATAACTTGGCTTCTGAATTTCCTAGAGAGATCAGGTTTGTTTTAGTGTACTCCAATCAACAGCCCCTACAACCACAAAAAGGAAGGGAGTCATTAGCACTTATGGTTTGTAAATGGCAGCCAGAATTATGTTGCACGGAGCACAATTTCACATCATTCTGGGTCCATTTGTGTGAAAACAAGGTCCAATCAGGCTAAAACGCTACAAGAAGGTAGATCCTATTGAGTTGTAAGTGATCTGAACGTTTCATGATGATAGCACTTTCCTAAGGGGGTCAAACCATGTCCCAAAGGTCACCGGGCCTGTTGTCACTTTAAAGAAGTAGTCCAGTTACAACTTTGTGGGCTTATAACTTGGCTTCTGAATATCCTCAAGAGGTCAGGTTTGTTTTAGTGTACTCCAATCAACAGCCCCTACAACCACAAAAAGGACTGGAGTCATTAGCACTTATGGTTTTTAAATGGCACCCAGAATTATGTTGCACGAAGCACAATTTCACATCATTCTGGGTTCATTTGTGTGAAAACAAGGTCCAATCAGGCTGAAACGTTACAGGAAGGTAGAATCTATTGAGTTGTAAGAGATCTGAACGTTTCATGATGATAGCACTTTCCTAAGGGGGTCAAACCATGTCCCAAAGGTCACCGGATCTGGTGTCAATTTAAAGAAGTAGTCCAGTTACACATTTGTGGGCTTATAACTTGGCTTCTGAATGTCCTAAAGAGGTCAGGCTTGTTTTAGTTACTCCAATCAACATCCCCTACAATCACAAAAAGGAATGGAGTCATTAGCACTTATGGTTTGTAAATGGCACCCAGAATTATGTTGCACGAAGCACAATTTCACATCATTCTGGGTCCATTTGTTTGAAAACAAGGTCCAATCAGGCTGAAACGTTACAAGAAGGTAGAATCTATTGAGTTGTAAGTGATCTAAAATTTTCATGATGATCGCACAATCCTATAGGGGGTCAAACCATGTCCCAAAGGTCACCGGGCCTTGTGTCACTTTAAAGAAGTAGTCCAGTTACACCTTTGTGGGCTTATAACTTGGCTTCTGAATATCCTAAAGAGGTCAGGTTTGTTTTAGAGTACTCCAGTTAACAGCCCCCATTACCCCAAAAAGGAATGGAGTCATTAGCACTTATGGTTTTTAAATGGAACCCAGAATTATGTTGCACGAAGCACAATTTCACATATTTCTGGGTTCATTTGTGTGAAAACAAGGTCCAATCAGGCTGAAACGTTACAAGACGGTAGAATCTAGTGAGTTGTAAGTGATCTGAACGTTTCATGATGATAGCACTTTCCTAAGGGGGTCAAATCATGTCCCAAAGGTCACCGGATCTGGTGTCAATTTAAAGAAGTAGTCCAGTTACACATTTGTGGGCTTATAGCTTGGCTTCTGAATGTCCTAGTGAGATCAGGTTTGTTTTAGTGTACTCCAATCAACAGCCCCTACAACCACAAAAAGGAATGGAGTCATTAGCACTTATGGTTTTTAAATGGCACCCAGAATTATGTTGCACGAAGCACAATTTCACATCATTCTGGGTTCATTTGTGTGAAAACAAGGACCAATCAGGCTGAAACGTTACAGGAAGGTAGAATCTATTGAGTTGTAAGTGATCTGAACGTTTCATGATGATAGCACTTTCCTAAGGAGGTCAAACCATGTCCCAAAGGTCACCGGATCTGGTGTCAATTTAAAGAAGTAGTCCAGTTACACATTTGTGGGCTTATAACTTGGCTTCTGAATTTCCTAGAGGGATCAGGTTTGTTTTAGTGTACTCCAATCAACAGCCCCTACAACCACAAAAAGGAAGGGAGTCATTAGCACTTATGGTTTATAAATGGCCCCCAGAATTATGTTGCACGAAGCACAATTTCACATCATTCTGGGTCCATTTGTGTGAAAACAAGGTCCAATCAGGCTGAAACTTTACAAGAAGGTAGAATCTATTGAGTTGTAAGTGATCTGAACGTTTCATGATGATCGCACATTCCTATTGGGGGTCAAACCATGTCCCAAAGGTCACCGGATCTGGTGTCACTTTAAAGAAGTAGTCCAGTTACACATTTGTGGGCTTATAACTTGGCTTCTGAATATCCTAGTGAGGTCAGGTTTGTTTTAGAGTATTCCAATTAACAGCCCCTAAAACCACAAAAAGGAAAAGAGTCATTAGCACTTATGGTTTTTAAATGGCACCCAGAATTATGTTGCACGAAGCACAATTTCACATCATTCTGGGTCCATTTGTGTGAAAACAAGGTCCAATCAGGCTGAAACGTTACAAGAAGGTAGAATCTATTGAGTTGTAAGTGATCTGAACGTTTCAAGATGATTGCACATTACTATAGGGGGTCAAACCATGTCCCAAAGGTCACCGGGCCTGGTGTCACTTTAAAGAAGTAGTCCAGTTACACCTTTGTCGGCTTATAACTTTTCTTCTGAATGTCATAGAGATGTCAGGTTTGTTTTAGAGTACTTCAATTAATAGCTCCTACAACCACAAAAAGGAATGGAGTCATTAGCACTTATGGTTTTTAAATGGCACCCAGAATTATGTTGCACGAAGCACAATTTCACATCATTCTGGGTTCATTTGTGTGAAAACAAGGTCCAATCAGGCTGAAACGTTACAGGAAGGTAGAATCTATTGAGTTGTAAGTGATCTGAACGTTTCATGATGATAGCACTTTCCTAAGGAGGTCAAACCATGTCCCAAAGGTCACCGGATCTGGTGTCAATTTAAAGAAGTAGTCCAGTTACACATTTGTGGGCTTATAACTTGGCTTCTGAATTTCCTAGTGAGGTCAGGTTTGTTTTAGAGTATTCCAATTAACAGCCCCTACAACCACAAAAAGGAATGGAGTCATTAGCACTTAAGGTTTTTAAATGGCACCCAGAATTATGTTGCACGAAGCACAATTTCACATCATTCTGGGTTCATTTGTGTGAAAACAAGGTCCAATCAGGCTGAAACTTTACAAGAAGGTAGAATCTATTGAGTTGTAAGTGATCTGAAGGTTTCAAGATGATTGCACATTACTATAGGGGGTCAAACCATGTCCCAAAGGTCACCGGGCCTGGTGTCACTTTAAAGAAGTAGTCCAGTTACACCTTTGTCGGCTTATAACTTTTCTTCTGAATGTCCTAGAGAGATCAGGTTTGTTTTAGAGTACTTCAATTAATAGCTCCTACAACCACAAAAAGGAATGGAGTCATTAGCACTTATGGTTTTTAAATGGCACCCAGAATTATGTTGCACGAAGCACAATTTCACATCATTCTGGGTTCAATTGTGTGAAAACAAGGTCCAATCAGGCTGAAACGTTACAGAAAGGTAGAATCTATTGAGTTGTAAGTGATCTGAACGTTTCATGATGATATCACTTTCCTAAGGGGGTCAAACCATGTCCCAAAGGTCACCAGATCTTGTGTCAATTTAAAGTGGTAGTCCAGTTACACATTTGTGAGCTTATAACTTGGCTTCTGAATTTCCTAGAGAGATCAGGTTTGTTTTAGTGTACTCCAATCAACAGCCCCTACAACCACAAAAAAGAAGGGAGTCATTAGCACTTATGGTTTGTAAATGGCAGCCAGAATTATGTTGCACGGAGCACAATTTCACATCATTCTGGGTCAATTTGTGTGAAAACAAGGTCCAATCAGGCTAAAACGCTACAAGAAGGTAGATCCTATTGAGTTGTAAGTGATCTGAACGTTTCATGATGATAGCACTTTCCTAAGGGGGTCAAACAATGTCCCAAAGGTCACCGGGCCTTGTGTCACTTTAAAGAAGTAGTCCAGTTACAACTTTGTGGGCTTATAACTTGGCTTCTGAATATCCTCAAGAGGTCAGGTTTGTTTTAGAGTACTCCAGTTAACAGCCCCCATTACCCCAAAAAGGAATGGAGTCATTAGCACTTATGGTTTTTAAATGGAACCCAGAATTATGTTGCACGAAGCACAATTTCACATCATTCTGGGTTCATTTGTGTGAAAACAAGGTCCAATCAGGCTGAAACGTTACAGGAAGGTAGAATCTATTGAGTTGTAAGAGATCTGAACGTTTCATGATGATCGCACTATCCTATAGGGGGTCAAACCATGTCCCAAAGGTCACCGGGCCTTGTGTCACTTTAAAGAAGTAGGCCAGTTACACCTTTGTGGGCTTATAACTTGGCTTCTGAATATCCTAAAGAGGTCAGGTTTGTTTTAGAGTACTCCAGTTAACAGCCCCCATTACCCCAAAAAGGAATGGAGTCATTAGCACTTATGGTTTTTAAATGGAACCCAGAATTATGTTGCACGAAGCACAATTTCACATAATTCTGGGTTCATTTGTGTGAAAACAAGGTCCAATCAGGCTGAAACGTTACAAGACGGTAGAATCTAGTGAGTTGTAAGTGATCTGAACGTTTCATGATGATAGCACTTTCCTAAGGGGGTCAAATCATGTCCCAAAGGTCACCGGATCTGGTGTCAATTTAAAGATGTAGTCCAGTTACACATTTGTGGGCTTATAGCTTGGCTTCTGAATGTCCTAGTGAGATCAGGTTTGTTTTAGTGTACTCCAATCAACAGCCCCTACAACCACAAAAAGGAATGGAGTCATTAGCACTTATGGTTTTTAAATGGCACCCAGAATTATGTTGCACGAAGCACAATTTCACATCATTCTGGGTTCATTTGTGTGAAAACAAGGTCCAATCAGGCTGAAACGTTACAGGAAGGTAGAATCTATTGAGTTGTAAGTGATCTGAACGTTTCATGATGATAGCACTTTCCTAAGGAGGTCAAACCATGTCCCAAAGGTCACCGGATCTGGTGTCAATTTAAAGAAGTAGTCCAGTTACACATTTGTGGGCTTATAACTTGGCTTCTGAATTTCCTAGAGAGATCAGGTTTGTTTTAGTGTACTCCAATCAACAGCCCCTACAACCACAAAAAGGAAGGGAGTCATTAGCACTTATGGTTTATAAATGGCCCCCAGAATTATGTTGCACGAAGCACAATTTCACATCATTCTGGGTCCATTTGTGTGAAAACAAGGTCCAATCAGGCTGAAACGTTACAAGAAGGTAGAATCTATTGAGTTGTAAGTGATCTGAACGTTTCATGATGATCGCACATTCCTATTGGGGGTCAAACCATGTCCCAAAGGTCACCGGATCTGGTGTCACTTTAAAGAAGTAGTCCAGTTACACATTTGTGGGCTTATAACTTGGCTTCTGAATATCCTAGAGAGGTCAGGTTTATTTTAGAGTATTCCAATTAACAGCCCCTACAACCACAAAAAGGAATGGAGTCATTAGCACTTATGGTTTTTAAATGGCACCCAGAATTATGTTGCACGAAGCACAATTTCACATCATTCTGGGTTCATTTGTGTGAAAACAAGGTCCAATCAGGCTGAAACGTTACAAGAAGGTAGAATCTATTGAGTTGTAAGTGATCTGAACGTTTCAAGATGATTGCACATTACTATAGGGGGTCAAACCATGTCCCAAAGGTCACCGGGCCTGGTGTCACTTTAAAGAAGTAGTCCAGTTACACCTTTGTTGGCTTATAACTTTTCTTCTGAATGTCCTAGAGAGGTCAGGTTTGTTTTAGAGTACTTCAATTAATAGCTCCTACAACCACAAAAAGGAATGGAGTCATTAGCACTTATGGTTTTTAAATGGCACCCATAATTATGTTGCACAAAGCACAATTTCACATCATTCTGGGTTCAATTGTGTGAAAACAAGGTCCAATCAGGCTGAAACGTTACAGGAAGGTAGAATCTATTGAGTTGTAAGTGATCTGAACGTTTCATGATGATATCACTTTCCTAAGGGGGTCAAACCATGTCCCAAAGGTCACCGGATCTTGTGTCAATTTAAAGTGGTAGTCCAGTTACACATTTGTGAGCTTATAACTTGGCTTCTGAATTTCCTAGAGAGATAAGGTTTGTTTTAGTGTACTCCAATCAACAGCCCCTACAACCACAAAAAGGAAGGGAGTCATTAGCACTTATGGTTTGTAAATGGCAGCCAGAATTATGTTGCACGGAGCACAATTTCACATCATTCTGGGTCCATTTGTGTGAAAACAAGGTCCAATCAGGCTAAAACGCTACAAGAAGGTAGATCCTATTGAGTTGTAAGTGATCTGAACGTTTCATGATGATAGCACTTTCCTAAGGGGGTCAAACCATGTCCCAAAGGTCACCGGGCCTGTTGTCACTTTAAAGAAGTAGTCCAGTTACAACTTTGTGGGCTTATAACTTGGCTTCTGAATATCCTCAAGAGGTCAGGTTTGTTTTAGTGTACTCCAATCAACAGCCCCTACAACCACAAAAAGGACTGGAGTCATTAGCACTTATGGTTTTTAAATGGCACCCAGAATTATGTTGCATGAAGCACAATTTCACATCATTCTGGGTTCATTTGTGTGAAAACAAGGTCCAATCAGGCTGAAACGTTACAGGAAGGTAGAATCTATTGAGTTGTAAGAGATCTGAACGTTTCATGATGATAGCACTTTCCTAAGGGGGTCAAACCATGTCCCAAAGGTCACCGGATCTGGTGTCAATTTAAAGAAGTAGTCCAGTTACACATTTGTGGGCTTATAACTTGGCTTCTGAATGTCCTAAAGAGGTCAGGCTTGTTTTACTTACTCCAATCAACATCCCCTACAATCACAAAAAGGAATGGAGTCATTAGCACTTATGGTTTGTAAATGGCACCCAGAATTATGTTGCACGAAGCACAATTTCACATCATTCTGGGTCCATTTGTTTGAAAACAAGGTCCAATCAGGCTGAAACGTTACAAGAAGGTAGAATCTATTGAGTTGTAAGTGATCTGAAATTTTCATGATGATCGCACAATCCTATAGGGGGTCAAACCATGTCCCAAAGGTCACCGGGCCTTGTGTCACTTTAAAGAAGTAGTCCAGTTACACCTTTGTGGGCTTATAACTTGGCTTCTGAATATCCTAAAGAGGTCAGGTTTGTTTTAGAGTACTCCAGTTAACAGCCCCCATTACCCCAAAAAGGAATGGAGTCATTAGCACTTATGGTTTTTAAATGGAACCCAGAATTATGTTGCACGAAGCACAATTTCACATAATTCTGGGTTCATTTGTGTGAAAACAAGGTCCAATCAGGCTGAAACGTTACAAGACGGTAGAGTCTAGTGAGTTGTAAGTGATCTGAACGTTTCATGATGATAGCACTTTCCTAAGGGGGTCAAATCATGTCCCAAAGGTCACCGGATCTGGTGTCAATTTAAAGAAGTAGTCCAGTTACACATTTGTGGGCTTATAGCTTGGCTTCTGAATGTCCTAGTGAGATCAGGTTTGTTTTAGTGTACTCCAATCAACAGCCCCTACAACCACAAAAAGGAATGGAGTCATTAGCACTTATGGTTTTTAAATGGCACCCAGAATTATGTTGCACGAAGCACAATTTCACATCATTCTGGGTTCATTTGTGTGAAAACAAGGACCAATCAGGCTGAAACGTTACAGGAAGGTAGAATCTATTGAGTTGTAAGTGATCTGAACGTTTCATGATGATAGCACTTTCCTAAGGAGGTCAAACCATGTCCCAAAGGTCACCGGATCTGGTGTCAATTTAAAGAAGTAGTCCAGTTACACATTTGTGGGCTTATAACTTGGCTTCTGAATTTCCTAGAGAGATCAGGTTTGTTTTAGTGTACTCCAATCAACAGCCCCTACAACCACAAAAAGGAAGGGAGTCATTAGCACTTATGGTTTATAAATGGCCCCCAGAATTATGTTGCACGAAGCACAATTTCACATCATTCTGGGTCCATTTGTGTGAAAACAAGGTCCAATCAGGCTGAAACGTTACAAGAAGGTAGAATCTATTGAGTTGTAAGTGATCTGAACGTTTCATGATGATCGCACATTCCTATTGGGGGTCAAACCATGTCCCAAAGGTCACCGGATCTGGTGTCACTTTAAAGAAGTAGTCCAGTTACACATTTGTGGGCTTATAACTTGGCTTCTGAATATCCTAGTGAGGTCAGGTTTGTTTTAGAGTATTCCAATTAACAGCCCATACAACCACAAAAAGGAAAGGAGTCATTAGCACTTATGGTTTTTAAATGGCACCCAGAATTATGTTGCACGAAGCACAATTTCACATCATTCTGGGTTCATTTGTGTGAAAACAAGGTCCAATCAGGCTGAAACGTTACAGGAAGGTAGAATCTATTGAGTTGTAATTGATCTGAACGTTTCATGATGATAGCACTTTCCTAAGGAGGTCAAACCATGTCCCAAAGGTCACCGGATCTGGTGTCAATTTAAAGAAGTAGTCCAGTTACACATTTGTGGGCTTATAATTTGGCTTCTGAATTTCCTAGTGAGGTCAGGTTTGTTTTAGAGTATTCCAATTAACAGCCCCTACAACCACAAAAAGGAATGGAGTCATTAGCACTTAAGGTTTTTAAATGGCACCCAGAATTATGTTGCACGAAGCACAATTTCACATCATTCTGGGTTCATTTGTGTGAAAACAAGGTCCAATCAGGCTGAAACGTTACAAGAAGGTAGAATCTATTGAGTTGTAAGTGATCTGAAGGTTTCAAGATGATTGCACATTACTATAGGGGGTCAAACCATGTCCCAAAGGTCACCGGGCCTGGTGTCACTTTAAAGAAGTAGTCCAGTTACACCTTTGTCGGCTTATAACTTTTCTTCTGAATGTCCTAGAGAGATCAGGTTTGTTTTAGAGTACTTCAATTAATAGCTCCTACAACCACAAAAAGGAATGGAGTCATTAGCACTTATGGTTTTTAAATGGCACCCAGAATTATGTTGCACGAAGCACAATTTCACATCATTCTGGGTTCAATTGTGTGAAAACAAGGTCCAATCAGGCTGAAACGTTACAGAAAGGTAGAATCTATTGAGTTGTAAGTGATCTGAACGTTTCATGATGATATCACTTTCCTAAGGGGGTCAAACCATGTCCCAAAGGTCACCGGATCTTGTGTCAATTTAAAGTGGTAGTCCAGTTACACATTTGTGAGCTTATAACTTGGCTTCTGAATTTCCTAGAGAGATCAGGTTTGTTTTAGTGTACTCCAATCAACAGCCCCTACAACCACAAAAAAGAAGGGAGTCATTAGCACTTATGGTTTGTAAATGGCAGCCAGAATTATGTTGCACGGAGCACAATTTCACATCATTCTGGGTCCATTTGTGTGAAAACAAGGTCCAATCAGGCTAAAACGCTACAAGAAGGTAGATCCTATTGAGTTGTAAGTGATCTGAACGTTTCATGATGATAGCACTTTCCTAAGGGGGTCAAACCATGTCCCAAAGGTCACCGGGCCTGTTGTCACTTTAAAGAAGTAGTCCAGTTACAACTTTGTGGGCTTATAACTTGGCTTCTGAATATCCTCAAGAGGTCAGGTTTGTTTTAGTGTACTCCAATCAACAGCCCCTACAACCACAAAAAGGACTGGAGTCGTAAGCACTTATGGTTTTTAAATGGCACCCAGAATTATGTTGCACGAAGCACAATTTCACATCATTCTGGGTTCATTTGTGTGAAAACAAGGTCCAATCAGGCTGAAACATTACAGGAAGGTAGAATCTATTGAGTTGTAAGAGATCTGAACGTTTCATGATGATCGCACAATCCTATAGGGGGTCAAACCATGTCCCAAAGGTCACCGGGCCTTGTGTCACTTTAAAGAAGTAGTCCAGTTACACCTTTGTGGGCTTATAACTTGGCTTCTGAATATCCTAAAGAGGTCAGGTTTGTTTTAGAGTACTCCAGTTAACAGCCCCCATTACCCCAAAAAGGAATGGAGTCATTAGCACTTATGGTTTTTAAATGGAACCCAGAATTATGTTGCACGAAGCACAATTTCACATAATTCTGGGTTCATTTGTGTGAAAACAAGGTCCAATCAGGCTGAAACGTTACAAGACGGTAGAATCTAGTGAGTTGTAAGTGATCTGAACGTTTCATGATGATAGCACTTTCCTAAGGGGGTCAAATCATGTCCCAAAGGTCACCGGATCTGGTGTCAATTTAAAGAAGTAGTCCAGTTACACATTTGTGGGCTTATAGCTTGGCTTCTGAATGTCCTAGTGAGATCAGGTTTGTTTTAGTGTACTCCAATCAACAGCCCCTACAACCACAAAAAGGAATGGAGTCATTAGCACTTATGGTTTTTAAATGGCACCCAGAATTATGTTGCACGAAGCACAATTTCACATCATTCTGGGTTCATTTGTGTGAAAACAAGGTCCAATCAGGCTGAAACGTTACAGGAAGGTAGAATCTATTGAGTTGTAAGTGATCTGAACGTTTCATGATGATAGCACTTTCCTAAGGAGGTCAAACCATGTCCCAAAGGTCACCGGATCTGGTGTCAATTTAAAGAAGTAGTCCAGTTACACATTTGTGGGCTTATAACTTGGCTTCTGAATTTCCTAGAGAGATCAGGTTTTTTTTAGTGTACTCCAATCAACAGCCCCTACAACCACAAAAAGGAAGGGAGTCATTAGCACTTATGGTTTATAAATGGCCCCCAGAATTATGTTGCACGAAGCACAATTTCACATCATTCTGGGTCCATTTGTGTGAAAACAAGGTCCAATCAGGCTGAAACGTTACAAGAAGGTAGAATCTATTGAGTTGTAAGTGATCTGAACGTTTCATGATGATCGCACATTCCTATTGGGGGTCAAACCATGTCCCAAAGGTCACCGGATCTGGTGTCACTTTAAAGAAGTAGTCCAATTACACATTTGTGGGCTTATAACTTGGCTTCTGAATATCCTAGAGAGGTCAGGTTTATTTTAGAGTATTCCAATTAACAGCCCCTACAACCACAAAAAGGAATGGAGTCATTAGCACTTATGGTTTTTAAATGGCACCCAGAATTATGTTGCACGAAGCACAATTTCACATCATTCTGGGTTCATTTGTGTGAAAACAAGGTCCAATCAGGCTGAAACGTTACAAGAAGGTAGAATCTATTGAGTTGTAAGTGATCTGAACGTTTCAAGATGATTGCACATTACTATAGGGGGTCAAACCATGTCCCAAAGGTCACCGGGCCTGGTGTCACTTTAAAGAAGTAGTCCAGTTACACCTTTGTTGGCTTATAACTTTTCTTCTGAATGTCCTAGAGAGGTCAGGTTTGTTTTAGAGTACTTCAATTAATAGCTCCTACAACCACAAAAAGGAATGGAGTCATTAGCACTTATGGTTTTTAAATGGCACCCATAATTATGTTGCACAAAGCACAATTTCACATCATTTTGGGTTCAATTGTGTGAAAACAAGGTCCAATCAGGCTGAAACGTTACAGGAAGGTAGAATCTATTGAGTTGTAAGTAATCTGAACGTTTCATGATGATATCACTTTCCTAAGGGGGTCAAACCATGTCCCAAAGGTCACCGGATCTGGTGTCAATTTAAAGAAGTAGTCAGGTTACACATTTGTGAGCTTATAACTTGGCTTCTGAATTTCCTAGAGAGATCAGGTTTGTTTTAGTGTACTCCAATCAACAGCCCCTACAACCACAAAAAGGAAGGGAGTCATTAGCACTTATGGTTTGTAAATGGCAGCCAGAATTATGTTGCACGGAGCACAATTTCACATCATTCTGGGTCCATTTGTGTGAAAACAAGGTCCAATCAGGCTGAAACGTTACAAGAAGGTAGAATCTATTGAGTTGTAAGTGATCTGAACGTTTCATGATGATAGCACTTTCCTAAGGGGGTCAAACCATGTCCCAAAGGTCCCTGGGCCTGGTGTCACTTTAAAGAAGTAGTCCAGTTACAACTTTGTGGGCTTATAACTTGGCTTCTGAATATCCTCAAGAGGTCAGGTTTGTTTTAGTGTACTCCAATCAACAGCCCCTACAACCACAAAAAGGACTGGAGTCATTAGCACTTATGGTTTTTAAATGGCACCCAGAATTATGTTGCACGAAGCACAATTTCACATCATTCTGGGTTCATTTGTGTGAAAACAAGGTCCAATCAGGCTGAAACGTTACAGGAAGGTAGAATATATTGAGTTGTAAGTGATCTGAACGTTTCATGATGATAGCACTTTCCTAAGGGGGTCAAACCATGTCCCAAAGGTCACCAGATCATGTGTCAATTTAAAGAAGTAGTCCAGTTACACATTTGTGGGCTTATAACTTGGCTTCTGAATGTCCTAGAGAGATCAGGTTTGTTTTAGTGTACTCCAACCAACAGCCCCTACAACCACAAAAAGGAATGGAGTCATTAGCACTTATGGTTTGTAAATGGCACCCAGAATTATGCTGCACGAAGCACAATTTCACATCATTCTGGGTCCATTTGTGTGAAAACAAGGTCCAATCAGGCTGAAAAGTTACAAGAAGGTAGAATCTATTGAGTTGTAAGTGATCTGAACGTTTCATGATGATCGCACATTCCTATAGGGGGTCAAACCATGTCCCAAAGGTCACCGGGCCTGGTGTCACTTTAAAGAAGTAGTCCAGTTACACCTTTGTGGGCTTATAACTTTGCTTCTGAATATCCTAAAGAGGTCAGGTTTGTTTTAGTGTACTCCAATCAACAGCCTCTACAACCACAAAAAGGAATGGAGTCATTAGCACTTATGGTTTGTAAATGGAACCCAGAATTATGTTGCACGAAGCACAATTTCACATCATTCTGGGTCCATTTGTGTGAAAACAAGGTCCAATCAGGCTGAAACGTTACAAGAAGGTAGAATCTATTGAGTTGTAAGTGATCTGAACGTTTCAAGAATTGCACATTACTATAGGTGGTCAAACCATGTCCCAAAGGTCACCGGGCCTGGTGGCACTTTAAAGAAGTAGTCCAGTTACACCTTTGTGGGCTTATAACTTGGCTTCTGAATATCCTAAAGAGGTCAGGTTTGTTTTAGTGTACTCCAATCAACAGCCTCTACAACCACAAAAAGGAATGGAGTCATTAGCACTTATGGTTTGTAAATGGCACCCAGAATTATGTTGCACGAAGCACAATTTCACATCATTCTGGGTCCATTTGTGTGAAAACAAGGTCCAATCAGGCTGAAACGTTACAAGAAGGTAGAATCTATTGAGTTGTAAGTGATCTGAACGTTTCAAGATGATTGCACATTACTATAGGTGGTCAAACCATGTCCCAAAGGTCACCGGGCCTGGTGTCACTTTAAAGAAGTAGTCCAGTTACACATTTGTGGGCTTATAACTTTTCTTCTGAATGTCCTAGAGAGGTCAGGCTTGTTTTAGAGTACTTCAATTAATAGCTCCTACAACCACAAAAAGGAATGGAGTCATTAGCACTTATGGTTCTTAAATGGCACCCAGAATTATGTTGCACGAAGCACAATTTCACATCATTCTGGGTTCATTTGTGTGAAAACAAGGTCCAATCAGGCTGAAACGTTACAGGAAGTTAGAATCTATTGAGTTGTAAGTGATCTGAACGTTTCATGATGATAGCACTTTCCTAAGGGGGTCAAACCATGTCCCAAAGGTCACCGGATCTGGTGTCAATTTAAAGAAGTAGTCCAGTTACACATTTGTGAGCTTATAACTTGGCTTCTGAATTTCCTAGAGAGATCAGGTTTGTTTTAGTGCACTCCAATCAACAGCCCCTACAACCACAAAAAGGAAGGGAGTCATTAGCACTTATGGTTTGTAAATGGCACCCAGAATTATGTTGCACGAAGCACAATTTCACATCATTCTGGGTCCATTTGTGTGAAAACAAGGTCCAATCAGGCTGAAACGTTACAAGAAGGTAGAATCTATTGAGTTGTAAGTGATCTGAACGTTTCATGATGATCGCACATTCCTATTCGGGGTCAAACCATGTCCCAAAGGTCACCGGATCTGGTGTCACTTTAAAGAAGTAGTCCAGTTACACATTTGTGGGCTTATAACTTGGCTTTTGAATATCCTAGAGAGGTCAGGTTTGTTTTAGAGTATTCCAATTAACAGCCCCTACAACCTCAAAAAGGAATGGAGTCATTAGCACTTATGGTTTTTAAATGGCACCCAGAATTATGTTGCACGAAGCACAATTTCACATCATTCTGGGTTCATTTGTGTGAAAACAAGGTCCAATCAGGCTGAAACGTTACAAGAAGGTAGAATCTATTGAGTTGTAAGTGATATGAACATTTCAAGATGATTGCACATTACTCTAGGGGGTCAAACCATGTCCCAAAGGTCACCGGGACTGGTGTCACTTTAAAGAAGTAGTCCAGTTACACCTTTGTCGGCTTATAACTTTTCTTCTGAATGTCCTAGAGAGGTCAGGTTTGTTTTAGAGTACTTCAATTAATAGCTCCTACAACCACAAAAAGGAATGGAGTCATTAGCACTTATGGTTTTTAAATGGCACCCAGAATTATTTTGCACGAAGCACAATTTCACATCATTCTGGGTTCAATTGTGTGAAAACAAGGTCCAATCAGGCTGAAACGTTACAGGAAGGTAGAATCTATTGAGTTGTAAGTGATCTGAACGTTTCATGATGATATCACTTTCCTAAGGGGGTCAAACCATGTCCCAAAGGTCACCGGGCCTGGTGTCACTTTAAAGAAGTAGTCCAGTTACAACTTTGTGGGCTTATAACTTGGCTTCTGAATATCCTCAAGAGGTCAGGTTTGTTTTAGTGTACTCCAATCAACAGCCCCTACAACCACAAAAAGGACTGGAGTCATTAGCACTTATGGTTTTTAAATGGCACCCAGAATTATGTTGCACGAAGCACAATTTCACATCATTCTGGGTTCATTTGTGTGAAAACAAGGTCCAATCAGGCTGAAACGTTACAGGAAGGTAGAATCTATTGAGTTGTAAGTGATCTGAACGTTTCATGATGATAGCACTTTCCTAAGGGGGTCAAACCATGTCCCAAAGGTCACCAGATCTGGTGTCAATTTAAAGAAGCAGTCCAGTTACACATTTGTGGGCTTATAACTTGGCTTCTGAATGTCCTAGAGAGATCACGTTTGTTTTAGTGTACTCCAACCAACAGCCCCTACAACCACAAAAAGGAATGGAGTCATTAGCACTTATGGTTTGTAAATGGCACCCAGAATTATGCTGCACGAAGCACAATTTCACATCATTCTGGGTCCATTTGTGTGAAAACAAGGTCCAATCAGGCTGAAACGTTACAAGAAGGTAGAATCTATTGAGTTGTAAGTGATCTGAACGTTTCATGATGATCGCACATTCCTATAGGGGGTCAAACCATGTCCCAAAGGTCACCGGGCCTGGTGTCACTTTAAAGAAGTAGTCCAGTTACACCTTTGTGGGCTTATAACTTTTCTTCTGAATGTCCTAGAGAGGTCAGGTTTGTTTTAGAGTACTTCAATTAATAGCTTCTACAACCACAAAAAGGAATGGAGTCATTAGCACTTATGGTTTTTAAATGGCACCCAGAATTATGTTGCACGAAGCACAATTTCACATCATTCTGGGTTCAATTGTGTGAAAACAAGGTCCAATCAGGCTGAAACGTTACAGGAAGGTAGAATCTATTGAGTTGTAAGTGATCTGAACGTTTCATGATGATATCACTTTCCTAAGGGGGTCAAACCATGTCCCAAAGGTCACCGGATCTGGTGTCAATTTAAAGAAGTAGTCCAGTTACACATTTTTGAGCTTATAACTTGGCTTCTGAATTTCCTAGAGAGATCAGGTTTGTTTTAGTGTACTCCAATCAACAGCCCCTACAACCACAAAAAGGAAGGGAGTCATTAGCACTTATGGTTTGTAAATGGCAGCCAGAATTATGTTGCACGGAGCACAATTTCACATCATTCTGGGTCCATTTGTGTGAAAACAAGGTCCAATCAGGCTGAAACGTTACAAGAAGGTAGAATCTATTGAGTTGTAAGTGATCTGAACGTTTCATGATGATAGCACTTTCCTAAGGGGGTCAAACCATGTCCCAAAGGTCACCGGGCCTGGTGTCACTTTAAAGAAGTAGTCCAGTTACAACTTTGTGGGCTTATAACTTGGCTTCTGAATATCCTCAAGAGGTCAGGTTTGTTTTAGTGTACTCCAATCAACAGCCCCTACAACCACAAAAAGACTGGAGTCATTAGCACTTATGGTTTTTAAATGGCACCCAGAATTATGTTGCACGAAGCACAATTTCACATCATTCTGGGTTCATTTGTGTGAAAACAAGGTCCAATCAGGCTGAAACGTTACAGGAAGGTAGAATCTATTGAGTTGTAAGTGATCTGAACGTTTCAAGATGATTGCACATTACTATAGGTGGTCAAACCATGTCCCAAAGGTCACCGGGCCTGGTGTCACTTTAAAGAAGTAGTCCAGTTACACATTTGTGAGCTTATAACTTTTCTTCTGAATGTCCTAGAGAGGTCAGGCTTGTTTTAGAGTACTTCAATTAATAGCTCCTACAACCACAAAAAGGAATGGAGTCATTAGCACTTATGGTTCTTAAATGGCACCCAGAATTATGTTACACGAAGCACAATTTCACATCATTCTGGGTTCATTTGTGTGAAAACAAGGTCCAATCAGGCTGAAACGTTACAGGAAGGTAGAATCTATTGAGTTGTAATTGATCTGAACGTTTCATGATGATAGCACTTTCCTAAGGAGGTCAAACCATGTCCCAAAGGTCACCGGATCTGGTGTCAATTTAAAGAAGTAGTCCAGTTACACATTTGTGGGCTTATAATTTGGCTTCTGAATTTCCTAGTGAGGTCAGGTTTGTTTTAGAGTATTCCAATTAACAGCCCCTACAACCACAAAAAGGAATGGAGTCATTAGCACTTAAGGTTTTTAAATGGCACCCAGAATTATGTTGCACGAAGCACAATTTCACATCATTCTGGGTTCATTTGTGTGAAAACAAGGTCCAATCAGGCTGAAACGTTACAAGAAGGTAGAATCTATTGAGTTGTAAGTGATCTGAAGGTTTCAAGATGATTGCACATTACTATAGGGGGTCAAACCATGTCCCAAAGGTCACCGGGCCTGGTGTCACTTTAAAGAAGTAGTCCAGTTACACCTTTGTCGGCTTATAACTTTTCTTCTGAATGTCCTAGAGAGATCAGGTTTGTTTTAGAGTACTTCAATTAATAGCTCCTACAACCACAAAAAGGAATGGAGTCATTAGCACTTATGGTTTTTAAATGGCACCCAGAATTATGTTGCACGAAGCACAATTTCACATCATTCTGGGTTCAATTGTGTGAAAACAAGGTCCAATCAGGCTGAAACGTTACAGAAAGGTAGAATCTATTGAGTTGTAAGTGATCTGAACGTTTCATGATGATATCACTTTCCTAAGGGGGTCAAACCATGTCCCAAAGGTCACCGGATCTTGTGTCAATTTAAAGTGGTAGTCCAGTTACACATTTGTGAGCTTATAACTTGGCTTCTGAATTTCCTAGAGAGATCAGGTTTGTTTTAGTGTACTCCAATCAACAGCCCCTACAACCACAAAAAAGAAGGGAGTCATTAGCACTTATGGTTTGTAAATGGCAGCCAGAATTATGTTGCACGGAGCACAATTTCACATCATTCTGGGTCCATTTGTGTGAAAACAAGGTCCAATCAGGCTAAAACGCTACAAGAAGGTAGATCCTATTGAGTTGTAAGTGATCTGAACGTTTCATGATGATAGCACTTTCCTAAGGGGGTCAAACCATGTCCCAAAGGTCACCGGGCCTGTTGTCACTTTAAAGAAGTAGTCCAGTTACAACTTTGTGGGCTTATAACTTGGCTTCTGAATATCCTCAAGAGGTCAGGTTTGTTTTAGTGTACTCCAATCAACAGCCCCTACAACCACAAAAAGGACTGGAGTCGTAAGCACTTATGGTTTTTAAATGGCACCCAGAATTATGTTGCACTAAGCACAATTTCACATCATTCTGGGTTCATTTGTGTGAAAACAAGGTCCAATCAGGCTGAAACATTACAGGAAGGTAGAATCTATTGAGTTGTAAGAGATCTGAACGTTTCATGATGATCGCACAATCCTATAGGGGGTCAAACCATGTCCCAAAGGTCACCGGGCCTTGTGTCACTTTAAAGAAGTAGTCCAGTTACACCTTTGTGGGCTTATAACTTGGCTTCTGAATATCCTAAAGAGGTCAGGTTTGTTTTAGAGTACTCCAGTTAACAGCCCCCATTACCCCAAAAAGGAATGGAGTCATTAGCACTTATGGTTTTTAAATGGAACCCAGAATTATGTTGCACGAAGCACAATTTCACATAATTCTGGGTTCATTTGTGTGAAAACAAGGTCCAATCAGGCTGAAACGTTACAAGACGGTAGAATCTAGTGAGTTGTAAGTGATCTGAACGTTTCATGATGATAGCACTTTCCTAAGGGGGTCAAATCATGTCCCAAAGGTCACCGGATCTGGTGTCAATTTAAAGAAGTAGTCCAGTTACACATTTGTGGGCTTATAGCTTGGCTTCTGAATGTCCTAGTGAGATCAGGTTTGTTTTAGTGTACTCCAATCAACAGCCCCTACAACCACAAAAAGGAATGGAGTCATTAGCACTTATGGTTTTTAAATGGCACCCAGAATTATGTTGCACGAAGCACAATTTCACATCATTCTGGGTTCATTTGTGTGAAAACAAGGTCCAATCAGGCTGAAACGTTACAGGAAGGTAGAATCTATTGAGTTGTAAGTGATCTGAACGTTTCATGATGATAGCACTTTCCTAAGGAGGTCAAACCATGTCCCAAAGGTCACCGGATCTGGTGTCAATTTAAAGAAGTAGTCCAGTTACACATTTGTGGGCTTATAACTTGGCTTCTGAATTTCCTAGAGAGATCAGGTTTTTTTTAGTGTACTCCAATCAACAGCCCCTACAACCACAAAAAGGAAGGGAGTCATTAGCACTTATGGTTTATAAATGGCCCCCAGAATTATGTTGCACGAAGCACAATTTCACATCATTCTGGGTCCATTTGTGTGAAAACAAGGTCCAATCAGGCTGAAACGTTACAAGAAGGTAGAATCTATTGAGTTGTAAGTGATCTGAACGTTTCATGATGATCGCACATTCCTATTGGGGGTCAAACCATGTCCCAAAGGTCACCGGATCTGGTGTCACTTTAAAGAAGTAGTCCAGTTACACATTTGTGGGCTTATAACTTGGCTTCTGAATATCCTAGAGAGGTCAGGTTTATTTTAGAGTATTCCAATTAACAGCCCCTACAACCACAAAAAGGAATGGAGTCATTAGCACTTATGGTTTTTAAATGGCACCCAGAATTATGTTGCACGAAGCACAATTTCACATCATTCTGGGTTCATTTGTGTGAAAACAAGGTCCAATCAGGCTGAAACGTTACAAGAAGGTAGAATCTATTGAGTTGTAAGTGATCTGAACGTTTCAAGATGATTGCACATTACTATAGGGGGTCAAACCATGTCCCAAAGGTCACCGGGCCTGGTGTCACTTTAAAGAAGTAGTCCAGTTACACCTTTGTTGGCTTATAACTTTTCTTCTGAATGTCCTAGAGAGGTCAGGTTTGTTTTAGAGTACTTCAATTAATAGCTCCTACAACCACAAAAAGGAATGGAGTCATTAGCACTTATGGTTTTTAAATGGCACCCATAATTATGTTGCACAAAGCACAATTTCACATCATTTTGGGTTCAATTGTGTGAAAACAAGGTCCAATCAGGCTGAAACGTTACAGGAAGGTAGAATCTATTGAGTTGTAAGTAATCTGAACGTTTCATGATGATATCACTTTCCTAAGGGGGTCAAACCATGTCCCAAAGGTCACCGGATCTGGTGTCAATTTAAAGAAGTAGTCAGGTTACACATTTGTGAGCTTATAACTTGGCTTCTGAATTTCCTAGAGAGATCAGGTTTGTTTTAGTGTACTCCAATCAACAGCCCCTACAACCACAAAAAGGAAGGGAGTCATTAGCACTTATGGTTTGTAAATGGCAGCCAGAATTATGTTGCACGAAGCACAATTTCACATCATTCTGGGTTCATTTGTGTGAAAAAAAGGTCCAATCAGGCTGAAACGTTACAGGAAGGTAGAATATATTGAGTTGTAAGTGATCTGAACGTTTCATGATGATAGCACTTTCCTAAGGGGGTCAAACCATGTCCCAAAGGTCACCAGATCATGCGTCAATTTAAAGAAGTAGTCCAGTTACACATTTGTGGGCTTATAACTTGGCTTCTGAATGTCCTAGAGAGATCAGGTTTGTTTTAGTGTACTCCAACCAACAGCCCCTACAACCACAAAAAGGAATGGAGTCATTAGCACTTATGGTTTGTAAATGGCACCCAGAATTATGCTGCACGAAGCACAATTTCACATCATTCTGGGTCCATTTGTGTGAAAACAAGGTCCAATCAGGCTGAAAAGTTACAAGAAGGTAGAATCTATTGAGTTGTAAGTGATCTGCACGTTTCATGATGATCGCACATTCCTATAGGGGGTCAAACCATGTCCCAAAGGTCACCGGGCCTGGTGTCACTTTAAAGAAGTAGTCCAGTTACACCTTTGTGGGCTTATAACTTGGCTTCTGAATATCCTAAAGAGGTCAGGTTTGTTTTAGTGTACTCCAATCAACAGCCTCTACAACCACAAAAAGGAATGGAGTCATTAGCACTTATGGTTTGTAAATGGAACCCAGAATTATGTTGCACGAAGCACAATTTCACATCATTCTGGGTCCATTTGTGTGAAAACAAGGTCCAATCAGGCTGAAACGTTACAAGAAGGTAGAATCTATTGAGTTGTAAGTGATCTGAACGTTTCAAGATGATTGCACATTACTATAGGTGGTCAAACCATGTCCCAAAGGTCACCGGGCCTGGTGGCACTTTAAAGAAGTAGTCCAGTTACACCTTTGTGGGCTTATAACTTGGCTTCTGAATATCCTAAAGAGGTCAGGTTTGTTTTAGTGTACTCCAATCAACAGCCTCTACAACCACAAAAAGGAATGGAGTCATTAGCACTTATGGTTTGTAAATGGCACCCAGAATTATGTTGCACGAAGCACAATTTCACATCATTCTGGGTCCATTTGTGTGAAAACAAGGTCCAATCAGGCTGAAACGTTACAAGAAGGTAGAATCTATTGAGTTGTAAGTGATCTGAACGTTTCAAGATGATTGCACATTACTATAGGTGGTCAAACCATGTCCCAAAGGTCACCGGGCCTGGTGTCACTTTAAAGAAGTAGTCCAGTTACACATTTGTGGGCTTATAACTTTTCTTCTGAATGTCCTAGAGAGGTCAGGCTTGTTTTAGAGTACTTCAATTAATAGCTCCTACAACCACAAAAAGGAATGGAGTCATTAGCACTTATGGTTCTTAAATGGCACCCAGAATTATGTTGCACGAAGCACAATTTCACATCATTCTGGGTTCATTTGTGTGAAAACAAGGTCCAATCAGGCTGAAACGTTACAGGAAGTTAGAATCTATTGAGTTGTAAGTGATCTGAACGTTTCATGATGATAGCACTTTCCTAAGGGGGTCAAACCATGTCCCAAAGGTCACCGGATCTGGTGTCAATTTAAAGAAGTAGTCCAGTTACACATTTGTGAGCTTATAACTTGGCTTCTGAATTTCCTAGAGAGATCAGGTTTGTTTTAGTGCACTCCAATCAACAGCCCCTACAACCACAAAAAGGAAGGGAGTCATTAGCACTTATGGTTTGTAAATGGCACCCAGAATTATGTTGCACGAAGCACAATTTCACATCATTCTGGGTCCATTTGTGTGAAAACAAGGTCCAATCAGGCTGAAACGTTACAAGAAGGTAGAATCTATTGAGTTGTAAGTGATCTGAACGTTTCATGATGATCGCACATTCCTATTCGGGGTCAAACCATGTCCCAAAGGTCACCGGATCTGGTGTCACTTTAAAGAAGTAGTCCAGTTACACATTTGTGGGCTTATAACTTGGCTTCTGAATATCCTAGAGAGGTCAGGTTTGTTTTAGAGTATTCCAATTAACAGCCCCTACAACCTCAAAAAGGAATGGAGTCATTAGCACTTATGGTTTTTAAATGGCACCCAGAATTATGTTGCACGAAGCACAATTTCACATCATTCTGGGTTCATTTGTGTGAAAACAAGGTCCAATCAGGCTGAAACGTTACAAGAAGGTAGAATCTATTGAGTTGTAAGTGATATGAACATTTCAAGATGATTGCACATTACTATAGGGGGTCAAACCATGTCCCAAAGGTCACCGGGCCTGGTGTCACTTTAAAGAAGTAGTCCAGTTACACCTTTGTCGGCTTATAACTTTTCTTCTGAATGTCCTAGAGAGGTCAGGTTTGTTTTAGAGTACTTCAATTAATAGCTCCTACAACCACAAAAAGGAATGGAGTCATTAGCACTTATGGTTTTTAAATGGCACCCAGAATTATTTTGCACGAAGCACAATTTCACATCATTCTGGGTTCAATTGTGTGAAAACAAGGTCCAATCAGGCTGAAACGTTACAGGAAGGTAGAATCTATTGAGTTGTAAGTTATCTGAACGTTTCATGATGATATCACTTTCCTAAGGGGGTCAAACCATGTCCCAAAGGTCACCGGGCCTGGTGTCACTTTAAAGAAGTAGTCCAGTTACAACTTTGTGGGCTTATAACTTGGCTTCTGAATATCCTCAAGAGGTCAGGTTTGTTTTAGTGTACTCCAATCAACAGCCCCTACAACCACAAAAAGGACTGGAGTCATTAGCACTTATGGTTTTTAAATGGCACCCAGAATTATGTTGCACGAAGCACAATTTCACATCATTCTGGGTTCATTTGTGTGAAAACAAGGTCCAATCAGGCTGAAACGTTACAGGAAGGTAGAATCTATTGAGTTGTAAGTGATCTGAACGTTTCATGATGATAGCACTTTCCTAAGGGGGTCAAACCATGTCCCAAAGGTCACCAGATCTGGTGTCAATTTAAAGAAGCAGTCCAGTTACACATTTGTGGGCTTATAACTTGGCTTCTGAATGTCCTAGAGAGATCACGTTTGTTTTAGTGTACTCCAACCAACAGCCCCTACAACCACAAAAAGGAATGGAGTCATTAGCACTTATGGTTTGTAAATGGCACCCAGAATTATGCTGCACGAAGCACAATTTCACATCATTCTGGGTCCATTTGTGTGAAAACAAGGTCCAATCAGGCTGAAACGTTACAAGAAGGTAGAATCTATTGAGTTGTAAGTGATCTGAACGTTTCATGATGATCGCACATTCCTATAGGGGGTCAAACCATGTCCCAAAGGTCACCGGGCCTGGTGTCACTTTAAAGAAGTAGTCCAGTTACACCTTTGTGGGCTTATAACTTTTCTTCTGAATGTCCTAGAGAGGTCAGGTTTGTTTTAGAGTACTTCAATTAATAGCTTCTACAACCACAAAAAGGAATGGAGTCATTAGCACTTATGGTTTTTAAATGGCACCCAGAATTATGTTGCACGAAGCACAATTTCACATCATTCTGGGTTCAATTGTGTGAAAACAAGGTCCAATCAGGCTGAAACGTTACAGGAAGGTAGAATCTATTGAGTTGTAAGTGATCTGAACGTTTCATGATGATATCACTTTCCTAAGGGGGTCAAACCATGTCCCAAAGGTCACCGGATCTGGTGTCAATTTAAAGAAGTAGTCCAGTTACACATTTTTGAGCTTATAACTTGGCTTCTGAATTTCCTAGAGAGATCAGGTTTGTTTTAGTGTACTCCAATCAACAGCCCCTACAACCACAAAAAGGAAGGGAGTCATTAGCACTTATGGTTTGTAAATGGCAGCCAGAATTATGTTGCACGGAGCACAATTTCACATCATTCTGGGTCCATTTGTGTGAAAACAAGGTCCAATCAGGCTGAAACGTTACAAGAAGGTAGAATCTATTGAGTTGTAAGTGATCTGAACGTTTCATGATGATAGCACTTTCCTAAGGGGGTCAAACCATGTCCCAAAGGTCACCGGGCCTGGTGTCACTTTAAAGAAGTAGTCCAGTTACAACTTTGTGGGCTTATAACTTGGCTTCTGAATATCCTCAAGAGGTCAGGTTTGTTTTAGTGTACTCCAATCAACAGCCCCTACAACCACAAAAAGACTGGAGTCATTAGCACTTATGGTTTTTAAATGGCACCCAGAATTATGTTGCACGAAGCACAATTTCACATCATTCTGGGTTCATTTGTGTGAAAACAAGGTCCAATCAGGCTGAAACGTTACAGGAAGGTAGAATCTATTGAGTTGTAAGTGATCTGAACGTTTCAAGATGATTGCACATTACTATAGGTGGTCAAACCATGTCCCAAAGGTCACCGGGCCTGGTGGCACTTTAAAGAAGTAGTCCAGTTACACCTTTGTGGGCTTATAACTTGGCTTCTGAATATCCTAAAGAGGTCAGGTTTGTTTTAGTGTACTCCAATCAACAGCCTCTACAACCACAAAAAGGAATGGAGTCATTAGCACTTATGGTTTGTAAATGGCACCCAGAATTATGTTGCACGAAGCACAATTTCACATCATTCTGGGTCCATTTGTGTGAAAACAAGGTCCAATCAGGCTGAAACGTTACAAGAAGGTAGAATCTATTGAGTTGTAAGTGATCTGAACGTTTCAAGATGATTGCACATTACTATAGGTGGTCAAACCATGTCCCAAAGGTCACCGGGCCTGGTGTCACTTTAAAGAAGTAGTCCAGTTACACATTTGTGGGCTTATAACTTTTCTTCTGAATGTCCTAGAGAGGTCAGGCTTGTTTTAGAGTACTTCAATTAATAGCTCCTACAACCACAAAAAGGAATGGAGTCATTAGCACTTATGGTTCTTAAATGGCACCCAGAATTATGTTGCACGAAGCACAATTTCACATCATTCTGGGTTCATTTGTGTGAAAACAAGGTCCAATCAGGCTGAAACGTTACAGGAAGTTAGAATCTATTGAGTTGTAAGTGATCTGAACGTTTCATGATGATAGCACTTTCCTAAGGGGGTCAAACCATGTCCCAAAGGTCACCGGATCTGGTGTCAATTTAAAGAAGTAGTCCAGTTACACATTTGTGAGCTTATAACTTGGCTTCTGAATTTCCTAGAGAGATCAGGTTTGTTTTAGTGCACTCCAATCAACAGCCCCTACAACCACAAAAAGGAAGGGAGTCATTAGCACTTATGGTTTGTAAATGGCACCCAGAATTATGTTGCACGAAGCACAATTTCACATCATTCTGGGTCCATTTGTGTGAAAACAAGGTCCAATCAGGCTGAAACGTTACAAGAAGGTAGAATCTATTGAGTTGTAAGTGATCTGAACGTTTCATGATGATCGCACATTCCTATTCGGGGTCAAACCATGTCCCAAAGGTCACCGGATCTGGTGTCACTTTAAAGAAGTAGTCCAGTTACACATTTGTGGGCTTATAACTTGGCTTCTGAATATCCTAGAGAGGTCAGGTTTGTTTTAGAGTATTCCAATTAACAGCCCCTACAACCTCAAAAAGGAATGGAGTCATTAGCACTTATGGTTTTTAAATGGCACCCAGAATTATGTTGCACGAAGCACAATTTCACATCATTCTGGGTTCATTTGTGTGAAAACAAGGTCCAATCAGGCTGAAACGTTACAGGAAGGTAGAATATATTGAGTTGTAAGTGATATGAACATTTCAAGATGATTGCACATTACTATAGGGGGTCAAACCATGTCCCAAAGGTCACCGGGCCTGGTGTCACTTTAAAGAAGTAGTCCAGTTACACCTTTGTCGGCTTATAACTTTTCTTCTGAATGTCCTAGAGAGGTCAGGTTTGTTTTAGAGTACTTCAATTAATAGCTCCTACAACCACAAAAAGGAATGGAGTCATTAGCACTTATGGTTTTTAAATGGCACCCAGAATTATTTTGCACGAAGCACAATTTCACATCATTCTGGGTTCAATTGTGTGAAAACAAGGTCCAATCAGGCTGAAACGTTACAGGAAGGTAGAATCTATTGAGTTGTAAGTGATCTGAACGTTTCATGATGATATCACTTTCCTAAGGGGGTCAAACCATGTCCCAAAGGTCACCGGGCCTGGTGTCACTTTAAAGAAGTAGTCCAGTTACAACTTTGTGGGCTTATAACTTGGCTTCTGAATATCCTCAAGAGGTCAGGTTTGTTTTAGTGTACTCCAATCAACAGCCCCTACAACCACAAAAAGGACTGGAGTCATTAGCACTTATGGTTTTTAAATGGCACCCAGAATTATGTTGCACGAAGCACAATTTCACATCATTCTGGGTTCATTTGTGTGAAAACAAGGTCCAATCAGGCTGAAACGTTACAGGAAGGTAGAATCTATTGAGTTGTAAGTGATCTGAACGTTTCATGATGATAGCACTTTCCTAAGGGGGTCAAACCATGTCCCAAAGGTCACCAGATCTGGTGTCAATTTAAAGAAGCAGTCCAGTTACACATTTGTGGGCTTATAACTTGGCTTCTGAATGTCCTAGAGAGATCACGTTTGTTTTAGTGTACTCCAACCAACAGCCCCTACAACCACAAAAAGGAATGGAGTCATTAGCACTTATGGTTTGTAAATGGCACCCAGAATTATGCTGCACGAAGCACAATTTCACATCAATCTGGGTCCATTTGTGTGAAAACAAGGTCCAATCAGGCTGAAACGTTACAAGAAGGTAGAATCTATTGAGTTGTAAGTGATCTGAACGTTTCATGATGATCGCACATTCCTATAGGGGGTCAAACCATGTCCCAAAGGTCACCGGGCCTGGTGTCACTTTAAAGAAGTAGTCCAGTTACACCTTTGTGGGCTTATAACTTTTCTTCTGAATGTCCTAGAGAGGTCAGGTTTGTTTTAGAGTACTTCAATTAATAGCTTCTACAACCACAAAAAGGAATGGAGTCATTAGCACTTATGGTTTTTAAATGGCACCCAGAATTATGTTGCACGAAGCACAATTTCACATCATTCTGGGTTCAATTGTGTGAAAACAAGGTCCAATCAGGCTGAAACGTTACAGGAAGGTAGAATCTATTGAGTTGTAAGTGATCTGAACGTTTCATGATGATATCACTTTCCTAAGGGGGTCAAACCATGTCCCAAAGGTCACCGGATCTGGTGTCAATTTAAAGAAGTAGTCCAGTTACACATTTTTGAGCTTATAACTTGGCTTCTGAATTTCCTAGAGAGATCAGGTTTGTTTTAGTGTACTCCAATCAACAGCCCCTACAACCACAAAAAGGAAGGGAGTCATTAGCACTTATGGTTTGTAAATGGCAGCCAGAATTATGTTGCACGGAGCACAATTTCACATCATTCTGGGTCCATTTGTGTGAAAACAAGGTCCAATCAGGCTGAAACGTTACAAGAAGGTAGAATCTATTGAGTTGTAAGTGATCTGAACGTTTCATGATGATAGCACTTTCCTAAGGGGGTCAAACCATGTCCCAAAGGTCACCGGGCCTGGTGTCACTTTAAAGAAGTAGTCCAGTTACAACTTTGTGGGCTTATAACTTGGCTTCTGAATGTCCTAGAGAGATCACGTTTGTTTTAGTGTACTCCAACCAACAGCCCCTACAACCACAAAAAGGAATGGAGTCATTAGCACTTATGGTTTGTAAATGGCACCCAGAATTATGCTGCACGAAGCACAATTTCACATCATTCTGGGTCCATTTGTGTGAAAACAAGGTCCAATCAGGCTGAAACGTTACAAGAAGGTAGAATCTATTGAGTTGTAAGTGATCTGAACGTTTCATGATGATCGCACATTCCTATAGGGGGTCAAACCATGTCCCAAAGGTCACCGGGCCTGGTGTCACTTTAAAGAAGTAGTCCAGTTACACCTTTGTGGGCTTATAACTTTTCTTCTGAATGTCCTAGAGAGGTCAGGTTTGTTTTAGAGTACTTCAATTAATAGCTTCTACAACCACAAAAAGGAATGGAGTCATTAGCACTTATGGTTTTTAAATGGCACCCAGAATTATGTTGCACGAAGCACAATTTCACATCATTCTGGGTTCAATTGTGTGAAAACAAGGTCCAATCAGGCTGAAACGTTACAGGAAGGTAGAATCTATTGAGTTGTAAGTGATCTGAACGTTTCATGATGATAGCACTTTCCTAAGGGGGTCAAACCATGTCCCAAAGGTCACCGGGCCTGGTGTCACTTTAAAGAAGTAGTCCAGTTACAACTTTGTGGGCTTATAACTTGGCTTCTGAATATCCTCAAGAGGTCAGGTTTGTTTTAGTGTACTCCAATCAACAGCCCCTACAACCACAAAAAGACTGGAGTCATTAGCACTTATGGTTTTTAAATGGCACCCAGAATTATGTTGCACGAAGCACAATTTCACATCATTCTGGGTTCATTTGTGTGAAAACAAGGTCCAATCAGGCTGAAACGTTACAGGAAGGTAGAATCTATTGAGTTGTAAGTGATCTGAACGTTTCATGATGATAGCACTTTCCTAAGGGGGTCAAACCATGTCCCAAAGGTCACCAGATCTGGTGTCAATTTAAAGAAGTAGTCCAGTTACACATTTGTGGGCTTATAACTTGGCTTCTGAATGTCCTAGAGAGATCAGGTTTGTTTTAGTGTACTCCAACCAACAGCCCCTACAACCACAAAAAGGAATGGAGTCATTAGCACTTATGGTTTGTAAATGGCACCCAGAATTATGCTGCACGAAGCACAATTTCACATCATTCTGGGTCCATTTGTGTGAAAACAAGGTCCAACCAGGCTGAAACGTAACAAGAAGGTAGAATCTATTGAGTTGTAAGTGATCTGAACGTTTCATGATGATCGCACATTCCTATAGGGGGTCAAACCATGTCCCAAAGGTCACCGGGCCTGGTGTCACTTTAAAGAAGTAGTCCAGTTACACCTTTGTGGGCTTATAACTTGGCTTCTGAATATCCTAAAGAGGTCAGCTTTGTTTTAGTGTACTCCAATCAACAGCCTCTACAACCACAAAAAGGAATGGAGTCATTAGCACTTATGGTTTGTAAATGGCACCCAGAATTATGTTGCACGAAGCACAATTTCACATCATTCTGGGTCCATTTGTGTGAAAACAAGGTCCAATCAGGCTGAAACGTTACAAGAAGGTAGAATCTATTGAGTTGTAAGTTATCTGAACGTTTCAAGATGATTGCACATTACTATAGGTGGTCAAACCATGTCCCAAAGGTCACCGGGCCTGGTGTCACTTTAAAGAAGTAGTCCAGTTACACATTTGTGGGCTTATAACTTTTCTTCTGAATATCCTAGAGAGGTCAGGTTTGTTTTAGAGTACTTCAATTAATAGCTCCTACAACCACAAAAAGGAATGGAGTCATTAGCACTTATGGTTCTTAAATGGCACCCAGAATTATGTTGCACGAAGCACAATTTCACATCATTCTGGGTTCATTTGTGTGAAAACAAGGTCCAATCAGGCTGAAACGTTACAGGAAGTTAGAATCTATTGAGTTGTAAGTGATCTGAACGTTTCATGATGATAGCACTTTCCTAAGGGGGTCAAACCATGTCCCAAAGGTCACCGGATCTGGTGTCAATTTAAAGAAGTAGTCCAGTTACACATTTGTGAGCTTATAACTTGGCTTCTGAATTTCCTAGAGAGATCAGGTTTGTTTTAGTGTACTCCAATCAACAGCCCCTACAACCACAAAAGGAAGGGAGTCATTAGCACTTATGGTTTGTAAATGGCACCCAGAATTATGTTGCACGAAGCACAATTTCACATCATTCTGGGTCCATTTGTGTGAAAACAAGGTCCAATCAGGCTGAAACATTACAGGAAGGTAGAATCTATTGAGTTGTAAGTGATCTGAACGTTTCATGATGATCGCACATTCCTATAGATGGTCAAACCATGTCCCAAAGGTCACCGGGCCTGGTGTCACTTTAAGGAAGTAGTCCAGTTACACATTTGTGGGCTTATAACTTTTCTTCTGAATGTCCTAGAGAGGTCAGGTTTGTTTTAGAGTACTTCAATTAATAGCTCCTACAACCACAAAAAGGAATGGAGTCATTAGCACTTATGGTTCTTAAATGGCACCCAGAATTATGTTGCACGAAGCACAATTTCACATCATTCTGGGTTCATTTGTGTGAAAACAAGGTCCAATCAGGCTGAAACGTTACAGGAAGTTAGAATCTATTGAGTTGTAAGTGATCTGAACGTTTCATGATGATAGCTCTTTCCTAAGGGGGTCAAACCATGTCCCAAAGGTCACCGGATCTGGTGTCAATTTAAAGTAGTCCAGTTACACATTTGTGAGCTTATAACTTGGCTTCTGAATTTCCTAGAGAGATCAGGTTTGTTTTAGTGTACTCCAATCAACAGCCCCTACAACCACAAAAAGGAAGGGAGTCATTAGCACTTATGGTTTTTAAATGGCACCCAGAATTATGTTGCACGAAGCACAATTTCACATCATTCTGGGTCCATTTGTGTGAAAACAATGGTCCAATCAGGCTGAAACGTTACAAGAAGGTAGAATCTATTGAGTTGTAAGTGATCTGAACGTTTCATGATGATCGCACATTCCTATTGGGGGTCAAACCATGTCCCAAAGGTCACCGGATCTGGTGTCACTTTAAAGAAGTAGTCCAGTTACACATTTGTGGGCTTATAACTTGGCTTCTGAATATCCTAGAGAGGTCAGGTTTGTTTTAGAGTATTCCAATTAACAGCTTCTACAACCACAAAAAGGAATGGAGTCATTAGCACTTATGGTTTTTAAATGGCACCCAGAATTATGTTGCACGAAGCACAATTTCACATCATTCTGGGTTCATTTGTGTGAAAACAAGGTCCAATCAGGCTGAAACGTTACAGGAAGGTAGAATCTATTGAGTTGTAAGTGATCTGAACGTTTCAAGATGATTGCACATTACTATAGGGGGTCAAACCATGTCCCAAAGGTCACCGGGCCTGGTGTCACTTTAAAGAAGTAGTCCAGTTACACCTTTTTCGGCTTATAACTTTTCTTCTGAATGTCCTAGAGAGGTCAGGTTTGTTTTAGAGTACTTCAATTAATAGCTCCTACAACCACAAAAAGAAGGGATTCATTAGCACTTATGGTTTGTAAATGGCACCCAGAATTATGTTGCACGAAGCACAATTTCACATCATTCTGGGTCCATTTGTGTGAAAACAAGGTCCAATCAGGCTGAAACGTTACAAGAAGGTAGAATCTATTGAGTTGTAAGTGATCTGAACGTTTCAAGATGATTTCACATTACTATAGGTGGTCAAACCATGTCCCAAAGGTCACCGGGCCTGGTGTCACTTTAAAGAAGTAGTCCAGTTACACATTTGTGGGCTTATAACTTTTCTTCTTAATGTCCTAGAGAGGTCAGGTTTGTTTTAGAGTACTTCAATTAATAGCTCCTACAACCACAAAAAGGAATGGAGTCATTAGCACTTATGGTTCTTAAATGGCACCCAGAATTATGTTGCACGAAGCACAATTTCACATAATTCTGGGTTCATTTGTGTGAAATCAAGGTCCAATCAGGCTGAAACGTTGCAGGAAGGTAGAATCTATTGAGTTGTAAGTGATCTGAACGTTTCATGATGATAGCACTTTCCTAAGGGGGTCAAACCATGTCCCAAAGGTCACCGGATCTGGTGTCAATTTAAAGAAGTAGTCCAGTTACACCTTTGTGGGCTTATAACTTGGCTTCTGAATATCCTAAAGAGGTCAGGTTTGTTTTAGTGTACTCCAATCAACAGCCTCTACAACCACAAAAAAGAATGGAGTCATTAGCACTTATGGTTTGTAAATGGCACCCAGAATTATGTTGCACGAAGCACAATTTCACATCATTCTGGGTCCATTTGTGTGAAAACAAGGTCCAATCAGGCTGAAACGTTACAAGAAGGTAGAATCTATTGAGTTGTAAGTGATCTGAACGTTTCAAGATGATTGCACATTACTATAGGGGGGTCACACCATGTCCCAAAGGTCACCGGGCCTGGTGTCACTTTAAAGAAGTAGTCCAGTTACACCTTTGTCGGCTTATAACTTTTCTTCTGAATGTCCTAGAGAGGTCAGGTTTGTTTTAGAGTACTTCAATTAATAGCTCCTACAACCACAAAAAGGAATGGAGTCATTAGCACTTATGGTTTGTAAATGGCATCCAGAATTATGTTGTACGAAGCACAATTTCAAATCATTCTGGGTCCATTTGTGTGAAAACAAGGTCCAATCAGGCTGAAACATTACAGGAAGGTAGAATCTATTGAGTTGTAAGTGATCTGAACGTTTCATGCTGATAGCACTTTCCTAAGGAGGTCAAACTATGTCCCAAAGGTCACCGGATCTGGTGTCAATTTAAAGAAGTAGTCCAGTTACACATTTGTGGGCTTATAACTTGGCTTCTGAATGTCCTAGAGAGATCAGGTTTAATTTAGTGTACTCCAATAAACAGCCCCTACAACCACAAAAAGGAATGGAGTCATTAGCACTTATGGTTTGTAAATGGCACCCAGAATTATGTTGCACGAAGCACATTTTCACATCATTCTGGGTTCATTTGCGTGAAAACAAGGTCCAATCATGCTGAACCGTTACAGGAAGGTAGAATCTATTGAGTTGTAAGTGATCTGAACGTTTCATGATGATAGCACTTTCCTAAGGGGGTCAAACCATGTCCCAAAGGTCACCGGATCTGGTGTCAATTTAAAGAAGTAGTCCAGTTACACATTTGTGGGCTTATAACTTGACTTCTGAATGTCCTAGAGAAGTCAAGCTTGTTTTAGTGTACTCCAATCAACAGCCCCTACAACCACAAAAAGGAATGGAGTCATTAGCACTTATGGTTTGTAAATGGCACCCAGAATTATGTTGCACGAAGCACAATTTCACATCATTCTGGGTCCATTTGTGTGAAAACAAGGTCCAATCAGGCTGAAACGTTACAAGAAGGTAGAATCTATTGAGTTGTAAGTGATCTGAACTTTTCATGATGATCGCACAATCCTATAGGGGGTCAAACCATGTCCCAAAGGTCACCGGGCCTGGTGTCACTTTAAAGAAGTAGTCCAGTTACACCTTTGTGGGCTTATAACTTGGCTTCTGAATATCCTAAAGAGGTCAGGTTTGTTTTAGAGTACTCCAGTTAACAGCCCCCATTACCCCAAAAAGGAATGGAGTAATAAGCACTTATGGTTTTTAAATGGAACCCAGAATTATGTTGCACGAAGCACAATTTCACATAATTCTGGGTTCATTTGTGTGAAAACAAGGTCCAATCAGGCTGAAACGTTACAAGACGGTAGAATCTAGTGAGTTGTAAGTGATCTGAACATTTCATGATGATAGCACTTTCCTAAGGGGGTCAAATCATGTCCCAAAGGTCACCGGATCTGGTGTCAATTTAAAGTAGTCCAGTTACACATTTGTGGGCTTATAACTTGGCTTCTGAATTTCCTAGAGAGATCAGGTTTGTTTTAGTGTACTCCAATCAACAGCCCCTACAACCACAAAAAGGAAGGGAGTCATTAGCACTTATGGTTCTTAAATGGCACCCAGAATTATGTTGCACGAAGCACAATTTCACATCATTCTGGGTCCATTTGTGTGAAAACAAGGTCCAATCAGGCTGAAACGTTACAAGAAGGTAGAATCTATTAAGTTGAAAGTGATCTGAACGTTTCATGATGATCGCACATTCCTATTGGGGGTCAAACCATGTCCCAAAGGTCACCGGATCTGGTGTCACTTTAAAGAAGTAGTCCAGTTACACATTTGTGGGCTTATAACTTGGCTTCTGAATATCCTAGAGAGGTCAGGTTTGTTTTAGAGAACTCCAATTAACAGCCCCTACAACCACAAAAAGGAATGGAGTCATTAGCACTTATGGTTTTTAGATGGCACCCAGAATTATGTTGCACGAAGCACAATTTCACATCATTCTGGGTTCATTTGTGTGAAAACAAGGTCCAATCAGGCTGAAACGTTACAGGAAGGTAGAATCTATTGAGTTGTAAGTGATCTGAACATTTCATGATGATAGCACTTTCCTAAGGGGGTCAAACCATGTCCCAAAATGTCACCGGATCTGGTGTCAATTTAAAGAAGTAGTCCAATTACACATTTGTGGGCTTATAACTTGGCTTCTGAATGTCCTAGAGAAGTCAAGCTTGTTTTAGTGTACTCCAATCAACAGCCCCTACAACCACAAAAAGGAATGGAGTCATTAGCACTTATGGTTTGTAAATGGCACCCAGAATTATGTTGCACGAAGCACAATTTCACATCATTCTGGGTCCATTTGTGTGAAAAAAAGGTCCAATCAGGCTGAAACGTTACAGGAAGGTAGAATCTATTGAGTTGTAAGTGATCTGAATGTTTCATGATGATCGCATATTCCTATAGGGGTCAAACCATGTCCCAAAGGTCACCGAGCCTGGTGTCACTTTAAAGAAGTAGTCCAGTTACACCTTTGTGAGCTAATAACTTGGCTTCTGAATATCCTAAAGAGGTCAGGTTTGTTTTAGTGTACTCCAATCAACAGCCTCTACAACCATAAAAAGGAATGGAGTCATTAGCACTTATGGTTTGTAAATGGCACCCAGAATTATGTTGCACGAAGCACAATTTCACATCATTCTGGGTCCATTTGTGTGAAAACAAGGTCCAATCAGGCTGAAACGTTACAAGAAGGTAGAATCTATTGAGTTGTAAGTGATCTGAACGTTTCAAGATGATTGCACATTACTATAGGGGGGTCACACCATGTCCCCAAGGTCACCGGGCCTGGTGTCACTTTAAAGAAGTAGTCCAGTTACACCTTTGTCGGCTTATAACTTTTCTTCTGAATGTCCTAGAGAGGTCAGGTTTGTTTTAGAGTTCTTCAATTAATAGCTCCTACAACCACAAAAAGGAATGGAGTCATTAGCACTTATGGTTTGTAAATGGCATCCAGAATTATGTTGTACGAAGCACAATTTCAAATCATTCTGGGTCCATTTGTGTGAAAACAAGGTCCAATCAGGCTGAAACATTACAGGAAGGTAGAATCTATTGAGTTGTAAGTGATCTGAACGTTTCATGCTGATAGCACTTTCCTAAGGAGGTCAAACTATGTCCCAAAGGTCACCGGATCTGGTGTCAATTTAAAGAAGTAGTCCAGTTACACATTTGTGGGCTTATAACTTGGCTTCTGAATGTCCTAGAGAGATCAGGTTTAATTTAGTGTACTCCAATAAACAGCCCCTACAACCACAAAAAGGAATGGAGTCATTAGCACTTATGGTTTGTAAATGGCACCCAGAATTATGTTGCACGAAGCACAATTTCACATCATTCTGGGTCCATTTGTGTGAAAACAAGGTCCAATCAGGC
This sequence comes from Nothobranchius furzeri, assembly GCF_043380555.1. Taxonomy (NCBI): domain Eukaryota; kingdom Metazoa; phylum Chordata; class Actinopteri; order Cyprinodontiformes; family Nothobranchiidae; genus Nothobranchius; species Nothobranchius furzeri. The sequence continues at coordinate 21,040,153 of NC_091745.1, forward strand.
TGAAACGTTACAAGAAGGTAGAATCTATTGAGTTGTAAGTGATCTGAACTTTTCATGATGATCGCACAATCCTATAGGGGGTCAAACCATGTCCCAAAGGTCACCGGGCCTGGTGTCACTTTAAAGAAGTAGTCCAGTTACACCTTTGTGGGCTTATAACTTGGCTTCTGAATATCCTAAAGAGGTCAGGTTTGTTTTAGAGTACTCCAGTTAACAGCCCCCATTACCCCAAAAAGGAATGGAGTAATAAGCACTTATGGTTTTTAAATGGAACCCAGAATTATGTTGCACGAAGCACAATTTCACATAATTCTGGGTTCATTTGTGTGAAAACAAGGTCCAATCAGGCTGAAACGTTACAAGACGGTAGAATCTAGTGAGTTGTAAGTGATCTGAACATTTCATGATGATAGCACTTTCCTAAGGGGGTCAAATCATGTCCCAAAGGTCACCGGATCTGGTGTCAATTTAAAGTAGTCCAGTTACACATTTGTGGGCTTATAACTTGGCTTCTGAATTTCCTAGAGAGATCAGGTTTGTTTTAGTGTACTCCAATCAACAGCCCCTACAACCACAAAAAGGAAGGGAGTCATTAGCACTTATGGTTTATAAATGGCACCCAGAATTATGTTGCACGAAGCACAATTTCACATCATTCTGGGTCCATTTGTGTGAAAACAAGGTCCAATCAGGCTGAAACGTTACAAGAAGGTAGAATCTATTGAGTTGAAAGTGATCTGAACGTTTCATGATGATCGCACATTCCTATTGGGGGTCAAACCATGTCCCAAAGGTCACCGGATCTGGTGTCACTTTAAAGAAGTAGTCCAGTTACACATTTGTGGGCTTATAACTTGGCTTCTGAATATCCTAGAGAGGTCAGGTTTGTTTTAGAGAACTCCAGTTAACAGCCCCTACAACCACAAAAAGGAATGGAGTCATTAGCACTTATGGTTTTTAGATGGCACCCAGAATTATGTTGCACGAAGCACAATTTCACATCATTCTGGGTTCATTTGTGTGAAAACAAGGGCCAATCAGGCTGAAATGTTACAGGAAGGTAGAATCTATTGAGTTGTAAGTGATCTGAACATTTCATGATGTTAGCACTTTCCTAAGGGGGTCAAACCATGTCCCAAAATGTCACCGGATCTGGTGTCAATTTAAAGAAGTAGTCCAATTACACATTTGTGGGCTTATAACTTGGCTTCTGAATGTCCTAGAGAAGTCAAGCTTGTTTTAGTGTACTCCAATCAACAGCCCCTACAACCACAAAAAGGAATGGAGTCATTAGCACTTATGGTTTGTAAATGGCACCCAGAATTATGTTGCACGAAGCACAATTTCACATCATTCTGGGTCCATTTGTGTGAAAAAAAGGTCCAATCAGGCTGAAACGTTACAGGAAGGTAGAATCTATTGAGTTGTAAGTGATCTGAATGTTTTATGATGATCGCATATTCCTATAGGGGGTCAAACCATGTCCCAAAGGTCACCGAGCCTGGTGTCACTTTAAAGAAGTAGTCCAGTTACACCTTTGTGAGCTAATAACTTGGCTTCTGAATATCCTAAAGAGGTCAGGTTTGTTTTAGTGTACTCCAATAGACAGCCTCTACAACCACAAAAAGGAATGGAGTCATTAGCACTTATGGTTTTTAGATGGCACCCAGAATTATGTTGCACGAAGCACAATTTCACATCATTCTGGGTCCATTTGTGTGAAAACAAGGTCCAATCAGGCTGAAACGTTACAGGAAGGTATATTCTATTGAGTTGTAAGTGATCTGAACGTTTCATGATGATAGCACATTCCTATAGGGGGTCAAACCATGTCCCAAAGGTCACCGGGCCTGGTGTCACTTTAAAGAAGTAGTCCAGTTACACCTTTGTGGGCTTATAACTTGGCTTCTGAATATCCTAAAGAGGTCAGGTTTGTTTTAGAGTACTCCAGTTAACAGCCCCCATTACCCCAAAAAGGAATGGAGTCATTAGCACTTATGGTTTTTAAAAGGCACCCAGAATTATGTTGCACGAAAAACAATTTCACATCATTCTGGGTTCATTTGTGTGAAAACAAGGTCCAATCAGGCTGAAACGTTACAAGAAGGTAGAATCTATTGAGTTGTAAGTGATCTGAACGTTTCATGATGATCGCACATTCCTATAGGGGGTCAAACCATGTCCCAAAGGTCACCGGGCCTGGTGTCACTTTAAAGAAGTAGTCCAGTTACACCTTTGTGGGCTTATAACTTGGCTTCTGAATATCCTAAAGAGGTCAGGTTTGTTTTAGAGTACTCCAGTTAACAGCCCCCATTACCCCAAAAAGGAATGGAGTCATTAGCACTTATGGTTTTTTAAAGGCACCCAGAATTATGTTGCACGAAAAACAATTTCACATCATTCTGGGTTCATTTGTGTGAAAACAAGGTCCAATCAGGCTGAAACGTTACAGGAAGGTAGAATCTATTGAGTTGTAAGTGATCTGAACGTTTCATGATGATAGCACTTTCCTAAGTGGGTCAAACCATGTCCCAAAGGTCACCGGATCTGGTGTCAATTTAAAGAAGTAGTCCAGTTACACATTTGTGGGCTTATAACTTGGCTTCTGAATGTCCTAGAGAGATCAGGTTTGTTTTAGTGTACTCCAATCAACAGCCCCTACAACCACAAAAAGGAATGGAGTCATTAGCACTTATGGTTTGTAAATGGCACCCAGAATTATGCTGCACGAAGCACAATTTCACAACATTCTGGGTCCATTTGTGTGAAAACAAGGTCCAATCAGGCTGAAACGTTACAGGAACGTAGAATCTATTGAGTTGTAAGTGATCTGAACGTTTCATGATGATCGCACGTTCCTATAGGGGGTCAAACCATGTCCCAAAGGTCACCGAGCCTGGTGTCACTTTAAAGAAGTAGTCCAGTTACACCTTTGTGAGCTAATAACTTGGCTTCTGAATATCCTAAAGAGGCCAGGTGTGTTTTAGCGTACTCCAATCAACAGCCTCTACAACCACAAAAAGGAATGGAGTCATTAGCACTTATGGTTTGTAAATGGCACCCAGAATTATGTTGCACGAAGCACAATTTCACATCATTCTGGGTCCATTTGTGTCAAAACAAGGTCCAATCAGGCTGAAACGTTACAGGAAGGTAGAATCTATTGAGTTGTAAGTGATCTGAACGTTTCATGATGATAGCACATTCCTATAGGGGGTCAAACTATGTCCCAAAGGTCACCGGATCTGGTGTCAATTTAAAGAAGTAGTCCAGTTATACATTTGTGGGCTTATAACTTGGCTTCTGAATGTCCTAGAGAGATCAGGTTTGTTTTAATGAACTCCAACCAACAGCCCCTACAACCACAAAAAGAAATGGAGTCATTAGCACTTATGGTTTGTAAATGGCACCCAGAATTATATTGCACGAAGCACAATTTCACATCATTCTGGGTCCATTTGTGTGAAAAAAAGGTACAATCAGGCTGAAACGTTACAAGAAGGTAGAATCTATTGAGTTGTAAGTGATCTGAACGTTTCATGATGATCGCACATTCCTATAGGGGGTCAAACCATGTCCCAAAGGTCACCGGGCCTGGTGTCACTTTAAAGAAGTAGTCCAATTACACCTTTGAGGGCGTATAACTTGGTTTCTGAATGTCCTAGAGAGATCAGGTTTGTTTTAGTATACTCCAATCAACAGCCTCTACAACCACAAAAAGGAATGGAGTCATTAGCACTTATGGTTTGTAAATGGCACCCAGAATTATGTTGCACGAAGCACAATTTCACATCATTCTGGGTTCATTTGTGTGAAAATAAGGTACAATCAGGCTGAAACGTTACAGGAAAGTAGAATCTATTGAGTTGTAAGTTATCTGAACGTTTCATGATGATAGTACTTTCCTAAGGGGATCAAACCATGTCCCAAATGTCACCGGATCTGGTGTCAATTTAAAGAAGTAGTCCAGTTACACATTTGTGGGCTTATAACTTGGCTTCTGAATGTCCTAGAGAGATCAGGTTTGTTTTAGTGTACTCCAATCAACAGCCCCTACACCCACAAAAAGGAATGGAGTCATTAGCACTTATGGTTTGTAAATGGCACCCAGAATTATGTTGCACGAAGCACAATTTCACACCATTCTGGGTCCATTTGTGTCAAAACAAGGTCCAATCAGGCTGAAACGTTACAGGAAGGTATATTCTATTGAGTTGTAAGTGATCTGAACGTTTCATGATGATAGCACATTCCTATAGGGGGTCAAACCATGTCCCAAAGGTCACCGGATCTGGTGTAACTTTAAAGAAGTAGTCCAGTTACACCTTTGTGAGCTAATAACTTGGCTTCTGAATATCCTAAAGAGGTCAGGTTTGTTTTAGTGTACTCCAATAGACAGCCTCTACAACCACAAAAAGGAATGGAGTCATTAGCACTTATGGTTTGTAAATGGCACCCAGAATTATGTTGCACGAAGCACAATTTCACATCATTCTGGGTCCATTTGTGTGAAAACAAGGTCCAATCAGGCTGAAACGTTACAGGAAGGTATATTCTATTGAGTTGTAAGTGATCTGAACGTTTCATGATGATAGCACATTCCTATAGGAGGTCAAACCATGTCCCAAAGGTCACCGGATCTGGTGTCAATTTAAAGAAGTAGTCCAGTTACACATTTGTGGGCTTATAACTTGGCTTCTGAATGTCCTAGAGAGATCAGGTTTGTTTTAGTATACTCCAATCAACAGCCCCTACAACCACAAAAAGGAATGGAGTCATTAGCACTTATGGTTTGTAAATGGCACCCAGAATTATGTTGCACGAAGCACAATTTCACATCATTCTGGGTTCATTTGTGTGAAAACAAGGTCCAATCAGGCTGAAACGTTACAGGAAGGTAGAATCTATTGAGTTGTAAGTGATCTGAACGTTTCATGATGATAGCACTTTCCTAAGGGGGTCAAATCATGTCCAAAAGGTCACCGGATCTGGTGTCAATTTAAAGAAGTAGTCCAGTTACACATTTGTGGGCTTATAACTTGGCTTCTGAATGTCCTAGAGCGATCAGGTTTGTTTAAGTGTACTCCAATCAACAGTCCCTACAACCACAAAAAGGAATGGAGTCATTAGCACTTATGGTTTGTAAATGGCACCCAGAATTATGTTGCACGAAGCACAATTTCACATCATTCTGGGTTCATTTGTGTGAAAACAAGGTCCAATCAGGCTGAAACGTTACAGGAAGGTATATTCTATTGAGTTGTAAGTGATCTGAACGTTTCATGATGATAGCACATTCCTATAGGGGGTCAAACCATGTCCCAAAGGTCACCGGATCTGGTGTCAATTTAAAGAAGTAGTCCAGTTACACATTTGTGGGCTTATAACTTGGCTTCTGAATGTCCTAGAGAGATCAGGTTTGTTTTAGTATACTCCAATGAACAGCCCCTACAACCACAAAAAGGAATGGAGTCATTAGCACTTATGGTTTGTAAATGGCACCCAGAATTATGTTGCACGAAGCACAATTTCACATCATTCTGGGTTCATTTGTGTGAAAACAAGGTCCAATCAGGCTGAAACATTACAGGAAGGTAGAATCTATTGAGTTGTAAGTGATCTGAACGTTTCATGATGATAGCACTTTCCTAAGGGGGTCAAATCATGTCCCAAAGGTCACCGGATCTGGTGTCAATTTAAAGAAGTAGTCCAGTTACACATTTGTGGGCTTATAACTTGGCTTCTGAATGTCCTAGAGAGGTCAGGCTTGTTTTAGTGTACTCCAATCAACAGCCCCTACAACCACAAAAAGGAATGGAGTCATTAGCCCTTATGGTTTTTAAATGGCACCCAGAATTATGTTGCACGAAGCACAATTTCACATCATTCTGGGTTCATTTGTGTGAAAACAAGGTCCAATCAGGCTGAAACGCTACAAGAAGGTAGAATCTATTGAGCTGTAAGTGATCTGAACGTTTCAAGATGATCGCACATTCCTATAGGGGGTCAAACCATGACCCAAAGGTCACCGGGCTTGGTGTCACTTTAAAGAAGTAGTCCAGTTACACCTTTGTAAGCTAATAACTTGGCTTCTGAATATCCTAAAGAGGTCAGGTTTGTTTTAGTGTACTCCAATAGACAGCCTCTACAACCACAAAAAGGAATGGAGTCATTAGCACTTATGGTTTGTAAATGGCACCCAGAATTATGTTGCACGAAGCACAATTTCACATCATTCTGGGTCCATTTGTGTGAAAACAAGGTCCAATCAGGCTGAAACGTTACAGGAAGGTATATTCTATTGAGTTGTAAGTGATCTGAACGTTTCATGATGATAGAAAATTCCTATAGGGGGTCAAACCATGTCCCAAAGGTCACCGGATCTGGTGTCAATTTAAAGAAGTAGTCCAGTTACACATTTGTGGGCTTGTAACTTGGCTTCTGAATGTCCTAGAGAGATCAGGTTTGTTTTAGTATACTCCAATCAACAGCCCCTACAACCACAAAAAGGAATGGAGTCATTAGCACTTATGGTTTGTAAATGGCACCCAGATTTATGTTGCACGAAGCACAATTTCACATCATTCTGGGTTCATTTGTGTGAAAACTAGGTCCAATCAGGCTGAAACGTTACAGGAAGGTAGAATCTATTGAGTTGTACGTGATCTGAACATTTCATGATGATAGCACTTTCCTAAGGGGGTCAAACCATGTCCCAAAGGTCACCGGATCTGGTGTCAATTTAAAGACGTAGTCCAGTACCAACATTTGTGGGCTTATAACTTGGCTTCTGAATGTCCTAGAGAGGTCAGGCTTGTTTGAGTGTACTCCAGTTAACAGCCCCCATTACCCCAAAACGTAATGGAGTCATTAGCACTTATGGTTTTTAAATGGCACCCAGAATTATGTTGCACGAAGCACAATTTCACATCATTCTGGGTTCATTTGTGTGAAAACAAGGTCCAATCAGGCTGAAACGTTACAGGAAGGTATATTCTATTGAGTTGTAAGTTATCTGAACGTTTCATGATGATCGCACATTCCTATAGGGGGTCAAACCATGACCCAAAGGTCACCGGGCCTGGTGTCACTTTAAAGAAGTAGTCCAGTTACACCTTTGTGAGCTAATAACTTGGCTTCTGAATATCCTAAAGAGGTCAGGTTTGTTTTAGTGTACTCCAATAGACAGCCTCTACAACCACAAAAAGGAATGGAGTCATTAGCACTTATGGTTTGTAAATGGCACCCAGAATTATGTTGCACGAAGCACAATTTCACATCATTCTGGGTCCATTTGTGTGAAAACAAGGTCCAATCAGGCTGAAACGTTACAGGAAGGTATATTCTATTGAGTTGTAAGTGATCTGAACGTTTCATGATGATAGCACATTCCTATAGGAGGTCAAACCATGTCCCAAAGGTCACCGGATCTGGTGTCAATTTAAAGAAGTAGTCCAGTTACACATTTGTGGGCTTATAACTTGGCTTCTGAATGTCCTAGAGAGATCAGGTTTGTTTTAGTATACTCCAATCAACAGCCCCTACAACCACAAAAAGGAATGGAGTCATTAGCACTTATGGTTTGTAAATGGCACCCAGAATTATGTTGCACGAAGCACAATTTCACATCATTCTGGGTTCATTTGTGTGAAAACAAGGTCCAATCAGGCTGAAACGTTACAGGAAGGTAGAATCTATTGAGTTGTAAGTGATCTGAACGTTTCATGATGATAGCACTTTCCTAAGGGGGTCAAATCATGTCCAAAAGGTCACCGGATCTGGTGTCAATTTAAAGAAGTAGTCCAGTTACACATTTGTGGGCTTATAACTTGGCTTCTGAATGTCCTAGAGCGATCAGGTTTGTTTAAGTGTACTCCAATCAACAGCCCCTACAACCACAAAAAGGAATGGAGTCATTAGCACTTATGGTTTGTAAATGGCACCCAGAATTATGTTGCACGAAGCACAATTTCACATCATTCTGGGTTCATTTGTGTGAAAACAAGGTCCAATCAGGCTGAAACGTTACAGGAAGGTATATTCTATTGAGTTGTAAGTGATCTGAACGTTTCATGATGATAGCACATTCCTATAGGGGGTCAAACCATGTCCCAAAGGTCACCGGATCTGGTGTCAATTTAAAGAAGTAGTCCAGTTACACATTTGTGGGCTTATAACTTGGCTTCTGAATGTCCTAGAGAGATCAGGTTTGTTTTAGTATACTCCAATGAACAGCCCCTACAACCACAAAAAGGAATGGAGTCATTAGCACTTATGGTTTGTAAATGGCACCCAGAATTATGTTGCACGAAGCACAATTTCACATCATTCTGGGTTCATTTGTGTGAAAACAAGGTCCAATCAGGCTGAAACATTACAGGAAGGTAGAATCTATTGAGTTGTAAGTGATCTGAACGTTTCATGATGATAGCACTTTCCTAAGGGGGTCAAATCATGTCCCAAAGGTCACCGGATCTGGTGTCAATTTAAAGAAGTAGTCCAGTTACACATTTGTGGGCTTATAACTTGGCTTCTGAATGTCCTAGAGCGATCAGGTTTGTTTAAGTGTACTCCAATCAACAGCCCCTACAACCACAAAAAGGAATGGAGTCATTAGCACTTATGGTTTGTAAATGGCACCCAGAATTATGTTGCACGAAGCACAATTTCACATCATTCTGGGTTCATTTGTGTGAAAACAGCGTCCAATCAGGCTGAAACGTTACAGGAAGGTAGAATCTATTGAGTTGTAAGTGATCTGAACGTTTCATGATGATAGCACTTTCCTAAGGGGGTCAAATCATGTCCCAAAGGTCACCGGATCTGGTGTCAATTTAAAGAAGTAGTCCAGTTACACATTTGTGGGCTTATAACTTGGCTTCTGAATGTCCTAGAGCGATCAGGTTTGTTTAAGTGTACTCCAATCAACAGCCCCTACAACCACAAAAAGGAATGGAGTCATTAGCACTTATGGTTTGTAAATGGCACCCAGAATTATGTTGCACGAAGCACAATTTCACATCATTCTGGGTTCATTTGTGTCAAAACAAGGTACAATCAGGCTGAAACGTTACAGGAAGGTAGAATCTATTTAGTTGTAAGTGATCTGAACGTTTCATGATGATAACACTTTCCTAAGGGGGTCAAACCATGTCCCAAAGGTCACCGGATCTGGTGTCAATTTAAAGAAGTAGTCCAGTACCAACATTTGTGGGCTTATAACTTGGCTTCTGAATGTCCTAGAGAGGTCAGGCTTGTTTTAGTGTACTCCAGTCAACAGCCCCTACAACTACAAAAAGGAATGGAGTCATTAGCACTTATGGTTTGTAAATGGCATCCAGAATTAAGTTGTACGAAGCACAATTTCAAATCATTCTGGGTCCATTTGTGTGAAAACAAGGTCCAATAAGGCTGAAACGTTACAGGAAGGTAGAATCTATTGAGTTGTAAGTGATCTGAATGTTTCATGCTGATAGCACTTTCCTAAGGAGGTCAAACTATGTCCCAAAGGTCACCGGATCTGGTGTCAATTTAAAGAAGTAGTCCAGTTACACATTTGTGGGCTTATAACTTGGCTTCTGAATGTCCTAGAGAGATCAGGTTAAATTTAGTGTACTCCAATCAACAGCCCCTACAACCACAAAAAGGAATGGAGTCATTAGCACTTATGGTTTGTAAATGGCACCCAGAATTATGTTGCACGAAGCACAATTTCACATCATTCTGGGTTCATTTGTGTCAAAACAAGGTACAATCAGGCTGAAACGTTACAGGAAGGTAGAATCTATTTAGTTGTAAGTGATCTGAACGTTTCATGATGATAGCACTTTCCTAAGGGGGTCAAACCATGTCCCAAAGGTCACCGGATCTGGTGTCAATTTAAAGAAGTAGTCCAGTTACACATTTGTGGGCTTATAACTTGGCTTCTGAATGTCCTAGAGAGGTCAGGCTTGTTTTAGTGTACTCCAATCAACAGCCCCTACAACCACAAAAAGGAATGGAGTCATTAGCACTTATGGTTTGTAAATGGCACCCAGAATTATGTTGCACGAAGCACAATTTCACATCATTCTGGGTCCATTTGTGTGAAAACAAGGTCCAATCAGGCTGAAACGTTACAAGAAGGTAGAATCTATTGAGTTGTAAGTGATCTGAACGTTTCATGATGATCGCACATTCCTATAGGGGGTCAAACCATGTCCCAAAGGTCACCGGGCCTGGTGTCACTTTAAAGAAGTAGTCCAGTTACACCTTTGTGGGCTTATAACTTGGCTTCTGAATATCCTAAAGAGGTCAGGTTTGTTTTAGAGTACTCCAGTTAACAGCCCCCATTACCCCAAAAAGGAATGGAGTCATTAGCACTTATGGTTTTTAAATGGCACCCAGAATTATGTTGCACGAAGCACAATTTCACATAATTCTGGGTTCATTTGTGTGAAAACAAGGTCCAATCAGGCTGAAACGTTACAGGAAGGTAGAATCTATTGAGTTGTAAGTGATCTGAACGTTTCATGATGATAGCACTTTCCTAAGGGGGTCAAACCATGTCCCAAAGGTCACCGGATCTGGTGTCAATTTAAAGAAGTAGTCCAGTACCAACGTATGTGGGCTTATAACTTGGCTTCTGAATGTCCTAGAGAGGTCAGGCTTGTTTTAGTGTACTCCAGTCAACAGCCCCTACAACTACAAAAAGGAATGGAGTCATTAGCACTTATGGTTTTTAAATGGCACCCAGAATTATGTTGCACGAAGCACAATTTCACATCATTCTGGGTCCATTTGTGTGAAAACAAGGTCCAATCAGGCTGAAACGTTACAAGAAGGTAGAATCTATTGAGTTGTAAGTGATCTGAACGTTTCATGATGATCGCACATTCCTATAGGGGGTCAAACCATGTCCCAAAGGTCACCGGGCCTGGTGTCACTTTAAAGAAGTAGTCCAGTTACAACTTTCTGGGCTTATAACTTGGCTTCTGAATATCCTAAAGAGGTCAGGTTTGTTTTAGTGTACTCCAATCAACAGCCCCTACAACCACAAAAAGGACTGGAGTCATTAGCACTTATGGTTTTTAAATGGCACCCAGAATTATGTTGCACGAAGCACAATTTCACATCATTCTGGGTCCATTTGTGTGAAAACAAGGTCCAATCAGGCTGAAACGTTACAGGAACGTAGAATCTATTGAGTTGTAAGTGATCTGAACGTTTCATGATGATCGCACATTCCTATAGGGGGTCAAACCATGTCCCAAAGGTCACCGGGCCTGGTGTCACTTTAAAGAAGTAGTCCAGTTACACCTTTGTGAGCTAATAACTTGGCTTCTGAATATCCTAAAGAGGCCAGGTTTGTTTTAACGTACTCCAATCAACAGCCTCTACAACCACAAAAAGGAATGGAGTCATTAGCACTTATGGTTTGTAAATGGCACCCAGAATTATGTTGCACGAAGCACAATTTCACATCATTCTGGGTCCATTTGTGTCAAAACAAGGTCCAATCAGGCTGAAATGTTACAGGAAGGTAGAATCTATTGAGTTGTAAGTGATCTGAACGTTTCATGATGATAGCACATTCCTATAGGGGGTCAAACTATGTCCCAAAGGTCACCGGATCTGGTGTCAATTTAAAGAAGTAGTCCAGTTACACATTTGTGGGCTTATAACTTGGCTTCTGAATGTCCTAGAGAGGTTAGGTTTGTTTTAGTGTTCTCCAATCAACAGCCCCTACAACCACAAAAAGAAATGGAGTCATTAGCACTTATGGTTTGTAAATGGCACCCAGAATTATATTGCACGAAGCACAATTTCACATCATTCTGGGTTCATTTGTGTGAAAACAAGGTACAATCAGGCTGAAACGTTACAAGAAGGTAGAATCTATTGAGTTGTAAGTGATCTGAACGTTTCATGATGATCGCACATTCCTATAGGGGGTCAAACCATGTCCCAAAGGTCACCGGGCCTGGTGTCACTTTAAAGAAGTAGTCCAATTACACCTTTGAGGGCTTATAACTTGGTTTCTGAATGTCCTAGAGACATCAGGTTTGTTTTAGTATACTCCAATCAACAGCCCCTCCAACCACAAAAAGGAATGGAGTCATTAGCACTTATGGTTTTTAAATGGCACCCAGAATTATGTTGCACCAAGCACAATTTCACATCATTCTGGGTTCATTTGTGTGAAAACAAGGTACAATCAGGCTGTAACGTTACAGGAAGGTAGAATCTATTGAGTTGTAAGTGATCTGAACGTTTCATGATGATAGCACTTTCCTAAGGGGGTCAAACCATGTCCCAAAGGTCACCGGATCTGGTGTCAATTTAAAGAAGTAGTCCAGTTACACATTTGTGGGCTTATAACTTGGCTTCTGAATGTCCTAGAGAGATCAGGTTTGTTTTAGTATACTCCAATCAACAGCCCCTACAACCACAAAAAGGAATGGAGTCATTAGCACTTGTGGTTTTTAAATGGCACCCAGAATTATGTGGTACGAAGCACAATTTCACATCATTCTGGGTTCATTTGTATGAAAACAAGGTCCAATCAAGCTGAAACGTTACAGGAAGGTAGAATCTATTGAGTTGTAAGTTATCTGAACGTTTCATGATGATAGTACTTTCCTAAGGGGATCAAACCATGTCCCAAATGTCACCGGATCTGGTGTCAATTTAAAGAAGTAGTCCAGTTACACGTTTGTGGGCTTATAACTTGGCTTCTGAATGTCCTAGAGAGATCAGGTTTGTTTTAATGTACTCCAATCAACAGCCCCTACAACCACAAAAAAGGAATGGAGTCATTAGCACTTATGGTTTGTAAATGGCACCCAAGATTATGTTGCACGAAGCACAATTTCACATCATTCTGGGTCCATTTGTGTGAAAACAAGGTCCAATCAGGCTGAAACGTTACAAGAAGGTAGAATCTATTGAGTTGTAAGTGATCTGAACGTTTCATGATGATCGCACATTCCTATTGGGGGTCAAACATTGTCCCAAAGGTCACCGGGCCTGGTGTAACTTTAAAGAAGTAGTCTTGTTACACCTTTGTGGGATTATAACTTGGCTTCTGAATATCCTAGAGAGGTCAGGTTTGTTTTAGAGTACTCCAATTAGCAGCCCCCATTACCACTAAAAGGAACGGAGTCATTAGCACTTATGGTTTTTAAATGGCACCCAGAATTATGTTGCACGAAGCATTATTTCACATCATTCTGGGTTCATTTGTGTGAAAACAAGGTCCAATCAGGCTGAAACGTTACAGGAAGGTAGAATATATTGAGTTGTAAGTGATCTGAACGTTTCATGATGATAGCACTTTCCTAAGGGGGTCAAACCATGTCCCAAAGGTCACCGGATCTGGTGTCAATTTAAAGAAGTAGTCCAGTTACACATTTGTTGGCTTATAACTTGGCTTCTGAATGTCCTAGAGTGATCAGGTTTGTTTTAGTGTACTACAATCAACAGCCCCTACAACCACAAAAAGGAATGTAGACATTAGCACTTATGGTTTTTAAATGGCACCCAGAATTATGTTGCACGAAGCACAATTTCACATCATTCTGGGTTCATTTGTGTGAAAACAAGGTCCAATCAGGCTGAAACGTTACAGGAAGGTAGAATCTATTGAGTTGTAAGTGATCTGAACGTTTCATGATGATAGAACTTTCCTATAGGGGGTCAAACCATGTCCCAAAGGTCACCGGATCTGGTGTCACTTTAAAGAAGTAGTCCAGTTACACATTTGTGGGCTTATAACTTGGCTTCTGAATGTCCTGGAGAGGTCAGGTTTGTTTTAGTGTACACCAATCAACAGCCCCTACAACCACAAAAAGGAATGGAGACATTAGCACTTATGGTTTGTAAATGGCACCTAGAATTATGTTGCACGAAGCACAATTTCACATCATTCTGGGTTCATTTGTGTGAAAACAAGGTCCAATCAGGCTGAAACGTTACAGGAAGGTAGAATCTATTGAGTTGTAAGTGATCTGAACGTTTCATGATGATAGCACTTTCCTAAGGGGGTCAAACCATGTCCCAAAGGTCACCGGATCTGGTGTCACTTTAAAGAAGTAGTCCAGTTACACATTTGTGGGCTTATAACTTGGCTTCTGAATATCCTAGAGAGGTCAGGTTTGTTTTAATGTACTCCAACCAACAGCCCCTACAACCACAAAAAGAAATGGAGTCATTAGCACTTATGGTTTGTAAATGGCACCCAGAATTATATTGCACGAAGCACAATTTCACATCATTCTGGGTTCATTTGTGTGAAAACAAGGTACAATCAGGCTGTAACGTTACAGGAAGGTAGAATCTATTGAGTTGTAAGTGATCTGAACGTTTCATGATGATAGCACTTTCCTAAGGGGGTCAAACCATGTCCCAAAGGTCACCGGATCTGGTGTCAATTTAAAGAAGTAGTCCAGTTACACATTTGTGGGCTTATAACTTGGCTTCTGAATGTCCTAGAGAGATCAGGTTTGTTTTAGTATACTCCAATCAACAGCCCCTACAACCACAAAAAGGAATGGAGTCATTAGCACTTGTGGTTTTTAAATGGCACCCAGAATTATGTGGTACGAAGCACAATTTCACATCATTCTGGGTTCATTTGTGTGAAAACAAGGTCCAATCAAGCTGAAACGTTACAGGAAGGTAGAATCTATTGAGTTGTAAGTTATCTGAACGTTTCATGATGATAGTACTTTCCTAAGGGGATCAAACCATGTCCCAAATGTCACCGGATCTGGTGTCAATTTAAAGAAGTAGTCCAGTTACACATTTGTGGGCTTGTAACTTGGCTTCTGAATGTCCTAGAGAGATCAGGTTTGTTTTAATGTACTCCAATCAACAGCCCCTACAACCACAAAAAAGGAATGGAGTCATTAGCACTTATGGTTTGTAAATGGCACCCAAGATTATGTTGCACGAAGCACAATTTCACATCATTCTGGGTCCATTTGTGTGAAAACAAGGTCCAATCAGGCTGAAACGTTACAAGAAGGTAGAATCTATTGAGTTGTAAGTGATCTGAACGTTTCATGATGATAGCACTTTCCTAAGGGGGTCAAACCATGTCCCAAAGGTCACCGGGCCTGGTGTAACTTTAAAGAAGTAGTCTTGTTACACGTTTGTGGGATTATAACTTGGCTTCTGAATATCCTAGAGAGGTCAGGTTTGTTTTAGAGTACTCCAATTAGCAGCCCCCATTACCACTAAAAGGAACGGAGTCATTAGCACTTATGGTTTTTAAATGGCACCCAGAATTATGTTGCACGAAGCACAATTTCACATCATTCTGGGTTCATTTGTGTGAAAACAAGGTCCAATCAGGCTGAAACGTTACAGGAAGGTAGAATCTATTGAGTTGTAAGTGATCTGAACGTTTCATGATGATAGCACCTTCCTAAGGGGGTCAAACCATGTCCCAAAGGTCACCGGATCTGGTGTCAATTTAAAGAAGTAGTCCAGTTACACATTTGTGGGCTTATAACTTGGCTTCTGAATGTCCTAGAGAGATCAGATTTGTTTTAGTATACTCCAATCAACAGCCCCTACAACCACAAAAATGAATGGAGTCATTAGCACTTATGGTTTTTAAATGGCACCCAGAATTATGTTGCACGAAGCATTATTTCACATCATTCTGGGTTCATTTGTGTGAAAACAAGGTCCAATCAGGCTGAAACGTTACAGGAAGGTAGAATCTATTGAGTTGTAAGTGATCTGAACGTTTCATGATGATAGCACTTTCCTAAGGGGGTCAAACCATGTCCCAAAGGTCACCGGATCTGGTTTCAATTTAAAGAAGTAGTCCAGTTACACATTTGTGGGCTTATAACTTGGCTTCTGAATGTCCTAGAGCGATCAGGTTTGTTTTAGTGTACTACAATCAACAGCCCCTACAACCACAAAAAGGAATGGAGACATTAGCACTTATGGTTTGTAAATGGCACCCAAGATTATGTTGCACGAAGCACAATTTCACATCATTCTGGGTCCATTTGTGTGAAAACAAGGTCCAATCAGGCTGAAACGTTACAAGAAGGTAGAATCTATTGAGTTGTAAGTGATCTGAACGTTTCATGATGATCGCACATTCCTATTGGGGGTCAAACATTGTCCCAAAGGTCACCGGGCCTGGTGTAACTTTAAAGAAGTAGTCTTGTTACACCTTTGTGGGATTATAACTTGGCTTCTGAATATCCTAGAGAGGTCAGGTTTGTTTTAGAGTACTCCAATTAGCAGCCCCCATTACCACTAAAAGGAACGGAGTCATTAGCACTTATGGTTTTTAAATGGCACCCAGAATTATGTTGCACGAAGCACAATTTCACATCATTCTGGGTTCATTTGTGTGAAAACAAGGTCCAATCAGGCTGAAACGTTACAGGAAGGTAGAATCTATTGAGTTGTAAGTGATCTGAACGTTTCATGA
The DNA here is from genome assembly GCF_043380555.1 of Nothobranchius furzeri. Taxonomy (NCBI): domain Eukaryota; kingdom Metazoa; phylum Chordata; class Actinopteri; order Cyprinodontiformes; family Nothobranchiidae; genus Nothobranchius; species Nothobranchius furzeri. Next base: position 21,056,594 of record NC_091745.1, read on the forward strand.
TGATAGCACCTTCCTAAGGGGGTCAAACCATGTCCCAAAGGTCACCGGATCTGGTGTCAATTTAAAGAAGTAGTCCAGTTACACATTTGTGGGCTTATAACTTGGCTTCTGAATGTCCTAGAGAGATCAGATTTGTTTTAGTGTACTCCAATCAACAGCCCCTACAACCACAAAAATGAATGGAGTCATTAGCACTTATGGTTTTTAAATGGCACCCAGAATTATGTTGCACGAAGCATTATTTCACATCATTCTGGGTTCATTTGTGTGAAAACAAGGTCCAATCAGGCTGAAACGTTACAGGAAGGTAGAATCTATTGAGTTGTAAGTGATCTGAACGTTTCAAGATGATAGCACTTTCCTAAGGGGGTCAAACCATGTCCCAAAGGTCACCGGATCTGGTGTCAATTTAAAGAAGTAGTCCAGTTACACATTTGTGGGCTTATAACTTGGCTTCTGAATGTCCTAGAGAGATCAGGTTTGTTTTAGTGTACTACAATCAACAGCCCCTACAACCACAAAAAGGAATGTAGACATTAGCACTTATGGTTTTTAAATGGCACCCAGAATTATGTTGCACGAAGCACAATTTCACATCATTCTGGGTTCATTTGTGTGAAAACAAGGTCCAATCAGGCTGAAACGTTACAGGAAGGTAGAATCTATTGAGTTGTAAGTGATCTGAACGTTTCATGATGATAGAACTTTCCTATAGGGGGTCAAACCATGTCCCAAAGGTCACCGGATCTGGTGTCACTTTAAAGAAGTAGTCCAGTTACACATTTGTGGGCTTATAACTTGGCTTCTGAATGTCCTGGAGAGGTCAGGTTTGTTTTAGTGTACTCCAATCAACAGCCCCTACAACCACAAAAAGAAATGGAGTCATTAGCACTTGTGGTTTTTAAATGGCACCCAGAATTATGTGGTACGAAGCACAATTTCACGTCATTCTGGGTTCATTTGTGTGAAAACAAGGTCCAATCAAGCTGAAACGTTACAGGAAGGTAGAATCTATTGAGTTGTAAATTATCTGAACGTTTCATGATGATAGTACTTTCCTAAGGGGATCAAACCATGTCCCAAATGTCACCGGATCTGGTGTCAATTTAAAGAAGTAGTCCAGTTACACATTTGTGGGCTTATAACTTGGCTTCTGAATGTCCTAGAGAGATCAGGTTTGTTTTAATGTACTCCAATCAACAGCCCCTACAACCACAAAAAAGGAATGGAGTCATTAGCACTTATGGTTTGTAAATGGCACCCAAGATTATGTTGCACGAAGCACAATTTCACATCATTCTGGGTCCATTTGTGTGAAAACAAGGTCCAATCAGGCTGAAACGTTACAAGAAGGTAGAATCTATTGAGTTGTAAGTGATCTGAACGTTTCATGATGATCGCACATTCCTATTGGGGGTCAAACATTGTCCCAAAGGTCACCGGGCCTGGTGTAACTTTAAAGAAGTAGTCTTGTTACACCTTTGTGGGATTATAACTTGGCTTCTGAATATCCTAGAGAGGTCAGGTTTGTTTTAGAGTACTCCAATTAGCAGCCCCCATTACCACTAAAAGGAACGGAGTCATTAGCACTTATGGTTTTTAAATGGCACCCAGAATTATGTTGCACGAAGCACAATTTCACATCATTCTGGGTTCATTTGTGTGAAAACAAGGTCCAATCAGGCTGAAACGTTACAGGAAGGTAGAATCTATTGAGTTGTAAGTGATCTGAACGTTTCATGATGATAGCACCTTCCTAAGGGGGTCAAACCATGTCCCAAAGGTCACCGGATCTGGTGTCAATTTAAAGAAGTAGTCCAGTTACACATTTGTGGGCTTATAACTTGGCTTCTGAATATCCTAGAGAGGTCAGGTTTGTTTTAATGTACTCCAACCAACAGCCCCTACAACCACAAAAAGAAATGGAGTCATTAGCACTTGTGGTTTTTAAATGGCACCCAGAATTATGTGGTACGAAGCACAATTTCACGTCATTCTGGGTTCATTTGTGTGAAAACAAGGTCCAATCAAGCTGAAACGTTACAGGAAGGTAGAATCTATTGAGTTGTAAATTATCTGAACGTTTCATGATGATAGTACTTTCCTAAGGGGATCAAACCATGTCCCAAATGTCACCGGATCTGGTGTCAATTTAAAGAAGTAGTCCAGTTACACATTTGTGGGCTTATAACTTGGCTTCTGAATGTCCTAGAGAGATCAGGTTTGTTTTAATGTACTCCAATCAACAGCCCCTACAACCACAAAAAAGGAATGGAGTCATTAGCACTTATGGTTTGTAAATGGCACCCAAGATTATGTTGCACGAAGCACAATTTCACATCATTCTGGGTCCATTTGTGTGAAAACAAGGTCCAATCAGGCTGAAACGTTACAAGAAGGTAGAATCTATTGAGTTGTAAGTGATCTGAACGTTTCATGATGATCGCACATTCCTATTGGGGGTCAAACATTGTCCCAAAGGTCACCGGGCCTGGTGTAACTTTAAAGAAGTAGTCTTGTTACACCTTTGTGGGATTATAACTTGGCTTCTGAATATCCTAGAGAGGTCAGGTTTGTTTTAGAGTACTCCAATTAGCAGCCCCCATTACCACTAAAAGGAACGGAGTCATTAGCACTTATGGTTTTTAAATGGCACCCAGAATTATGTTGCACGAAGCACAATTTCACATCATTCTGGGTTCATTTGTGTGAAAACAAGGTCCAATCAGGCTGAAACGTTACAGGAAGGTAGAATCTATTGAGTTGTAAGTGATCTGAACGTTTCATGATGATAGCACCTTCCTAAGGGGGTCAAACCATGTCCCAAAGGTCACCGGATCTGGTGTCAATTTAAAGAAGTAGTCCAGTTACACATTTGTGGGCTTATAACTTGGCTTCTGAATGTCCTAGAGAGATCAGATTTGTTTTAGTATACTCCAATCAACAGCCCCTACAACCACAAAAATGAATGGAGTCATTAGCACTTATGGTTTTTAAATGGCACCCAGAATTATGTTGCACGAAGCATTATTTCACATCATTCTGGGTTCATTTGTGTGAAAACAAGGTCCAATCAGGCTGAAACGTTACAGGAAGGTAGAATCTATTGAGTTGTAAGTGATCTGAACGTTTCAAGATGATAGCACTTTCCTAAGGGGGTCAAACCATGTCCCAAAGGTCACCGGATCTGGTGTCAATTTAAAGAAGTAGTCCAGTTACACATTTGTGGGCTTATAACTTGGCTTCTGAATGTCCTAGAGTGATCAGGTTTGTTTTAGTGTACTACAATCAACAGCCCCTACAACCACAAAAAGGAATGTAGACATTAGCACTTATGGTTTTTAAATGGCACCCAGAATTATGTTGCACGAAGCACAATTTCACATCATTCTGGGTTCATTTGTGTGAAAACAAGGTCCAATCAGGCTGAAACGTTACAGGAAGGTAGAATCTATTGAGTTGTAAGTGATCTGAACGTTTCATGATGATAGAACTTTCCTATAGGGGGTCAAACCATGTCCCAAAGGTCACCGGATCTGGTGTCACTTTAAAGAAGTAGTCCAGTTACACATTTGTGGGCTTATAACTTGGCTTCTGAATGTCCTGGAGAGGTCAGGTTTGTTTTAGTGTACTCCAATCAACAGCCCCTACAACCACAAAAAGGAATGGAGACATTAGCACTTATGGTTTGTAAATGGCACCTAGAATTATGTTGCACGAAGCACAATTTCACATCATTCTGGGTTCATTTGTGTGAAAACAAGGTCCAATCAGGCTGAAACGTTACAGGAAGGTAGAATCTATTGAGTTGTAAGTGATCTGAACGTTTCATGATGATAGCACTTTCCTAAGGGGGTCAAACCATGTCCCAAAGGTCACCGGATCTGGTGTCACTTTAAAGAAGTAGTCCAGTTACACATTTGTGGGCTTATAACTTGGCTTCTGAATATCCTAGAGAGGTCTGGTTTGTTTTAATGTACTCCAACCAACAGCCCCTACAACCACAAAAAGAAATGGAGTCATTAGCACTTATGGTTTGTAAATGGCACCCAGAATTATATTGCACGAAGCACAATTTCACATCATTCTGGGTTCATTTGTGTGAAAACAAGGTACAATCAGGCTGTAACGTTACAGGCAGGTAGAATCTATTGAGTTGTAAGTGATCTGAACGTTTTATGATGATAGCACTTTCCTAAGGGGGTCAAACCATGTCCCAAAGGTCACCGGATCTGGTGTCAATTTAAAGAAGTAGTCCAGTTACACATTTGTGGGCTTATAACTTGGCTTCTGAATGTCCTAGAGAGATCAGGTTTGTTTTAATGTACTCCAACCAACAGCCCCTACAACCACAAAAAGGAATGGAGTCATTAGCACTTATGGTTTGTAAATGGCACCCAGAATTATGTCGCACGAAGCACAATTTCCCATCATTCTGGGTCCATTTGTGTGAAAACAAGGTCCAATCAAGCTGAAACGTTACAGGAAGGTAGAATCTATTGAGTTGTAAGTTATCTGAACGTTTCATGATGATAGTACTTTCCTAAGGAGATCAAACCATGTCCCAAATGTCACCGGATCTGGTGTCAATTTAAAGAAGTAGTCCAGTTACACATTTGTGGGCTTATAACTTGGCTTCTGAATGTCCTAGAGAGATCAGGTTTGTTTTAATGTACTCCAATCAACAGCCCCTACAACCACAAAAAAGGAATGGAGTCATTAGCACTTATGGTTTGTAAATGGCACCCAAGATTATGTTGCACGAAGCACAATTTCACATCATTCTGGGTCCATTTGTGTGAAAACAAGGTCCAATCAGGCTGAAACGTTACAAGAAGGTAGAATCTATTGAGTTGTAAGTGATCTGAACGTTTCATGATGATCGCACATTCCTATTGGGGGTCAAACATTGTCCCAAAGGTCACCGGGCCTGGTGTAACTTTAAAGAAGTAGTCTTGTTACACCTTTGTGGGATTATAACTTGGCTTCTGAATATCCTAGAGAGGTCAGGTTTGTTTTAGAGTACTCCAATTAGCAGCCCCCATTACCACTAAAAGGAACGGAGTCATTAGCACTTATGGTTTTTAAATGGCACCCAGAATTATGTTGCACGAAGCACAATTTCACATCATTCTGGGTTCATTTGTGTGAAAACAAGGTCCAATCAGGCTGAAACGTTACAGGAAGGTAGAATCTATTGAGTTGTAAGTGATCTGAACGTTTCATGATGATAGCACCTTCCTAAGGGGGTCAAACCATGTCCCAAAGGTCACCGGATCTGGTGTCAATTTAAAGAAGTAGTCCAGTTACACATTTGTGGGCTTATAACTTGGCTTCTGAATGTCCTAGAGAGATCAGATTTGTTTTAGTATACTCCAATCAACAGCCCCTACAACCACAAAAATGAATGGAGTCATTAGCACTTATGGTTTTTAAATGGCACCCAGAATTATGTTGCACGAAGCATTATTTCACATCATTCTGGGTTCATTTGTGTGAAAACAAGGTCCAATCAGGCTGAAACGTTACAGGAAGGTAGAATCTATTGAGTTGTAAGTGATCTGAACGTTTCAAGATGATAGCACTTTCCTAAGGGGGTCAAACCATGTCCCAAAGGTCACCGGATCTGGTGTCAATTTAAAGAAGTAGTCCAGTTACACATTTGTGGGCTTATAACTTGGCTTCTGAATGTCCTAGAGTGATCAGGTTTGTTTTAGTGTACTACAATCAACAGCCCCTACAACCACAAAAAGGAATGTAGACATTAGCACTTATGGTTTTTAAATGGCACCCAGAATTATGTTGCACGAAGCACAATTTCACATCATTCTGGGTTCATTTGTGTGAAAACAAGGTCCAATCAGGCTGAAACGTTACAGGAAGGTAGAATCTATTGAGTTGTAAGTGATCTGAACGTTTCATGATGATAGAACTTTCCTATAGGGGGTCAAACCATGTCCCAAAGGTCACCGGATCTGGTGTCACTTTAAAGAAGTAGTCCAGTTACACATTTGTGGGCTTATAACTTGGCTTCTGAATGTCCTGGAGAGGTCAGGTTTGTTTTAGTGTACTCCAATCAACAGCCCCTACAACCACAAAAAGGAATGGAGACATTAGCACTTATGGTTTGTAAATGGCACCTAGAATTATGTTGCACGAAGCACAATTTCACATCATTCTGGGTTCATTTGTGTGAAAACAAGGTCCAATCAGGCTGAAACGTTACAGGAAGGTAGAATCTATTGAGTTGTAAGTGATCTGAACGTTTCATGATGATAGCACTTTCCTAAGGGGGTCAAACCATGTCCCAAAGGTCACCGGATCTGGTGTCACTTTAAAGAAGTAGTCCAGTTACACATTTGTGGGCTTATAACTTGGCTTCTGAATATCCTAGAGAGGTCTGGTTTGTTTTAATGTACTCCAACCAACAGCCCCTACAACCACAAAAAGAAATGGAGTCATTAGCACTTATGGTTTGTAAATGGCACCCAGAATTATATTGCACGAAGCACAATTTCACATCATTCTGGGTTCATTTGTGTGAAAACAAGGTACAATCAGGCTGTAACGTTACAGGAAGGTAGAATCTATTGAGTTGTAAGTGATCTGAACGTTTTATGATGATAGCACTTTCCTAAGGGGGTCAAACCATGTCCCAAAGGTCACCGGATCTGGTGTCAATTTAAAGAAGTAGTCCAGTTACACATTTGTGGGCTTATAACTTGGCTTCTGAATGTCCTAGAGAGATCAGGTTTGTTTTAGTATACTCCAATCAACAGCCCCTACAACCACAAAAAGGAATGGAGTCATTAGCACTTGTGGTTTTTAAATGGCACCCAGAATTATGTGGTACGAAGCACAATTTCACATCATTCTGGGTTCATTTGTGTGAAAACAAGGTCCAATCAAGCTGAAACGTTACAGGAAGGTAGAATCTATTGAGTTGTAAGTTATCTGAACGTTTCATGATGATAGTACTTTCCTAAGGGGATCAAACCATGTCCCAAATGTCACCGGATCTGGTGTCAATTTAAAGAAGTAGTCCAGTTACACATTTGTGGGCTTATAACTTGGCTTCTGAATGTCCTAGAGAGATCAGGTTTGTTTTAATGTACTCCAATCAACAGCCCCTACAACCACAAATAAGGAATGGAGTCATTAGCACTTATGGTTTGTAAATGGCACCCAAGATTATGTTGCAAGAAGCACAATTTCACATCATTCTGGGTCCATTTGTGTGAAAACAAGGTCCAATCAGGCTGAAACGTTACAAGAAGGTAGAATCTATTGAGTTGTAAGTGATCTGAACGTTTCATGATGATCGCACATTCCTATTGGGGGTCAAACATTGTCCCAAAGGTCACCGGGCCTGGTGTATTTTTAAAGAAGTAGTCTTGTTACACCTTTGTGGGATTATAACTTGGCTTCTGAATATCCTAGAGAGGTCAGGTTTGTTTTAGAGTACTCCAATTAGCAGCCCCCATTACCACTAAAAGGAACGGAGTCATTAGCACTTATGGTTTTTAAATGGCACCCAGAATTATGTTGCACGAAGCACAATTTCACATCATTCTGGGTTCATTTGTGTGAAAACAAGGTCCAATCAGGCTGAAACGTTACAGGAAGGTAGAATCTATTGAGTTGTAAGTGATCTGAACGTTTCATGATGATAGCACCTTCCTAAGGGGGTCAAACCATGTCCCAAAGGTCACCGGATCTGGTGTCAATTTAAAGAAGTAGTCCAGTTACACATTTGTGGGCTTATAACTTGGCTTCTGAATGTCCTAGAGAGATCAGATTTGTTTTAGTATACTCCAATCAACAGCCCCTACAACCACAAAAATGAATGGAGTCATTAGCACTTATGGTTTTTAAATGGCACCCAGAATTATGTTGCACGAAGCATTATTTCACATCATTCTGGGTTCATTTGTGTGAAAACAAGGTCCAATCAGGCTGAAACGTTACAGGAAGGTAGAATCTATTGAGTTGTAAGTGATCTGAACGTTTCATGATGATAGCACTTTCCTAAGGGGGTCAAACCATGTCCCAAAGGTCACCGGATCTGGTGTCAATTTAAAGAAGTAGTCCAGTTACACATTTGTGGGCTTATAACTTGGCTTCTGAATGTCCTAGAGCGATCAGGTTTGTTTTAGTGTACTACAATCAACAGCCCCTACAACCACAAAAAGGAATGGAGACATTAGCACTTATGGTTTGTAAATGGCACCCAAGATTATGTTGCACGAAGCACAATTTCACATCATTCTGGGTCCATTTGTGTGAAAACAAGGTCCAATCAGGCTGAAACGTTACAAGAAGGTAGAATCTATTGAGTTGTAAGTGATCTGAACGTTTCATGATGATCGCACATTCCTATTGGGGGTCAAACATTGTCCCAAAGGTCACCGGGCCTGGTGTAACTTTAAAGAAGTAGTCTTGTTACACCTTTGTGGGATTATAACTTGGCTTCTGAATATCCTAGAGAGGTCAGGTTTGTTTTAGAGTACTCCAATTAGCAGCCCCCATTACCACTAAAAGGAACGGAGTCATTAGCACTTATGGTTTTTAAATGGCACCCAGAATTATGTTGCACGAAGCACAATTTCACATCATTCTGGGTTCATTTGTGTGAAAACAAGGTCCAATCAGGCTGAAACGTTACAGGAAGGTAGAATCTATTGAGTTGTAAGTGATCTGAATGTTTCATGATGATAGCACCTTCCTAAGGGGGTCAAACCATGTCCCAAAGGTCACCGGATCTGGTGTCAATTTAAAGAAGTAGTCCAGTTACATATTTGTGGGCTTATAACTTGGCTTCTGAATGTCCTAGAGAGATCAGATTTGTTTTAGTATACTCCAATCAACAGCCCCTACAACCACAAAAATGAATGGAGTCATTAGCACTTATGGTTTTTAAATGGCACCCAGAATTATGTTGCACGAAGCATTATTTCACATCATTCTGGGTTCATTTGTGTGAAAACAAGGTCCAATCAGGCTGAAACGTTACAGGAAGGTAGAATCTATTGAGCTGTAAGTGATCTGAACGTTTCAAGATGATAGCACTTTCCTAAGGGGGTCAAACCATGTCCCAAAGGTCACCGGATCTGGTGTCAATTTAAAGAAGTAGTCCAGTTACACATTTGTGGGCTTATAACTTGGCTTCTGAATGTCCTAGAGTGATCAGGTTTGTTTTAGTGTACTACAATCAACAGCCCCTACAACCACAAAAAGGAATGTAGACATTAGCACTTATGGTTTTTAAATGGCGCCCAGAATTATGTTTTACGAAGCACAATTTCACATCATTCTGGGTTCATTTGTGTGAAAACAAGGTCCAATCAGGCTGAAACGTTACAGGAAGGTAGAATCTATTGAGTTGTAAGTGATCTGAACGTTTCATGATGATAGAACTTTCCTATAGGGGGTCAAACCATGTCCCAAAGGTCACCGGATCTGGTGTCACTTTAAAGAAGTAGTCCAGTTACACATTTGTGGGCTTATAACTTGGCTTCTGAATGTCCTGGAGAGGTCAGGTTTGTTTTAGTGTACTCCAATCAACAGCCCCTACAACCACAAAAAGGAATGGAGACATTAGCACTTATGGTTTGTAAATGGCACCTAGAATTATGTTGCACGAAGCACAATTTCACATCATTCTGGGTTCATTTGTGTGAAAACAAGGTCCAATCAGGCTGAAACGTTACAGGAAGGTAGAATCTATTGAGTTGTAAGTGATCTGAACGTTTCATGATGATAGCATTTTCCTAAGGGGGTCAAACCATGTCCCAAAGGTCACCGGATCTGGTGTCACTTTAAAGAAGTAGTCCAGTTACACATTTGTGGGCTTATAACTTGGCTTCTGAATATCCTAGAGAGGTCTGGTTTGTTTTAATGTACTCCAACCAACAGCCCCTACAACCACAAAAAGAAATGGAGTCATTAGCACTTATGGTTTGTAAATGGCACCCAGAATTATATTGCACGAAGCACAATTTCACATCATTCTGGGTTCATTTGTGTGAAAACAAGGTACAATCAGGCTGTAACGTTACAGGAAGGTAGAATCTATTGAGTTGTAAGTGATCTGAACGTTTTATGATGATAGCACTTTCCTAAGGGGGTCAAACCATGTCCCAAAGGTCACCGGATCTGGTGTCAATTTAAAGAAGTAGTCCAGTTACACATTTGTGGGCTTATAACTTGGCTTCTGAATGTCCTAGAGAGATCAGGTTTGTTTTAGTATACTCCAATCAACAGCCCCTACAACCACAAAAAGGAATGGAGTCATTAGCACTTGTGGTTTTTAAATGGCACCCAGAATTATGTGGTACGAAGCACAATTTCATATCATTCTGGGTTCATTTGTGTGAAAACAAGGTCCAATCAAGCTGAAACGTTACAGGAAGGTAGAATCTATTGAGTTGTAAGTTATCTGAACGTTTCATGATGATAGTACTTTCCTAAGGGGATCAAACCATGTCCCAAATGTCACCGGATCTGGTGTCAATTTAAAGAAGTAGTCCAGTTACACATTTGTGGGCTTATAACTTGGCTTCTGAATGTCCTAGAGAGATCAGGTTTGTTTTAATGTACTCCAATCAACAGCCCCTACAACCACAAAAAAGGAATGGAGTCATTAGCACTTATGGTTTGTAAATGGCACCCAAGATTATGTTGCACGAAGCACAATTTCACATCATTCTGGGTCCATTTGTGTGAAAACAAGGTCCAATCAGGCTGAAACGTTACAAGAAGGTAGAATCTATTGAGTTGTAAGTGATCTGAACGTTTCATGATGATCGCACATTCCTATTGGGGGTCAAACATTGTCCCAAAGGTCACCGGGCCTGGTGTATTTTTAAAGAAGTAGTCTTGTTACACCTTTGTGGGATTATAACTTGGCTTCTGAATATCCTAGAGAGGTCAGGTTTGTTTTAGAGTACTCCAATTAGCAGCCCCCATTACCACTAAAAGGAACGGAGTCATTAGCACTTATGGTTTTTAAATGGCACCCAGAATTATGTTGCACGAAGCACAATTTCACATCATTCTGGGTTCATTTGTGTGAAAACAAGGTCCAATCAGGCTGAAACGTTACAGGAAGGTAGAATCTATTGAGTTGTAAGTGATCTGAACGTTTCATGATGATAGCACCTTCCTAAGGGGGTCAAACCATGTCCCAAAGGTCACCGGATCTGGTGTCAATTTAAAGAAGTAGTCCAGTTACACATTTGTGGGCTTATAACTTGGCTTCTGAATGTCCTAGAGAGATCAGATTTGTTTTAGTATACTCCAATCAACAGCCCCTACAACCACAAAAATGAATGGAGTCATTAGCACTTATGGTTTTTAAATGGCACCCAGAATTATGTTGCATGAAGCATTATTTCACATCATTCTGGGTTCATTTGTGTGAAAACAAGGTCCAATCAGGCTGAAACGTTACAGGAAGGTAGAATCTATTGAGTTGTAAGTGATCTGAACGTTTCATGATGATAGCACTTTCCTAAGGGGGTCAAACCATGTCCCAAAGGTCACCGGATCTGGTGTCAATTTAAAGAAGTAGTCCAGTTACACATTTGTGGGCTTATAACTTGGCTTCTGAATGTCCTAGAGCGATCAGGTTTGTTTTAGTGTACTACAATCAACAGCCCCTACAACCACAAAAAGGAATGGAGACATTAGCACTTATGGTTTGTAAATGGCACCCAAGATTATGTTGCACGAAGCACAATTTCACATCATTCTGGGTCCATTTGTGTGAAAACAAGGTCCAATCAGGCTGAAACGTTACAAGAAGGTAGAATCTATTGAGTTGTAAGTGATCTGAACGTTTCATGATGATCGCACATTCCTATTGGGGGTCAAACATTGTCCCAAAGGTCACGGGGCCTGGTGTAACTTTAAAGAAGTAGTCTTGTTACACCTTTGTGGGATTATAACTTGGCTTCTGAATATCCTAGAGAGGTCAGGTTTGTTTTAGAGTACTCCAATTAGCAGCCCCCATTACCACTAAAAGGAACGGAGTCATTAGCACTTATGGTTTTTAAATGGCACCCAGAATTATGTTGCACGAAGCACAATTTCACATCATTCTGGGTTCATTTGTGTGAAAACAAGGTCCAATCAGGCTGAAACGTTACAGGAAGGTAGAATCTATTGAGTTGTAAGTGATCTGAACGTTTCATGATGATAGCACCTTCCTAAGGGGGTCAAACCATGTCCCAAAGGTCACCGGATCTGGTGTCAATTTAAAGAAGTAGTCCAGTTACACATTTGTGGGCTTATAACTTGGCTTCTGAATGTCCTAGAGAGATCAGATTTGTTTTAGTGTACTCCAATCAACAGCCCCTACAACCACAAAAATGAATGGAGTCATTAGCACTTATGGTTTTTTAATGGCACCCAGAATTATGTTGCACGAAGCATTATTTCACATCATTCTGGGTTCATTTGTGTGAAAACAAGGTCCAATCAGGCTGAAACGTTACAGGAAGGTAGAATCTATTGAGTTGTAAGTGATCTGAACGTTTCAAGATGATAGCACTTTCCTAAGGGGGTCAAACCATGTCCCAAAGGTCACCGGATCTGGTGTCAATTTAAAGAAGTAGTCCAGTTACACATTTGTGGGCTTATAACTTGGCTTCTGAATGTCCTAGAGAGATCAGGTTTGTTTTAGTGTACTACAATCAACAGCCCCTACAACCACAAAAAGGAATGTAGACATTAGCACTTATGGTTTTTAAATGGCACCCAGAATTATGTTGCACGAAGCACAATTTCACATCATTCTGGGTTCATTTGTGTGAAAACAAGGTCCAATCAGGCTGAAACGTTACAGGAAGGTAGAATCTATTGAGTTGTAAGTGATCTGAACGTTTCATGATGATAGAACTTTCCTATAGGGGGTCAAACCATGTCCCAAAGGTCACCGGATCTGGTGTCACTTTAAAGAAGTAGTCCAGTTACACATTTGTGGGCTTATAACTTGGCTTCTGAATGTCCTGGAGAGGTCAGGTTTGTTTTAGTGTACTCCAATCAACAGCCCCTACAACCACAAAAAGGAATGGAGACATTAGCACTTATGGTTTGTAAATGGCACCTAGAATTATGTTGCACGAAGCACAATTTCACATCATTCTGGGTTCATTTGTGTGAAAACAAGGTCCAATCAGGCTGAAACGTTACAGGAAGGTAGAATCTATTGAGTTGTAAGTGATCTGAACGTTTCATGATGATAGCACTTTCCTAAGGGGCTCAAACCATGTCCCAAAGGTCACCGGATCTGGTGTCACTTTAAAGAAGTAGTCCAGTTACACATTTGTGGGCTTATAACTTGGCTTCTGAATATCCTAGAGAGGTCTGGTTTGTTTTAATGTACTCCAACCAACAGCCCCTACAACCACAAAAAGAAATGGAGTCATTAGCACTTATGGTTTGTAAATGGCACCCAGAATTATATTGCACGAAGCACAATTTCACATCATTCTGGGTTCATTTGTGTGAAAACAAGGTACAATCAGGCTGTAACGTTACAGGAAGGTAGAATCTATTGAGTTGTAAGTGATCTGAACGTTTTATGATGATAGCACTTTCCTAAGGGGGTCAAACCATGTCCCAAAGGTCACCGGATCTGGTGTCAATTTAAAGAAGTAGTCCAGTTACACATTTGTGGGCTTATAACTTGGCTTCTGAATGTCCTAGAGAGATCAGGTTTGTTTTAGTATACTCCAATCAACAGCCCCTACAACCACAAAAAGGAATGGAGTCATTAGCACTTGTGGTTTTTAAATGGCACCCAGAATTATGTGGTACGAAGCACAATTTCACATCATTCTGGGTTCATTTGTGTGAAAACAAGGTCCAATCAAGCTGAAACGTTACAGGAAGGTAGAATCTATTGAGTTGTAAGTTATCTGAACGTTTCATGATGATAGTACTTTCCTAAGGGGATCAAACCATGTCCCAAATGTCACCGGATCTGGTGTCAATTTAAAGAAGTAGTCCAGTTACACATTTGTGGGCTTATAACTTGGCTTCTGAATGTCCTAGAGAGATCAGGTTTGTTTTAATGTACTCCAATCAACAGCCCCTACAACCACAAAAAAGGAATGGAGTCATTAGCACTTATGGTTTGTAAATGGCACCCAAGATTATGTTGCACGAAGCACAATTTCACATCATTCTGGGTCCATTTGTGTGAAAACAAGGTCCAATCAGGCTGAAACGTTACAAGAAGGTAGAATCTATTGAGTTGTAAGTGATCTGAACGTTTCATGATGATCGCACATTCCTATTGGGGGTCAAACATTGTCCCAAAGGTCACCGGGCCTGGTGTATTTTTAAAGAAGTAGTCTTGTTACACCTTTGTGGGATTATAACTTGGCTTCTGAATATCCTAGAGAGGTCAGGTTTGTTTTAGAGTACTCCAATTAGCAGCCCCCATTACCACTAAAAGGAACGGAGTCATTAGCACTTATGGTTTTTAAATGGCACCCAGAATTATGTTGCACGAAGCACAATTTCACATCATTCTGGGTTCATTTGTGTGAAAACAAGGTCCAATCAGGCTGAAACGTTACAGGAAGGTAGAATCTATTGAGTTGTAAGTGATCTGAACGTTTCATGATGATAGCACCTTCCTAAGGGGGTCAAACCATGTCCCAAAGGTCACCGGATCTGGTGTCACTTTAAAGAAGTAGTCCAGTTACACATTTGTGGGCTTATAACTTTTCTTCTGAATGTCCTAGAGAGGTCAGGTTTGTTTTAGAGTACTTCAATTAATAGCTCCTACAACCACAAAAAGGAATGGAGTCATTAGCACTTATGGTTTGTAAATGGCACCCAGAATTATGTTGCACGAAGCACAATTTCACATCATTCTGGGTCCATTTGTGTGAAAACAAGGTCCAATCAGGCTGAAACGTTACAAGAAGGTAGAATCTATTGAGTTGTAAGTGATCTGAACGTTTCATGATGATCGCACATTCCTATAGGGGGTCAAACCATGTCCCAAAGGTCACCGGGCCTGGTGTCACTTTAAAGAAGTAGTCCACTTACACCTTTGTGGGCTTATAACTTGGCTTCTGAATATCCTAAAGAGGTCAGGTTTGTTTTAGAGTACTCCAGTTAACAGCCCCCATTACCCCAAAAAGGAATGGAGACATTAGCACTTATGGTTTGTAAATGGCACCTAGAATTATGTTGGACGAAGCACAATTTCACATCATTCTGGGTTCATTTGTGTGAAAACAAGGTCCAATCAGGCTGAAACGTTACAGGAAGGTAGAATCTATTGAGTTGTAAGTGATCTGAACGTTTCATGATGATAGCACTTTCCTAAGGGGGTCAAACCATGTCCCAAAGGTCACCGGATCTGGTGTCACTTTAAAGAAGTAGTCCAGTTACACATTTGTGGGCTTATAACTTGGCTTCTGAATATCCTAGAGAGGTCTGGTTTGTTTTAATGTACTCCAACCAACAGCCCCTACAACCACAAAAAGAAATGGAGTCATTAGCACTTATGGTTTGTAAATGGCACCCAGAATTATATTGCACGAAGCACAATTTCACATCATTCTGGGTTCATTTGTGTGAAAACAAGGTACAATCAGGCTGTAACGTTACAGGAAGGTAGAATCTATTGAGTTGTAAGTGATCTGAACGTTTTATGATGATAGCACTTTCCTAAGGGGGTCAAACCATGTCCCAAAGGTCACCGGATCTGGTGTCAATTTAAAGAAGTAGTCCAGTTACACATTTGTGGGCTTATAACTTGGCTTCTGAATGTCCTAGAGAGATCAGGTTTGTTTTAGTATACTCCAATCAACAGCCCCTACAACCACAAAAAGGAATGGAGTCATTAGCACTTGTGGTTTTTAAATGGCACCCAGAATTATGTGGTACGAAGCACAATTTCACATCATTCTGGGTTCATTTGTGTTAAAACAAGGTCCAATCAGGCTGAAACGTTACAGGAAGGTAGAATCTATTGAGTTGTAAGTGATCTGAACGTTTCATGATGATAGCACTTTCCTAAGGGGGTCAAACCATGTCCCAAAGGTCACCGGATCTGGTGTCACTTTAAAGAAGTAGTCCAGTTACACATTTGTGGGCTTATAACTTGGCTTCTGAATGTCCTAGAGAGATCAGATTTGTTTTAGTATACTCCAATCAACAGCCCCTACAACCACAAAAATGAATGGAGTCATTAGCACTTATGGTTTTTAAATGGCACCCAGAATTATGTTGCACGAAGCATTATTTCACATCATTCTGGGTTCATTTGTGTGAAAACAAGGTCCAATCAGGCTGAAACGTTACAGGAAGGTAGAATCTATTGAGTTGTAAGTGATCTGAACGTTTCATGATGATAGCACTTTCCTAAGGGGGTCAAACCATGTCCCAAAGGTCACCGGATCTGGTGTCAATTTAAAGAAGTAGTCCAGTTACACATTTGTGGGCTTATAACTTGGCTTCTGAATGTCCTA
The DNA here is from genome assembly GCF_043380555.1 of Nothobranchius furzeri. NCBI lineage: Eukaryota > Metazoa > Chordata > Actinopteri > Cyprinodontiformes > Nothobranchiidae > Nothobranchius > Nothobranchius furzeri. The sequence continues at coordinate 21,073,090 of NC_091745.1, forward strand.
GAGCGATCAGGTTTGTTTTAGTGTACTACAATCAACAGCCCCTACAACCACAAAAAGGAATGGAGACATTAGCACTTATGGTTTGTAAATGGCACCCAAGATTATGTTGCACGAAGCACAATTTCACATCATTCTGGGTCCATTTGTGTGAAAACAAGGTCCAATCAGGCTGAAACGTTACAAGAAGGTAGAATCTATTGAGTTGTAAGTGATCTGAACGTTTCATGATGATCGCACATTCCTATTGGGGGTCAAACATTGTCCCAAAGGTCACCGGGCCTGGTGTAACTTTAAAGAAGTAGTCTTGTTACACCTTTGTGGGATTATAACTTGGCTTCTGAATATCCTAGAGAGGTCAGGTTTGTTTTAGAGTACTCCAATTAGCAGCCCCCATTACCACTAAAAGGAACGGAGTCATTAGCACTTATGGTTTTTAAATGGCACCCAGAATTATGTTGCACGAAGCACAATTTCACATCATTCTGGGTTCATTTGTGTGAAAACAAGGTCCAATCAGGCTGAAACGTTACAGGAAGGTAGAATCTATTGAGTTGTAAGTGATCTGAACGTTTCATGATGATAGCACCTTCCTAAGGGGGTCAAACCATGTCCCAAAGGTCACCGGATCTGGTGTCAATTTAAAGAAGTAGTCCAGTTACACATTTGTGGGCTTATAACTTGGCTTCTGAATGTCCTAGAGAGATCAGATTTGTTTTAGTGTACTCCAATCAACAGCCCCTACAACCACAAAAATGAATGGAGTCATTAGCACTTATGGTTTTTTAATGGCACCCAGAATTATGTTGCACGAAGCATTATTTCACATCATTCTGGGTTCATTTGTGTGAAAACAAGGTCCAATCAGGCTGAAACGTTACAGGAAGGTAGAATCTATTGAGTTGTAAGTGATCTGAACGTTTCAAGATGATAGCACTTTCCTAAGGGGGTCAAACCATGTCCCAAAGGTCACCGGATCTGGTGTCAATTTAAAGAAGTAGTCCAGTTACACATTTGTGGGCTTATAACTTGGCTTCTGAATGTCCTAGAGAGATCAGGTTTGTTTTAGTGTACTACAATCAACAGCCCCTACAACCACAAAAAGGAATGTAGACATTAGCACTTATGGTTTTTAAATGGCACCCAGAATTATGTTGCACGAAGCACAATTTCACATCATTCTGGGTTCATTTGTGTGAAAACAAGGTCCAATCAGGCTGAAACGTTACAGGAAGGTAGAATCTATTGAGTTGTAAGTGATCTGAACGTTTCATGATGATAGAACTTTCCTATAGGGGGTCAAACCATGTCCCAAAGGTCACCGGATCTGGTGTCACTTTAAAGAAGTAGTCCAGTTACACATTTGTGGGCTTATAACTTGGCTTCTGAATGTCCTGGAGAGGTCAGGTTTGTTTTAGTGTACTCCAATCAACAGCCCCTACAACCACAAAAAGGAATGGAGACATTAGCACTTATGGTTTGTAAATGGCACCTAGAATTATGTTGCACGAAGCACAATTTCACATCATTCTGGGTTCATTTGTGTGAAAACAAGGTCCAATCAGGCTGAAACGTTACAGGAAGGTAGAATCTATTGAGTTGTAAGTGATCTGAACGTTTCATGATGATAGCACTTTCCTAAGGGGCTCAAACCATGTCCCAAAGGTCACCGGATCTGGTGTCACTTTAAAGAAGTAGTCCAGTTACACATTTGTGGGCTTATAACTTGGCTTCTGAATATCCTAGAGAGGTCTGGTTTGTTTTAATGTACTCCAACCAACAGCCCCTACAACCACAAAAAGAAATGGAGTCATTAGCACTTATGGTTTGTAAATGGCACCCAGAATTATATTGCACGAAGCACAATTTCACATCATTCTGGGTTCATTTGTGTGAAAACAAGGTACAATCAGGCTGTAACGTTACAGGAAGGTAGAATCTATTGAGTTGTAAGTGATCTGAACGTTTTATGATGATAGCACTTTCCTAAGGGGGTCAAACCATGTCCCAAAGGTCACCGGATCTGGTGTCAATTTAAAGAAGTAGTCCAGTTACACGTTTGTGGGCTTATAACTTGGCTTCTGAATGTCCTAGAGAGATCAGGTTTGTTTTAGTATACTCCAATCAACAGCCCCTACAACCACAAAAAGGAATGGAGTCATTAGCACTTGTGGTTTTTAAATGGCACCCAGAATTATGTGGTACGAAGCACAATTTCACATCATTCTGGGTTCATTTGTGTGAAAACAAGGTCCAATCAAGCTGAAACGTTACAGGAAGGTAGAATCTATTGAGTTGTAAGTTATCTGAACGTTTCATGATGATAGTACTTTCCTAAGGGGATCAAACCATGTCCCAAATGTCACCGGATCTGGTGTCAATTTAAAGAAGTAGTCCAGTTACACATTTGTGGGCTTATAACTTGGCTTCTGAATGTCCTAGAGAGATCAGGTTTGTTTTAATGTACTCCAATCAACAGCCCCTACAACCACAAAAAAGGAATGGAGTCATTAGCACTTATGGTTTGTAAATGGCACCCAAGATTATGTTGCACGAAGCACAATTTCACATCATTCTGGGTCCATTTGTGTGAAAACAAGGTCCAATCAGGCTGAAACGTTACAAGAAGGTAGAATCTATTGAGTTGTAAGTGATCTGAACGTTTCATGATGATCGCACATTCCTATTGGGGGTCAAACATTGTCCCAAAGGTCACCGGGCCTGGTGTATTTTTAAAGAAGTAGTCTTGTTACACCTTTGTGGGATTATAACTTGGCTTCTGAATATCCTAGAGAGGTCAGGTTTGTTTTAGAGTACTCCAATTAGCAGCCCCCATTACCACTAAAAGGAACGGAGTCATTAGCACTTATGGTTTTTAAATGGCACCCAGAATTATGTTGCACGAAGCACAATTTCACATCATTCTGGGTTCATTTGTGTGAAAACAAGGTCCAATCAGGCTGAAACGTTACAGGAAGGTAGAATCTATTGAGTTGTAAGTGATCTGAACGTTTCATGATGATAGCACCTTCCTAAGGGGGTCAAACCATGTCCCAAAGGTCACCGGATCTGCTGTCACTTTAAAGAAGTAGTCCAGTTACACATTTGTGGGCTTATAACTTTTCTTCTGAATGTCCTAGAGAGGTCAGGTTTGTTTTAGAGTACTTCAATTAATAGCTCCTACAACCACAAAAAGGAATGGAGTCATTAGCACTTATGGTTTGTAAATGGCACCCAGAATTATGTTGCACGAAGCACAATTTCACATCATTCTGGGTCCATTTGTGTGAAAACAAGGTCCAATCAGGCTGAAACGTTACAAGAAGGTAGAATCTATTGAGTTGTAAGTGATCTGAACGTTTCATGATGATCGCACATTCCTATAGGGGGTCAAACCATGTCCCAAAGGTCACCGGGCCTGGTGTCACTTTAAAGAAGTAGTCCACTTACACCTTTGTGGGCTTATAACTTGGCTTCTGAATATCCTAAAGAGGTCAGGTTTGTTTTAGAGTACTCCAGTTAACAGCCCCCATTACCCCAAAAAGGAATGGAGACATTAGCACTTATGGTTTGTAAATGGCACCTAGAATTATGTTGCACGAAGCACAATTTCACATCATTCTGGGTTCATTTGTGTGAAAACAAGGTCCAATCAGGCTGAAACGTTACAGGAAGGTAGAATCTATTGAGTTGTAAGTGATCTGAACGTTTCATGATGATAGCACTTTCCTAAGGGGGTCAAACCATGTCCCAAAGGTCACCGGATCTGGTGTCACTTTAAAGAAGTAGTCCAGTTACACATTTGTGGGCTTATAACTTGGCTTCTGAATATCCTAGAGAGGTCTGGTTTGTTTTAATGTACTCCAACCAACAGCCCCTACAACCACAAAAAGAAATGGAGTCATTAGCACTTATGGTTTGTAAATGGCACCCAGAATTATATTGCACGAAGCACAATTTCACATCATTCTGGGTTCATTTGTGTGAAAACAAGGTACAATCAGGCTGTAACGTTACAGGAAGGTAGAATCTATTGAGTTGTAAGTGATCTGAACGTTTTATGATGATAGCACTTTCCTAAGGGGGTCAAACCATGTCCCAAAGGTCACCGGATCTGGTGTCAATTTAAAGAAGTAGTCCAGTTACACATTTGTGGGCTTATAACTTGGCTTCTGAATGTCCTAGAGAGATCAGGTTTGTTTTAGTATACTCCAATCAACAGCCCCTACAACCACAAAAAGGAATGGAGTCATTAGCACTTGTGGTTTTTAAATGGCACCCAGAATTATGTGGTACGAAGCACAATTTCACATCATTCTGGGTTCATTTGTGTGAAAACAAGGTCCAATCAAGCTGAAACGTTACAGGAAGGTAGAATCTATTGAGTTGTAAGTTATCTGAACGTTTCATGATGATAGTACTTTCCTAAGGAGATCAAACCATGTCCCAAATGTCACCGGATCTGGTGTCAATTTAAAGAAGTAGTCCAGTTACACATTTGTGGGCTTATAACTTGGCTTCTGAATGTCCTAGAGAGATCAGGTTTGTTTTAATGTACTCCAATCAACAGCCCCTACAACCACAAAAAAGGAATGGAGTCATTAGCACTTATGGTTTGTAAATGGCACCCAAGATTATGTTGCACGAAGCACAATTTCACATCATTCTGGGTCCATTTGTGTGAAAACAAGGTCCAATCAGGCTGAAACGTTACAAGAAGGTAGAATCTATTGAGTTGTAAGTGATCTGAACGTTTCATGATGATCGCACATTCCTATTGGGGGTCAAACATTGTCCCAAAGGTCACCGGGCCTGGTGTATTTTTAAAGAAGTAGTCTTGTTACACCTTTGTGGGATTATAACTTGGCTTCTGAATATCCTAGAGAGGTCAGGTTTGTTTTAGAGTACTCCAATTAGCAGCCCCCATTACCACTAAAAGGAACGGAGTCATTAGCACTTATGGTTTTTAAATGGCACCCAGAATTATGTTGCACGAAGCACAATTTCACATCATTCTGGGTTCATTTGTGTGAAAACAAGGTCCAATCAGGCTGAAACGTTACAGGAAGGTAGAATCTATTGAGTTGTAAGTGATCTGAACGTTTCATGATGATAGCACCTTCCTAAGGGGGTCAAACCATGTCCCAAAGGTCACCGGATCTGGTGTCACTTTAAAGAAGTAGTCCAGTTACACATTTGTGGGCTTATAACTTTTCTTCTGAATGTCCTAGAGAGGTCAGGTTTGTTTTAGAGTACTTCAATTAATAGCTCCTACAACCACAAAAAGGAATGGAGTCATTAGCACTTATGGTTTGTAAATGGCACCCAGAATTATGTTGCACGAAGCACAATTTCACATCATTCTGGGTCCATTTGTGTGAAAACAAGGTCCAATCAGGCTGAAACGTTACAAGAAGGTAGAATCTATTGAGTTGTAAGTGATCTGAACGTTTCATGATGATCGCACATTCCTATAGCGGGTCAAACCATGTCCCAAAGGTCACCGGGCCTGGTGTCACTTTAAAGAAGTAGTCCACTTACACCTTTGTGGGCTTATAACTTGGCTTCTGAATATCCTAAAGAGGTCAGGTTTGTTTTAGAGTACTCCACTTAACAGCCCCCATTACCCCAAAAAGGAATGGAGTCATTAGCACTTATGGTTTTTAAATGGCACCCAGAATTATGTTGCACGAAGCACAATTTCACATAATTCTGGGTTCATTTGTGTGAAAACAAGGTCCAATCAGGCTGAAACGTTACAGGAAGGTAGAATCTATTGAGTTGTAAGTGATCTGAACGTTTCATGATGATAGCACTTTCCTAAGGGGGTCAAACCATGTCCCAAAGGTCACCGGATCTGGTGTCAATTTAAAGAAGTAGTCCAGTACCAACGTATGTGGGCTTATAACTTGGCTTCTGAATGTCCTAGAGAGGTCAGGCTTGTTTTAGTGTACTCCAGTCAACAGCCCCTACAACTACAAAAAGGAATGGAGTCATTAGCACTTATGGTTTTTAAATGGCACCCAGAATTATGGTGCACGAAGCACAATTTCACATCATTCTGGGTCCATTTGTGTGAAAACAAGGTCCAATCAGGCTGAAACGTTACAAGAAGGTAGAATCTATTGAGTTGTAAGTGATCTGAACGTTTCATGATGATCGCACATTCCTATAGGGGGTCAAACCATGTCCCAAAGGTCACCGGGCCTGGTGTCACTTTAAAGAAGTAGTCCAGTTACAACTTTGTGGGCTTATAACTTGGCTTCTGAATATCCTAAAGAGGTCAGGATTGTTTTAGTGTACTCCAATCAACAGCCCCTACAACCACAAAAAGGAATGGAGTCATTAGCACTTATGGTTTTTAAATGGCACCCAGAATTATGTTGCACGAAGCACAATTTCACATCATTCTGGGTTCATTTGTGTGGAAACAATCTCCAATCAGGCTGAAACGTTACAGGAAGGTAGAATCTATTGAGTCGTAAGTGATCTGAACGTTTCATGATGATAGCACTTTCCTAAGGGGGTCAAACCATGTCCCAAAGGTCACCGGATCTGTTGTCAATTTAAAGAAGTAGTCCAGTTACACATTTGTGGGCTTATAACTTGGCTTCTGAATGTCTTAGAGAGACCACGTTTGTTTTAATGTACTCCAATCAGCAGCCCCTACAACCACAAAAAGGAATGGAGTCATTAGCACTTATGGTTTGTAAATGGCACCCAGAATTATGTTGCACGAAGCACAATTTCACATCATTCTGGCTTCATTTGTGTCAAAACAAGGTCCAATCAGATTGAAACGTTACAGGAAGGTAGAATCTATTGAGTTGTAAGTTATCTGAACGTTTCATGATGATAGCACTTTCCTAAGGGGGTCAAACCATGTCCCAAAAGTCACCGGATCTGGTGTCAATTTAAAGAAGTAGTCCAGTTACACATTTGTGGGCTTATAACTTTGCTTCTGAATGTCCTAGAGAGATCAGGTTTGTTTTAGTGTACTCCAATCAACAGCCCCTACAACCACAAAAAGGAATAGAGTCATTAGCACTTATGGTTTGTAAATGGCACCCAGAATTATGTTGCACGAAGCACAATTTCACATCATTCTGGGTCCATTTGTGTGAAAACAAGGTCCAATCAGGCTGAAACGCTACAAGAAGGTAGAATCTATTGAGTTGTAAGTGATCTGAATGTTTCAAGATGATCGCACATTCCTATAGGGGGTCAAACCATGTCCCAAAGGTCACCGGGCCTGGTGTCACTTTAAAGAAGTAGTCCAGTTACACCTTTGAGGGCTTATAACTTGGCTTCTGAATGTCCTAGAGAGATCAGGTTTGTTTTAGTGTACTCCAATCAACAGCCCCTACAACCTCAAAAAGGAATGGAGTCATTAGCACTTATGGTTTTTAAATGGCACCCAGAATTATGTTGCACGAAGCACAATTTCACATCATTCTGGGTTCATTTGTGTGAAAACAAGGTCCAATCAGGCTGAAACGTTACAGGAAGGTAGAATCTATTGAGTTGTAAGTGATCTGAACGTTTCATGATGATAGCACTTTCCTAAGGGGGTCAAACCATGTCCCAAAGGTCACCGGATCTGGTGTCAATTTAAAGAAGTAATCCAGTTACACATTTGTGGGCTTATAACTTGGCTTCTGAATGTCCTAGAGAGATCAGGTTTGTTTTAGTGTACTCCAATCAACAGCCCCTACAACCACAAAAAGGAATGGAGTCATTAGCACTTAAGGTTTGTAAATGGCACCCAGAATTATGTTGCACGAAGCACAATTTCACATCATTCTGGGTCCATTTGTGTGAAAACAAGGTCCAATCAGGCGGAAACTCTACAAGAAGGTGGAACCTATTGAGTTGTAAATGATCTGAACGTTTCAAGATGATCGCACATTCCTATAGGGGGTAAAACCATGTCCCAAAGGTCACCGGGCCTGGTGTCTCTTTAAAGAAGTAGTCCAGTTACACATTTGTGGGCTTATAACTTGGCTTCTGAATGTCCCTGAGAGATCAGGTTTGTTTTAGTATACTCCAATCAACAGCCCCTACAACCACAAAAAGGAATGGAGTCATTAGCACTTATGGTTTTTAAATGGCACCCAGAATTATGTTGCACGAAGCACAATTTCACATCATTCTGGGTTCATTTGTGTGAAAACAAGGTCCAATCAGGCTGAAACGTTACAGGAAGGTAGAATCTATTGAGTTGTAAGTGATCTGAACGTTTCATGATGATAGCACTTTCCTAAGGGGGTCAAACCATGTCCCAAAGGTCACCGGATCTGGTGTCAATTCAAAGAAGTAGTCCACTTACATATTTGTGGGCTTATAACTTGGCTTCTGAATGTCCTAGAGAGATCAGGTTTGTTTTAATGTACTCCAATTAGCAGCCCCTACAACCACAAAAAGGAATGGAGTCATTAGCACTTATGGTTTGTAAATGGCACCCAGAATTATGTTGCACGAAGCACAATTTCACATCATTCTGGGTTCATTTGTGTGAAAACAAGGTCCAATCAGGCTGAAATGTTACAGGAAGGTAGAATCTATTGAGTTGTAAGTGATCTGAATGTTTCATGATGATAGCACTTTCCTAAGGGGGTCAAACCATTTTCCAAAGGTCACCGGATCTGGTGTCAATTTAAAGAAGTAATCCAGTTACACATTTGTGGGCTTATAACTTGGCTTCTTAATGTCCTAGAGAGATCAGGTTTGTTTTAGTGTACTCCAATCAACAGCCCCTACAACCACAAAAAGGAATGGAGTCATCAGCACTTAAGGTTTGTAAATGGCACCCAGAATTATGTTGCACGAAGCACAATTTCACATCATTCTGGGTCCATTTGTGTGAAAACAAGGTCCAATCAGGCTGAAACGCTACAAGAAGGTAGAATCTATTGAGTTGTAAGTGATCTGAACGTTTCAAGATGATCGCACATTCCTATAGGGGTAAAATCATGTCCCAAAGGTCACCGGGCCTGGTGTCACTTTAAAGAAGTAGTCCAGTTACACCTTTGTGGGCTTATAACTTGGCTTCTGAATGTCCTAGAGAGGTTAGGTTTGTTTTAGTGTTCTCCAATCAACAGCCCCTACAACCACAAAAAGGAATGGAGTCATTAGCACTTATGGTTTGTAAATGGCACCCAGAATTATGTTGCACGAAGCACAATTTCACATCATTCTGGGTTCATTTGTGTGAAAACAAGGTCCAATCAGGCTGAAATGTTACAGGAAGGTAGAATCTATTGAGTTGTAAGTGATCTGAACGTTTCATGATGATAGCACTTTCCTAAGGGGGTCAAACCATGTCCCAAAGGTCACAGGATCTGATGTCAATTTAAAGAAGTAGTACAGTTACACCTTTGTGGGCTTATAACTTGGCTTCTGAATGTCCTAGAGAGATCAGGTTTGTTTTATTATACTCCAATCAACAGCCCCTACAACCACAAAAAGGAATGGAGTCATTAGCACTTATGGTTTTTTAATGGCACCCAGAATTATGTTGCACGAAGCACAATTTCACATCATTCTGGGTTCATTTGTGTGAAAACAAGGTCCAATCAGGCTGAAACGTTACAGGAAGGTAGAATCTATTGAGTTGTTAGTGATCTGAACGTTTCAAGATGATCGCACATTCCTATAGGGGGTAAAACCATGTCCCAAAGGTCACCGGATCTGGTGTCTCTTTAAAGAAGTAGTCCAGTTACACATTTGTGGGCTCATAACTTGGCTTCTGAATGTCCTAGAGAGATCAGGTTTGTTTTAGTATACTCCAATCAACAGCCCCTACAACCACAAAAAGGAATGGAGTCATTAGCACTTATGGTTTTTTAATGGCACCCAGAATTATGTTGCACGAAGCACAATTTCACATCATTCTGGGTTCATTTGTGTGAAAACAAGGTCCAATCAGGCTGAAACGTTACAGGAAGGTAGAATCTATTGAGTTGTAAGTGATCTGAACGGTTCATCATGATATCACTTTCCTAAGGGGGTCAAACCATGTCCCAAAGGTCACCGGATCTGGTGTCAATTCAAAGAAGTAGTCCAGTTACACCTTTGTGGGCTTATAACTTTGCTTCTGAATGTCCTAGAGAGATCAGGTTTGTTTTAATGTACTCCAATCAACAGCCCCTACAACCACAAAAAGGAATGGAGTCATTAGCACTTATGGTTTGTAAATGGCACCCAGAATTACGTTGCACGAAACACAATTTCACATCATTCTGGGTTCATTTGTGTGAAAACAAGGTCCATTCAGGCTGAAACGCTACAAGAAGGTAGAATCTATTGAGTTGTAAGTGATCTGAACGTTTCAAGATGATCGCACATTCCAATAGGGGGTAAAACCATGTCCCAAAGGTCACCGGGCCTGGTGTCACTTTAAAGAAGTAGTCCAGTTACACCTTTGAGGGCTTATAACTTGGCTTCTGAATGTCCTAGAGAGATCAGGTTTGTTTTAGTGTACTCCAATCAACAGCCCCTACAACCTCCAAAAGGAATGGAGTCATTAGCACTCATGGTTTTTAAATGGCACCCAGAATTGTTGCACGAAGCACAATTTCACATCATTTTGGGTTCATTTGTGTGAAAACAAGGTCCAATCAGGCTGAAACGTTACAGGAAGGTAGAATCTATTGAGTTGTAAGTGATCTGAACATTTCATGATGATAGCACTTTCCTAAGGGGGTCAAACCATGTCCCAAAGGTCACTGGATCTGGTGTCAATTTTAAAGTAGTCCAGTTACACATTTGTGGGCTTATAACTTGGCTTCTGAATGTCCTAGAGAGATCAGGTTTGTTTTAGTGTACTCCAATCAACAGCCCCTACAACCACAAAAAGGAATGGAGTCATTAGCACTTAAGGTTTGTAAATGGCACCCAGAATTATGTTGCACGAAGCACAATTTCACATCATTCTGGGTCCATTTGTGTGAAAACAAGGTCCAATAAGGCTGAAACGCTACAAGAAGGTAGAACCTATTGAGTTGTAAGTGATCTGAACGTTTCAAGATGATCGCACATTCCTATAGGGGGAAAAACGGGGTCCCAAAGGTCACTGGGCCTGGTGTCTCTTTAAAGAAGTAGTCCAGTTACACATTTGTGGGCTTATAACTTGGCTTCTGAATGTCCTAGAGAGGTTAGGTTTGTTTTAGTGTACTCCAATCAACAGCCCCTACAACCACAAAAAGGAATGGAGTCATTAGCACTTATGGTTTGTAAATGGCACCCAGAATTTTGTTGCACGAAGCACAATTTCACATCATTCTGGGTTCATTTGTGTGAAAACAAGGTCCAATCAGGCTGAAACGTTACAGGAAGGTAGAATCTATTGAGTTGTAAGTGATCTGAACGTTTCATGATGATAGCACTTTCCTAAGGGGGTCAAACCATGTCCCTAAGGTCACCGGATCTGGTGTCAATTTAAAGAAGTAGTCCAGTTACACATTTGTGGGCTTATAACTTGGCTTCTGAATGTCCTAGAGAGATCAGGTTTGTTTTAGTGTACTCCAATCAACATCCCCTACAACCACAAAAAGGAATGGAGTCATTAGCACTTATGGTTTGTAAATGGCACCCAGAATTATGTTGCACAAAGCACAATTTCACATCATTCTGGGTCCATTTGTGTGAAAACAAGGTCCATTCAGGCTGAAACGTTACAGGAAGGTAGAATCTATTGAGTTGTAAGTAATCTGAACGTTTCATGATGATCACACATTCCTAAGGGGGTCAAACCATTTTCCAAAGGTCACCGGATCTGGTGTCAATTTAAAGAAGTAATCCAGTTACACATTTGTGGGCTTATAACTTGGCTTCTTAATGTCCTAGAGAGATCAGGTTTGTTTTAGTGTACTCCAATCAACAGCCCCTACAACCACAAAAAGGAATGGAGTCATTAGCACTTAAGGCTTGTAAATGGCACCCAGAATTATGTTGCACGAAGCACAATTTCACATCATTCTGGGTCCATTTGTGTGAAAACAAGGTCCAATCAGGCTGAAACGCTACAAGAAGGTAGAATCTATTGAGTTGTAAGTGATCTGAACGTTCCAAGATGATCGCACATTCCTATAGGGGTAAAACCATGTCCCAAAGGTCACCGGGCCTGGTGTCACTTTAAAGAAGTAGTCCAGTTACACCTTTGTGGGCTTATAACTTGGCTTCTGAATGTCCTAGAGAGGTTAGGTTTGTTTTAGTGTTCTCCAATCAACAGCCCCTACAACCACAAAAAGGAATGGAGTCATTAGCACTTATGGTTTGTAAATGGCACCCAGAATTATGTTGCACGAAGCACAATTTCACATCATTCTGGGTTCATTTGTGTAAAAACAAGGTCCAATCAGGCTGAAACGTTACAGGAAGGTAGAATCTATTGAGTTGTAAGTGATCTGAACGTTTCAGGATGATAGCACTTTCCTAAGGGGGTCAAACCATGTCCCAAAGGTCACCTGATCTGGTGTCAATTTAAAGAAGTAGTCCAGTTACACATTTGTGGGCTTATAACTTGGCTTCTGAATGTCCTAGAGAGATCAGGTTTGTTTTAGTGTACTCCAAACAACAGCCCCTACAACCTCAAACAGGAATGGAGCCATTAGCACTTATGGTTTTTAAATGGCACCCAGAATTATGTTGCACGAAGCACAATTTCACATCATTCTGGGTTCATTTGTGTGAAAACAAGGTCCAATCAGGCTGAAATGTTACAGGAAGGTAGAATCTATTGAGTTGTAAGTGATCTGAACGTTTCATGATGATAGCACTTTCCTAAGGGGGTCAAACCATGTCCCAAAGGTCACAGGATCTGGTGTCAATTTAAAGAAGTAGTACAGTTACACCTTTGTGGGCTTATAACCTGGCTTCTGAATGTCCTAGAGAGATCAGGTTTGTTTTATTATATCCCAATCAACAGCCCCTACAACCACAAAAAGGAATGGAGTCATTAGCACTTATGGTTTTTTAATGGCACCCAGAATTATGTTGCACGAAGCACAATTTCACATCATTCCGGGTTCATTTGTGTGAAAACAAGGTCCAATCAGGCTGAAACGTTACAGGAAGGTAGAATCTATTGAGTTGTAAGTGATATGAACGTTTCAAGATGATCGCACATTCCTATAGGGGGTAAAACCATGTCCCAAAGGTCACCGGGCCTGGTGTCTCTTTAAAGAAGTAGTCCAGTTACACATTTGTGGGCTTATAACTTGGCTTCTGAATGTCCTAGAGAGATCAGGTTTGTTTTAGTATACTCCAATCAACAGCCCCTACAACCACAAAAAGGAATGGAGTCATTAGCACTTATGGTTTTTTAATGGCACCCAGAATTATGTTGCACGAAGCACAATTTCACATCATTCTGGGTTCATTTGTGTGAAAACAAGGTCCAATCAGGCTGAAACGTTACAGGAAGGTAGAATCTATTGAGTTGTAAGTGATCTGAACGGTTCATCATGATATCACTTTCCTAAGGGGGTCAAACCATGTCCCAAAGGTCACCGGATCTGGTGTCAATTTAAAGAAGTAGTCCAGTTACACATTTGTGGGCTTATAACTTGGCTTCTGAATGTCCTAGAGAGATCAGGTTTGTTTTAATGTACTCCAATCAACAGCCCCTACAACCACAAAAAGGAATGGAGTCATTAGCACTTATGGTTTGTAAATGGCACCCAGAATTATGTTGCACGAAGCACAATTTCACATCATTCTGGGTTCATTTGTGTGAAAACAAGGTCCAATCAGGCTGAAACGCTACAAGAAGGTAGAATCTATTGAGTTGTAAGTGATCTGAACGTTTCATGATGATAGCACTTTCCTAAGGGGGTCAAACCATGTCCCAAAGGTCACCGGACCTGGTGTCACTTTAAAGAAGTAGTCCAGTTACACCTTTGTGGGCTTATAACTTGGCTTCTGAATGTCCTAGAGAGATCAGGTTTGTTTTAATGTACTCCAATCAGTAGCCCCTACAACCACAAAAGGAATGGAGTCATTAGCACTTATGGTTTGTAAATGGCACCCAGAATAATGTTGCACGAAGCACAATTTCACATAATTCTGGGTCCATTTGTGTGAAAACAAGGTCCAATCAGGCTGAAACGCTACAAGAAGGTAGAATCTATTGAGTTGTAAGTGATCTGAACGTTTCAAGATGATCGCACATTCTTATAGGGGGTAAAACCATGTCCCAAAGGTCACCGGGCCTGGTGTCACTTTAAACAAGTAGTCCAGTTACACCTTTGTGGGCTTATAACTTGGCTTCTGAATGTCCTAGAGAGGTTAGGTTTGTTTTAGTGTACTCCAATAAACAGCCCCTACAACCACAAAAAGGAATGGAGTCATTAGCACTTATGGTTTGTAAACGGCACCCAGAATTATGTTGCACAATGCACAATTTCACATCATTCTGGGTTCATTTGTGTGAAAACAAGGTCCAATCAGGCTGAAACATTACAGGAAGGTAGAATCTATTGAGTTGTAAGTGATCTGAACGTTTCATGATGATAGCACTTTCCTAAGGGGTTCAAACCATGTCCCAAAGGTCACCGGATCTGGTGTCAATTTAAAGAAGTAGTCCGGTTACACATTGGTGGGCTTATAACTTGGCTTCTGAATGTCCTAGAGAGATCAGGTTTGTTTTAGTGTACTCCAATCAACATCCCCTACAACCTCAAAAAGGAATGGAGTCATTAGCACTTATGGTTTTTAAATGGCACCCAGAATTATGCTGCACTAAGCACAATTTCACATCATTCTGGGTTCATTTGTGTGAAAACAAGGTCCAATCAGGCTGAAACGTTACAGGAAGGTAGAATCTATTGAGTTGTAAGTGATCTGAACGTTTCATGATGATAGCCCTTTCCTTAGGGGGTCAAACCATGTCCCAAAGGTCACCGGATCTGGTGTCAATTTAAAGAAGTAGTCCAGTTACACATTTGTGGGCTTATAACTTGGCTTCTGAATGTCCTAGAGAGATCAGGTTTGTTTTAATGTACTCCAACCAACAGCCCCTACAACCACAAAAAGGAATGGAGTCATTAGCACTTATGGTTTGTAAATGGCACCCAGAATTATGTTGCATGAAGCACAATTTCACATCATTCTGGGTTCATTTAGGTGAAAACAAGGTCCAATAAGGCTGAAACGTTACAAGAAGGTAGAATCTATTGAGTTGTAAGTGATCTGAACATTTCATGATGATCGCACATTCCTATAGGGGGTCAAACCATGCCCCAAAGGTCACCGGGCCTGGTGTCACTTTAAAGAAGTAGTCCAGTTACACCTTTGAGGGCTTATAACTTGGCTTCTGAATATCCTAGAGAGATCAGGTTTGTTTTAGTGTACTCTAATCAACAGGCCCTACAAGCTCAAAATGGAATAGAGTCATTAGCACTTATGGTTTGTAAATGGCACCCAGAATTATGTTGCACGAAGCACAATTTCACATCATTCTGGGTTCATTTGTGTGAAAACAAGGTCCAATCAGGCTGAAACGTTACAGGAAGGTAGAATCTATTGAGTTGTAAGTTATCTGAAAGTTTCATGATGATAGCACTTTCCTAAGGGGGTCAAACCCTGTCCCAAAGGTCACCGGGCCTGGTGTCACTTTAAAGATGTAGTCCAGTTACACCATTGTGGGCTTATAACTTGGCTTCTAAATGCCCTAGAGAGGTTAGGTTTGTTTTAGTGTACTCCAATCAAAAGCGCCTACAACCACAAAAAGGAATGGAGTCATTAGCACTTATGGTTTGTAAATGGCACCCAGAATTATGTTGCACAAAGCACAATTTCACATCATTCTGGGTTCATTTGTGTGAAAACAAGGTCCAATCAGGCTGAAACGTTACAGGAAGGTAGAATCTATTGAGTTGTAAGTGATCTGAACGTTTCAGGATGATAGCACTTTCCTAAGGGGGTCAAACCATGTCCCAAAGGTCACCGGATCTGGTGTCAATTTAAAGAAGTAGTCCAGTTACACATTTGTGGGCTAATAACTTGGCTTCTGAATGTCCTAGAGAGATCAGGTTTGTTTTAGTGTACTCCAGTCAACAGCCCCTACAACCACAAAAAGGAATGGAGACATTAGCACTTATGGTTTTTAAATGGCACCCAGAATTATGTTGCACGAAGCACAATTTCACATCGTTCTGGGTTCATTTGTGTGAAAACAAGGTCCAATCAGGCTGAAACGTTACAGGAAGGTAGAATCTATTGAGTTGTAAGTGATCTGAACGTTTCATGATGATAGCACTTTCCTAAGGGGGTCAAACCATGTCCCAAAGGTCACCGGATCTGGTGTCACTTTAAAGTAGTAGTCCAGTTACACATTTGTGGGCTTATAACTTGGCTTCTGAATGTCCTAGAGAGGTCAGGTTTGTTTTAGTGTACTCCAATCAACAGCCCCTACAACCACAAAAAGGAATGGAGTCATTAGCACTTATGGTTTTTAAATGGCACCCAGAATTTTGTTGCACGAAGCACAATTTCACATCATTCTGGGTTCATTTGTGTGAAAACAAGGTGCAATCAGGCTGAAACGTTACAGGAAGGTAGAATCTATTGAGTTGTAAGTGATCTGAACGTTTCAAGATGATCGCACATTCTTATAGGGGGTAAAACCATGTCCCAAAGGTCACCGGGCCTGGTGTCACTTTAAACAAGTAGTCCAGTTACACCTTTGTGGGCTTATAACTTGGCTTCTGAATGTCCTAGAGAGGTTAGGTTTGTTTTAGTGTACTCCAATAAACAGCCCCTACAACCACAAAAAGGAATGGAGTCATTAGCACTTATGGTTTGTAAATGGCACCCAGAATTATGTTGCACAATGCACAATTTCACATCATTCTGGGTTCATTTGTGTGAAAACAAGGTCCAATCAGGCTGAAACATTACAGGAAGGTAGAATCTATTGAGTTGTAAGTGATCTGAACGTTTCATGATGATCGCACTTTCCTAAGGGGTTCAAACCATGTCCCAAAGGTCACCGGATCTGGTGTCAATTTAAAGAAGTAGTCCGGTTACACATTGGTGGGCTTATAACTTGGCTTCTGAATGTCCTAGAGAGATCAGGTTTGTTTTAGTGTACTCCAATCAACATCCCCTACAACCTCAAAAAGGAATGGAGTCATTAGCACTTATGGTTTGTAAATGGCACCCAGAATTATGTTGCATGAAGCACAATTTCACATCATTCTGGGTTCATTTAGGTGAAAACAAGGTCCAATAAGGCTGAAACGTTACAAGAAGGTAGAATCTATTGAGTTGTAACTGATCTGAACATTTCATGATGATCGCACATTCCTATAGGGGGTCAAACCATGCCCCAAAGGTCACCGGGCCTGGTGTCACTTTAAAGAAGTAGTCCAGTTACACCTTTGAGGGCTTATAACTTGGCTTCTGAATATCCTAGAGAGATCAGGTTTGTTTTAGTGTACTCTAATCAACAGCCCCTACAAGCTCAAAATGGAATGGAGTCATTAGCACTTATGGTTTGTAAATGGCACCCAGAATTATGTTGCACGAAGCACAATTTCACATCATTCTGGGTTCATTTGTGTGAAAACAAGGTCCAATCAGGCTGAAACGTTACAGGAAGGTAGAATCTATTGAGTTGTAAGTGATCTGAACGTTTCATGATGATAGCACTTTCCTAAGGGGGTCAAACCATGTCCCAAAGGTCACCGGGCCTGGTGTCACTTTAAAGTTGTAGTCCAGTTACACCATTGTGGGCTTATAACTTGGCTTCTAAATGCCCTAGAGAGGTTAGGTTTGTTTTAGTGTACTCCAATCAAAAGAGCCTACAACCACAAAAAGGAATGGAGTCATTAGCACTTATGGTTTGTAAATGGCACCCAGAATTATGTTGCACGAAGCACAATTTCACATCATTCTGGGTTCATTTGTGTGAAAACAAGGTCCAATCAGGCTGAAACGTTACAGAAAGGTAGAATCTATTGAGTTGTAAGTGATCTGAACGTTTCATGATGATAGCACTTTCCTAAGGGGGTCAAACCATGTCCCAAAGGTCACCGGATCTGGTGTCAATTTAAAGAAGTAGTCCAGTTACACATTTGTGGGCTAATAACTTGGCTTCTGAATGTCCTAGAGAGATCAGGTTTGTTTTAGTGTACTCCAGTCAACAGCCCCTACAACCACAAAAAGGAATGGAGACATTAGCACTTATGGTTTTTAAATGGCACCCAGAATTATGTTGCACGAAGCACAATTTCACATCATTCTGGGTTCATTTGTGTGAAAACAAGGTCCAATCAGGCTGAAACGTTACAGGAAGGTAGAATCTATTGAGTTGTAAGTGATCTGAACGTTTCATGATGATAGCACTTTCCTAAGGGGGTCAAACCATGTCCCAAAGGTCACCGGATCTGGTGTCACTTTAAAGTAGTAGTCCAGTTACACATTTGTGGGCTTATAACTTGGCTTCTGAATGTCCTAGAGAGGTCAGGTTTGTTTTAGTGTACTCCAATCAACAGCCCCTACAACCACAAAAAGGAATGGAGTCATTAGCACTTATGGTTTTTAAATGGCACCCAGAATTATGTTGCACGAAGCACAATTTCACATCATTCTGGGTTCATTTGTGTGAAAACAAGGTGCAATCAGGCTGAAACGTTACAGGAAGGTAGAATCTATTGAGTTGTAAGTGATCTGAACGTTTCATGATAATAGCACTTTCCTAAGGGGGTCAAACCATGTCCCAAAGATCACCGGATCTGGTGTCAATTTAAAGAAGTAGTCCAGTTACACCTTTGTGGGCTTATAACTTGGCTTCTGAATATCCTAAAGAGGTCAGGTTTGTTTTAGAGTACTCCAGTTAACAGCCCCCATTACCCCAAAAAGTAATGGAGTCATTAGCACTTATGGTTTTTAAATGGCACCCAGAATTATGTTGCACGAAGCACAATTTCACATCATTCTGGGTTTATTTGTGTGAAAACAAGGTCCAATCAGGCTGAAACGTTACAGGAAGGTAGAATCTATTGAGTTGTAAGTGATCTGAACGTTTCATGATGATAGCACTTTCCTAAGGGGGTCAAACCATGTCCCAAAGGTCACCGGATCTGGTGTCAATTTAAAGAAGTAGTCCAGTTACACATTTGTGGGCTTATAACTTGGCTTCTGAATGTCCTAGAGAGATCAGGTTTGTTTTAATGTACTCCAACCAACAGCCCCTACAACCACAAAAAGGAATGGAGTCATTAGCACTTATGGTTTGTAAATGGCACCCAGAATTATGTTGCATGAAGCACAATTTCACATCATTCTGGGTTCATTTAGGTGAAAACAAGGTCCAATAAGGCTGAAACGTTACAAGAAGGTAGAATCTATTGAGTTGTAAGTGATCTGAACATTTCATGATGATCGCACATTCCTATAGGGGGTCAAACCATGTCCCAAAGGTCACCGGGCCTGGTGTCACTTTAAAGAAGTAGTCCAGTTACACCTTTGAGGGCTTATAACTTGGCTTCTGAATATCCTAGAGAGATCAGGTTTGTTTTAGTGTACTCTAATCAACAGCCCCTACAAGCTCAAAATGGAATGGAGTCATGAGCACTTATGGTTTGTAAATGGCACACAGAATTATGTTGCACGAAGCACAGTTTCACATCATTCTGGGTTCATTTGTGTGAAAACAAGGTCCAATCAGGCTGAAACGTTACAGGAAGGTAGAATCTATTGAGTTGTAAGTTATCTGAACGTTTCATGATGATAGCACTTTCCTAAGGGGGTCAAACCATGTCCCAAAGGTCACCGGGCCTGGTGTCACTTTAAAGATGTAGTCCAGTTACACCATTGTGGGCTTATAACTTGGCTTCTAAATGCCCTAGAGAGGTTAGGTTTGATTTAGTGTACTCCAATCAAAAGCGCCTACAACCACAAAAAGGAATGGAGTCATTAGCACTTATGGTTTGTAAATGGCACCCAGAATTATGTTGCACGAAGCACAATTTCACATCATTCTGGGTTCATTTGTGTGAAAACAAGGTCCAATCAGGCTGAAACGTTACAGGAAGGTAGAATCTATTGAGTTGTAAGTGATCTGAACGTTTCATGATGATAGCACTTTCCTAAGGGGGTCAAACCATGTCCCAAAGGTCACCGGATCTGGTGTCAATTTAAAGAAGTAGTCCAGTTACACATTTGTGGGCTAATAACTTGGCTTCTGAATGTCCTAGAGAGATCAGGTTTGTTTTAGTGTACTCCAGTCAACAGCCCCTACAACCACAAAAAGGAATGGAGACATTAGCACTTATGGTTTTTAAATGGCACCCAGAATTATGTTGCACGAAGCACAATTTCACATCATTCTGGGTTCATTTGTGTGAAAACAAGGTCCAATCAGGCTGAAACGTTACAGGAAGGTAGAATCTATTGAGTTGTAAGTGATCTGAACGTTTCATGATGATAGCACTTTCCTAAGGGGGTCAAACCATGTCCCAAAGGTCACCGGATCTGGTGTCACTTTAAAGTAGTAGTCCAGTTACACCTTTGTGGGCTTATAACTTGGCTTCTGAATGTCCTAGAGAGGTCAGGTTTGTTTTAGTGTACTCCAATCAACAGCCCCTACAACCACAAAAAGGAATGGAGTCATTAGCACTTATGGTTTTTAAATGGCACCCAGAATTATGTTGCACGAAGCACAATTTCACATCATTCTGGGTTCATTTGTGTGAAAACAAGGTGCAATCAGGCTGAAACGTTACAGGAAGGTAGAATCTATTGAGTTGTAAGTGATCTGAACGTTTCATGATAATAGCACTTTCCTAAGGGGGTCAAACCATGTCCCAAAGATCACCGGATCTGGTGTCAATTTAAAGAAGTAGTCCAGTTACACCTTTGTGGGCTTATAACTTGGCTTCTGAATATCCTAAAGAGGTCAGGTTTGTTTTAGAGTACTCCAGTTAACAGCCCCCATTACCCCAAAAAGTAATGGAGTCATTAGCACTTATGGTTTTTAAATGGCACCCAGAATTATGTTGCACGAAGCACAATTTCACATCATTCTGGGTTTATTTGTGTGAAAACAAGGTCCAATCAGGCTGAAACGTTACAGGAAGGTAGAATCTATTGATTTGTAAGTGATCTGAACGTTTCATGATGATAGCACTTTCCTAAGGGGGTCAAACCATGTCCCAAAGGTCACCGGATCTGGTGTCAATTTAAAGAAGTAGTCCAGTTACACATTTGTGGGCTTATAACTTGGCTTCTGAATGTCCTAGAGAGATCAGGTTTGTTTTAATGTACTCCAACCAACAGCCCCTACAACCACAAAAAGGAATGGAGTCATTAGCACTTATGGTTTGTAAATGGCACCCAGAATTATGTTGCATGAAGCACAATTTCACATCATTCTGGGTTCATTTAGGTGAAAACAAGGTCCAATAAGGCTGAAACGTTACAAGAAGGTAGAATCTATTGAGTTGTAAGTGATCTGAACATTTCATGATGATCGCACATTCCTATAGGGGGTCAAACCATGTCCCAAAGGTCACCGGGCCTGGTGTCACTTTAAAGAAGTAGTCCAGTTACACATTTGTGGGCTTATAACTTGGCTTCTGAATGTCCTAGAGAGATCAGGTTTGTTTTAGTGTACTCCAAACAACAGCCCCTAAAACCTCAAACAGGAATGGAGTCATTAGCACTTATCGTTTTTAAATGGCACCCAGAATTATGTTGCACGAAGCACAATTTCACATCATTCTGGGTTCATTTGTGTGAAAACAAGGTCCAATCAGGCTGAAACGTTACAGGAAGGTAGAATCTATTGAGTTGTAAGTGATCTGAACTTTTCATGATGATAGCACTTTCCTAAGGGGGTCAAACCATGTCCCAAAGGTCACCGGATCTGGTGTCAATTTAAAGAAGTAATCCAGTTACACATTTGTGGGCTTATAACTTGGCTTCTGAATGTCCTAGAGAGATCAGGTTTGTTTTAGTGTACTCTAATCAACAGCCCCTACAACCACAAAAAGGAATGGAGTCATTAGCACTTAAGGTTTGTAAATGGCACCCAGAATTATGTTGCACGAAGCACAATTTCACATCATTCTGGGTCCATTTGTGTGAAAACAAGGTCCAATCAGGCTGAAACGCTACAAGAAGGTGGAACCTATTGAGTTGTAAGTGATCTGAACGTTTCAAGATGATCGCACATTCCTATAGGGGGTAAAACCATGTCCCAAAGGTCACCGGGCCTGGTGTCTCTTTAAAGAAGTAGTCCAGTTACACATTTGTGGGCTTATAACTTGGCTTCTGAATGTCCCTAAGAGATCAGGTTTGTTTTAGTATACTCCAATCAACAGCCCCTACAACCACAAAAAGGAATGGAGTCATTAGCACTTATGGTTTTTAAATGGCACCCAGAATTATGTTGCACGAAGCACAATTTCACATCATTCTGGGTTCATTTGTGTGAAAACAAGGTCCAATCAGGCTGAAACGTTACAGGAAGGTAGAATCTATTGAGTTGTAAGTGATCTGAACATTTCATGATGATAGCACTTTCCTAAGGGGGTCAAACCATGTCCCAAAGGTCACCGGATCTGGTGTCAATTCAAAGAAGTAGTCCAGTTACATATTTGTGGGCTTATAACTTGGCTTCTGAATGTCCTAGAGAGATCAGGTTTGTTTTAATGTACTCCAATTAACAGCCCCTACAACCACAAAAAGGAATGGAGTCATTAGCACTTATGGTTTGTAAATGGCACCCAGAATTACATTGCACGAAGCACAATTTCACATCATTCTGGGTCCATTTGTGTGAAAACAAGGTCCAATCAGGCTGAAACGCTTTAAGAAGGTAGAATCTATTGAGTTGTAAGTGATCTGAACGTTTCAAGATGATCGCACATTCCTATAGGGGGTAAAACCATGTCCCAAAGGTCACCGGGCCTGGTGTCTCTTTAAAGAAGTAGTCCAGTTACACATTTGTGGGCTTATAACTTGGCTTCTGAATGTCCTAGAGAGATCAGGTTTGTTTTAGTATACTCCAATCAACAGCCCCTACAACCACAAAAAGGAATGGAGTCATTAGCACTTATGGTTTTTTAATGGCACCCAGAATTACGTTGCACGAAGCACAATTTCACATCATTCTGGGTTCATTTGTGTGAAAACAAGGTCCAATCAGGCTGAAACGTTACAGGAAGGTAGAATCTATTGAGTTGTAAGTGATCTGAACGTTTCATCATGATATCACTTTCCTAAGGGGGTCAAACCATGTCCCAAAGGTCACCGGATCTGGTGTCAATTTAAAGAAGTAGTCCAGTTACACATTTGTGGGCTTATAACTTGGCTTCTGAATGTCCTAGAGAGATCAGGTTTGTTTTAATGTACTCCAATCAACAGCCCCTACAACCACAAAAAGGAATGGAGTCATTAGCACTTATGGTTTGTAAATGGCACCCAGAATTATGTTGCACGAAGCACAATTTCACATCATTCTGGGTTCATTTGTGTGAAAACAAGGTCCAATCAGGCTGAAACGCTACAAGAAGGTAGAATCTTTTGAGTTGTAAGTGATCTGAATGTTTCATGATGATAGCACTTTCCTAAGGGGGTCAAACCATGTCCCAAAGGTCACCGGATCTGGTGTAAATTCAAAGAAGTAGTCCAGTTACACCTTTGTGGGCTTATAACTTTGCTTCTGAATGTCCTAGAGAGATCAGGTTTGTTTTAATGTACTCCAATCAACAGCCCCTACAACCACAAAAAGGAATGGAGTCATTAGCACTTATGGTTTGTAAATGGCACCCAGAATTACGTTGCACGAAACACAATTTCACATCATTCTGGGTTCATTTGTGTGAAAACAAGGTCCATTCAGGCTGAAACGCTACAAGAAGGTAGAATCTATTGAGTTGTAAGTGATCTGAACGTTTCAAGATGATCGCACATTCCAATAGGGGGTAAAACCATGTCCCAAAGGTCACCGGGCCTGGTGTCTCTTTAAAGAAGTAGTCCAGTTACACATTTGTGGGCTTATAACTTGGCTTCTGAATGTCCCTGAGAGATCAGGTTTGTTTTAGTATACTCCAATCAACAGCCCCTACAACCACAAAAAGGAATGGAGTCATTAGCTTTTATGGTTTTTAAATGGCACACAGAATTATGTTGCACGAAGCACAATTTCACATTATTCTGGGTTCATTTGTGTGAAAACAAGGTCCAATCAGGATGAAACGTTACAGGAAGGTAGAATCTATTGAGTTGTAAGTGATCTGAACGTTTCATGATGATAGAACTTTCCTAAGGGGGTCAAACCATGTCCCAAAGGTCACCGGATCTGGTGTCAATTCAAAGAAGTAGTCCAGTTACACATTTGTGGGCTTATAACTAGGCTTCTGAATGTCCTAGAGAGATCAGGTTTGTTTTAATGTACTCCAATCAACAGCCCCTACAACCACAAAAAGGAATGGAGTCATTAGCACTTAAGGTTTGTAAATGGCACCCAGAATTATGTTGCACGAAGCACAATTTCACATCATTCTGGGTCCATTTTTGTGAAAACAAGGTCCAATCAGGCTGAAACGCTACAAGAAGGTAGATCCTATTGAGTTGTAAGTTATCTGAACGTTTCAAGATGATCGCACATTCCTATAGGGGGTCAAACCATGTCCCAAAGGTCGCCGGGCCTGGTGTCTCTTTAAAGAAGTAGTCCAGTTACACATTTGTGGGCTTATAATTTGGCTTCTGAATGTCCTAGAGAGGTCAGGCTTGTTTTAGTGTACTCCAATCAACAGCCCCTACAACCACAAAAAGGAATGGAGTCATTAGCACTTATGGTTTGTAAATGGCACCCAGAATTATGTTGCACGAAGCACAATTTCACATCATTCTGGGTCCATTTGTGTGAAAACAAGGTCCAATCAGGCTGAAACGTTACAAGAAGGTTGAACCTATTGAGTTGTAAGTGATCTGAACGTTTCGTGATTATTGCAAATTCCTATAGGGGGTCAAACCATGTCCCAAAGGTCACCGGGCCTGGTGTCACTTTAAAGAAGTAGTCCAGTTACACCTTTGAGGGCTTATAACTTGGCTTCTGAATGTCCTAGAGAGATCAGGTTTGTTTTAGTGTACTCCAATCAACAGCCCCTACAACCTCAAAAAGGAATGGAGTAATTAGCACTTATGGTTTTTAAATGGCACCCAGAATTATGTTGCACGAAGCACAATTTCACATCATTCTGGGTTCAATTGTGTGAAAACAAGGTCCAATCAGGCTGAAACGTTACAGGAAGGTAGAATCTATTGAGTTGTAAGTGATCTGAACGTTTCATGATGATAGCACTTTCCTAAGGGGGTCAAACCATGTCCCAAAGGTCACCGGATCTGGTGTCAATTTAAAGAAGTAGTCCAGTTACACATTTGTGGGCTTATAACTTGGCTTCTGAATGTCCTAGAGAGATCACATTTGTTTTAGTGTACTCCAATCAACAGCCCCTACAACCACAAAAAGGAATGGAGTCATTAGCACTTAAGGTTTGTAAATGGCACCCAGAATTATGTTGCACGAAGCACAATTTCACATCATTCTGGGTCCATTTGTGTGAAAACAAGGTCCAATCAGGCTGAAACGCTACAAGAAGGTGGAACCTATTGAGTTGTAAGTGATCTGAACGTTTCAAGATGATCGCACATTCCTATAGGGGGTAAAACCATGTCCCAAAGGTCACCGGGCCTGGTGTCTCTTTAAAGAAGTAGTCCAGTTACACATTTGTGGGCTTATAACTTGGCTTCTGAATGTCCCTGAGAGATCAGGTTTGTTTTAGTATACTCCAATCAACAGCCCCTACAACCACAAAAAGGAATGGAGTCATTAGCACTTATGGTGTTTAAATGGCACCCAGAATTATGTTGCACGAAGCACAATTTCACATCATTCTGGGTCCAATTGTGTGAAAACAAGGTCCATTAGGGCTGAAACATTACAGGAAGGTAGAATCTATTGAGTTGTAAGTAATCTGAACGTTTCATGATGATCACACATTCCTAAGGGGGTCAAACCATTTTCCAAAGGTCACCGGATCTGGTATCAATTTAAAGAAGTAATCCAGTTACACATTTGTGGGCTTATAACTTGGCTTCTTAATGTCCTAGAGAGATCAGGTTTGTTTTAGTGTACTCCAATCAACAGCCCCTACAACCACAAAAAGGAATGGAGTCATTAGCACTTAAGGCTTGTAAATGGCACCCAGAATTATGTTGCACGAAGCACAATTTCACATCATTCTGGGTCCATTTGTGTGAAAACAAGGTCCAATCAGGCTGAAACGCTACAAGAAGGTAAAATCTATTGAGTTGTAAGTGATCTGAACGTTTCAAGATGATCGCACATTCCTATAGGGGTAAAACCATGTCCCAAAGGTCACCGGGCCTGGGGTCACTTTAAAGAAGTAGTACAGTTACACCTTTGTGGGCTTATAACTTGGCTTCTGAATGTCCTAGAGAGGTTAGGTTTGTTTTAGTGTTCTCCAATCAACAGCCCCTACAACCACAAAAAGGAATGGAGTCATTAGCACTTATGGTTTGTAAATGGCACCCAGAATTATGTTGCACGAAGCACAATTTCACATCATTCTGGGTTCATTTGTGTGAAAACAAGGTCCAATCAGGCTGAAACGTTACAGGAAGGTAGAATCTATTGAGTTGTAAGTGATCTGAACGTTTCAGGATGATAGCACTTTCCTAAGGGGGTCAAACCATGTCCCAAAGGTCACCTGATCTGGTGTCAATTTAAAGAAGTAGTCCAGTTACACATTTGTGGGCTTATAACTTGGCTTCTGAATGTCCTAGAGAGATCAGGTTTGTTTTAGTGTACTCCAAACAACAGCCCCTACAACCTCAAACAGGAATGGAGTCATTAGCACTTATGGTTTTTAAATGGCACCCAGAATTATGTTGCACGAAGCACAATTTCACATCATTCTGGGTTCATTTGTGTGAAAACAAGGTCCAATCAGGCTGAAATGTTACAGGAAGGTAGAATCTATTGAGTTGTAAGTGATCTGAACGTTTCATGATGATAGCACTTTCCTAAGGGGGTCAAACCATGTCCCAAAGGTCACAGGATCTGGTGTCAATTTAAAGAAGTAGTACAGTTACACCTTTGTGGGCTTATAACTTGGCTTCTGAATGTCCTAGAGAGATCAGGTTTGTTTTATTATATCCCAATCAACAGCCCCTACAACCACAAAAAGGAATGGAGTCATTAGCACTTATGGTTTGTAAATGGCACCCAGAATTATGTTGCACGAAGCACAATTTCACATCATTCTGGGTTCATTTGTGTGAAAACAAGGTCCAATCAGGCTGAAACGCTACAAGAAGGTAGAATCTATTGAGTTGTAAGTGATCTGAAGGTTTCATGATGATAGCACTTTCCTAAGGGGGTCAAACCATGTCCCAAAGGTCACCGGACCTGGTGTCACTTTAAAGAAGTAGTCCAGTTACACCTTTGTGGGCTTATAACTTTGTTTCTGAATGTCCTAGAGAGATCAGGTTTGTTTTAATGTACTCCAATCAACAGCCCCTACAACCACAAAAGGAATGGAGTCATTAGCACTTATGGTTTGTAAATGGCACCCAGAATTATGTTGCACGAAGCACAATTTCACATCATTCTGGGTCCATTTGTGTGAAAACAAGGTCCAATCAGGCTGAAACTCTACAAGAAGGTAGAATCTATTGAGTTGTAAGTGATCTGAACGTTTCAAGATGATCGCACATTCTTATAGGGGGTAAAGCCATGTCCCAAAGGTCACCGGGCCTGGTGTCACTTTAAACAAGTAGTCCAGTTACACCTTTGTGGGCTTATAACTTGACTTCTGAATGTCCTAGAGAGGTTAGGTTTGTTTTAGTGTACTCCAATCAACAGCCCCTACAACCACAAAAAGGAATGGAGTCATTAGCACTTATGGTTTGTAAATGGCACCCAGAATTATGTTGCACAATGCACAATTTCACATCATTCTGGGTTCATTTGTGTGAAAACAAGGTCCAATCAGGCTGAAACATTACAGGAAGGTAGAATCTATTGAGTTGTAAGTGATCTGAACGTTTCATGATGATAGCACTTTCCTAAGGGGTTCAAACCATGTCCCAAAGGTCACCGGATCTGGTGTCAATTTAAAGTAGTAGTCCGGTTACACATTGGTGGGCTTATAACTTGGCTTCTGAATGTCCTAGAGAGATCAGGTTTGTTTTAGTGTACTCCAATCAACATCCCCTACAACCTCAAAAAGGAATGGAGTCATTAGCACTTATGGTTTTTAAATGGCACCCAGAATTATGTTGCACGAAGCACAATTTCACATCATTCTGGGTTCATTTGTGTGAAAACAAGGTCCAATCAGGCTGAAACGCTACAAGAAGGTAGAATCTATTGAGTTGTAAGTGATCTGAACGTTTCATGATGATAGCACTTTCCTAAGGGGGTCAAACCATGTCCCAAAGGTCACCGGACCTGGTGTCACTTTAAAGAAGTAGTCCAGTTACACATTTGTGGGCTTATAACTTGGCTTCTGAATGTCCTAGAGAGATCAGGTTTGTTTTAATGTACTCCAATCAACAGCCCCTACAACCACAAAAGGAATGGAGTCATTAGCACTAATGGTTTGTAAATGGCACCCAGAATTATGTTGCACGAAGCACAATTTCACATCATTATGGGTCCATTTGTGTGAAAACAAGGTCCAATCAGGCTGAAACGCTACAAGAAGGTAGAATCTATTGAGTTGTAAGTGATCTGAACGTTTCAAGATGATCGCACATTCTTATAGGGGGTAAAACCATGTCCCAAAGGTCACCGGGCCTGGTGTCACTTTAAACAAGTAGTCCAGTTACATCTTTGTGGGCTTATAACTTGGCTTCTGAATGTCCTAGAGAGGTTAGGTTTGTTTTAGTGTACTCCAATCAACAGCCCCTACAACCACAAAAAGGAATGGAGTCATTAGCACTTATGGTTTGTAAATGGAACCCAGAATTATGTTGCACAATGCACAATTTCACATCATTCTGGGTTCATTTGTGTGAAAACAAGGTCCAATCAGGCTGAAACATTACAGGAAGGTAGAATCTATTGAGTTGTAAGTGATCTGAACGTTTCATGATGATAGCACTTTCCTAAGGGGTTCAAACCATGTCCCAAAGGTCACCGGATCTGGTGTCAATTTAAAGAAGTAGTCCGGTTACACATTGGTAGGCTTATAACTTGGCTTCTGAATGTCCTAGAGAGATCAGGTTTGTTTTAGTGTACTCCAATCAACATCCCCTACAACCTCAAAAAGGAATGGAGTCATTAGCACTTATGGTTTTTAAATGGCACCCAGAAGTATGCTGCACTAAGCACAATTTCACATCATTCTGGGTTCATTTGTGTGAAAACAAGGTCCAATCAGGCTGAAACGTTACAGGAAGGTAGAATCTATTGAGTTGTAAGTGATCTGAACGTTTCATGATGATAGCCCTTTCCTTAGGGGGTCAAACCAAGTCCCAAAGGTCACCGGATCTGGTGTCAATTTAAAGAAGTAGTCCAGTTACACATTTGTGGGCTTATAACTTGGCTTCTGAATGTCCTAGAGAGATCAGGTTTGTTATAATGTACTCCAATCAACATCCCCTACAACCTCAAAAAGGAATGGAGTCATTAGCACTTATGGTTTGTAAATGGCACCCAGAATTATGTTGCATGAAGCACAATTTCACATCATTCTGGGTTCATTTAGGTGAAAACAAGGTCCAATAAGGCTGAAACGTTACAAGAAGGTAGAATCTATTGAGTTGTAAGTGATCTGAACATTTCATGATGATCGCACATTCCTAGAGGGGGTCAAACCATGTCCCAAAGGTCACCGGGCCTGGTGTCACTTTAAAGAAGTAGTCCAGTTACACCTTTGAGGGCTTATAACTTGGCTTCTGAATATCCTAGAGAGATCAGGTTTGTTGTAGTGTACTCTAATCAACAGCCCCTACAAGCTCAAAATGGAATGGAGTCATTAGCACTTATGGTTTGTAAATTGCACCCAGAATTATGTTGCACGAAGCACAATTTCATATCATTCTGGGTTCATTTGTGTGAAAACAAGGTCCAATCAGGCTGAAACGTTACAGGAAGGTAGAATCTATTGAGTTGTAAGTTATCTGAACGTTTCATGATGATAGCACTTTCCTAAGGGGGTCAAACCATGTCCCAAAGGTCACCGGGCCTGGTGTCACTTTAAAGATGTAGTCCAGTTACACCATTGTGGGCTTATAACTTGGCTTCTAAATGCCCTAGAGAGGTTAGGTTTGTTTTAGTGTACTCCAATCAAAAGCGCCTACAACCACAAAAAGGAATGGAGTCATTAGCACTTATGTTTGTAAATGGCACCCAGAATTATGTTGCACGAAGCACAATTTCCCATCATTCTAGGTTCATTTGTGTGAAAACATTCCAATCAGGCTGAAACGTTACAGGAAGGTAGAATCTATTGAGTTGTAAGTGATCTGAACGTTTCATGATGATAGCACTTTCCTAAGGGGGTCAAACCATGTCCCAAAGGTCACCGTATCTGGTGTCAATTTAAAGAAGTAGTCCAGTTACACATTTGTGGGCTAATAACTTGGCTTCTGAATGTCCTAGAGAGATCAGGTTTGTTTTAGTGTACTCCAATCAACAGCCCCTACAACCACAAAAAGGAATGGAGACATTAGCACTTATGGTTTTTAAATGGCACCCAGAATTATGTTGCACGAAGCACAATTTCACATCATTCTGGGTTCATTTGTGTGAAAACAAGGTCCAATCAGGCTGAAACGTCACGTGAAGGTAGAATCTATTGAGTTGTAAGTGATCTGAACGTTTCATGATGATAGCACTTTCCTAAGGGGGTCAAACCATGTCCCAAAGGTCACCGGATCTGGTGTCACTTTAAAGTAGTAGTCCAGTTACACATTTGTGGGCTTATAACTTGGCTTCTGAATGTCCTAGAGAGATCAGGTTTGTTTTAGTGTACTCCAATCAACAGCCCCTACAACCACAAAAAGGAATGGAGTCATTAGCACTTAAGGCTTGTAAATGGCACCCAGAATTATGTTGCACGAAGCACAATTTCACATCATTCTGGGTCCATTTGTGTGAAAACAAGGTCCAATCAGGCTGAAACGCTACAAGAAGGTAGAATCTATTGAGTTGTAAGTGATCTGAACGTTTCAAGATGATCGCACATTCCTATAGGGGTAAAACCATGTCCCAAAGGTCACCGGGCCTGGGGTCACTTTAAAGAAGTAGTCCAGTTACACCTTTGTGGGCTTATAACTTGGCTTCTGAATGTCCTAGAGAGGTTAGGTTTGTTTTAGTGTTCTCCAATCAACAGCCCCTACAACCACAAAAAGGAATGGAGTCATTAGCACTTATGGTTTGTAAATGGCACCCAGAATTATGTTGCACGAAGCACAATTTCACATCATTCTGGGTTCATTTGTGTGAAAACAAGGTCCAATCAGGCTGAAACGTTACAGGAAGGTAGAATCTATTGAGTTGTAAGTGATCTGAACGTTTCAGGATGATAGCACTTTCCTAAGGGGGTCAAACCATGTCCCAAAGGTCACCTGATCTGGTGTCAATTTAAAGAAGTAGTCCAGTTACACATTTGTGGGCTTATAACTTGGCTTCTGAATGTCCTAGAGAGATCAGGTTTGTTTTAGTGTACTCCAAACAACAGCCCCTACAACCTCAAACAGGAATGGAGTCATTAGCACTTATGGTTTTTAAATGGCACCCAGAATTATGTTGCACGAAGCACAATTTCACATCATTCTGGGTCCATTTGTGTGAAAACAAGGTCCAATCAGGCTGAAATGTTACAGGAAGGTAGAATCTATTGAGTTGTAAGTGATCTGAACGTTTCATGATGATAGCACTTTCCTAAGGGGGTCAAACCATGTCCCAAAGGTCACAGGATCTGGTGTCAATTTAAAGAAGTAGTACAGTTACACCTTTGTGGGCTTATAACTTGGCTTCTGAATGTCCTAGAGAGATCAGGTTTGTTTTATTATATCCCAATCAACAGCCCCTACAACCACAAAAAGGAATGGAGTCATTAGCACTTATGGTTTGTAAATGGCACCCAGAATTATGTTGCACGAAGCACAATTTCACATCATTCTGGGTTCATTTGTGTGAAAACAAGGTCCAATCAGGCTGAAACGCTACAAGAAGGTAGAATCTATTGAGTTGTAAGTGATCTGAACGTTTCATGATGATAGCACTTTCCTAAGGGGGTCAAACCATGTCCCAAAGGTCACCGGACCTGGTGTCACTTTAAAGAAGTAGTCCAGTTACACCTTTGTGGGCTTATAACTTGGCTTCTGAATGTCCTAGAGAGATCAGGTTTGTTTTAATGTACTCCAATCAACAGCCCCTACAACCACAAAAGGAATGGAGTCATTAGCACTTATGGTTTGTAAATGGCACCCAGAATTATGTTGCACGAAGCACAATTTCACATCATTCTGGGTCCATTTGTGTGAAAACAAGGTCCAATCAGGCTGAAACGCTACAAGAAGGTAGAATCTATTGAGTTGTAAGTGATCTGAACGTTTCAAGATGATCGCACATTCTTATAGGGGGTAAAACCATGTCCCAAAGGTCACCGGGCCTGGTGTCACTTTAAACAAGTAGTCCAGTTACACCTTTGTGGGCTTATAACTTGGCTTCTGAATGTCCTAGAGAGGTTAGGTTTGTTTTAGTGTACTCCAATCAACAGCCCCTACAACCACAAAAAGGAATTGAGTCATTAGCACTTATGGTTTGTAAATGGCACCCAGAATTATGTTGCACAATGCACAATTTCACATCATTCTGGGTTCATTTGTGTGAAAACAAGGTCCAATCAGGCTGAAACATTACAGGAAGGTAGAATCTATTGAGTTGTAAGTGATCTGAACGTTTCATGATGATAGCACTTTCCTAAGGGGTTCAAACCATGTCCCAAAGGTCACCGGATCTGGTGTCAATTTAAAGAAGTAGTCCGGTTACACATTGGTGGGCTTATAACTTGGCTTCTGAATGTCCTAGAGAGATCAGGTTTGTTTTAGTGTACTCCAATCAACATCCCCTACAACCTCAAAAAGGAATGGAGTCATTAGCACTTATGGTTTTTAAATGGCACCCAGAATTATGTTGCACGAAGCACAATTTCACATCATTCTGGGTTCATTTGTGTGAAAACAAGGTCCAATCAGGCTGAAACGCTACAAGAAGGTAGAATCTATTGAGTTGTAAGTGATCTGAACGTTTCATGATGATAGCACTTTCCTAAGGGGGTCAAACCATGTCCCAAAGGTCACCGGACCTGGTGTCACTTTAAAGAAGTAGTCCAGTTACACCTTTGTGGGCTTATAACTTGGCTTCTGAATGTCCTAGAGAGATCAGGTTTGTTTTAATGTACTCCAATCAACAGCCCCTACAACCACAAAAGGAATGGAGTCATTAGCACTAATGGTTTGTAAATGGCACCCAGAATTATGTTGCACGAAGCACAATTTCACATCATTCTGGGTCCATTTGTGTGAAAACAAGGTCCAATCAGGCTGAAACGCTACAAGAAGGTAGAATCTATTGAGTTGTAAGTGATCTGAACGTTTCAAGATGATCGCACATTCTTATAGGGGGTAAAACCATGTCCCAAAGGTCACCGGGCCTGGTGTCACTTTAAACAAGTAGTCCAGTTACACCTTTGTGGGCTTATAACTTGGCTTCTGAATGTCCTAGAGAGGTTAGGTTTGTTTTAGTGTACTCCAATCAACAGCCCCTACAACCACAAAAAGGAATGGAGTCATTAGCACTTATGGTTTGTAAATGGAACCCAGAATTATGTTGCACAATGCACAATTTCACATCATTCTGGGTTCATTTGTGTGAAAACAAGGTCCAATCAGGCTGAAACATTACAGGAAGGTGGAATCTATTGAGTTGTAAGTGATCTGAACGTTTCATGATGATAGCACTTTCCTAAGGGGTTCAAACCATGTCCCAAAGGTCACCGGATCTGGTGTCAATTTAAAGAAGTAGTCCGGTTACACATTGGTAGGCTTATAACTTGGCTTCTGAATGTCCTAGAGAGATCAGGTTTGTTTTAGTGTACTCCAATCAACATCCCCTACAACCTCAAAAAGGAATGGAGTCATTAGCACTTATGGTTTTTAAATGGCACCCAGAAGTATGCTGCACTAAGCACAATTTCACATCATTCTGGGTTCATTTGTGTGAAAACAAGGTCCAATCAGGCTGAAACGTTACAGGAAGGTAGAATCTATTGAGTTGTAAGTGATCTGAACGTTTCATGATGATAGCCCTTTCCTTAGGGGGTCAAACCATGTCCCAAAGGTCACCGGATCTGGTGTCAATTTAAAGAAGTAGTCCAGTTACACATTTGTGGGCTTATAACTTGGCTTCTGAATGTCCTAGAGAGATCAGGTTTGTTTTAATGTACTCCAATCAACATCCCCTACAACCTCAAAAAGGAATGGAGTCATTAGCACTTATGGTTTGTAAATGGCACCCAGAATTATGTTGCATGAAGCACAATTTCACATCATTCTGGGTTCATTTAGGTGAAAACAAGGTCCAATAAGGCTGAAACGTTACAAGAAGGTAGAATCTATTGAGTTGTAAGTGATCTGAACATTTCATGATGATCGCACATTCCTATAGGGGGTCAAACCATGTCCCAAAGGTCACCGGGCCTGGTGTCACTTTAAAGAAGTAGTCCAGTTACACCTTTGAGGGCTTATAACTTGGCTTCTGAATATCCTAGAGAGATCAGGTTTGTTTTAGTGTACTCTAATCAACAGCCCCTACAAGCTCAAAATGGAATGGAGTCATTAGCACTTATGGTTTGTAAATGGCACCCAGAATTATGTTGCACGAAGCACAATTTCACATCATTCTGGGTTCATTTGTGTGAAAACAAGGTCCAATCAGGCTGAAAAGTTACAGGAAGGTAGAATCTATTGAGTTGTAAGTTATCTGAACGTTTCATGATGATAGCACTTTCCTAAGGGGGTCAAACCATGTCCCAAAGGTCACCGGGCCTGGTGTCACTTTAAAGATGTAGTCCAGTTACACCATTGTGGGCTTATAACTTGGCTTCTAAATGCCCTAGAGAGGTTAGGTTTGTTTTAGTGTACTCCAATCAAAAGCGCCTACAACCACAAAAAGGAATGGAGTCATTAGCACTTATGGTTTGTAAATGGCACCCAGAATTATGTTGCACGAAGCACAATTTCACATCATTCTGGGTTCATTTGTGTGAAAACAAGGTCCAATCAGGCTGAAACGTTACAGGAAGGTAGAATCTATTGAGTTGTAAGTGATCTGAACGTTTCATGATGATAGCACTTTCCTAAGGGGGTCAAACCATGTCCCAAAGGTCACCGTATCTGGTGTCAATTTAAAGAAGTAGTCCAGTTACACATTTGTGGGCTAATAACTTGGCTTCTGAATGTCCTAGAGAGATCAGGTTTGTTTTAGTGTACTCCAATCAACAGCCCCTACAACCACAAAAAGGAATGGAGACATTAGCACTTATGGTTTTTAAATGGCACCCAGAATTATGTTGCACGAAGCACAATTTCACATCATTCTGGGTTCATTTGTGTGAAAACAAGGTCCAATCAGGCTGAAACGTCACAGGAAGGTAGAATCTATTGAGTTGTAAGTGATCTGAACGTTTCATGATGATAGCACTTTCCTAAGGGGGTCAAACCATGTCCCAAAGGTCACCGGATCTGGTGTCACTTTAAAGTAGTAGTCCAGTTACACATTTGTGGGCTTATAACTTGGCTTCTGAATGTCCTAGAGAGGTCAGGTTTGTTTTAGTGTACTCCAATCAACAGCCCCTACAACCACAAAAAGGAATGGAGTCATTAGCACTTATGGTTTGTAAATGGCACCCAGAATTATGTTGCACGAAGCACAATTTCACATCATTCTGGGTTCATTTGTGTGAAAACAAGGTGCAATCAGGCTGAAACGTTACAGGAAGGTAGAATCTATTGAGTTGTAAGTGATCTGAACGTTTCATGATAATAGCACTTTCCTAAGGGGGTCAAACCATGTCCCAAAGATCACCGGATCTGGTGTCAATTTAAAGAAGTAGTCCAGTTACACATTTGTGGGCTTATAACTTGGCTTCTGAATGGCCTAGAGAGATCAGGTTTGTTTTAATGTACTCCAATCAACAGCCCCTACAACCACAAAAAGGAATGGAGTCATTAGCACTTATGGTTTGTAAATGGCACCCAGAATTATGTTGCACGAAGCACAATTTCACATCATTCTGGGTTCATTTGTGTGAAAACAAGGTCCAATCAGGCTGAAACGTTACAGGAAGGTAGAATCTATTGAGTTGTAAGTGATCTGAACATTTCATGATGATAGCACTTTCCTAAGGGGGTCAAACCATGTCCCAAAGGTCAACGGATCTGGTGTCAATTTAAAGAAGTAGTCCAGTTACACATTTGTGGGCTTATAACTCTGCTTCTGAATGTCCTAGAGAGATCAGGTTTGTTTTAATGTACTCCAACCAACAGCCCCTACAACCACAAAAAGGAATGGAGTCATTAGCACTTATGGTTTGTAAATGGCACCCAGAATTATGTTGCACGAAGCACAATTTCCCATCATTCTGGGTCCATTTGTGTGAAAACAAGGTCCAATCAGGCTGAAACGTTACAAGAAGGTAGAATATATTGAGTTGTAAGTGATCTGAACGTTTCATGATGATCGCACATTCCTATAGGGGGTCAAACCATGTCCCAAAGATCACCGGTCCTGGTGTCACTTTAAAGAAGTAGTCCAGTTACACCTTTGAGGGCTTATAACTTGGCTTCTGAATGTCCTAGAGAGATCAGGTTTGTTTTAGTGTACTCCAATCAACAGCCCCTACAACCTCAAAAAGGAATGGAGTCATTAGCACTTATGGTTTTTAAATGGCACCCAGAATTATGTTGCACGAAGCACAATTTCACATCATTCTGGGTTCATTTGTGTGAAAACAAGGTCCAATCAGGCTGAAACGTTACAGGAAGGTAGAATCTATTGAGTTGTAAGTGATCTGAACGTTTCATGATGATAGCACTTTCCTAAGGGGGTCAAACCATGTCCCAAAGGTCACCGGATCTGGTGTCAATTTAAAGAAGTAGTCCAGTTACACATTTGTGGGCTTATAACTTGGCTTCTGAATGTCCTAGAGAGATCAGGTTTGTTTTAGTGTACTCCAATCAACAGCCCCTACAACCACAAAAAGGAATGGAGTCATTAGCACTTAAGGTTTGTAAATGGCACCCAGAATTATGTTGCACGAAGCACAATTTCACATCATTCTGGGTCCATTTGTGTGAAAACAAGGTCCAATCAGGCTGAAACGCTACAAGAAGGTAGAACCTATTGAGTTGTAAGTGATCTGAACGTTTCAAGATGATCGCACATTCACATAGGGGGTAAAACCATGTCCCAAAGGTCACCGGGCCTGGTGTCTCTTTAAAGAAGTAGTCCAGTTACACATTTGTGGGCTTATAACTTGGCTTCTGAATGTCCTAGAGAGATCAGGTTTGTTTTAATGTACTCCAACCAACAGCCCCTACAACCACAAAAAGGAATGGAGTCATTAGCACTTATGGTTTGTAAATGGCACCCAGAATTATGTCGCACGAAGCACAATTTCCCATCATTCTGGGTCCATTTGTGTGAAAACAAGGTCCAATCAGGCTGAAACATTACAGGAAGGTAGAATCTATTGAGTTGTAAGTGATCTGAACGTTTCATGATGATAGCACTTTCCTAAGGGGTTCAAACCATGTCCCAAAGGTCACCGGATCTGGTGTCAATTTAAAGAAGTAGTCCGGGTACACATTGGTGGGCTTATAACTTGGCTTCTGAATGTCCTAGAGAGATCAGGTTTGTTTTAGTGTACTCCAATCAACATCCCCTACAACCTCAAAAAGGAATGGAGTCATTGGCACTTATGGTTTTTAAATGGCACCCAGAATTATGCTGCACTAAGCACAATTTCACATCATTCTGGGTTCATTTGTGTGAAAACAAGGTCCAATCAGGCTGAAACGTTACAGGAAGGTAGAATCTATTGAGTTGTAAGTGATCTGAACGTTTCATTATGATAGCCCTTTCCTTAGGGGGTCAAACCATGTCCCAAAGGTCACCGGATCTGGTGTCAATTTAAAGAAGTAGTCCAGTTACACATTTGTGGGCTTATAACTTGGCTTCTGAATGTCCTAGAGAGATCAGGTTTGTTTTAATGTACTCCAACCAACAGCCCCTACAACCACAAAAAGGAATGGAGTCATTAGCACTTATGGTTTGTAAATGGCACCCAGAATTATGTTGCATGAAGCACAATTTCACATCATTCTGGGTTCATTTAGGTGAAAACAAGGTCCAATAAGGCTGAAACGTTACAAGAAGGTAGAATCTATTGAGTTGTAATTGATCTGAACATTTCATGATGATCGCACATTCCTATAGGGGGTCAAACCATGTCCCAAAGGTCACCGGGCCTGGTGTCACTTTAAAGAAGTAGTCCAGTTACACCTTTGAGGGCTTATAACTTGGCTTCTGAATATCCTAGAGAGATCAGGTTTGTTTTAGTGTACTCTAATCAACAGCCCCCACAAGCTCAAAATGGAATGGAGTCATTAGCACTTATGGTTTGTAAATGGCACCCAGAATTATGTTGCACGAAGCACAATTTCACATCATTCTGGGTTCATTTGTGTGAAAACAAGGTCCAATCAGGCTGAAACGTTACAGGAAGGTAGAATCTATTGAGTTGTAAGTTATCTGAACGTTTCATGATGATAGCACTTTCCTAAGGGGGTCAAACCATGTCCCAAAGGTCACCAGATCTGGTGTCAATTTAAAGAAGTAATCCAGTTACACATTTGTGGGCTTATAACTTGGCTTCTGAATGTCCTAGAGAGATCAGGTTTGTTTTAGTGTACTCTAATCAACAGCCCCTACAACCACAAAAAGGAATGGAGTCATTAGCACTTAAGGTTTGTAAATGGCACCCAGAATTATGTTGCACGAAGCACAATTTCACATCATTCTGGGTTCATTTTTGTGAAAACAAGGTCCAATCAGGCTGAAACGCTACAAGAAGGTAGAATCTATTGAGTTGTAAGTGATCTGAACGTTTCATGATGATAGCCCTTTCCTAAGGGGGTCAAACCATGTCCCAAAGGTCACCGGATCTGGTGTCAATTTAAAGAAGTAGTCCAGTTACACATTTGTGGGCTTATAACTTGGCTTCTGAATGTCCTAGAGAGATCAGGTTTGTTTTAGTGTACTCCAAACAACAGCCAATAGAACCACAAAAAGGAATGGAGTCATTAGCACTTATGAATCCAGAATGATGTGAAATTGTGCTTAGTGCAGCATAATTCTGGGTGCCATTTAAAAACCATAAGTGCTAATGACTCCATTCCTTTTTGAGGTTGTAGGGGATGTTGATTGGAGTACACTAAAACAAACCTGATCTCTCTAGGACATTCAGAAGCCAAGTTATAAGCCCACCAATGTGTAACCGGACTACTTCTTTAAATTGACACCAGATCCGGTGACCTTTGGGACATGGTTTGAACCCCTTAGGAAAGTGCTATCATCATGAAACGTTCAGATCACTTACAACTCAATAGATTCTACCTTCCTGTAACGTTTCAGCCTGATTGGACCTTGTTTTCACACAAATGAACCCAGAATGATGTGAAATTGTGCTTCGTGCAACATAATTCTGGGTGCCATTTAAAAACCATAAGTGCTAATGACTCCATTCCTTTTTGAGGTTGTAGGGGCTGTTGATTGGAGTACACTAAAACAAACCTGATCTCTCTAGGACATTCAGAAGCCAAGTTATAAGCCCTCAAAGGTGTAACTGTACTACTTCTTTAAAGTGACACCAGGCCCGGTGATCTTTGGGACATGGTTTGACCCCCTATAGGAATGTGCGATCATCATGAAACGTTCAGATCACTTACAACTCAATAGATTCTACCTTCTTGTAACGTTTCAGCCTGATTGGACCTTGTTTTCACACAAATGGACCCAGAATGATGGGAAATTGTGCTTCGTGCAACATAATTCTGGGTGCCATTTACAAACCATAAGTGCTAATGACTCCATTCCTTTTTGTGGTTGTAGGGGCTGTTGGTTGGAGTACATTAAAACAAACCTGATCTCTCTAGGACATTCAGAAGCCAAGTTATAAGCCCACAAATGTGTAACTGGACTACTTCTTTAAATTGACACCAGATCCGTTGACCTTTGGGACATGGTTTGACCCCCTTAGGAAAGTGCTATCATGATGAAACGTTCAGATCACTTACAACTCAATAGATTCTACCTTCCTGTAACGTTTCAGCCTGATTGGACCTTGTTTTCACACAAATGAACCCAGAATGATGTGAAATTGTGCTTCGTGCAACATAATTCTGGGTGCCATTTACAAACCATAAGTGCTAATGACTCCATTCCTTTTTGTGGTTGTAGGGGCTGTTGATTGGAGTTCATTAAAACAAACCTGATCTCTCTAGGACATTCAGAAGCCAAGTTATAAGCCCACAAATGTGTATCTGGACTACTTCTTTAAATTGACACCAGATCCGGTGATCTTTGGGACATGGTTTGACCCCCTTAGGAAAGTGCTATTATCATGAAACGTTCCGATCACTTACAACTCAATAGATTCTACCT
This sequence comes from Nothobranchius furzeri, assembly GCF_043380555.1. Classification (NCBI taxonomy): domain Eukaryota; kingdom Metazoa; phylum Chordata; class Actinopteri; order Cyprinodontiformes; family Nothobranchiidae; genus Nothobranchius; species Nothobranchius furzeri. The sequence continues at coordinate 21,113,867 of NC_091745.1, forward strand.
TCCTGTAACGTTTCAGCCTGATTGCACCTTGTTTTCACACAAATGAACCCAGAATGATGTGAAATTGTGCTTCGTGCAACATAATTCTGGGTGCCATTTAAAAACCATAAGTGCTAATGACTCCATTCCTTTTTGTGGTTGTAGGGGCTGTTGATTGGAGTACACTAAAACAAACCTGACCTCTCTAGCACATTCAGAAGCCAAGTTATAAGCCCACAAATGTGTAACTGGACTACTACTTTAAAGTGACACCAGATCCGGTGACCTTTGGGACATGGTTTGACCCCCTTAGGAAAGGGCTATCATCATGAAACGTTCAGATCACTTACTACTCAATAGATTCTACCATCCTGTAACGTTTCAGCCTGATTGGACCTTGTTTTCACACAAATGAACCCAGAATGATGTGAAATTGTGCTTCGTGCAACATAATTCTGGGTGCCATTTACAAACCATAAGTGCTAATGACTCCATTCCTTTTTGTGGTTGTAGGCACTTTTGATTGGAGTACACTAAAACAAACCTAACCTCTCTAGGGCATTTAGAAGCCAAGTTATAAGCCCACAATGGTGTAACTGGACTACATCTTTAAAGTGACACCAGGCCCGGTGACCTTTGGGACATGGTTTGAACCCCTTAGGAAAGTGCTATCATCATGAAACGTTCAGATAACTTACAACTCAATAGATTCTACCTTCCTGTAACGTTTCAGCCTGATTGGACCTTGTTTTCACACAAATGAACCCAGAATGATGTGAAATTGTGCTTCGTGCAACATAATTCTGGGTGCCATTTACAAACCATAAGTGCTAATGACTCCATTCCATTTTGAGCTTGTAGGGGCTGTTGATTAGAGTACACTAAAACAAACCTGATCTCTCTAGGATATTCAGAAGCCAAGTTATAAGCCCTCAAAGGTGTAACTGGACTACTTCTTTAAAGTGACACCAGGCCCGGTGACCTTTGGGACATGGTTTGACCCCCTATAGGAATGTGCGATCATCATGAAATGTTCAGATCACTTACAACTCAATAGATTCTACCTTCTTGTAACGTTTCAGCCTTATTGGACCTTGTTTTCACCTAAATGAACCCAGAATGATGTGAAATTGTGCTTCATGCAACATAATTCTGGGTGCCATTTACAAACCATAAGTGCTAATGACTCCATTCCTTTTTGTGGTTGTAGGGGCTGTTGGTTGGAGTACATTAAAACAAACCTGATCTCTCTAGGACATTCAGAAGCCAAGTTATAAGCCCACAAATGTGTAACTGGACTACTTCTTTAAATTGACACCAGATCCGGTGACCTTTGGGACATGGTTTGACCCCCTAAGGAAAGGGCTATCATCATGAAACGTTCAGATCACTTACAACTCAATAGATTCTACCTTCCTGTAACGTTTCAGCCTGATTGGACCTTGTTTTCACACAAATGAACCCAGAATGATGTGAAGTTGTGCTTAGTGCAGCATAATTCTGGGTGCCATTTAAAAACCATAAGTGCTAATGACTCCATTCCTTTTTGAGGTTGTAGGGGATGTTGATTGGAGTACACTAAAACAAACCTGATCTCTCTAGGACATTCAGAAGCCAAGTTATAAGCCCACCAATGTGTAACCGGACTACTTCTTTAAATTGACACCAGATCCGGTGACCTTTGGGACATGGTTTGAACCCCTTAGGAAAGTGCTATCATCATGAAACGTTCAGATCACTTACAACTCAATAGATTCTACCTTCCTGTAATGTTTCAGCCTGATTGGACCTTGTTTTCACACAAATGAACCCAGAATGATGTGAAATTGTGCATTGTGCAACATAATTCTGGGTGCCATTTACAAACCATAAGTGCTAATGACTCCATTCCTTTTTGTGGTTGTAGGGGCTGTTGATTGGAGTACACTAAAACAAACCTAACCTCTCTAGGACATTCAGAAGCCAAGTTATAAGCCCACAAAGGTGTAACTGGACTACTTGTTTAAAGTGACACCAGGCCCGGTGACCTTTGGGACATGGTTTTACCCCCTATAAGAATGTGCGATCATCATGAAACGTTCAGATCACTTACAACTCAATAGATTCTACCTTCTTGTAACGTTTCAGCCTTATTGGACCTTGTTTTCACCTAAATGAACCCAGAATGATGTGAAATTGTGCTTCATGCAACATAATTCTGGGTGCCATTTACAAACCATAAGTGCTAATGACTCCATTCCTTTTTGTGGTTGTAGGGGCTGTTGGTTGGAGTACATTAAAACAAACCTGATCTCTCTAGGACATTCAGAAGCCAAGTTATAAGCCCACAAATGTGTAACTGGACTACTTCTTTAAATTGACACCAGATCCGGTGACCTTTGGGACATGGTTTGACCCCCTAAGGAAAGGGCTATCATCATGAAACGTTCAGATCCCTTACAACTCAATAGATTCTACCTTCCTGTAACGTTTCAGCCTGATTGGACCTTGTTTTCACACAAATGAACCCAGAATGATGTGAAATTGTGCTTAGTGCAGCATAATTCTGGGTGCCATTTAAAAACCATAAGTGCTAATGACTCCATTCCTTTTTGAGGTTGTAGGGGATGTTGATTGGAGTACACTAAAACAAACCTGATCTCTCTAGGACATTCAGAAGCCAAGTTATAAGCCCACCAATGTGTAACCGGACTACTTCTTTAAATTGACACCAGATCCGGTGACCTTTGGGGCATGGTTTGAACCCCTTAGGAAAGTGCTATCATCATGAAACGTTCAGATCACTTACAACTCAATAGATTCTACCTTCCTGTAATGTTTCAGCCTGATTGGACCTTGTTTTCACACAAATGAACCCAGAATGATGTGAAATTGTGCATTGTGCAACATAATTCTGGGTGCCATTTACAAACCATAAGTGCTAATGACTCCATTCCTTTTTGTGGTTGTAGGGGCTGTTGATTGGAGTACACTAAAACAAACCTAACCTCTCTAGGACATTCAGAAGCCAAGTTATAAGCCCACAAAGGTGTAACTGGACTACTTGTTTAAAGTGACACCAGGCCCGGTGACCTTTGGGACATGGTTTTACCCCCTATAAGAATGTGCGATCATCTTGAAACGTTCAGATCACTTACAACTCAATAGATTCTACCTTCTTGTAACGTTTCAGCCTTATTGGACCTTGTTTTCACCTAAATGAACCCAGAATGATGTGAAATTGTGCTTCATGCAACATAATTCTGGGTGCCATTTACAAACCATAAGTGCTAATGACTCCATTCCTTTTTGTGGTTGTAGGGGCTGTTGGTTGGAGTACATTAAAACAAACCTGATCTCTCTAGGACATTCAGAAGCCAAGTTATAAGCCCACAAATGTGTAACTGGACTACTTCTTTAAATTGACACCAGATCCGGTGACCTTTGGGACATGGTTTGACCCCCTAAGGAAAGGACTATCATCATGAAACGTTCAAATCACTTACAACTCAATAGATTCTACCTTCCTGTAACGTTTCTGCCTGATTGGACCTTGTTTTCACACAAATGAACCCAGAATGATGTGAAATTGTGCTAAGTGCAGCATAATTCTGGGTGCCATTTAAAAACCATAAGTGCTAATGACTCCATTCCTTTTTGAGGTTGTAGGGGATGTTGATTGGAGTACACTAAAACAAACCTGATCTCTCTAGGACATTCAGAAGCCAAGTTATAAGCCCACCAATGTGTAACCGGACTACTTCTTTAAATTGACACCAGATCCGGTGACCTTTGGGACATGGTTTGAACCCCTTAGGAAAGTGCTATCATCATGAAACGTTCAGATCACTTACAACTCAATAGATTCTACCTTCCTGTAATGTTTCAGCCTGATTGGACCTTGTTTTCACACAAATGAACCCAGAATGATGTGAAATTGTGCATTGTGCAACATAATTCTGGGTGCCATTTACAAACCATAAGTGCTAATGACTCCATTCCTTTTTGTGGTTGTAGGGGCTGTTGATTGGAGTACACTAAAACAAACCTAACCTCTCTAGGACATTCAGAAGCCAAGTTATAAGCCCACAAAGGTGTAACTGGACTACTTGTTTAAAGTGACACCAGGCCCGGTGACCTTTGGGACATGGTTTTACCCCCTATAAGAATGTGCGATCATCTTGAAACGTTCAGATCACTTACAACTCAATAGATTCTACCTTCTTGTAGCGTTTCAGCCTGATTGGACCTTGTTTTCACACAAATGGTGTCATGCCACCACTCCAGCCAGGCCCGGTTTCCCCAGCAACCACAACCAGCTCATCATCTACCTGATTCAAACCACCTGTCTCACATTAACTCATCAGCTCCACCTGCAACCACCTCTATATAACATCAGGAGAAACACCAAGCCAGTGCCAGATTTTTGAAAGCATTTGTTAGTAGATTATCCAGCATTCTAAAACCCTGCCTAAACCTCAAGTTCCTGACCTTGTTTCTGAACCTCGACCTTGCCACCTGCCTGCTCCCTGACTGGATTATCTCACAGTTTCTGATCTTCTGGACTCCTGACCTTGGATTTGTTACATGGACTCTGCCTCTGGATTTCCCCTCCTGACCAAGCCTTCTGCTACTGCCCTTCCTACAGACTGGTAACACTCCCCTGTGTGTTCTCAAATAAAAACTTTAAAGCGTCTTACCTTCCTGTAACGTTTCAATCTGATTGGACCTTGTTTTGACACAAAAGAAGCCAGAATGATGTGAAATTGTGCTTCGTGCAACATAATTCTGGGTACCATTTACAAACCATAAGTGCTAATGACTCCATTCCTTTTTGTGGTTGTAGGGGCTGTTGATTGGAGTATACTAAAACAAACCTGATCTCTCAGGGACATTCAGAAGCCAAGTTATAAGCCCACAAATGTGTAACTGGACTACTTCTTTAAAGAGACACCAGGCCCGGTGACCTTTGGGACATGGTTTTACCCCCTATAGTGAATGTGCGATCATCTTGAAACGTTCAGATCACTTACAACTCAATAGGTTCCACCTTCTTGTAGAGTTTCCGCCTGATTGGACCTTGTTTTCACACAAATGGACCCAGAATGATGTGAAATTGTGCTTCGTGCAACATAATTCTGGGTGCCATTTACAAACCTTAAGTGCTAATGACTCCATTCCTTTTTGTGGTTGTAGGGGCTGTTGATTGGAGTACACTAAAACAAACCTGATCTCTCTAGGACATTCAGAAGCCAAGTTATAAGCCCACAAATGTGTAACTGGATTACTTCTTTGAATTGACACCAGATCCGGTGACCTTTGGGACATGGTTTGACCCCCTTAGGAAAGTGCTATCATCATGAAACGTTCAGATCACTTACAACTCAATAGATTCTACCTTCCTGTAACGTTTCAGCCTGATTGGACCTTGTTTTCACACAAATGAACCCAGAATGATGTGAAATTGTGCTTCGTGCAACATAATTCTGGGTGCCATTTAAAAACCATAAGTGCTAATGACTCCATTCCTTTTTGAGGTTGTAGGGGCTGTTGATTGGAGTACACTAAAACAAACCTGATCTCTCTAGGACATTCAGAAGCCAAGTTATAAGCCCTCAAAGGTGTAACTGGACTACTACTTTAAAGTGACACCAGGCCCGGTGACCTTTGGGACATGGTTTGACCCCCTTAGGAAAGTGCTATCATCATGAAACGTTCAGATCACTTACAACTCAATAGATTCTACCTTCCTGTAACGTTTCAGCCTGATTGGACCTTGTTTTCACACAAATGAACCCAGAATTATGTTGCACGAAGCACAATTTCACATCATTCTGGGTCCATTTGTGTGAAAACAAGGTCCAATCAGGCTGAAACGTTACAGGAAGGTAGAATCTATTGAGTTGTAAGTGATCTGAACGTTTCAAGATGATCGCACATTCCTATAGGGGGTAAAACCATGTCCCAAAGGTCACCGGGCCTGGTGTCTCTTTAAAGAAGTAGTCCAGTTACACATTTGTGGGCTTATAACTTGGCTTCTGAATGTCCTAGAGAGATCAGGTTTGTTTTAGTATACTCCAATCAACAGCCCCTACAACCACAAAAAGGAATGGAGTCATTAGCACTTATGGTTTTTTAATGGCACCCAGAATTATGTTGCACGAAGCACAATTTCAAATCATTCTGGGTTCATTTGTGTGAAAACAAGGTCCAATCAGGCTGAAACGTTACAGGAAGGTAGAATCTATTGAGTTGTAAGTGATCTGAATGGTTCATCATGATATCACTTTCCTAAGGGGGTCAAACCATTTCCCAAAGGTCACCGGATCTGGTGTCAATTTAAAGAAGTAGTCCAGTTACACATTTGTGGGCTTATAACTTGGCTTCTGAATGTCCTAGAGAGATCAGGTTTGTTTTAATGTACTCCAATCAACAGCCCCTACAACCACAAAAAGGAATGGAGTCATTAGCACTTATGGTTTGTAAATGGCACCCAGAATTATGTTGCACGAAGCACAATTTCACATCATTCTGGGTTCATTTGTGTGAAAACAAGGTCCAATCAGGCTGAAACGCTACAAGAAGGTAGAATCTATTGAGTTGTAAGTGATCTGAACGTTTCATGATGATAGCACTTTCCTAAGGGGGTCAAACCATGTCCCAAAGGTCACCGGACCTGGTGTCACTTTAAAGAAGTAGTCCAGTTACACCTTTGTGGGCTTATAACTTGGCTTCTGAATGTCCTATAGAGATCAGGTTTGTTTTAATGTACTCCAATCAACAGCCCCTACAACCACAAAAAGGAATGGAGTCATTAGCACTTATGGTTTGTAAATGGCACCCAGAATTATGTTGCACGAAGCACAATTTCACATCATTCTGGGTTCATTTGTGTGAAAACAAGGTCCAATCAGGCTGAAACGCTACAAGAAGGTAGAATCTATTGAGTTGTAAGTGATCTGAACGTTTCATGATGATAGCACTTTCCTAAGGGGGTCAAACCATGTCCCAAAGGTCACCGGATCTGGTGTCAATTCAAAGAAGTAGTCCAGTTACACCTTTGTGGGCTTATAACTTGGCTTCTGAATGTCCTAGAGAGATCAGGTTTGTTTTAATGTACTCCAATCAACAGCCCCTACAACCACAAAAAGGAATGGTGTCATTAGCACTTATGGTTTGTAAATGGCACCCAGAATTACATTGCACGAAACACAATTTCACATCATTCTGGGTTCATTTGTGTGAAAACAAGGTCCAATCAGGCTGAAACGCTACAAGAAGGTAGAATCTATTGAGTTGTAAGTGATCTGAACGTTTCAAGATGATCGCACATTCCTATAGGGGGTAAAACCATGTCCCAAAGGTCACCGGGCCTGGTGTCTCTTTAAAGAAGTAGTCCAGTTACACATTTGTGGGCTTATAACTTGGCTTCTGAATGTCCTAGAGAGATCAGGTTTGTTTTAGTGTACTCCAATCAACAGCCCCTACAACCACAAAAAGGAATGGAGTCATTAGCACTTAAGGTTTGTAAAGGGCACCCAGAATTATGTTGCACGAAGCACAATTTCACATCATTCTGGGTTCATTTGTGTGAAAACAAGGTCCAATCAGGCTGAAACGCTACAAGAAGGTAGATCCTATTGAGTTGTAAGTGATCTGAACGTTTCAAGATGATCGCACATTCCTATAGGGGGTAAAACCATGTCCCAAAGGTCACCGGGCCTGGTGTCTCTTTAAAGAAGTAGTCCAGTTACACATTTGTGGGCTTATAACTTGGCTTCTGAATGTCCTAGAGAGGTTAGGTTTGTTTTAGTGTACTCCAATCAACAGCCCCTACAACCACAAAAAGGAATGGAGTCATTAGCACTTATTGTTTGTAAATGGCACCCAGAATTATGTTGCACGAAGCACAATTTCACATCATTCTGGGTCCATTTGTGTGAAAACAAGGTCCAATCAGGCTGAAACGTTACAAGAGGGTAGAATCTATTGAGTTGTAAGTGATCTGAACGTTTCGTGATTATCGCACATTCCTATAGGGGGTCAAACCATGTCCCAAAGGTCACCGGGCCTGGTGTCACTTTAAAGAAGTAGTCCAGTTACACCTTTGAGGGCTTATAACTTGGCTTCTGAATGTCCTAGAGAGATCAGGTTTGTTTTAGTGTACTCCAATCAACAGCCCCTACAACCACAAAAAGGAATGGAGTCATTAGCACTTATGGTTTTTAAATGGCACCCAGAATTATGTTGCACGAAGCACAATTTCACATCATTCTGGGTTCATTTGTGTGAAAACAAGGTCCAATCAGGCTGAAACGTTACAGGAAGGTAGAATCTATTGAGTTGTAAGTGATCTGAACGTTTCAAGATGATAGCACTTTCCTAAGGGGGTCAAACCATGTCCCAAAGGTCACCGGATCTGGTGTCAATTTATCATCATGAAACGTTCAGATCACTTACAACTCATAAGATTCTACCTTCCTGTAACGTTTCAGCCTGATTGGACCTTGTTTTCACACAAATGAACCCACGTGGTCAGGCTGAAACGTTACAAGAAGGTAGAATCTATTGAGTTGTAAGTGATCTGAACGTTTCATGATGATCGAACTTTCCTATAGGGGGTCAAACCATGTCCCAAAGGTCACCGGGCCTGGTGTCACTTTAAAGAAGTAGTCCAGTTACACCTTTGTGGGCTTATAACTTGGCTTCTGAATATCCTAAAGAGGTCAGGTTTGTTTTAGTGTACTCCAATAAACAGCCCCTACAACCACAAAAAGGAATGGAGTCATTAGCACTTATGGTTTGTAAATGGCACCCAGAATTATTTTGCACGAAGCACAATTTCACATCATTCTGGGTTCATTTGTGTGAAAACAAGGTCCAATCATGCTGAAACGTTACAGGAAGGTAGAATCTATTGAGTTGTAAGTGATCTGAACGTTTCATGATGATAGCACTTTCCTAAGGGGGTCAAACCATGTCCCAAAGGTCACCGGATCTGGTGTCAATTTAAAGAAGTAGTCCAGTTACACATTTGTGGGCTTATAACTTGGCTTCTGAATGTCCTAGAGAGGTCAGGCTTGTTTTAGTGTACTCCAATCAACAGCCCCTACAACCACAAAAAGGAATGGAGTCATTAGCACTTATGGTTTGTAAATGGCACCCAGAATTATGTTGCACGACGCACAATTTCACATCATTCTGGGTCCATTTGTGTGAAAACAAGGTCCAATCAGGCTGAAACGTTACAAGAAGGTAGAATCTATTGAGTTGTAAGTGATCTGAACTTTTCATGATGATCGCACAATCCTATAGGGGGTCAAACAATGTCCCAAAGGTCACCGGGCCTGGTGTCACTTTAAAGAAGTAGTCCAGTTACACCTTTGTGGGCTTATAACTTGTCTTCTGAATATCCTAAAGAGGTCAGGTTTGTTTTAGAGTACTCCAGTTAACAGCCCCCATTACCCCAAAAAGGAATGGAGTCATTAGCACTTATGGTTTTTAAATGGAACCCAGAATTATGTTGCACAAAGCACAATTTCACATAATTCTGGGTTCATTTGTGTGAAAACAAGGTCCAATCAGGCTGAAACGTTACAAGACGGTAGAATCTAGTGAGTTGTAAGTGATCTGAACGTTTCATGATGATAGCACTTTCCTAAGGGGGTCAAATCATGTCCCAAAGGTCACCGGATCTGGTGTTAATTTAAAGAAGTAGTCCAGTTACACATTTGTGGGCTTATAACTTGGCTTCTGAATGTCCTAGAGAGATCAGGTTTGTTTTAGTGTACTCCAATCAATAGCCTCTACAACCACAAAAAGGAATGGAGTCATTAGCACTTATGGTTTGTAAATGGCACCCAGAATTATGTTGCATGAAGCACAATTTCACATCATTCTGGGTTCATTTGTGTGAAAACAAGGTCCAATCAGGCTGAAACGTTACAAGAAGGTAGAATCTATTGAGTTGTAAGTGATCTGAACGTTTCAAGATGATTGCACATTACTATAGGGGGTCAAACCATGTCCCAAAGGTCACCGGGCCTGGTGTCACTTTAAAGAAGTAGTCCAGTTACACCTTTGTCGGCTTATAACTTTTCTTCTGAATGTCCTAGAGAGGTCAGGTTTGTTTTAGAGTACTTCAATTAATAGCTCCTACAACCACAAAAAGGAATGGAGTCATTAGCACTTATGGTTTGTAAATGGCATCCAGAATTATGTTGTACGAAGCACAATTTCAAATCATTCTGGGTCCATTTGTGTGAAAACAAGGTCCAATCAGGCTGAAACATTACAGGAAGGTAGAATCTATTGAGTTGTAAGTGATCTGAACGTTTCATGCTGATAGCAGTTTCCTAAGGAGGTCAAACTATGTCCCAAAGGTCACCGGATCTGGTGTCAATTTAAAGAAGTAGTCCAGTTACACATTTGTGGGCTTATAACTTGGCTTCTGAATGTCCTAGAGAGATCAGGTTTGTTTTAATGTACTCCAATCAACAGCCCCTACAACCACAAAAAGGAATGGAGTCATTAGCACTTATGGTTTGTAAATGGCACCCAGAATTATGTTGCACGAAGCACAATTTCACATCATTCTGGGTTCATTTGTGTGAAAACAAGGTCCAATCAGGCTGAAACGCTACAAGAAGGTAGAATCTATTGAGTTGTAAGTGATCTGAACGTTTCATGATGATAGCACTTTCCTAAGGGGGTCAAACCATGTCCCAAAGGTCACCGGACCTGGTGTCACTTTAAAGAAGTAGTCCAGTTACACCTTTGTGGGCTTATAACTTGGCTTCTGAATGTCCTATAGAGATCAGGTTTGTTTTAATGTACTCCAATCAACAGCCCCTACAACCACAAAAAGGAATGGAGTCATTAGCACTTATGGTTTGTAAATGGCACCCAGAATTATGTTGCACGAAGCACAATTTCACATCATTCTGGGTTCATTTGTGTGAAAACAAGGTCCAATCAGGCTGAAACGCTACAAGAAGGTAGAATCTATTGAGTTGTAAGTGATCTGAACGTTTCATGATGATAGCACTTTCCTAAGGGGGTCAAACCATGTCCCAAAGGTCACCGGATCTGGTGTCAATTCAAAGAAGTAGTCCAGTTACACCTTTGTGGGCTTATAACTTGGCTTCTGAATGTCCTAGAGAGATCAGGTTTGTTTTAATGTACTCCAATCAACAGCCCCTACAACCACAAAAAGGAATGGTGTCATTAGCACTTATGGTTTGTAAATGGCACCCAGAATTACATTGCACGAAACACAATTTCACATCATTCTGGGTTCATTTGTGTGAAAACAAGGTCCAATCAGGCTGAAACGCTACAAGAAGGTAGAATCTATTGAGTTGTAAGTGATCTGAACGTTTCAAGATGATCGCACATTCCTATAGGGGGTAAAACCATGTCCCAAAGGTCACCGGGCCTGGTGTCTCTTTAAAGAAGTAGTCCAGTTACACATTTGTGGGCTTATAACTTGGCTTCTGAATGTCCTAGAGAGATCAGGTTTGTTTTAGTGTACTCCAATCAACAGCCCCTACAACCACAAAAAGGAATGGAGTCATTAGCACTTAAGGTTTGTAAAGGGCACCCAGAATTATGTTGCACGAAGCACAATTTCACATCATTCTGGGTTCATTTGTGTGAAAACAAGGTCCAATCAGGCTGAAACGCTACAAGAAGGTAGATCCTATTGAGTTGTAAGTGATCTGAACGTTTCAAGATGATCGCAAATTCCTATAGGGGGTAAAACCATGTCCCAAAGGTCACCGGGCCTGGTGTCTCTTTAAAGAAGTAGTCCAGTTACACATTTGTGGGCTTATAACTTGGCTTCTGAATGTCCTAGAGAGGTTAGGTTTGTTTTAGTGTACTCCAATCAACAGCCCCTACAACCACAAAAAGGAATGGAGTCATTAGCACTTATTGTTTGTAAATGGCACCCAGAATTATGTTGCACGAAGCACAATTTCACATCATTCTGGGTCCATTTGTGTGAAAACAAGGTCCAATCAGGCTGAAACGTTACAAGAGGGTAGAATCTATTGAGTTGTAAGTGATCTGAACGTTTCGTGATTATCGCACATTCCTATAGGGGGTCAAACCATGTCCCAAAGGTCACCGGGCCTGGTGTCACTTTAAAGAAGTAGTCCAGTTACACCTTTGAGGGCTTATAACTTGGCTTCTGAATGTCCTAGAGAGATCAGGTTTGTTTTAGTGTACTCCAATCAACAGCCCCTACAACCACAAAAAGGAATGGAGTCATTAGCACTTATGGTTTTTAAATGGCACCCAGAATTATGTTGCACGAAGCACAATTTCACATCATTCTGGGTTCATTTGTGTGAAAACAAGGTCCAATCAGGCTGAAACGTTACAGGAAGGTAGAATCTATTGAGTTGTAAGTGATCTGAACGTTTCAAGATGATAGCACTTTCCTAAGGGGGTCAAACCATGTCCCAAAGGTCACCGGATCTGGTGTCAATTTATCATCATGAAACGTTCAGATCACTTACAACTCATAAGATTCTACCTTCCTGTAACGTTTCAGCCTGATTGGACCTTGTTTTCACACAAATGAACCCACGTGGTCAGGCTGAAACGTTACAAGAAGGTAGAATCTATTGAGTTGTAAGTGATCTGAACGTTTCATGATGATCGAACTTTCCTATAGGGGGTCAAACCATGTCCCAAAGGTCACCGGGCCTGGTGTCACTTTAAAGAAGTAGTCCAGTTACACCTTTGTGGGCTTATAACTTGGCTTCTGAATATCCTAAAGAGGTCAGGTTTGTTTTAGTGTACTCCAATAAACAGCCCCTACAACCACAAAAAGGAATGGAGTCATTAGCACTTATGGTTTGTAAATGGCACCCAGAATTATTTTGCACGAAGCACAATTTCACATCATTCTGGGTTCATTTGTGTGAAAACAAGGTCCAATCATGCTGAAACGTTACAGGAAGGTAGAATCTATTGAGTTGTAAGTGATCTGAACGTTTCATGATGATAGCACTTTCCTAAGGGGGTCAAACCATGTCCCAAAGGTCACCGGATCTGGTGTCAATTTAAAGAAGTAGTCCAGTTACACATTTGTGGGCTTATAACTTGGCTTCTGAATGTCCTAGAGAGGTCAGGCTTGTTTTAGTGTACTCCAATCAACAGCCCCTACAACCACAAAAAGGAATGGAGTCATTAGCACTTATGGTTTGTAAATGGCACCCAGAATTATGTTGCACGACGCACAATTTCACATCATTCTGGGTCCATTTGTGTGAAAACAAGGTCCAATCAGGCTGAAACGTTACAAGAAGGTAGAATCTATTGAGTTGTAAGTGATCTGAACTTTTCATGATGATCGCACAATCCTATAGGGGGTCAAACAATGTCCCAAAGGTCACCGGGCCTGGTGTCACTTTAAAGAAGTAGTCCAGTTACACCTTTGTGGGCTTATAACTTGTCTTCTGAATATCCTAAAGAGGTCAGGTTTGTTTTAGAGTACTCCAGTTAACAGCCCCCATTACCCCAAAAAGGAATGGAGTCATTAGCACTTATGGTTTTTAAATGGAACCCAGAATTATGTTGCACAAAGCACAATTTCACATAATTCTGGGTTCATTTGTGTGAAAACAAGGTCCAATCAGGCTGAAACGTTACAAGACGGTAGAATCTAGTGAGTTGTAAGTGATCTGAACGTTTCATGATGATAGCACTTTCCTAAGGGGGTCAAATCATGTCCCAAAGGTCACCGGATCTGGTGTCAATTTAAAGAAGTAGTCCAGTTACACATTTGTGGGCTTATAACTTGGCTTCTGAATGTCCTAGAGAGATCAGGTTTGTTTTAGTGTACTCCAATCAATAGCCTCTACAACCACAAAAAGGAATGGAGTCATTAGCACTTATGGTTTGTAAATGGCACCCAGAATTATGTTGCATGAAGCACAATTTCACATCATTCTGGGTTCATTTGTGTGAAAACAAGGTCCAATCAGGCTGAAACGTTACAAGAAGGTAGAATCTATTGAGTTGTAAGTGATCTGAACGTTTCAAGATGATTGCACATTACTATAGGGGGTCAAACCATGTCCCAAAGGTCACCGGGCCTGGTGTCACTTTAAAGAAGTAGTCCAGTTACACCTTTGTCGGCTTATAACTTTTCTTCTGAATGTCCTAGAGAGGTCAGGTTTGTTTTAGAGTACTTCAATTAATAGCTCCTACAACCACAAAAAGGAATGGAGTCATTAGCACTTATGGTTTGTAAATGGCATCCAGAATTATGTTGTACGAAGCACAATTTCAAATCATTCTGGGTCCATTTGTGTGAAAACAAGGTCCAATCAGGCTGAAACATTACAGGAAGGTAGAATCTATTGAGTTGTAAGTGATCTGAACGTTTCATGCTGATAGCAGTTTCCTAAGGAGGTCAAACTATGTCCCAAAGGTCACCGGATCTGGTGTCAATTTAAAGAAGTAGTCCAGTTACACATTTGTGGGCTTATAACTTGGCTTCTGAATGTCCTAGAGAGATCAGGTTTAATTTAGTGTACTCCAATAAACAGCCCCTACAACCACAAAAAGGAATGGAGTCATTAGCACTTATGGTTTGTAAATGGCACCCAGAATTATGTTGCACGAAGCACAATTTCACATCATTCTGGGTTCATTTGTGTGAAAACAAGGTCCAATCATGCTGAAACGTTACAGGAAGGTAGAATCTATTTAGTTGTAAGTGATCTGAACGTTTCATGATGATAGCACTTTCCTAAGGGGGTCAAACCATGTCCCAAAGGTCACCGGATCTGGTGTCAATTTAAAGAAGTAGTCCAGTTACATATTTGTGGGCTTATAACTTGGCTTCTGAATGTCCTAGAGAGGTCAGGCTTGTTTTAGTGTACTCCAATCAACAGCCCCTACAACCACAAAAAGGAATGGAGTCATTAGCACTTATGGTTTGTAAATGGCACCCAGAATTATGTTGCACGAAGCACAATTTCACATCATTCTGGGTCCATTTGTGTGAAAACAAGGTCCAATCAGGCTGAAACGTTACAAGAAGGTAGAATCTATTGAGTTGTAAGTGATCTGAACTTTTCATGATGAACGCACAATCCTATAGGGGGTCAAACCATGTCCCAAAGGTCACCGGGCCTGGTGTCACTTTAAAGAAGTAGTCCAGTTACACCTTTGTGGGCTTATAACTTGGCTTCTGAATATCCTAAAGAGGTCAGGTTTGTTTTAGAGTACTCCAGTTAACAGCCCCCATTACCCCAAAAAGGAATGGAGTCATTAGCACTTATGGTTTTTAAATGGAACCCAGAATTATGTTGCACGAAGCACAATTTCACATAATTCTGGGTTCATTTGTGTGAAAACAAGGTCCAATCAGGCTGAAACGTTACAAGACGGTAGAATCTAGTGAGTTGTAAGTGATCTGAACGTTTCATGATGATAGCACTTTCCTAAGGGGGTCAAATCATGTCCCAAAGGTCACCGGATCTGGTGTCAATTTAAAGAAGTAGTCCAGTTACACATTTGTGGGCTTATAACTTGGCTTCTGAATGTCCTAGAGAGATCAGGTTTGTTTTAGTGTACTCCAATCAACAGCCCCTACAACCACAAAAAGGAATGGAGACATTAACACTTGTGGTTTTTAAATGGCACCCAGAATTATGTTGCACGAAGCACAATTTCACATCATTCTGGGTTCATTTGTGTGAAAACAAGGTCCAATCAGGCTGAAACGTTACACGAAGGTAGAATCTATTGAGTTGTAAGTGATCTGAACGTTTCAAGATGATTGCACGTTACTATAGGGGGTCAAACCATGTCCCAAAGGTCACCGGGCCTGGTGTCACTTTAAAGAAGTAGTCCAGTTACACCTTTGTCGGCTTATAACTTTTCTTCTGAATGTCCTAGAGAGGTCAGGTTTGTTTTAGAGTACTTAAATTAATAGCTCCTACAACCACAAAAAGGAATGGAGTCATTAGCACTTATGGTTTGTAAATGGCACCCAGAATTATGTTGTACGAAGCACAATTTCAAATCATTCTGCGTCCATTTGTGTGAAAACAAGGTCCAATCAGGCTGAAACATTAAAGGAAGGTAGAATCTATTGAGTTGTAAGTGATCTGAACGTTTCATGCTGATAGCACTTTCCTAAGGAGGTCAAACTATGTCCCAAAGGTCACCGGATCTGGTGTCAATTTAAAGAAGTAGTCCAGTTACACATTTGTGGGCTTATAACTTGGCTTCTGAATGTCCTAGAGGGATCAGGTTTAATTTAGTGTACTCCAATAAACAGCCCCTACAACCACAAAAAGGAATGGAGTCATTAGCACTTATGGTTTGTAAATGGCACCCAGAATTATTTTGCACGAAGCACAATTTCACATCATTCTGGGTTCATTTGTGTGAAAACAAGGTCCAATCATGCTGAAACGTTACAGGAAGGTAGAATCTATTGAGTTGTAAGTGATCTGAACGTTTCATGATGATAGCACTTCCCTAAGGGGGTCAAACCATGTCCCAAAGGTCACCGGATCTGGTGTCAATTTAAAGAAGTAGTCCAGTTACACATTTGTGGGCTTATAACTTGGCTTCTGAATGTCCTAGAGAGGTCAGGCTTGTTTTAGTGTACTCCAGTTAACAGCCCCCATTACCCCAAAAAGGAATGGAGTCATTAGCACTTATGGTTTTTAAATGGAACCCAGAATTATGTTGCACGAAGCACAATTTCACATAATTCTGGGTTCATTTGTGTGAAAACAAGGTCCAATCAGGCTGAAACGTTACAAGACGGTAGAATCTAGTGAGTTGTAAGTGATCTGAACGTTTCATGATGATAGCACTTTCCTAAGGGGGTCAAATCATGTCCCAAAGGTCACCGGATCTGGTGTCAATTTAAAGAAGTAGTCCAGTTACACATTTGTGGGCTTATAACTTGGCTTCTGAATGTCCTAGTGAGACCAGGTTTGTTTTAGTGTACTCCAATCAACAGCCCCTACAACCACAAAAAGGAATGGAGTCATTAGCACTTATGGTTTTTAAATGGCACCCAGAATTATGTTGCACGAAGCACAATTTCACATCATTCTGGGTTCATTTGTGTGAAAACAAGGTCCAATCAGGCTGAAACGTTACAGGAAGGTAGAATCTATTGAGTTGTAAGTGATCTGAACGTTTCATGATGATAGCACTTTCCTAAGGAGGTCAAACCATGTCCCAAAGGTCACCGGATCTGGTGTCAATTTAAAGAAGTAGTCCAGTTACACATTTGTGGGCTTATAACTTGGCTTCTGAATTTCCTAGTGAGGTCAGGTTTGTTTTAGAGTATTCCAATTAACAGCCCCTACAACCACAAAAAGGAATGGAGTCATTAGCACTTAAGGTTTTTAAATGGCACCCAGAATTATGTTGCACGAAGCACAATTTCACATCATTCTGGGTTCATTTGTGTGAAAACAAGGTCCAATCAGGCTGAAACGTTACAAGAAGGTAGAATCTATTGAGTTGTAAGTGATCTGAAGGTTTCAAGATGATTGCACATTACTATAGGGGGTCAAACCATGTCCCAAAGGTCACCGGGCCTGGTGTCACTTTAAAGTAGTCCAGTTACACCTTTGTCGGCTTATAACTTTTCTTCTGAATGTCCTAGAGAGGTCAGGTTTGTTTTAGAGTATTTCAATTAATAGCTCCTACAACCACAAAAAGGAATGGAGTCATTAGCACTTATGGTTTTTAAATGGCACCCAGAATTATGTTGCACGAAGCACAATTTCACATCATTCTGGGTTCAATTGTGTGAAAACAAGGTCCAATCAGGCTGAAACGTTACAGATAGGTAGAATCTATTGAGTTGTAAGTGATCTGAACGTTTCATGATGATATCACTTTCCTAAGGGGGTCAAACCATGTCCCAAAGGTCACCGGATCTTGTGTCAATTTAAAGTGGTAGTCCAGTTACACATTTGTGAGCTTATAACTTGGCTTCTGAATTTCCTAGAGAGATCAGGTTTGTTTTAGTGTACTCCAATCAACAGCCCCTACAACCACAAAAAGGAAGGGAGTCATTAGCACTTATGGTTTGTAAATGGCAGCCAGAATTATGTTGCACGGAGCACAATTTCACATCATTCTGGGTCCATTTGTGTGAAAACAAGGTCCAATCAGGCTAAAACGCTACAAGAAGGTAGATCCTATTGAGTTGTAAGTGATCTGAACGTTTCATGATGATAGCACTTTCCTAAGGGGGTCAAACCATGTCCCAAAGGTCACCGGGCCTGTTGTCACTTTAAAGAAGTAGTCCAGTTACAACTTTGTGGGCTTATAACTTGGCTTCTGAATATCCTCAAGAGGTCAGGTTTGTTTTAGTGTACTCCAATCAACAGCCCCTACAACCACAAAAAGGACTGGAGTCATTAGCACTTATGGTTTTTAAATGGCACCCAGAATTATGTTGCACGAAGCACAATTTCACATCATTCTGGGTTCATTTGTGTGAAAACAAGGTCCAATCAGGCTGAAACGTTACAGGAAGGTAGAATCTATTGAGTTGTAAGAGATCTGAACGTTTCATGATGATAGCACTTTCCTAAGGGGGTCAAACCATGTCCCAAAGGTCACCGGATCTGGTGTCAATTTAAAGAAGTAGTCCAGTTACACATTTGTGGGCTTATAACTTGGCTTCTGAATGTCCTAAAGAGGTCAGGCTTGTTTTAGTTACTCCAATCAACATCCCCTACAATCACAAAAAGGAATGGAGTCATTAGCACTTATGGTTTGTAAATGGCACCCAGAATTATGTTGCACGAAGCACAATTTCACATCATTCTGGGTCCATTTGTTTGAAAACAAGGTCCAATCAGGCTGAAACGTTACAAGAAGGTAGAATCTATTGAGTTGTAAGTGATCTAAAATTTTCATGATGATCGCACAATCCTATAGGGGGTCAAACCATGTCCCAAAGGTCACCGGGCCTTGTGTCACTTTAAAGAAGTAGTCCAGTTACACCTTTGTGGGCTTATAACTTGGCTTCTGAATATCCTAAAGAGGTCAGGTTTGTTTTAGAGTACTCCAGTTAACAGCCCCCATTACCCCAAAAAGGAATGGAGTCATTAGCACTTATGGTTTTTAAATGGAACCCAGAATTATGTTGCACGAAGCACAATTTCACATATTTCTGGGTTCATTTGTGTGAAAACAAGGTCCAATCAGGCTGAAACGTTACAAGACGGTAGAATCTAGTGAGTTGTAAGTGATCTGAACGTTTCATGATGATAGCACTTTCCTAAGGGGGTCAAATCATGTCCCAAAGGTCACCGGATCTGGTGTCAATTTAAAGAAGTAGTCCAGTTACACATTTGTGGGCTTATAGCTTGGCTTCTGAATGTCCTAGTGAGATCAGGTTTGTTTTAGTGTACTCCAATCAACAGCCCCTACAACCACAAAAAGGAATGGAGTCATTAGCACTTATGGTTTTTAAATGGCACCCAGAATTATGTTGCACGAAGCACAATTTCACATCATTCTGGGTTCATTTGTGTGAAAACAAGGACCAATCAGGCTGAAACGTTACAGGAAGGTAGAATCTATTGAGTTGTAAGTGATCTGAACGTTTCATGATGATAGCACTTTCCTAAGGAGGTCAAACCATGTCCCAAAGGTCACCGGATCTGGTGTCAATTTAAAGAAGTAGTCCAGTTACACATTTGTGGGCTTATAACTTGGCTTCTGAATTTCCTAGAGGGATCAGGTTTGTTTTAGTGTACTCCAATCAACAGCCCCTACAACCACAAAAAGGAAGGGAGTCATTAGCACTTATGGTTTATAAATGGCCCCCAGAATTATGTTGCACGAAGCACAATTTCACATCATTCTGGGTCCATTTGTGTGAAAACAAGGTCCAATCAGGCTGAAACGTTACAAGAAGGTAGAATCTATTGAGTTGTAAGTGATCTGAACGTTTCATGATGATCGCACATTCCTATTGGGGGTCAAACCATGTCCCAAAGGTCACCGGATCTGGTGTCACTTTAAAGAAGTAGTCCAGTTACACATTTGTGGGCTTATAACTTGGCTTCTGAATATCCTAGTGAGGTCAGGTTTGTTTTAGAGTATTCCAATTAACAGCCCCTAAAACCACAAAAAGGAAAAGAGTCATTAGCACTTATGGTTTTTAAATGGCACCCAGAATTATGTTGCACGAAGCACAATTTCACATCATTCTGGGTCCATTTGTGTGAAAACAAGGTCCAATCAGGCTGAAACGTTACAAGAAGGTAGAATCTATTGAGTTGTAAGTGATCTGAACGTTTCAAGATGATTGCACATTACTATAGGGGGTCAAACCATGTCCCAAAGGTCACCGGGCCTGGTGTCACTTTAAAGAAGTAGTCCAGTTACACCTTTGTCGGCTTATAACTTTTCTTCTGAATGTCATAGAGATGTCAGGTTTGTTTTAGAGTACTTCAATTAATAGCTCCTACAACCACAAAAAGGAATGGAGTCATTAGCACTTATGGTTTTTAAATGGCACCCAGAATTATGTTGCACGAAGCACAATTTCACATCATTCTGGGTTCATTTGTGTGAAAACAAGGTCCAATCAGGCTGAAACGTTACAGGAAGGTAGAATCTATTGAGTTGTAAGTGATCTGAACGTTTCATGATGATAGCACTTTCCTAAGGAGGTCAAACCATGTCCCAAAGGTCACCGGATCTGGTGTCAATTTAAAGAAGTAGTCCAGTTACACATTTGTGGGCTTATAACTTGGCTTCTGAATTTCCTAGTGAGGTCAGGTTTGTTTTAGAGTATTCCAATTAACAGCCCCTACAACCACAAAAAGGAATGGAGTCATTAGCACTTAAGGTTTTTAAATGGCACCCAGAATTATGTTGCACGAAGCACAATTTCACATCATTCTGGGTTCATTTGTGTGAAAACAAGGTCCAATCAGGCTGAAACTTTACAAGAAGGTAGAATCTATTGAGTTGTAAGTGAACTGAAGGTTTCAAGATGATTGCACATTACTATAGGGGGTCAAACCATGTCCCAAAGGTCACCGGGCCTGGTGTCACTTTAAAGAAGTAGTCCAGTTACACCTTTGTCGGCTTATAACTTTTCTTCTGAATGTCCTAGAGAGATCAGGTTTGTTTTAGAGTACTTCAATTAATAGCTCCTACAACCACAAAAAGGAATGGAGTCATTAGCACTTATGGTTTTTAAATGGCACCCAGAATTATGTTGCACGAAGCACAATTTCACATCATTCTGGGTTCAATTGTGTGAAAACAAGGTCCAATCAGGCTGAAACGTTACAGAAAGGTAGAATCTATTGAGTTGTAAGTGATCTGAACGTTTCATGATGATATCACTTTCCTAAGGGGGTCAAACCATGTCCCAAAGGTCACCAGATCTTGTGTCAATTTAAAGTGGTAGTCCAGTTACACATTTGTGAGCTTATAACTTGGCTTCTGAATTTCCTAGAGAGATCAGGTTTGTTTTAGTGTACTCCAATCAACAGCCCCTACAACCACAAAAAAGAAGGGAGTCATTAGCACTTATGGTTTGTAAATGGCAGCCAGAATTATGTTGCACGGAGCACAATTTCACATCATTCTGGGTCAATTTGTGTGAAAACAAGGTCCAATCAGGCTAAAACGCTACAAGAAGGTAGATCCTATTGAGTTGTAAGTGATCTGAACGTTTCATGATGATAGCACTTTCCTAAGGGGGTCAAACAATGTCCCAAAGGTCACCGGGCCTTGTGTCACTTTAAAGAAGTAGTCCAGTTACAACTTTGTGGGCTTATAACTTGGCTTCTGAATATCCTCAAGAGGTCAGGTTTGTTTTAGAGTACTCCAGTTAACAGCCCCCATTACCCCAAAAAGGAATGGAGTCATTAGCACTTATGGTTTTTAAATGGAACCCAGAATTATGTTGCACGAAGCACAATTTCACATCATTCTGGGTTCATTTGTGTGAAAACAAGGTCCAATCAGGCTGAAACGTTACAGGAAGGTAGAATCTATTGAGTTGTAAGAGATCTGAACGTTTCATGATGATCGCACTATCCTATAGGGGGTCAAACCATGTCCCAAAGGTCACCGGGCCTTGTGTCACTTTAAAGAAGTAGGCCAGTTACACCTTTGTGGGCTTATAACTTGGCTTCTGAATATCCTAAAGAGGTCAGGTTTGTTTTAGAGTACTCCAGTTAACAGCCCCCATTACCCCAAAAAGGAATGGAGTCATTAGCACTTATGGTTTTTAAATGGAACCCAGAATTATGTTGCACGAAGCACAATTTCACATAATTCTGGGTTCATTTGTGTGAAAACAAGGTCCAATCAGGCTGAAACGTTACAAGACGGTAGAATCTAGTGAGTTGTAAGTGATCTGAACGTTTCATGATGATAGCACTTTCCTAAGGGGGTCAAATCATGTCCCAAAGGTCACCGGATCTGGTGTCAATTTAAAGATGTAGTCCAGTTACACATTTGTGGGCTTATAGCTTGGCTTCTGAATGTCCTAGTGAGATCAGGTTTGTTTTAGTGTACTCCAATCAACAGCCCCTACAACCACAAAAAGGAATGGAGTCATTAGCACTTATGGTTTTTAAATGGCACCCAGAATTATGTTGCACGAAGCACAATTTCACATCATTCTGGGTTCATTTGTGTGAAAACAAGGTCCAATCAGGCTGAAACGTTACAGGAAGGTAGAATCTATTGAGTTGTAAGTGATCTGAACGTTTCATGATGATAGCACTTTCCTAAGGAGGTCAAACCATGTCCCAAAGGTCACCGGATCTGGTGTCAATTTAAAGAAGTAGTCCAGTTACACATTTGTGGGCTTATAACTTGGCTTCTGAATTTCCTAGAGAGATCAGGTTTGTTTTAGTGTACTCCAATCAACAGCCCCTACAACCACAAAAAGGAAGGGAGTCATTAGCACTTATGGTTTATAAATGGCCCCCAGAATTATGTTGCACGAAGCACAATTTCACATCATTCTGGGTCCATTTGTGTGAAAACAAGGTCCAATCAGGCTGAAACGTTACAAGAAGGTAGAATCTATTGAGTTGTAAGTGATCTGAACGTTTCATGATGATCGCACATTCCTATTGGGGGTCAAACCATGTCCCAAAGGTCACCGGATCTGGTGTCACTTTAAAGAAGTAGTCCAGTTACACATTTGTGGGCTTATAACTTGGCTTCTGAATATCCTAGAGAGGTCAGGTTTATTTTAGAGTATTCCAATTAACAGCCCCTACAACCACAAAAAGGAATGGAGTCATTAGCACTTATGGTTTTTAAATGGCACCCAGAATTATGTTGCACGAAGCACAATTTCACATCATTCTGGGTTCATTTGTGTGAAAACAAGGTCCAATCAGGCTGAAACGTTACAAGAAGGTAGAATCTATTGAGTTGTAAGTGATCTGAACGTTTCAAGATGATTGCACATTACTATAGGGGGTCAAACCATGTCCCAAAGGTCACCGGGCCTGGTGTCACTTTAAAGAAGTAGTCCAGTTACACCTTTGTTGGCTTATAACTTTTCTTCTGAATGTCCTAGAGAGGTCAGGTTTGTTTTAGAGTACTTCAATTAATAGCTCCTACAACCACAAAAAGGAATGGAGTCATTAGCACTTATGGTTTTTAAATGGCACCCATAATTATGTTGCACAAAGCACAATTTCACATCATTCTGGGTTCAATTGTGTGAAAACAAGGTCCAATCAGGCTGAAACGTTACAGGAAGGTAGAATCTATTGAGTTGTAAGTGATCTGAACGTTTCATGATGATATCACTTTCCTAAGGGGGTCAAACCATGTCCCAAAGGTCACCGGATCTTGTGTCAATTTAAAGTGGTAGTCCAGTTACACATTTGTGAGCTTATAACTTGGCTTCTGAATTTCCTAGAGAGATAAGGTTTGTTTTAGTGTACTCCAATCAACAGCCCCTACAACCACAAAAAGGAAGGGAGTCATTAGCACTTATGGTTTGTAAATGGCAGCCAGAATTATGTTGCACGGAGCACAATTTCACATCATTCTGGGTCCATTTGTGTGAAAACAAGGTCCAATCAGGCTAAAACGGTACAAGAAGGTAGATCCTATTGAGTTGTAAGTGATCTGAACGTTTCATGATGATAGCACTTTCCTAAGGGGGTCAAACCATGTCCCAAAGGTCACCGGGCCTGTTGTCACTTTAAAGAAGTAGTCCAGTTACAACTTTGTGGGCTTATAACTTGGCTTCTGAATATCCTCAAGAGGTCAGGTTTGTTTTAGTGTACTCCAATCAACAGCCCCTACAACCACAAAAAGGACTGGAGTCATTAGCACTTATGGTTTTTAAATGGCACCCAGAATTATGTTGCATGAAGCACAATTTCACATCATTCTGGGTTCATTTGTGTGAAAACAAGGTCCAATCAGGCTGAAACGTTACAGGAAGGTAGAATCTATTGAGTTGTAAGAGATCTGAACGTTTCATGATGATAGCACTTTCCTAAGGGGGTCAAACCATGTCCCAAAGGTCACCGGATCTGGTGTCAATTTAAAGAAGTAGTCCAGTTACACATTTGTGGGCTTATAACTTGGCTTCTGAATGTCCTAAAGAGGTCAGGCTTGTTTTACTTACTCCAATCAACATCCCCTACAATCACAAAAAGGAATGGAGTCATTAGCACTTATGGTTTGTAAATGGCACCCAGAATTATGTTGCACGAAGCACAATTTCACATCATTCTGGGTCCATTTGTTTGAAAACAAGGTCCAATCAGGCTGAAACGTTACAAGAAGGTAGAATCTATTGAGTTGTAAGTGATCTGAAATTTTCATGATGATCGCACAATCCTATAGGGGGTCAAACCATGTCCCAAAGGTCACCGGGCCTTGTGTCACTTTAAAGAAGTAGTCCAGTTACACCTTTGTGGGCTTATAACTTGGCTTCTGAATATCCTAAAGAGGTCAGGTTTGTTTTAGAGTACTCCAGTTAACAGCCCCCATTACCCCAAAAAGGAATGGAGTCATTAGCACTTATGGTTTTTAAATGGAACCCAGAATTATGTTGCACGAAGCACAATTTCACATAATTCTGGGTTCATTTGTGTGAAAACAAGGTCCAATCAGGCTGAAACGTTACAAGACGGTAGAGTCTAGTGAGTTGTAAGTGATCTGAACGTTTCATGATGATAGCACTTTCCTAAGGGGGTCAAATCATGTCCCAAAGGTCACCGGATCTGGTGTCAATTTAAAGAAGTAGTCCAGTTACACATTTGTGGGCTTATAGCTTGGCTTCTGAATGTCCTAGTGAGATCAGGTTTGTTTTAGTGTACTCCAATCAACAGCCCCTACAACCACAAAAAGGAATGGAGTCATTAGCACTTATGGTTTTTAAATGGCACCCAGAATTATGTTGCACGAAGCACAATTTCACATCATTCTGGGTTCATTTGTGTGAAAACAAGGACCAATCAGGCTGAAACGTTACAGGAAGGTAGAATCTATTGAGTTGTAAGTGATCTGAACGTTTCATGATGATAGCACTTTCCTAAGGAGGTCAAACCATGTCCCAAAGGTCACCGGATCTGGTGTCAATTTAAAGAAGTAGTCCAGTTACACATTTGTGGGCTTATAACTTGGCTTCTGAATTTCCTAGAGAGATCAGGTTTGTTTTAGTGTACTCCAATCAACAGCCCCTACAACCACAAAAAGGAAGGGAGTCATTAGCACTTATGGTTTATAAATGGCCCCCAGAATTATGTTGCACGAAGCACAATTTCACATCATTCTGGGTCCATTTGTGTGAAAACAAGGTCCAATCAGGCTGAAACGTTACAAGAAGGTAGAATCTATTGAGTTGTAAGTGATCTGAACGTTTCATGATGATCGCACATTCCTATTGGGGGTCAAACCATGTCCCAAAGGTCACCGGATCTGGTGTCACTTTAAAGAAGTAGTCCAGTTACACATTTGTGGGCTTATAACTTGGCTTCTGAATATCCTAGTGAGGTCAGGTTTGTTTTAGAGTATTCCAATTAACAGCCCATACAACCACAAAAAGGAAAGGAGTCATTAGCACTTATGGTTTTTAAATGGCACCCAGAATTATGTTGCACGAAGCACAATTTCACATCATTCTGGGTTCATTTGTGTGAAAACAAGGTCCAATCAGGCTGAAACGTTACAGGAAGGTAGAATCTATTGAGTTGTAATTGATCTGAACGTTTCATGATGATAGCACTTTCCTAAGGAGGTCAAACCATGTCCCAAAGGTCACCGGATCTGGTGTCAATTTAAAGAAGTAGTCCAGTTACACATTTGTGGGCTTATAATTTGGCTTCTGAATTTCCTAGTGAGGTCAGGTTTGTTTTAGAGTATTCCAATTAACAGCCCCTACAACCACAAAAAGGAATGGAGTCATTAGCACTTAAGGTTTTTAAATGGCACCCAGAATTATGTTGCACGAAGCACAATTTCACATCATTCTGGGTTCATTTGTGTGAAAACAAGGTCCAATCAGGCTGAAACGTTACAAGAAGGTAGAATCTATTGAGTTGTAAGTGATCTGAAGGTTTCAAGATGATTGCACATTACTATAGGGGGTCAAACCATGTCCCAAAGGTCACCGGGCCTGGTGTCACTTTAAAGAAGTAGTCCAGTTACACCTTTGTCGGCTTATAACTTTTCTTCTGAATGTCCTAGAGAGATCAGGTTTGTTTTAGAGTACTTCAATTAATAGCTCCTACAACCACAAAAAGGAATGGAGTCATTAGCACTTATGGTTTTTAAATGGCACCCAGAATTATGTTGCACGAAGCACAATTTCACATCATTCTGGGTTCAATTGTGTGAAAACAAGGTCCAATCAGGCTGAAACGTTACAGAAAGGTAGAATCTATTGAGTTGTAAGTGATCTGAACGTTTCATGATGATATCACTTTCCTAAGGGGGTCAAACCATGTCCCAAAGGTCACCGGATCTTGTGTCAATTTAAAGTGGTAGTCCAGTTACACATTTGTGAGCTTATAACTTGGCTTCTGAATTTCCTAGAGAGATCAGGTTTGTTTTAGTGTACTCCAATCAACAGCCCCTACAACCACAAAAAAGAAGGGAGTCATTAGCACTTATGGTTTGTAAATGGCAGCCAGAATTATGTTGCACGGAGCACAATTTCACATCATTCTGGGTCCATTTGTGTGAAAACAAGGTCCAATCAGGCTAAAACGCTACAAGAAGGTAGATCCTATTGAGTTGTAAGTGATCTGAACGTTTCATGATGATAGCACTTTCCTAAGGGGGTCAAACCATGTCCCAAAGGTCACCGGGCCTGTTGTCACTTTAAAGAAGTAGTCCAGTTACAACTTTGTGGGCTTATAACTTGGCTTCTGAATATCCTCAAGAGGTCAGGTTTGTTTTAGTGTACTCCAATCAACAGCCCCTACAACCACAAAAAGGACTGGAGTCGTAAGCACTTATGGTTTTTAAATGGCACCCAGAATTATGTTGCACGAAGCACAATTTCACATCATTCTGGGTTCATTTGTGTGAAAACAAGGTCCAATCAGGCTGAAACATTACAGGAAGGTAGAATCTATTGAGTTGTAAGAGATCTGAACGTTTCATGATGATCGCACAATCCTATAGGGGGTCAAACCATGTCCCAAAGGTCACCGGGCCTTGTGTCACTTTAAAGAAGTAGTCCAGTTACACCTTTGTGGGCTTATAACTTGGCTTCTGAATATCCTAAAGAGGTCAGGTTTGTTTTAGAGTACTCCAGTTAACAGCCCCCATTACCCCAAAAAGGAATGGAGTCATTAGCTATTATGGTTTTTAAATGGAACCCAGAATTATGTTGCACGAAGCACAATTTCACATAATTCTGGGTTCATTTGTGTGAAAACAAGGTCCAATCAGGCTGAAACGTTACAAGACGGTAGAATCTAGTGAGTTGTAAGTGATCTGAACGTTTCATGATGATAGCACTTTCCTAAGGGGGTCAAATCATGTCCCAAAGGTCACCGGATCTGGTGTCAATTTAAAGAAGTAGTCCAGTTACACATTTGTGGGCTTATAGCTTGGCTTCTGAATGTCCTAGTGAGATCAGGTTTGTTTTAGTGTACTCCAATCAACAGCCCCTACAACCACAAAAAGGAATGGAGTCATTAGCACTTATGGTTTTTAAATGGCACCCAGAATTATGTTGCACGAAGCACAATTTCACATCATTCTGGGTTCATTTGTGTGAAAACAAGGTCCAATCAGGCTGAAACGTTACAGGAAGGTAGAATCTATTGAGTTGTAAGTGATCTGAACGTTTCATGATGATAGCACTTTCCTAAGGAGGTCAAACCATGTCCCAAAGGTCACCGGATCTGGTGTCAATTTAAAGAAGTAGTCCAGTTACACATTTGTGGGCTTATAACTTGGCTTCTGAATTTCCTAGAGAGATCAGGTTTTTTTTAGTGTACTCCAATCAACAGCCCCTACAACCACAAAAAGGAAGGGAGTCATTAGCACTTATGGTTTATAAATGGCCCCCAGAATTATGTTGCACGAAGCACAATTTCACATCATTCTGGGTCCATTTGTGTGAAAACAAGGTCCAATCAGGCTGAAACGTTACAAGAAGGTAGAATCTATTGAGTTGTAAGTGATCTGAACGTTTCATGATGATCGCACATTCCTATTGGGGGTCAAACCATGTCCCAAAGGTCACCGGATCTGGTGTCACTTTAAAGAAGTAGTCCAATTACACATTTGTGGGCTTATAACTTGGCTTCTGAATATCCTAGAGAGGTCAGGTTTATTTTAGAGTATTCCAATTAACAGCCCCTACAACCACAAAAAGGAATGGAGTCATTAGCACTTATGGTTTTTAAATGGCACCCAGAATTATGTTGCACGAAGCACAATTTCACATCATTCTGGGTTCATTTGTGTGAAAACAAGGTCCAATCAGGCTGAAACGTTACAAGAAGGTAGAATCTATTGAGTTGTAAGTGATCTGAACGTTTCAAGATGATTGCACATTACTATAGGGGGTCAAACCATGTCCCAAAGGTCACCGGGCCTGGTGTCACTTTAAAGAAGTAGTCCAGTTACATCTTTGTTGGCTTATAACTTTTCTTCTGAATGTCCTAGAGAGGTCAGGTTTGTTTTAGAGTACTTCAATTAATAGCTCCTACAACCACAAAAAGGAATGGAGTCATTAGCACTTATGGTTTTTAAATGGCACCCATAATTATGTTGCACAAAGCACAATTTCACATCATTTTGGGTTCAATTGTGTGAAAACAAGGTCCAATCAGGCTGAAACGTTACAGGAAGGTAGAATCTATTGAGTTGTAAGTAATCTGAACGTTTCATGATGATATCACTTTCCTAAGGGGGTCAAACCATGTCCCAAAGGTCACCGGATCTGGTGTCAATTTAAAGAAGTAGTCAGGTTACACATTTGTGAGCTTATAACTTGGCTTCTGAATTTCCTAGAGAGATCAGGTTTGTTTTAGTGTACTCCAATCAACAGCCCCTACAACCACAAAAAGGAAGGGAGTCATTAGCACTTATGGTTTGTAAATGGCAGCCAGAATTATGTTGCACGGAGCACAATTTCACATCATTCTGGGTCCATTTGTGTGAAAACAAGGTCCAATCAGGCTGAAACGTTACAAGAAGGTAGAATCTATTGAGTTGTAAGTGATCTGAACGTTTCATGATGATAGCACTTTCCTAAGGGGGTCAAACCATGTCCCAAAGGTCCCTGGGCCTGGTGTCACTTTAAAGAAGTAGTCCAGTTACAACTTTGTGGGCTTATAACTTGGCTTCTGAATATCCTCAAGAGGTCAGGTTTGTTTTAGTGTACTCCAATCAACAGCCCCTACAACCACAAAAAGGACTGGAGTCATTAGCACTTATGGTTTTTAAATGGCACCCAGAATTATGTTGCACGAAGCACAATTTCACATCATTCTGGGTTCATTTGTGTGAAAACAAGGTCCAATCAGGCTGAAACGTTACAGGAAGGTAGAATATATTGAGTTGTAAGTGATCTGAACGTTTCATGATGATAGCACTTTCCTAAGGGGGTCAAACCATGTCCCAAAGGTCACCAGATCATGTGTCAATTTAAAGAAGTAGTCCAGTTACACATTTGTGGGCTTATAACTTGGCTTCTGAATGTCCTAGAGAGATCAGGTTTGTTTTAGTGTACTCCAACCAACAGCCCCTACAACCACAAAAAGGAATGGAGTCATTAGCACTTATGGTTTGTAAATGGCACCCAGAATTATGCTGCACGAAGCACAATTTCACATCATTCTGGGTCCATTTGTGTGAAAACAAGGTCCAATCAGGCTGAAAAGTTACAAGAAGGTAGAATCTATTGAGTTGTAAGTGATCTGAACGTTTCATGATGATCGCACATTCCTATAGGGGGTCAAACCATGTCCCAAAGGTCACCGGGCCTGGTGTCACTTTAAAGAAGTAGTCCAGTTACACCTTTGTGGGCTTATAACTTGGCTTCTGAATATCCTAAAGAGGTCAGGTTTGTTTTAGTGTACTCCAATCAACAGCCTCTACAACCACAAAAAGGAATGGAGTCATTAGCACTTATGGTTTGTAAATGGAACC
Organism: Nothobranchius furzeri; assembly: GCF_043380555.1. Classification (NCBI taxonomy): domain Eukaryota; kingdom Metazoa; phylum Chordata; class Actinopteri; order Cyprinodontiformes; family Nothobranchiidae; genus Nothobranchius; species Nothobranchius furzeri. Next base: position 21,144,467 of record NC_091745.1, read on the forward strand.
CAGAATTATGTTGCACGAAGCACAATTTCACATCATTCTGGGTCCATTTGTGTGAAAACAAGGTCCAATCAGGCTGAAACGTTACAAGAAGGTAGAATCTATTGAGTTGTAAGTGATCTGAACGTTTCAAGATGATTGCACATTACTATAGGTGGTCAAACCATGTCCCAAAGGTCACCGGGCCTGGTGGCACTTTAAAGAAGTAGTCCAGTTACACCTTTGTGGGCTTATAACTTGGCTTCTGAATATCCTAAAGAGGTCAGGTTTGTTTTAGTGTACTCCAATCAACAGCCTCTACAACCACAAAAAGGAATGGAGTCATTAGCACTTATGGTTTGTAAATGGCACCCAGAATTATGTTGCACGAAGCACAATTTCACATCATTCTGGGTCCATTTGTGTGAAAACAAGGTCCAATCAGGCTGAAACGTTACAAGAAGGTAGAATCTATTGAGTTGTAAGTGATCTGAACGTTTCAAGATGATTGCACATTACTATAGGTGGTCAAACCATGTCCCAAAGGTCACCGGGCCTGGTGTCACTTTAAAGAAGTAGTCCAGTTACACATTTGTGGGCTTATAACTTTTCTTCTGAATGTCCTAGAGAGGTCAGGCTTGTTTTAGAGTACTTCAATTAATAGCTCCTACAACCACAAAAAGGAATGGAGTCATTAGCACTTATGGTTCTTAAATGGCACCCAGAATTATGTTGCACGAAGCACAATTTCACATCATTCTGGGTTCATTTGTGTGAAAACAAGGTCCAATCAGGCTGAAACGTTACAGGAAGTTAGAATCTATTGAGTTGTAAGTGATCTGAACGTTTCATGATGATAGCACTTTCCTAAGGGGGTCAAACCATGTCCCAAAGGTCACCGGATCTGGTGTCAATTTAAAGAAGTAGTCCAGTTACACATTTGTGAGCTTATAACTTGGCTTCTGAATTTCCTAGAGAGATCAGGTTTGTTTTAGTGCACTCCAATCAACAGCCCCTACAACCACAAAAAGGAAGGGAGTCATTAGCACTTATGGTTTGTAAATGGCACCCAGAATTATGTTGCACGAAGCACAATTTCACATCATTCTGGGTCCATTTGTGTGAAAACAAGGTCCAATCAGGCTGAAACGTTACAAGAAGGTAGAATCTATTGAGTTGTAAGTGATCTGAACGTTTCATGATGATCGCACATTCCTATTCGGGGTCAAACCATGTCCCAAAGGTCACCGGATCTGGTGTCACTTTAAAGAAGTAGTCCAGTTACACATTTGTGGGCTTATAACTTGGCTTTTGAATATCCTAGAGAGGTCAGGTTTGTTTTAGAGTATTCCAATTAACAGCCCCTACAACCTCAAAAAGGAATGGAGTCATTAGCACTTATGGTTTTTAAATGGCACCCAGAATTATGTTGCACGAAGCACAATTTCACATCATTCTGGGTTCATTTGTGTGAAAACAAGGTCCAATCAGGCTGAAACGTTACAAGAAGGTAGAATCTATTGAGTTGTAAGTGATATGAACATTTCAAGATGATTGCACATTACTCTAGGGGGTCAAACCATGTCCCAAAGGTCACCGGGACTGGTGTCACTTTAAAGAAGTAGTCCAGTTACACCTTTGTCGGCTTATAACTTTTCTTCTGAATGTCCTAGAGAGGTCAGGTTTGTTTTAGAGTACTTCAATTAATAGCTCCTACAACCACAAAAAGGAATGGAGTCATTAGCACTTATGGTTTTTAAATGGCACCCAGAATTATTTTGCACGAAGCACAATTTCACATCATTCTGGGTTCAATTGTGTGAAAACAAGGTCCAATCAGGCTGAAACGTTACAGGAAGGTAGAATCTATTGAGTTGTAAGTGATCTGAACGTTTCATGATGATATCACTTTCCTAAGGGGGTCAAACCATGTCCCAAAGGTCACCGGGCCTGGTGTCACTTTAAAGAAGTAGTCCAGTTACAACTTTGTGGGCTTATAACTTGGCTTCTGAATATCCTCAAGAGGTCAGGTTTGTTTTAGTGTACTCCAATCAACAGCCCCTACAACCACAAAAAGGACTGGAGTCATTAGCACTTATGGTTTTTAAATGGCACCCAGAATTATGTTGCACGAAGCACAATTTCACATCATTCTGGGTTCATTTGTGTGAAAACAAGGTCCAATCAGGCTGAAACGTTACAGGAAGGTAGAATCTATTGAGTTGTAAGTGATCTGAACGTTTCATGATGATAGCACTTTCCTAAGGGGGTCAAACCATGTCCCAAAGGTCACCAGATCTGGTGTCAATTTAAAGAAGCAGTCCAGTTACACATTTGTGGGCTTATAACTTGGCTTCTGAATGTCCTAGAGAGATCACGTTTGTTTTAGTGTACTCCAACCAACAGCCCCTACAACCACAAAAAGGAATGGAGTCATTAGCACTTATGGTTTGTAAATGGCACCCAGAATTATGCTGCACGAAGCACAATTTCACATCATTCTGGGTCCATTTGTGTGAAAACAAGGTCCAATCAGGCTGAAACGTTACAAGAAGGTAGAATCTATTGAGTTGTAAGTGATCTGAACGTTTCATGATGATCGCACATTCCTATAGGGGGTCAAACCATGTCCCAAAGGTCACCGGGCCTGGTGTCACTTTAAAGAAGTAGTCCAGTTACACCTTTGTGGACATATAACTTTTCTTCTGAATGTCCTAGAGAGGTCAGGTTTGTTTTAGAGTACTTCAATTAATAGCTTCTACAACCACAAAAAGGAATGGAGTCATTAGCACTTATGGTTTTTAAATGGCACCCAGAATTATGTTGCACGAAGCACAATTTCACATCATTCTGGGTTCAATTGTGTGAAAACAAGGTCCAATCAGGCTGAAACGTTACAGGAAGGTAGAATCTATTGAGTTGTAAGTGATCTGAACGTTTCATGATGATATCACTTTCCTAAGGGGGTCAAACCATGTCCCAAAGGTCACCGGATCTGGTGTCAATTTAAAGAAGTAGTCCAGTTACACATTTTTGAGCTTATAACTTGGCTTCTGAATTTCCTAGAGAGATCAGGTTTGTTTTAGTGTACTCCAATCAACAGCCCCTACAACCACAAAAAGGAAGGGAGTCATTAGCACTTATGGTTTGTAAATGGCAGCCAGAATTATGTTGCACGGAGCACAATTTCACATCATTCTGGGTCCATTTGTGTGAAAACAAGGTCCAATCAGGCTGAAACGTTACAAGAAGGTAGAATCTATTGAGTTGTAAGTGATCTGAACGTTTCATGATGATAGCACTTTCCTAAGGGGGTCAAACCATGTCCCAAAGGTCACCGGGCCTGGTGTCACTTTAAAGAAGTAGTCCAGTTACAACTTTGTGGGCTTATAACTTGGCTTCTGAATATCCTCAAGAGGTCAGGTTTGTTTTAGTGTACTCCAATCAACAGCCCCTACAACCACAAAAAGACTGGAGTCATTAGCACTTATGGTTTTTAAATGGCACCCAGAATTATGTTGCACGAAGCACAATTTCACATCATTCTGGGTTCATTTGTGTGAAAACAAGGTCCAATCAGGCTGAAACGTTACAGGAAGGTAGAATCTATTGAGTTGTAAGTGATCTGAACGTTTCAAGATGATTGCACATTACTATAGGTGGTCAAACCATGTCCCAAAGGTCACCGGGCCTGGTGGCACTTTAAAGAAGTAGTCCAGTTACACCTTTGTGGGCTTATAACTTGGCTTCTGAATATCCTAAAGAGGTCAGGTTTGTTTTAGTGTACTCCAATCAACAGCCTCTACAACCACAAAAAGGAATGGAGTCATTAGCACTTATGGTTTGTAAATGGCACCCAGAATTATGTTGCACGAAGCACAATTTCACATCATTCTGGGTCCATTTGTGTGAAAACAAGGTCCAATCAGGCTGAAACGTTACAAGAAGGTAGAATCTATTGAGTTGTAAGTGATCTGAACGTTTCAAGATGATTGCACATTACTATAGGTGGTCAAACCATGTCCCAAAGGTCACCGGGCCTGGTGTCACTTTAAAGAAGTAGTCCAGTTACACATTTGTGGGCTTATAACTTTTCTTCTGAATGTCCTAGAGAGGTCAGGCTTGTTTTAGAGTACTTCAATTAATAGCTCCTACAACCACAAAAAGGAATGGAGTCATTAGCACTTATGGTTCTTAAATGGCACCCAGAATTATGTTACACGAAGCACAATTTCACATCATTCTGGGTTCATTTGTGTGAAAACAAGGTCCAATCAGGCTGAAACGTTACAGGAAGGTAGAATCTATTGAGTTGTAATTGATCTGAACGTTTCATGATGATAGCACTTTCCTAAGGAGGTCAAACCATGTCCCAAAGGTCACCGGATCTGGTGTCAATTTAAAGAAGTAGTCCAGTTACACATTTGTGGGCTTATAATTTGGCTTCTGAATTTCCTAGTGAGGTCAGGTTTGTTTTAGAGTATTCCAATTAACAGCCCCTACAACCACAAAAAGGAATGGAGTCATTAGCACTTAAGGTTTTTAAATGGCACCCAGAATTATGTTGCACGAAGCACAATTTCACATCATTCTGGGTTCATTTGTGTGAAAACAAGGTCCAATCAGGCTGAAACGTTACAAGAAGGTAGAATCTATTGAGTTGTAAGTGATCTGAAGGTTTCAAGATGATTGCACATTACTATAGGGGGTCAAACCATGTCCCAAAGGTCACCGGGCCTGGTGTCACTTTAAAGAAGTAGTCCAGTTACACCTTTGTCGGCTTATAACTTTTCTTCTGAATGTCCTAGAGAGATCAGGTTTGTTTTAGAGTACTTCAATTAATAGCTCCTACAACCACAAAAAGGAATGGAGTCATTAGCACTTATGGTTTTTAAATGGCACCCAGAATTATGTTGCACGAAGCACAATTTCACATCATTCTGGGTTCAATTGTGTGAAAACAAGGTCCAATCAGGCTGAAACGTTACAGAAAGGTAGAATCTATTGAGTTGTAAGTGATCTGAACGTTTCATGATGATATCACTTTCCTAAGGGGGTCAAACCATGTCCCAAAGGTCACCGGATCTTGTGTCAATTTAAAGTGGTAGTCCAGTTACACATTTGTGAGCTTATAACTTGGCTTCTGAATTTCCTAGAGAGATCAGGTTTGTTTTAGTGTACTCCAATCAACAGCCCCTACAACCACAAAAAAGAAGGGAGTCATTAGCACTTATGGTTTGTAAATGGCAGCCAGAATTATGTTGCACGGAGCACAATTTCACATCATTCTGGGTCCATTTGTGTGAAAACAAGGTCCAATCAGGCTAAAACGCTACAAGAAGGTAGATCCTATTGAGTTGTAAGTGATCTGAACGTTTCATGATGATAGCACTTTCCTAAGGGGGTCAAACCATGTCCCAAAGGTCACCGGGCCTGTTGTCACTTTAAAGAAGTAGTCCAGTTACAACTTTGTGGGCTTATAACTTGGCTTCTGAATATCCTCAAGAGGTCAGGTTTGTTTTAGTGTACTCCAATCAACAGCCCCTACAACCACAAAAAGGACTGGAGTCGTAAGCACTTATGGTTTTTAAATGGCTCCCAGAATTATGTTGCACGAAGCACAATTTCACATCATTCTGGGTTCATTTGTGTGAAAACAAGGTCCAATCAGGCTGAAACATTACAGGAAGGTAGAATCTATTGAGTTGTAAGAGATCTGAACGTTTCATGATGATCGCACAATCCTATAGGGGGTCAAACCATGTCCCAAAGGTCACCGGGCCTTGTGTCACTTTAAAGAAGTAGTCCAGTTACACCTTTGTGGGCTTATAACTTGGCTTCTGAATATCCTAAAGAGGTCAGGTTTGTTTTAGAGTACTCCAGTTAACAGCCCCCATTACCCCAAAAAGGAATGGAGTCATTAGCACTTATGGTTTTTAAATGGAACCCAGAATTATGTTGCACGAAGCACAATTTCACATAATTCTGGGTTCATTTGTGTGAAAACAAGGTCCAATCAGGCTGAAACGTTACAAGACGGTAGAATCTAGTGAGTTGTAAGTGATCTGAACGTTTCATGATGATAGCACTTTCCTAAGGGGGTCAAATCATGTCCCAAAGGTCACCGGATCTGGTGTCAATTTAAAGAAGTAGTCCAGTTACACATTTGTGGGCTTATAGCTTGGCTTCTGAATGTCCAAGTGAGATCAGGTTTGTTTTAGTGTACTCCAATCAACAGCCCCTACAACCACAAAAAGGAATGGAGTCATTAGCACTTATGGTTTTTAAATGGCACCCAGAATTATGTTGCACGAAGCACAATTTCACATCATTCTGGGTTCATTTGTGTGAAAACAAGGTCCAATCAGGCTGAAACGTTACAGGAAGGTAGAATCTATTGAGTTGTAAGTGATCTGAACGTTTCATGATGATAGCACTTTCCTAAGGAGGTCAAACCATGTCCCAAAGGTCACCGGATCTGGTGTCAATTTAAAGAAGTAGTCCAGTTACACATTTGTGGGCTTATAACTTGGCTTCTGAATTTCCTAGAGAGATCAGGTTTTTTTTAGTGTACTCCAATCAACAGCCCCTACAACCACAAAAAGGAAGGGAGTCATTAGCACTTATGGTTTATAAATGGCCCCCAGAATTATGTTGCACGAAGCACAATTTCACATCATTCTGGGTCCATTTGTGTGAAAACAAGGTCCAATCAGGCTGAAACGTTACAAGAAGGTAGAATCTATTGAGTTGTAAGTGATCTGAACGTTTCATGATGATCGCACATTCCTATTGGGGGTCAAACCATGTCCCAAAGGTCACCGGATCTGGTGTCACTTTAAAGAAGTAGTCCAATTACACATTTGTGGGCTTATAACTTGGCTTCTGAATATCCTAGAGAGGTCAGGTTTATTTTAGAGTATTCCAATTAACAGCCCCTACAACCACAAAAAGGAATGGAGTCATTAGCACTTATGGTTTTTAAATGGCACCCAGAATTATGTTGCACGAAGCACAATTTCACATCATTCTGGGTTCATTTGTGTGAAAACAAGGTCCAATCAGGCTGAAACGTTACAAGAAGGTAGAATCTATTGAGTTGTAAGTGATCTGAACGTTTCAAGATGATTGCACATTATTATAGGGGGTCAAACCATGTCCCAAAGGTCACCGGGCCTGGTGTCACTTTAAAGAAGTAGTCCAGTTACACCTTTGTCGGCTTATAACTTTTCTTCTGAATGTCCTAGAGAGGTCAGGTTTGTTTTAGAGTACTTCAATTAATAGCTCCTACAACCACAAAAAGGAATGGAGTCATTAGCACTTATGGTTTTTAAATGGCACCCATAATTATGTTGCACAAAGCACAATTTCACATCATTTTGGGTTCAATTGTGTGAAAACAAGGTCCAATCAGGCTGAAACGTTACAGGAAGGTAGAATCTATTGAGTTGTAAGTAATCTGAACGTTTCATGATGATATCACTTTCCTAAGGGGGTCAAACCATGTCCCAAAGGTCACCGGATCTGGTGTCAATTTAAAGAAGTAGTCAGGTTACACATTTGTGAGCTTATAACTTGGCTTCTGAATTTCCTAGAGAGATCAGGTTTGTTTTAGTGTACTCCAATCAACAGCCCCTACAACCACAAAAAGGAAGGGAGTCATTAGCACTTATGGTTTGTAAATGGCAGCCAGAATTATGTTGCACGGAGCACAATTTCACATCATTCTGGGTCCATTTGTGTGAAAACAAGGTCCAATCAGGCTGAAACGTTACAAGAAGGTAGAATCTATTGAGTTGTAAGTGATCTGAACGTTTCATGATGATAGCACTTTCCTAAGGGGGTCAAACCATGTCCCAAAGGTCCCTGGGCCTGGTGTCACTTTAAAGAAGTAGTCCAGTTACAACTTTGTGGGCTTATAACTTGGCTTCTGAATATCCTCAAGAGGTCAGGTTTGTTTTAGTGTACTCCAATCAACAGCCCCTACAACCACAAAAAGGACTGGAGTCATTAGCACTTATGGTTTTTAAATGGCACCCAGAATTATGTTGCACGAAGCACAATTTCACATCATTCTGGGTTCATTTGTGTGAAAAAAAGGTCCAATCAGGCTGAAACGTTACAGGAAGGTAGAATATATTGAGTTGTAAGTGATCTGAACGTTTCATGATGATAGCACTTTCCTAAGGGGGTCAAACCATGTCCCAAAGGTCACCAGATCATGTGTCAATTTAAAGAAGTAGTCCAGTTACACATTTGTGGGCTTATAACTTGGCTTCTGAATGTCCTAGAGAGATCAGGTTTGTTTTAGTGTACTCCAACCAACAGCCCCTACAACCACAAAAAGGAATGGAGTCATTAGCACTTATGGTTTGTAAATGGCACCCAGAATTATGCTGCACGAAGCACAATTTCACATCATTCTGGGTCCATTTGTGTGAAAACAAGGTCCAATCAGGCTGAAAAGTTACAAGAAGGTAGAATCTATTGAGTTGTAAGTGATCTGCACGTTTCATGATGATCGCACATTCCTATAGGGGGTCAAACCATGTCCCAAAGGTCACCGGGCCTGGTGTCACTTTAAAGAAGTAGTCCAGTTACACCTTTGTGGGCTTATAACTTGGCTTCTGAATATCCTAAAGAGGTCAGGTTTGTTTTAGTGTACTCCAATCAACAGCCTCTACAACCACAAAAAGGAATGGAGTCATTAGCACTTATGGTTTGTAAATGGAACCCAGAATTATGTTGCACGAAGCACAATTTCACATCATTCTGGGTCCATTTGTGTGAAAACAAGGTCCAATCAGGCTGAAACGTTACAAGAAGGTAGAATCTATTGAGTTGTAAGTGATCTGAACGTTTCAAGATGATTGCACATTACTATAGGTGGTCAAACCATGTCCCAAAGGTCACCGGGCCTGGTGGCACTTTAAAGAAGTAGTCCAGTTACACCTTTGTGGGCTTATAACTTGGCTTCTGAATATCCTAAAGAGGTCAGGTTTGTTTTAGTGTACTCCAATCAACAGCCTCTACAACCACAAAAAGGAATGGAGTCATTAGCACTTATGGTTTGTAAATGGCACCCAGAATTATGTTGCACGAAGCACAATTTCACATCATTCTGGGTCCATTTGTGTGAAAACAAGGTCCAATCAGGCTGAAACGTTACAAGAAGGTAGAATCTATTGAGTTGTAAGTGATCTGAACGTTTCAAGATGATTGCACATTACTATAGGTGGTCAAACCATGTCCCAAAGGTCACCGGGCCTGGTGTCACTTTAAAGAAGTAGTCCAGTTACACATTTGTGGGCTTATAACTTTTCTTCTGAATGTCCTAGAGAGGTCAGGCTTGTTTTAGAGTACTTCAATTAATAGCTCCTACAACCACAAAAAGGAATGGAGTCATTAGCACTTATGGTTCTTAAATGGCACCCAGAATTATGTTGCACGAAGCACAATTTCACATCATTCTGGGTTCATTTGTGTGAAAACAAGGTCCAATCAGGCTGAAACGTTACAGGAAGTTAGAATCTATTGAGTTGTAAGTGATCTGAACGTTTCATGATGATAGCACTTTCCTAAGGGGGTCAAACCATGTCCCAAAGGTCACCGGATCTGGTGTCAATTTAAAGAAGTAGTCCAGTTACACATTTGTGAGCTTATAACTTGGCTTCTGAATTTCCTAGAGAGATCAGGTTTGTTTTAGTGCACTCCAATCAACAGCCCCTACAACCACAAAAAGGAAGGGAGTCATTAGCACTTATGGTTTGTAAATGGCACCCAGAATTATGTTGCACGAAGCACAATTTCACATCATTCTGGGTCCATTTGTGTGAAAACAAGGTCCAATCAGGCTGAAACGTTACAAGAAGGTAGAATCTATTGAGTTGTAAGTGATCTGAACGTTTCATGATGATCGCACATTCCTATTCGGGGTCAAACCATGTCCCAAAGGTCACCGGATCTGGTGTCACTTTAAAGAAGTAGTCCAGTTACACATTTGTGGGCTTATAACTTGGCTTCTGAATATCCTAGAGAGGTCAGGTTTGTTTTAGAGTATTCCAATTAACAGCCCCTACAACCTCAAAAAGGAATGGAGTCATTAGCACTTATGGTTTTTAAATGGCACCCAGAATTATGTTGCACGAAGCACAATTTCACATCATTCTGGGTTCATTTGTGTGAAAACAAGGTCCAATCAGGCTGAAACGTTACAAGAAGGTAGAATCTATTGAGTTGTAAGTGATATGAACATTTCAAGATGATTGCACATTACTATAGGGGGTCAAACCATGTCCCAAAGGTCACCGGGCCTGGTGTCACTTTAAAGAAGTAGTCCAGTTACACCTTTGTCGGCTTATAACTTTTCTTCTGAATGTCCTAGAGAGGTCAGGTTTGTTTTAGAGTACTTCAATTAATAGCTCCTACAACCACAAAAAGGAATGGAGTCATTAGCACTTATGGTTTTTAAATGGCACCCAGAATTATTTTGCACGAAGCACAATTTCACATCATTCTGGGTTCAATTGTGTGAAAACAAGGTCCAATCAGGCTGAAACGTTACAGGAAGGTAGAATCTATTGAGTTGTAAGTTATCTGAACGTTTCATGATGATATCACTTTCCTAAGGGGGTCAAACCATGTCCCAAAGGTCACCGGGCCTGGTGTCACTTTAAAGAAGTAGTCCAGTTACAACTTTGTGGGCTTATAACTTGGCTTCTGAATATCCTCAAGAGGTCAGGTTTGTTTTAGTGTACTCCAATCAACAGCCCCTACAACCACAAAAAGGACTGGAGTCATTAGCACTTATGGTTTTTAAATGGCACCCAGAATTATGTTGCACGAAGCACAATTTCACATCATTCTGGGTTCATTTGTGTGAAAACAAGGTCCAATCAGGCTGAAACGTTACAGGAAGGTAGAATCTATTGAGTTGTAAGTGATCTGAACGTTTCATGATGATAGCACTTTCCTAAGGGGGTCAAACCATGTCCCAAAGGTCACCAGATCTGGTGTCAATTTAAAGAAGCAGTCCAGTTACACATTTGTGGGCTTATAACTTGGCTTCTGAATGTCCTAGAGAGATCACGTTTGTTTTAGTGTACTCCAACCAACAGCCCCTACAACCACAAAAAGGAATGGAGTCATTAGCACTTATGGTTTGTAAATGGCACCCAGAATTATGCTGCACGAAGCACAATTTCACATCATTCTGGGTCCATTTGTGTGAAAACAAGGTCCAATCAGGCTGAAACGTTACAAGAAGGTAGAATCTATTGAGTTGTAAGTGATCTGAACGTTTCATGATGATCGCACATTCCTATAGGGGGTCAAACCATGTCCCAAAGGTCACCGGGCCTGGTGTCACTTTAAAGAAGTAGTCCAGTTACACCTTTGTGGGCTTATAACTTTTCTTCTGAATGTCCTAGAGAGGTCAGGTTTGTTTTAGAGTACTTCAATTAATAGCTTCTACAACCACAAAAAGGAATGGAGTCATTAGCACTTATGGTTTTTAAATGGCACCCAGAATTATGTTGCACGAAGCACAATTTCACATCATTCTGGGTTCAATTGTGTGAAAACAAGGTCCAATCAGGCTGAAACGTTACAGGAAGGTAGAATCTATTGAGTTGTAAGTGATCTGAACGTTTCATGATGATATCACTTTCCTAAGGGGGTCAAACCATGTCCCAAAGGTCACCGGATCTGGTGTCAATTTAAAGAAGTAGTCCAGTTACACATTTTTGAGCTTATAACTTGGCTTCTGAATTTCCTAGAGAGATCAGGTTTGTTTTAGTGTACTCCAATCAACAGCCCCTACAACCACAAAAAGGAAGGGAGTCATTAGCACTTATGGTTTGTAAATGGCAGCCAGAATTATGTTGCACGGAGCACAATTTCACATCATTCTGGGTCCATTTGTGTGAAAACAAGGTCCAATCAGGCTGAAACGTTACAAGAAGGTAGAATCTATTGAGTTGTAAGTGATCTGAACGTTTCATGATGATAGCACTTTCCTAAGGGGGTCAAACCATGTCCCAAAGGTCACCGGGCCTGGTGTCACTTTAAAGAAGTAGTCCAGTTACAACTTTGTGGGCTTATAACTTGGCTTCTGAATATCCTCAAGAGGTCAGGTTTGTTTTAGTGTACTCCAATCAACAGCCCCTACAACCACAAAAAGACTGGAGTCATTAGCACTTATGGTTTTTAAATGGCACCCAGAATTATGTTGCACGAAGCACAATTTCACATCATTCTGGGTTCATTTGTGTGAAAACAAGGTCCAATCAGGCTGAAACGTTACAGGAAGGTAGAATCTATTGAGTTGTAAGTGATCTGAACGTTTCAAGATGATTGCACATTACTATAGGTGGTCAAACCATGTCCCAAAGGTCACCGGGCCTGGTGGCACTTTAAAGAAGTAGTCCAGTTACACCTTTGTGGGCTTATAACTTGGCTTCTGAATATCCTAAAGAGGTCAGGTTTGTTTTAGTGTACTCCAATCAACAGCCTCTACAACCACAAAAAGGAATGGAGTCATTAGCACTTATGGTTTGTAAATGGCACCCAGAATTATGTTGCACGAAGCACAATTTCACATCATTCTGGGTCCATTTGTGTGAAAACAAGGTCCAATCAGGCTGAAACGTTACAAGAAGGTAGAATCTATTGAGTTGTAAGTGATCTGAACGTTTCAAGATGATTGCACATTACTATAGGTGGTCAAACCATGTCCCAAAGGTCACCGGGCCTGGTGTCACTTTAAAGAAGTAGTCCAGTTACACATTTGTGGGCTTATAACTTTTCTTCTGAATGTCCTAGAGAGGTCAGGCTTGTTTTAGAGTACTTCAATTAATAGCTCCTACAACCACAAAAAGGAATGGAGTCATTAGCACTTATGGTTCTTAAATGGCACCCAGAATTATGTTGCACGAAGCACAATTTCACATCATTCTGGGTTCATTTGTGTGAAAACAAGGTCCAATCAGGCTGAAACGTTACAGGAAGTTAGAATCTATTGAGTTGTAAGTGATCTGAACGTTTCATGATGATAGCACTTTCCTAAGGGGGTCAAACCATGTCCCAAAGGTCACCGGATCTGGTGTCAATTTAAAGAAGTAGTCCAGTTACACATTTGTGAGCTTATAACTTGGCTTCTGAATTTCCTAGAGAGATCAGGTTTGTTTTAGTGCACTCCAATCAACAGCCCCTACAACCACAAAAAGGAAGGGAGTCATTAGCACTTATGGTTTGTAAATGGCACCCAGAATTATGTTGCACGAAGCACAATTTCACATCATTCTGGGTCCATTTGTGTGAAAACAAGGTCCAATCAGGCTGAAACGTTACAAGAAGGTAGAATCTATTGAGTTGTAAGTGATCTGAACGTTTCATGATGATCGCACATTCCTATTCGGGGTCAAACCATGTCCCAAAGGTCACCGGATCTGGTGTCACTTTAAAGAAGTAGTCCAGTTACACATTTGTGGGCTTATAACTTGGCTTCTGAATATCCTAGAGAGGTCAGGTTTGTTTTAGAGTATTCCAATTAACAGCCCCTACAACCTCAAAAAGGAATGGAGTCATTAGCACTTATGGTTTTTAAATGGCACCCAGAATTATGTTGCACGAAGCACAATTTCACATCATTCTGGGTTCATTTGTGTGAAAACAAGGTCCAATCAGGCTGAAACGTTACAGGAAGGTAGAATATATTGAGTTGTAAGTGATATGAACATTTCAAGATGATTGCACATTACTATAGGGGGTCAAACCATGTCCCAAAGGTCACCGGGCCTGGTGTCACTTTAAAGAAGTAGTCCAGTTACACCTTTGTCGGCTTATAACTTTTCTTCTGAATGTCCTAGAGAGGTCAGGTTTGTTTTAGAGTACTTCAATTAATAGCTCCTACAACCACAAAAAGGAATGGAGTCATTAGCACTTATGGTTTTTAAATGGCACCCAGAATTATTTTGCACGAAGCACAATTTCACATCATTCTGGGTTCAATTGTGTGAAAACAAGGTCCAATCAGGCTGAAACGTTACAGGAAGGTAGAATCTATTGAGTTGTAAGTGATCTGAACGTTTCATGATGATATCACTTTCCTAAGGGGGTCAAACCATGTCCCAAAGGTCACCGGGCCTGGTGTCACTTTAAAGAAGTAGTCCAGTTACAACTTTGTGGGCTTATAACTTGGCTTCTGAATATCCTCAAGAGGTCAGGTTTGTTTTAGTGTACTCCAATCAACAGCCCCTACAACCACAAAAAGGACTGGAGTCATTAGCACTTATGGTTTTTAAATGGCACCCAGAATTATGTTGCACGAAGCACAATTTCACATCATTCTGGGTTCATTTGTGTGAAAACAAGGTCCAATCAGGCTGAAACGTTACAGGAAGGTAGAATCTATTGAGTTGTAAGTGATCTGAACGTTTCATGATGATAGCACTTTCCTAAGGGGGTCAAACCATGTCCCAAAGGTCACCAGATCTGGTGTCAATTTAAAGAAGCAGTCCAGTTACACATTTGTGGGCTTATAACTTGGCTTCTGAATGTCCTAGAGAGATCACGTTTGTTTTAGTGTACTCCAACCAACAGCCCCTACAACCACAAAAAGGAATGGAGTCATTAGCACTTATGGTTTGTAAATGGCACCCAGAATTATGCTGCACGAAGCACAATTTCACATCAATCTGGGTCCATTTGTGTGAAAACAAGGTCCAATCAGGCTGAAACGTTACAAGAAGGTAGAATCTATTGAGTTGTAAGTGATCTGAACGTTTCATGATGATCGCACATTCCTATAGGGGGTCAAACCATGTCCCAAAGGTCACCGGGCCTGGTGTCACTTTAAAGAAGTAGTCCAGTTACACCTTTGTGGGCTTATAACTTTTCTTCTGAATGTCCTAGAGAGGTCAGGTTTGTTTTAGAGTACTTCAATTAATAGCTTCTACAACCACAAAAAGGAATGGAGTCATTAGCACTTATGGTTTTTAAATGGCACCCAGAATTATGTTGCACGAAGCACAATTTCACATCATTCTGGGTTCAATTGTGTGAAAACAAGGTCCAATCAGGCTGAAACGTTACAGGAAGGTAGAATCTATTGAGTTGTAAGTGATCTGAACGTTTCATGATGATATCACTTTCCTAAGGGGGTCAAACCATGTCCCAAAGGTCACCGGATCTGGTGTCAATTTAAAGAAGTAGTCCAGTTACACATTTTTGAGCTTATAACTTGGCTTCTGAATTTCCTAGAGAGATCAGGTTTGTTTTAGTGTACTCCAATCAACAGCCCCTACAACCACAAAAAGGAAGGGAGTCATTAGCACTTATGGTTTGTAAATGGCAGCCAGAATTATGTTGCACGGAGCACAATTTCACATCATTCTGGGTCCATTTGTGTGAAAACAAGGTCCAATCAGGCTAAAACGTTACAAGAAGGTAGAATCTATTGAGTTGTAAGTGATCTGAACGTTTCATGATGATAGCACTTTCCTAAGGGGGTCAAACCATGTCCCAAAGGTCACCGGGCCTGGTGTCACTTTAAAGAAGTAGTCCAGTTACAACTTTGTGGGCTTATAACTTGGCTTCTGAATGTCCTAGAGAGATCACGTTTGTTTTAGTGTACTCCAACCAACAGCCCCTACAACCACAAAAAGGAATGGAGTCATTAGCACTTATGGTTTGTAAATGGCACCCAGAATTATGCTGCACGAAGCACAATTTCACATCATTCTGGGTCCATTTGTGTGAAAACAAGGTCCAATCAGGCTGAAACGTTACAAGAAGGTAGAATCTATTGAGTTGTAAGTGATCTGAACGTTTCATGATGATCGCACATTCCTATAGGGGGTCAAACCATGTCCCAAAGGTCACCGGGCCTGGTGTCACTTTAAAGAAGTAGTCCAGTTACACCTTTGTGGGCTTATAACTTTTCTTCTGAATGTCCTAGAGAGGTCAGGTTTGTTTTAGAGTACTTCAATTAATAGCTTCTACAACCACAAAAAGGAATGGAGTCATTAGCACTTATGGTTTTTAAATGGCACCCAGAATTATGTTGCACGAAGCACAATTTCACATCATTCTGGGTTCAATTGTGTGAAAACAAGGTCCAATCAGGCTGAAACGTTACAGGAAGGTAGAATCTATTGAGTTGTAAGTGATCTGAACGTTTCATGATGATATCACTTTCCTAAGGGGGTCAAACCATGTCCCAAAGGTCACCGGATCTGGTGTCAATTTAAAGAAGTAGTCCAGTTACACATTTTTGAGCTTATAACTTGGCTTCTGAATTTCCTAGAGAGATCAGGTTTGTTTTAGTGTACTCCAATCAACAGCCCCTACAACCACAAAAAGGAAGGGAGTCATTAGCACTTATGGTTTGTAAATGGCAGCCAGAATTATGTTGCACGGAGCACAATTTCACATCATTCTGGGTCCATTTGTGTGAAAACAAGGTCCAATCAGGCTGAAACGTTACAAGAAGGTAGAATCTATTGAGTTGTAAGTGATCTGAACGTTTCATGATGATAGCACTTTCCTAAGGGGGTCAAACCATGTCCCAAAGGTCACCGGGCCTGGTGTCACTTTAAAGAAGTAGTCCAGTTACAACTTTGTGGGCTTATAACTTGGCTTCTGAATATCCTCAAGAGGTCAGGTTTGTTTTAGTGTACTCCAATCAACAGCCCCTACAACCACAAAAAGACTGGAGTCATTAGCACTTATGGTTTTTAAATGGCACCCAGAATTATGTTGCACGAAGCACAATTTCACATCATTCTGGGTTCATTTGTGTGAAAACAAGGTCCAATCAGGCTGAAACGTTACAGGAAGGTAGAATCTATTGAGTTGTAAGTGATCTGAACGTTTCATGATGATAGCACTTTCCTAAGGGGGTCAAACCATGTCCCAAAGGTCACCAGATCTGGTGTCAATTTAAAGAAGCAGTCCAGTTACACATTTGTGGGCTTATAACTTGGCTTCTGAATGTCCTAGAGAGATCACGTTTGTTTTAGTGTACTCCAACCAACAGCCCCTACAACCACAAAAAGGAAAGGAGTCATTAGCACTTATGGTTTGTAAATGGCACCCAGAATTATGCTGCACGAAGCACAATTTCACATCATTCTGGGTCCATTTGTGTGAAAACAAGGTCCAATCAGGCTGAAACGTTACAAGAAGGTAGAATCTATTGAGTTGTAAGTGATCTGAACGTTTCATGATGATCGCACATTCCTATAGGGGGGTCACACCATGTCCCAAAGGTCACCGGGCCTGGTGTCACTTTAAAGAAGTAGTCCAGTTACACCTTTGTGGGCTTATAACTTTTCTTCTGAATGTCCTAGAGAGGTCAGGTTTGTTTTAGAGTACTTCAATTAATAGCTTCTACAACCACAAAAAGGAATGGAGTCATTAGCACTTATGGTTTTTAAATGGCACCCAGAATTATGTTGCACGAAGCACAATTTCACATCATTCTGGGTTCAATTGTGTGAAAACAAGGTCCAATCAGGCTGAAACGTTACAGGAAGGTAGAATCTATTGAGTTGTAAGTGATCTGAACGTTTCATGATGATATCACTTTCCTAAGGGGGTCAAACCATGTCCCAAAGGTCACCGGATCTGGTGTCAATTTAAAGAATAGTCCAGTTACACATTTTTGAGCTTATAACTTGGCTTCTGAATTTCCTAGAGAGATCAGGTTTGTTTTAGTGTACTCCAATCAACAGCCCCTACAACCACAAAAAGGAAGGGAGTCATTAGCACTTATGGTTTGTAAATGGCAGCCAGAATTATGTTGCACGGAGCACAATTTCAGATCATTCTGGGTCCATTTGTGTGAAAACAAGGTCCAATCAGGCTGAAACGTTACAAGAAGGTAGAATCTATTGAGTTGTAAGTGATCTGAACGTTTCATGATGATAGCACTTTCCTAAGGGGGTCAAACCATGTCCCAAAGGTCACCGGGCCTGGTGTCACTTTAAAGAAGTAGTCCAGTTACAACTTTGTGGGCTTATAACTTGGCTTCTGAATATCCTCAAGAGGTCAGGTTTGTTTTAGTGTACTCCAATCAACAGCCCCTACAACCACAAAAAGGACTGGAGTCATTAGCACTTATGGTTTTTAAATGGCACCCAGAATTATGTTGCACGAAGCACAATTTCACATCATTCTGGGTTCATTTGTGTGAAAACAAGGTCCAATCAGGCTGAAACGTTACAGGAAGGTAGAATCTATTGAGTTGTAAGTGATCTGAACGTTTCATGATGATAGCACTTTCCTAAGGGGGTCAAACCATGTCCCAAAGGTCACCAGATCTGGTGTCAATTTAAAGAAGTAGTCCAGTTACACATTTGTGGGCTTATAACTTGGCTTCTGAATGTCCTAGAGAGATCAGGTTTGTTTTAGTGTACTCCAACCAACAGCCCCTACAACCACAAAAAGGAATGGAGTCATTAGCACTTATGGTTTGTAAATGGCACCCAGAATTATGCTGCACGAAGCACAATTTCACATCATTCTGGGTCCATTTGTGTGAAAACAAGGTCCAATCAGGCTGAAACGTAACAAGAAGGTAGAATCTATTGAGTTGTAAGTGATCTGAACGTTTCATGATGATCGCACATTCCTATAGGGGGTCAAACCATGTCCCAAAGGTCACCGGGCCTGGTGTCACTTTAAAGAAGTAGTCCAGTTACACCTTTGTGGGCTTATAACTTGGCTTCTGAATATCCTAAAGAGGTCAGGTTTGTTTTAGTGTACTCCAATCAACAGCCTCTACAACCACAAAAAGGAATGGAGTCATTAGCACTTATGGTTTGTAAATGGCACCCAGAATTATGTTGCACGAAGCACAATTTCACATCATTCTGGGTCCATTTGTGTGAAAACAAGGTCCAATCAGGCTGAAACGTTACAAGAAGGTAGAATCTATTGAGTTGTAAGTTATCTGAACGTTTCAAGATGATTGCACATTACTATAGGTGGTCAAACCATGTCCCAAAGGTCACCGGGCCTGGTGTCACTTTAAAGAAGTAGTCCAGTTACACATTTGTGGGCTTATAACTTTTCTTCTGAATATCCTAGAGAGGTCAGGTTTGTTTTAGAGTACTTCAATTAATAGCTCCTACAACCACAAAAAGGAATGGAGTCATTAGCACTTATGGTTCTTAAATGGCACCCAGAATTATGTTGCACGAAGCACAATTTCACATCATTCTGGGTTCATTTGTGTGAAAACAAGGTCCAATCAGGCTGAAACGTTACAGGAAGTTAGAATCTATTGAGTTGTAAGTGATCTGAACGTTTCATGATGATAGCACTTTCCTAAGGGGGTCAAACCATGTCCCAAAGGTCACCGGATCTGGTGTCAATTTAAAGAAGTAGTCCAGTTACACATTTGTGAGCTTATAACTTGGCTTCTGAATTTCCTAGAGAGATCAGGTTTGTTTTAGTGTACTCCAATCAACAGCCCCTACAACCACAAAAGGAAGGGAGTCATTAGCACTTATGGTTTGTAAATGGCACCCAGAATTATGTTGCACGAAGCACAATTTCACATCATTCTGGGTCCATTTGTGTGAAAACAAGGTCCAATCAGGCTGAAACATTACAGGAAGGTAGAATCTATTGAGTTGTAAGTGATCTGAACGTTTCATGATGATCGCACATTCCTATAGATGGTCAAACCATGTCCCAAAGGTCACCGGGCCTGGTGTCACTTTAAGGAAGTAGTCCAGTTACACATTTGTGGGCTTATAACTTTTCTTCTGAATGTCCTAGAGAGGTCAGGTTTGTTTTAGAGTACTTCAATTAATAGCTCCTACAACCACAAAAAGGAATGGAGTCATTAGCACTTATGGTTCTTAAATGGCACCCAGAATTATGTTGCACGAAGCACAATTTCACATCATTCTGGGTTCATTTGTGTGAAAACAAGGTCCAATCAGGCTGAAACGTTACAGGAAGTTAGAATCTATTGAGTTGTAAGTGATCTGAACGTTTCATGATGATAGCTCTTTCCTAAGGGGGTCAAACCATGTCCCAAAGGTCACCGGATCTGGTGTC
Organism: Nothobranchius furzeri; assembly: GCF_043380555.1. Classification (NCBI taxonomy): domain Eukaryota; kingdom Metazoa; phylum Chordata; class Actinopteri; order Cyprinodontiformes; family Nothobranchiidae; genus Nothobranchius; species Nothobranchius furzeri. The sequence continues at coordinate 21,164,516 of NC_091745.1, forward strand.
AATTTAAAGTAGTTCAGTTACACATTTGTGAGCTTATAACTTGGCTTCTGAATTTCCTAGAGAGATCAGGTTTGTTTTAGTGTACTCCAATCAACAGCCCCTACAACCACAAAAAGGAAGGGAGTCATTAGCACTTATGGTTTTTAAATGGCACCCAGAATTATGTTGCACGAAGCACAATTTCACATCATTCTGGGTCCATTTGTGTGAAAACAATGGTCCAATCAGGCTGAAACGTTACAAGAAGGTAGAATCTATTGAGTTGTAAGTGATCTGAACGTTTCATGATGATCGCACATTCCTATTGGGGGTCAAACCATGTCCCAAAGGTCACCGGATCTGGTGTCACTTTAAAGAAGTAGTCCAGTTACACATTTGTGGGCTTATAACTTGGCTTCTGAATATCCTAGAGAGGTCAGGTTTGTTTTAGAGTATTCCAATTAACAGCTTCTACAACCACAAAAAGGAATGGAGTCATTAGCACTTATGGTTTTTAAATGGCACCCAGAATTATGTTGCACGAAGCACAATTTCACATCATTCTGGGTTCATTTGTGTGAAAACAAGGTCCAATCAGGCTGAAACGTTACAGGAAGGTAGAATCTATTGAGTTGTAAGTGATCTGAATGTTTCAAGATGATTGCACATTACTATAGGGGGTCAAACCATGTCCCAAAGGTCACCGGGCCTGGTGTCACTTTAAAGAAGTAGTCCAGTTACACCTTTTTCGGCTTATAACTTTTCTTCTGAATGTCCTAGAGAGGTCAGGTTTGTTTTAGAGTACTTCAATTAATAGCTCCTACAACCACAAAAAGAAGGGATTCATTAGCACTTATGGTTTGTAAATGGCACCCAGAATTATGTTGCACGAAGCACAATTTCACATCATTCTGGGTCCATTTGTGTGAAAACAAGGTCCAATCAGGCTGAAACGTTACAAGAAGGTAGAATCTATTGAGTTGTAAGTGATCTGAACGTTTCAAGATGATTTCACATTACTATAGGTGGTCAAACCATGTCCCAAAGGTCACCGGGCCTGGTGTCACTTTAAAGAAGTAGTCCAGTTACACATTTGTGGGCTTATAACTTTTCTTCTTAATGTCCTAGAGAGGTCAGGTTTGTTTTAGAGTACTTCAATTAATAGCTCCTACAACCACAAAAAGGAATGGAGTCATTAGCACTTATGGTTCTTAAATGGCACCCAGAATTATGTTGCACGAAGCACAATTTCACATAATTCTGGGTTCATTTGTGTGAAATCAAGGTCCAATCAGGCTGAAACGTTGCAGGAAGGTAGAATCTATTGAGTTGTAAGTGATCTGAACGTTTCATGATGATAGCACTTTCCTAAGGGGGTCAAACCATGTCCCAAAGGTCACCGGATCTGGTGTCAATTTAAAGAAGTAGTCCAGTTACACCTTTGTGGGCTTATAACTTGGCTTCTGAATATCCTAAAGAGGTCAGGTTTGTTTTAGTGTACTCCAATCAACAGCCTCTACAACCACAAAAAGGAATGGAGTCATTAGCACTTATGGTTTGTAAATGGCACCCAGAATTATGTTGCACGAAGCACAATTTCACATCATTCTGGGTCCATTTGTGTGAAAACAAGGTCCAATCAGGCTGAAACGTTACAAGAAGGTAGAATCTATTGAGTTGTAAGTGATCTGAACGTTTCAAGATGATTGCACATTACTATAGGGGGGTCACACCATGTCCCAAAGGTCACCGGGCCTGGTGTCACTTTAAAGAAGTAGTCCAGTTACACCTTTGTCGGCTTATAACTTTTCTTCTGAATGTCCTAGAGAGGTCAGGTTTGTTTTAGAGTACTTCAATTAATAGCTCCTACAACCACAAAAAGGAATGGAGTCATTAGCACTTATGGTTTGTAAATGGCATCCAGAATTATGTTGTACGAAGCACAATTTCAAATCATTCTGGGTCCATTTGTGTGAAAACAAGGTCCAATCAGGCTGAAACATTACAGGAAGGTAGAATCTATTGAGTTGTAAGTGATCTGAACGTTTCATGCTGATAGCACTTTCCTAAGGAGGTCAAACTATGTCCCAAAGGTCACCGGATCTGGTGTCAATTTAAAGAAGTAGTCCAGTTACACATTTGTGGGCTTATAACTTGGCTTCTGAATGTCCTAGAGAGATCAGGTTTAATTTAGTGTACTCCAATAAACAGCCCCTACAACCACAAAAAGGAATGGAGTCATTAGCACTTATGGTTTGTAAATGGCACCCAGAATTATGTTGCACGAAGCACATTTTCACATCATTCTGGGTTCATTTGCGTGAAAACAAGGTCCAATCATGCTGAACCGTTACAGGAAGGTAGAATCTATTGAGTTGTAAGTGATCTGAACGTTTCATGATGATAGCACTTTCCTAAGGGGGTCAAACCATGTCCCAAAGGTCACCGGATCTGGTGTCAATTTAAAGAAGTAGTCCAGTTACACATTTGTGGGCTTATAACTTGACTTCTGAATGTCCTAGAGAAGTCAAGCTTGTTTTAGTGTACTCCAATCAACAGCCCCTACAACCACAAAAAGGAATGGAGTCATTAGCACTTATGGTTTGTAAATGGCACCCAGAATTATGTTGCACGAAGCACAATTTCACATCATTCTGGGTCCATTTGTGTGAAAACAAGGTCCAATCAGGCTGAAACGTTACAAGAAGGTAGAATCTATTGAGTTGTAAGTGATCTGAACTTTTCATGATGATCGCACAATCCTATAGGGGGTCAAACCATGTCCCAAAGGTCACCGGGCCTGGTGTCACTTTAAAGAAGTAGTCCAGTTACACCTTTGTGGGCTTATAACTTGGCTTCTGAATATCCTAAAGAGGTCAGGTTTGTTTTAGAGTACTCTAGTTAACAGCCCCCATTACCCCAAAAAGGAATGGAGTAATAAGCACTTATGGTTTTTAAATGGAACCCAGAATTATGTTGCACGAAGCACAATTTCACATAATTCTGGGTTCATTTGTGTGAAAACAAGGTCCAATCAGGCTGAAACGTTACAAGACGGTAGAATCTAGTGAGTTGTAAGTGATCTGAACATTTCATGATGATAGCACTTTCCTAAGGGGGTCAAATCATGTCCCAAAGGTCACCGGATCTGGTGTCAATTTAAAGTAGTCCAGTTACACATTTGTGGGCTTATAACTTGGCTTCTGAATTTCCTAGAGAGATCAGGTTTGTTTTAGTGTACTCCAATCAACAGCCCCTACAACCACAAAAAGGAAGGGAGTCATTAGCACTTATGGTTCTTAAATGGCACCCAGAATTATGTTGCACGAAGCACAATTTCACATCATTCTGGGTCCATTTGTGTGAAAACAAGGTCCAATCAGGCTGAAACGTTACAAGAAGGTAGAATCTATTGAGTTGAAAGTGATCTGAACGTTTCATGATGATCGCACATTCCTATTGGGGGTCAAACCATGTCCCAAAGGTCACCGGATCTGGTGTCACTTTAAAGAAGTAGTCCAGTTACACATTTGTGGGCTTATAACTTGGCTTCTGAATATCCTAGAGAGGTCAGGTTTGTTTTAGAGAACTCCAATTAACAGCCCCTACAACCACAAAAAGGAATGGAGTCATTAGCACTTATGGTTTTTAGATGGCACCCAGAATTATGTTGCACGAAGCACAATTTCACATCATTCTGGGTTCATTTGTGTGAAAACAAGGTCCAATCAGGCTGAAACGTTACAGGAAGGTAGAATCTATTGAGTTGTAAGTGATCTGAACATTTCATGATGATAGCACTTTCCTAAGGGGGTCAAACCATGTCCCAAAATGTCACCGGATCTGGTGTCAATTTAAAGAAGTAGTCCAATTACACATTTGTGGGCTTATAACTTGGCTTCTGAATGTCCTAGAGAAGTCAAGCTTGTTTTAGTGTACTCCAATCAACAGCCCCTACAACCACAAAAAGGAATGGAGTCATTAGCACTTATGGTTTGTAAATGGCACCCAGAATTATGTTGCACGAAGCACAATTTCACATCATTCTGGGTCCATTTGTGTGAAAAAAAGGTCCAATCAGGCTGAAACGTTACAGGAAGGTAGAATCTATTGAGTTGTAAGTGATCTGAATGTTTCATGATGATCGCATATTCCTATAGGGGTCAAACCATGTCCCAAAGGTCACCGAGCCTGGTGTCACTTTAAAGAAGTAGTCCAGTTACACCTTTGTGAGCTAATAACTTGGCTTCTGAATATCCTAAAGAGGTCAGGTTTGTTTTAGTGTACTCCAATCAACAGCCTCTACAACCATAAAAAGGAATGGAGTCATTAGCACTTATGGTTTGTAAATGGCACCCAGAATTATGTTGCACGAAGCACAATTTCACATCATTCTGGGTCCATTTGTGTGAAAACAAGGTCCAATCAGGCTGAAACGTTACAAGAAGGTAGAATCTATTGAGTTGTAAGTGATCTGAACGTTTCAAGATGATTGCACATTACTATAGGGGGGTCACACCATGTCCCCAAGGTCACCGGGCCTGGTGTCACTTTAAAGAAGTAGTCCAGTTACACCTTTGTCGGCTTATAACTTTTCTTCTGAATGTCCTAGAGAGGTCAGGTTTGTTTTAGAGTACTTCAATTAATAGCTCCTACAACCACAAAAAGGAATGGAGTCATTAGCACTTATGGTTTGTAAATGGCATCCAGAATTATGTTGTACGAAGCACAATTTCAAATCATTCTGGGTCCATTTGTGTGAAAACAAGGTCCAATCAGGCTGAAACATTACAGGAAGGTAGAATCTATTGAGTTGTAAGTGATCTGAACGTTTCATGCTGATAGCACTTTCCTAAGGAGGTCAAACTATGTCCCAAAGGTCACCGGATCTGGTGTCAATTTAAAGAAGTAGTCCAGTTACACATTTGTGGGCTTATAACTTGGCTTCTGAATGTCCTAGAGAGATCAGGTTTAATTTAGTGTACTCCAATAAACAGCCCCTACAACCACAAAAAGGAATGGAGTCATTAGCACTTATGGTTTGTAAATGGCACCCAGAATTATGTTGCACGAAGCACAATTTCACATCATTCTGGGTCCATTTGTGTGAAAACAAGGTCCAATCAGGCTGAAACGTTACAAGAAGGTAGAATCTATTGAGTTGTAAGTGATCTGAACTTTTCATGATGATCGCACAATCCTATAGGGGGTCAAACCATGTCCCAAAGGTCACCGGGCCTGGTGTCACTTTAAAGAAGTAGTCCAGTTACACCTTTGTGGGCTTATAACTTGGCTTCTGAATATCCTAAAGAGGTCAGGTTTGTTTTAGAGTACTCCAGTTAACAGCCCCCATTACCCCAAAAAGGAATGGAGTAATAAGCACTTATGGTTTTTAAATGGAACCCAGAATTATGTTGCACGAAGCACAATTTCACATAATTCTGGGTTCATTTGTGTGAAAACAAGGTCCAATCAGGCTGAAACGTTACAAGACGGTAGAATCTAGTGAGTTGTAAGTGATCTGAACATTTCATGATGATAGCACTTTCCTAAGGGGGTCAAATCATGTCCCAAAGGTCACCGGATCTGGTGTCAATTTAAAGTAGTCCAGTTACACATTTGTGGGCTTATAACTTGGCTTCTGAATTTCCTAGAGAGATCAGGTTTGTTTTAGTGTACTCCAATCAACAGCCCCTACAACCACAAAAAGGAATGGAGTCATTAGCACTTATGGTTTTTAGATGGCACCCAGAATTATGTTGCACGAAGCACAATTTCACATCATTCTGGGTTCATTTGTGTGAAAACAAGGGCCAATCAGGCTGAAACGTTACAGGAAGGTAGAATCTATTGAGTTGTAAGTGATCTGAACATTTCATGATGTTAGCACTTTCCTAAGGGGGTCAAACCATGTCCCAAAATGTCACCGGATCTGGTGTCAATTTAAAGAAGTAGTCCAATTACACATTTGTGGGCTTATAACTTGGCTTCTGAATGTCCTAGAGAAGTCAAGCTTGTTTTAGTGTACTCCAATCAACAGCCCCTACAACCACAAAAAGGAATGGAGTCATTAGCACTTATGGTTTGTAAATGGCACCCAGAATTATGTTGCACGAAGCACAATTTCACATCATTCTGGGTCCATTTGTGTGAAAAAAAGGTCCAATCAGGCTGAAACGTTACAGGAAGGTAGAATCTATTGAGTTGTAAGTGATCTGAATGTTTTATGATGATCGCATATTCCTATAGGGGGTCAAACCATGTCCCAAAGGTCACCGAGCCTGGTGTCACTTTAAAGAAGTAGTCCAGTTACACCTTTGTGAGCTAATAACTTGGCTTCTGAATATCCTAAAGAGGTCAGGTTTGTTTTAGTGTACTCCAATAGACAGCCTCTACAACCACAAAAAGGAATGGAGTCATTAGCACTTATGGTTTTTAGATGGCACCCAGAATTATGTTGCACGAAGCACAATTTCACATCATTCTGGGTCCATTTGTGTGAAAACAAGGTCCAATCAGGCTGAAACGTTACAGGAAGGTATATTCTATTGAGTTGTAAGTGATCTGAACGTTTCATGATGATAGCACATTCCTATAGGGGGTCAAACCATGTCCCAAAGGTCACCGGGCCTGGTGTCACTTTAAAGAAGTAGTCCAGTTACACCTTTGTGGGCTTATAACTTGGCTTCTGAATATCCTAAAGAGGTCAGGTTTGTTTTAGAGTACTCCAGTTAACAGCCCCCATTACCCCAAAAAGGAATGGAGTCATTAGCACTTATGGTTTTTAAAAGGCACCCAGAATTATGTTGCACGAAAAACAATTTCACATCATTCTGGGTTCATTTGTGTGAAAACAAGGTCCAATCAGGCTGAAACGTTACAAGAAGGTAGAATCTATTGAGTTGTAAGTGATCTGAACGTTTCATGATGATCGCACATTCCTATAGGGGGTCAAACCATGTCCCAAAGGTCACCGGGCCTGGTGTCACTTTAAAGAAGTAGTCCAGTTACACCTTTGTGGGCTTATAACTTGGCTTCTGAATATCCTAAAGAGGTCAGGTTTGTTTTAGAGTACTCCAGTTAACAGCCCCCATTACCCCAAAAAGGAATGGAGTCATTAGCACTTATGGTTTTTAAAAGGCACCCAGAATTATGTTGCACGAAAAACAATTTCACATCATTCTGGGTTCATTTGTGTGAAAACAAGGTCCAATCAGGCTGAAACGTTACAGGAAGGTAGAATCTATTGAGTTGTAAGTGATCTGAACGTTTCATGATGATAGCACTTTCCTAAGTGGGTCAAACCATGTCCCAAAGGTCACCGGATCTGGTGTCAATTTAAAGAAGTAGTCCAGTTACACATTTGTGGGCTTATAACTTGGCTTCTGAATGTCCTAGAGAGATCAGGTTTGTTTTAGTGTACTCCAATCAACAGCCCCTACAACCACAAAAAGGAATGGAGTCATTAGCACTTATGGTTTGTAAATGGCACCCAGAATTATGCTGCACGAAGCACAATTTCACAACATTCTGGGTCCATTTGTGTGAAAACAAGGTCCAATCAGGCTGAAACGTTACAGGAACGTAGAATCTATTGAGTTGTAAGTGATCTGAACGTTTCATGATGATCGCACGTTCCTATAGGGGGTCAAACCATGTCCCAAAGGTCACCGAGCCTGGTGTCACTTTAAAGAAGTAGTCCAGTTACACCTTTGTGAGCTAATAACTTGGCTTCTGAATATCCTAAAGAGGCCAGGTGTGTTTTAGCGTACTCCAATCAACAGCCTCTACAACCACAAAAAGGAATGGAGTCATTAGCACTTATGGTTTGTAAATGGCACCCAGAATTATGTTGCACGAAGCACAATTTCACATCATTCTGGGTCCATTTGTGTCAAAACAAGGTCCAATCAGGCTGAAACGTTACAGGAAGGTAGAATCTATTGAGTTGTAAGTGATCTGAACGTTTCATGATGATAGCACATTCCTATAGGGGGTCAAACTATGTCCCAAAGGTCACCGGATCTGGTGTCAATTTAAAGAAGTAGTCCAGTTATACATTTGTGGGCTTATAACTTGGCTTCTGAATGTCCTAGAGAGATCAGGTTTGTTTTAATGAACTCCAACCAACAGCCCCTACAACCACAAAAAGAAATGGAGTCATTAGCACTTATGGTTTGTAAATGGCACCCAGAATTATATTGCACGAAGCACAATTTCACATCATTCTGGGTCCATTTGTGTGAAAAAAAGGTACAATCAGGCTGAAACGTTACAAGAAGGTAGAATCTATTGAGTTGTAAGTGATCTGAACGTTTCATGATGATCGCACATTCCTATAGGGGGTCAAACCATGTCCCAAAGGTCACCGGGCCTGGTGTCACTTTAAAGAAGTAGTCCAATTACACCTTTGAGGGCGTATAACTTGGTTTCTGAATGTCCTAGAGAGATCAGGTTTGTTTTAGTATACTCCAATCAACAGCCTCTACAACCACAAAAAGGAATGGAGTCATTAGCACTTATGGTTTGTAAATGGCACCCAGAATTATGTTGCACGAAGCACAATTTCACATCATTCTGGGTTCATTTGTGTGAAAATAAGGTACAATCAGGCTGAAACGTTACAGGAAAGTAGAATCTATTGAGTTGTAAGTTATCTGAACGTTTCATGATGATAGTACTTTCCTAAGGGGATCAAACCATGTCCCAAATGTCACCGGATCTGGTGTCAATTTAAAGAAGTAGTCCAGTTACACATTTGTGGGCTTATAACTTGGCTTCTGAATGTCCTAGAGAGATCAGGTTTGTTTTAGTGTACTCCAATCAACAGCCCCTACACCCACAAAAAGGAATGGAGTCATTAGCACTTATGGTTTGTAAATGGCACCCAGAATTATGTTGCACGAAGCACAATTTCACATCATTCTGGGTCCATTTGTGTCAAAACAAGGTCCAATCAGGCTGAAACGTTACAGGAAGGTATATTCTATTGAGTTGTAAGTGATCTGAACGTTTCATGATGATAGCACATTCCTATAGGGGGTCAAACCATGTCCCAAAGGTCACCGGATCTGGTGTCACTTTAAAGAAGTAGTCCAGTTACACCTTTGTGAGCTAATAACTTGGCTTCTGAATATCCTAAAGAGGTCAGGTTTGTTTTAGTGTACTCCAATAGACAGCCTCTACAACCACAAAAAGGAATGGAGTCATTAGCACTTATGGTTTGTAAATGGCACCCAGAATTATGTTGCACGAAGCACAATTTCACATCATTCTGGGTCCATTTGTGTGAAAACAAGGTCCAATCAGGCTGAAACGTTACAGGAAGGTATATTCTATTGAGTTGTAAGTGATCTGAACGTTTCATGATGATAGCACATTCCTATAGGAGGTCAAACCATGTCCCAAAGGTCACCGGATCTGGTGTCAATTTAAAGAAGTAGTCCAGTTACACATTTGTGGGCTTATAACTTGGCTTCTGAATGTCCTAGAGAGATCAGGTTTGTTTTAGTATACTCCAATCAACAGCCCCTACAACCACAAAAAGGAATGGAGTCATTAGCACTTATGGTTTGTAAATGGCACCCAGAATTATGTTGCACGAAGCACAATTTCACATCATTCTGGGTTCATTTGTGTGAAAACAAGGTCCAATCAGGCTGAAACGTTACAGGAAGGTAGAATCTATTGAGTTGTAAGTGATCTGAACGTTTCATGATGATAGCACTTTCCTAAGGGGGTCAAATCATGTCCAAAAGGTCACCGGATCTGGTGTCAATTTAAAGAAGTAGTCCAGTTACACATTTGTGGGCTTATAACTTGGCTTCTGAATGTCCTAGAGCGATCAGGTTTGTTTAAGTGTACTCCAATCAACAGTCCCTACAACCACAAAAAGGAATGGAGTCATTAGCACTTATGGTTTGTAAATGGCACCCAGAATTATGTTGCACGAAGCACAATTTCACATCATTCTGGGTTCATTTGTGTGAAAACAAGGTCCAATCAGGCTGAAACGTTACAGGAAGGTATATTCTATTGAGTTGTAAGTGATCTGAACGTTTCATGATGATAGCACATTCCTATAGGGGGTCAAACCATGTCCCAAAGGTCACCGGATCTGGTGTCAATTTAAAGAAGTAGTCCAGTTACACATTTGTGGGCTTATAACTTGGCTTCTGAATGTCCTAGAGAGATCAGGTTTGTTTTAGTATACTCCAATGAACAGCCCCTACAACCACAAAAAGGAATGGAGTCATTAGCACTTATGGTTTGTAAATGGCACCCAGAATTATGTTGCACGAAGCACAATTTCACATCATTCTGGGTTCATTTGTGTGAAAACAAGGTCCAATCAGGCTGAAACATTACAGGAAGGTAGAATCTATTGAGTTGTAAGTGATCTGAACGTTTCATGATGATAGCACTTTCCTAAGGGGGTCAAATCATGTCCCAAAGGTCACCGGATCTGGTGTCAATTTAAAGAAGTAGTCCAGTTACACATTTGTGGGCTTATAACTTGGCTTCTGAATGTCCTAGAGAGGTCAGGCTTGTTTTAGTGTACTCCAATCAACAGCCCCTACAACCACAAAAAGGAATGGAGTCATTAGCCCTTATGGTTTTTAAATGGCACCCAGAATTATGTTGCACGAAGCACAATTTCACATCATTCTGGGTTCATTTGTGTGAAAACAAGGTCCAATCAGGCTGAAACGCTACAAGAAGGTAGAATCTATTGAGCTGTAAGTGATCTGAACGTTTCAAGATGATCGCACATTCCTATAGGGGGTCAAACCATGACCCAAAGGTCACCGGGCTTGGTGTCACTTTAAAGAAGTAGTCCAGTTACACCTTTGTAAGCTAATAACTTGGCTTCTGAATATCCTAAAGAGGTCAGGTTTGTTTTAGTGTACTCCAATAGACAGCCTCTACAACCACAAAAAGGAATGGAGTCATTAGCACTTATGGTTTGTAAATGGCACCCAGAATTATGTTGCACGAAGCACAATTTCACATCATTCTGGGTCCATTTGTGTGAAAACAAGGTCCAATCAGGCTGAAACGTTACAGGAAGGTATATTCTATTGAGTTGTAAGTGATCTGAACGTTTCATGATGATAGAAAATTCCTATAGGGGGTCAAACCATGTCCCAAAGGTCACCGGATCTGGTGTCAATTTAAAGAAGTAGTCCAGTTACACATTTGTGGGCTTGTAACTTGGCTTCTGAATGTCCTAGAGAGATCAGGTTTGTTTTAGTATACTCCAATCAACAGCCCCTACAACCACAAAAAGGAATGGAGTCATTAGCACTTATGGTTTGTAAATGGCACCCAGATTTATGTTGCACGAAGCACAATTTCACATCATTCTGGGTTCATTTGTGTGAAAACTAGGTCCAATCAGGCTGAAACGTTACAGGAAGGTAGAATCTATTGAGTTGTACGTGATCTGAACATTTCATGATGATAGCACTTTCCTAAGGGGGTCAAACCATGTCCCAAAGGTCACCGGATCTGGTGTCAATTTAAAGACGTAGTCCAGTACCAACATTTGTTGGCTTATAACTTGGCTTCTGAATGTCCTAGAGAGGTCAGGCTTGTTTGAGTGTACTCCAGTTAACAGCCCCCATTACCCCAAAACGTAATGGAGTCATTAGCACTTATGGTTTTTAAATGGCACCCAGAATTATGTTGCACGAAGCACAATTTCACATCATTCTGGGTTCATTTGTGTGAAAACAAGGTCCAATCAGGCTGAAACGTTACAGGAAGGTATATTCTATTGAGTTGTAAGTTATCTGAACGTTTCATGATGATCGCACATTCCTATAGGGGGTCAAACCATGACCCAAAGGTCACCGGGCCTGGTGTCACTTTAAAGAAGTAGTCCAGTTACACCTTTGTGAGCTAATAACTTGGCTTCTGAATATCCTAAAGAGGTCAGGTTTGTTTTAGTGTACTCCAATAGACAGCCTCTACAACCACAAAAAGGAATGGAGTCATTAGCACTTATGGTTTGTAAATGGCACCCAGAATTATGTTGCACGAAGCACAATTTCACATCATTCTGGGTCCATTTGTGTGAAAACAAGGTCCAATCAGGCTGAAACGTTACAGGAAGGTATATTCTATTGAGTTGTAAGTGATCTGAACGTTTCATGATGATAGCACATTCCTATAGGAGGTCAAACCATGTCCCAAAGGTCACCGGATCTGGTGTCAATTTAAAGAAGTAGTCCAGTTACACATTTGTGGGCTTATAACTTGGCTTCTGAATGTCCTAGAGAGATCAGGTTTGTTTTAGTATACTCCAATCAACAGCCCCTACAACCACAAAAAGGAATGGAGTCATTAGCACTTATGGTTTGTAAATGGCACCCAGAATTATGTTGCACGAAGCACAATTTCACATCATTCTGGGTTCATTTGTGTGAAAACAAGGTCCAATCAGGCTGAAACGTTACAGGAAGGTAGAATCTATTGAGTTGTAAGTGATCTGAACGTTTCATGATGATAGCACTTTCCTAAGGGGGTCAAATCATGTCCAAAAGGTCACCGGATCTGGTGTCAATTTAAAGAAGTAGTCCAGTTACACATTTGTGGGCTTATAACTTGGCTTCTGAATGTCCTAGAGCGATCAG